>NC_051331.1:8335423-9052923 GCF_015220235.1 Choloepus didactylus
CGCGGGGCGCCCGGGCCGGGGCGGGCGGCGGCGGCTACGGGCGCGGGCGTAGGCGGCGGCGGGGCGGGCGTGGGCGGCGGCGCGGCGGCGGCGGCCGGGGCCCCGCGGGGGGCGCGCGGCGGGGCCGGCGGGGTGGCTCCGCGCCGGGGCGGCTGGACGCGCGCCGCGTTGCGGTACGAGATGCTCCCCTTGTAGCTGACCCGGAGCACGGCGCGCTGCTGGATCAGTTTCTCGAGCTCGGCGCGCGTGCGCTCCGGCTCCGGGCCGTGCCGCCGCCGCACCATCCGGCAGATGCGCTCCAGGTCCGGCCGCGCCTTGCGCGAGCGCAGCGAGTCGATGGTGTCCAGGATCCACTCTTGGTAGTGCGGGGACGCGGCGGACGACGAGGCGGCAGCCGCCGTGGTGGCGGCCGCCGCCGTCTCCGGCGGGGGTAGGGCCGGGGGCCCCGCCATGCCTCCCGCCCGGCCCGGCTGCACCGTGCGCGCTGCCTCCCTCCCAGCGCGGCGCCCCCTCCCCGGCTCCCCTCCCTCCTCCGCCGCTGCCCGCCTCCTCCGCCTCCCGCCCCCCCCGCTCGGGGGGCGCAGCGCCTCGGCGGAGCGGCGGCGGCGCTGCTGTTTCTTTGCAAAAAAAAAAAAAAAAAAAAGCGAGCGAGCAAGAGAGAGAGAGAGAGAAAACAGTGAGAGAGAAAGAAAAGAGAGAAAAAAATATGCACACACTCACTCACTCGCACGCACGCACACACAGCCCCGCTTCTGCTGGGCGCGCGCGGGGCCGGGGATGCGAGGAGGGAGGAGGGGAGCGCGGCGCGGCCGGCCCCTCCCCGCCACCGCCGCCGCCGCCGCCGCCGCACGCGCGCCCTGCGCCCGGGACACTCCGGCCCCCCTTCCTTCCCTCCCTCCCTCCCCACCGCCCGCCTTCCTCCCTCCCACCCCCACGCGCCCGCTTTTAAGGTGGAGCCCGGGCCCCCCGCCCGCCCCTTTACCCTGCGCTCTCGCTCACTCCGGCTCGCTCCGGCCCCCCCTTACAACTCCCGCGCGCTTTTTAAGGAGGCGCCGCGGAGTTGGCGCCGGGGCGGGGGCGGGGGAGGGGAGCGCTGGGGGGGAGGGGAGAGGGGGCGGGCGGGCGGCGCTCGGCCGCCCTCCAGCCATTGGGCGCGGGACCCAGACGTCCCCGGCGCCCAGCCCCCCTCTCCACGCCTCCCCGGCGCGCTCCGCTCTCGGGACCGCACTGCCCGGGAACTCGCCGCCCGCGGGCCCGGGCCGCCGCCGCGCTCGCCGGCCGCCGCGGGGACCTCCCCCTCTCCCTCGGGCCGCCGCGGCGCCCGCGCCCTTCCAGCGCGCGCGGGGCCCTGCGCTCCTAGCCGAGGTTGCGGGAAGGGGGACGCGCCCGGTTCTCCCTCCCCCTGCCGCACCCCCCAACCCTCCCCAGCTAGGGCCGCCCCCGCCGCCGCCGCGCGGCCTCCGGCGCGCCAGTCCCGGCGTCGCCCCCAGAGCGCGCCCTCCCGGTCTGGGGTTGGACGCAGGAGGGGGGCGCCGCAGATTTGGGGACCACCGACTCCGGGGTCAAAGGGCAGTTTGGCGGTCCCCGTCGCCTGCGGGAGGGGTGGCGCGAGAGGAGTGGCGAAATTTGTTTTCCGGGGACTCCAGGCCAGGGCCTGCTCAGTCTGGACGCTGGGGCCCGAAACTCCCTGCCCCCGGGGGGGGTGGCCGAAGTCAGGAACACACGCGACACTTTTTTTTTTTAAACAAAACTTTATTGGTAATAGTTTTCAAATATGTTTACAACAGCGCACTGTTCAAGAGGAAGTCGCGTCCTTCGCGGCACACAGGTTGACTCGCCTCTGTGCCCACCCGGGGCCCCACCCCGGGCCTGAGAACTCCTCCTGGGGCAGGGAGAAGTTATAAGAGGGACAGAGACGGAGGTGAATGCGGGGGCTCCCCAGCGGCTCCCCACAGAGCTACTGTTGTATTACGATAGACGAAAGCACGAATCAGACAGGGCTGGGGGGCGAAGGGGCGGCGGACGGCTGACAGCTAAGCTCGAGGCGGCGCCCCGGACGGGAGGGGCGGGGCGGAGGCCGCCGGGTGAATACAACGGGCGGCCCCTCCCTGGCGACGCTGGCCGCGTAGGGGGGCGGGAGGGCTTTGCCTTGTCCACGTCCTTTTGCACAGTTTGCCTTCCCAACTGAGCTGCGAGGAGGCTGGGCATTAAAAATCTAGCTGAGAATAAAATTAAGGAGTCGGGGTGGGGGGGTGCCGTGGGGAGGAGACCCTAGGCTCGCGGGCCAAGGGGGGAAAGGGCCGCTCTTGTTTTGATGGGGTGTCTCCTCTTTGGCAGGGAGAGGGGCAGCTGATTTGCCTGGTTCCCCAAGCCCGAAGATGAAGAAAGGTGTGTGTAGGGGGAGTGGGGGGGGGGTAGGAGTTTCCAGAAGGGGCTGAGACCACTCCAGGTCAGCAGGGACGGGAGGGGGCGGGCAGGGGAGATTAGAAGCTCAGGGCAGAGGTTAGAGCCCCAGCTCCTTCCTTTACTAAATCAATCTGCTTCCCAGCCTTGTTAAAATGGACTTGGGGAGAGTCGGGGGACATGGAGGGGGCGTGGGGGTAGAGGAAGGAGGAAGGGAGGCACTGGTGGAACTTAAATAATATTTTAAATGGTTTTCTTAAAAATTCTAACAAGTAGCCCTCTGAACATGTCACTAACTAACATGTGTCCTTTCCCTGGCAGAACTGCTCTGGAGAGGAGATTGGTTTTTCTGTTCCTTTGCCCTTAGCCAGCAGTGCCTGCGGTTTTGCGGGGGAGCTAAGCTTGGGCCCCTCTTTCCACATGCTGTCCCTGGAAATACCAGCAAGGACTGGTCTGACTGGGGCTGCGAAACTCGTTTAAAACAGGCAGAAGTGGACTGGGGTGGGGGGGCCGTGGGGGACCAGGGAGGGAAAAGTGGTAGAGGGGGCAGGAGGGGTGAGGGGGAGCAGCTGGTGTTTCCGTGCCTCTGAAAATCTGGGCTTCCTGCTTCCCCTACGCTGGACGGGGTGAAAGTAGATGCAAGGAACTCTGGGGCTCTCTGGCTGTTCAATCCAACCCCCCCACCCCCCACCAAAAAGAAAAAAAAAACAGAAAAAGAAAACCCCGTGGGAGCACAGGCACACCCCTAAAACTCGGAAAACTCTTTGCCACACTTCTCATTGATGGAGACCCGGATCTCTTCCTCCTCGTAGTCATCAAAGTTACTCGTGTCCCCGGGGCCTTTAAACTTTGGTATGAAGGGAGCTTCCACCTGGAGAGGGATCAAAAACCACCCAGACATCAGTAGTCGACAAACTCCTAATTACAACAATAAACGTTAGCGGTCTAATTTTCATGAGATACTTACTCTGACCCAGGCCTGTGCTTAGTATCAGGGTGAAAACTCCTCTTTAACAACCCAAGACTCTCATGATACCCAACCCCCCTATGGGGAGATGACTTCCCAGAGAAGAGAGTTTCTGGCCCAAGGTTGCAGAGTAGCTGAAGGACCCCTGAATCCCATTTCTAGATACCCCACTGGCACCAAGCAGCCTTCTCTGGGCTGTCCCCAAGCCTTCTCTGGGCTGCCCATTTCCAGGTTGCTCTGCCCTCTCCTTTGGCCACCCTCTCTGACTCTCGACCTCCTCCGGAACCCTCAGCACACAACGGAGAGAGAGCACACCTTCCTCTGGTAGATGGCAATCCAGTCAGTGGTGGCGAACCATTTGTGGTTCTTGATGTCATTGACCCCGTTCTTGAGGTTCCCGAAGCGCTTGGTGAGGTCCACCTGCAGGAGGTTCCGCAGCAGATCCTTCAGGTCAGAGCTGAAGTGGGACGGGAACCGGACCTGGAGGAGGGGGTACAGAAGCAGGGCCTGTCAGAGGGATTTGTTTTGTTTTATTCTTTTTTGGGGGTGGTGGGAAACCAGGACACTGCCTTCTCCATACAACAATCCTGGCAGGGGTCCCCAAACTTGAAGGTGCCTCAGAAACTGCTGTGGAGACTTGGGCTTTGTTAGGCCCACCCCTGCAAGTTCTGGCCGGGGCCTGAGAATCTGCATTTTTAACAAGTTCACTGGTGACACTGCGGCTGCTGGAGAGAGGACCACAGCTCTAAGGCGAGGGCTGGGATGGTTCCCATTTCACAGATGAGGAAACTGAGGCTCAGAAGGGCTAAACAGCTTGCCCAGGGTCACATGGAGGAGCAATTCCATCTTAGACCAGTTGAACTCCAGAATTTGAACTCTTAGCTGCTGCCTCCTAAGGGGCCCTGTTGGGGCTGGGGCTTCTGAAATATTCGTGCGTAAGAGAGCAACCCTCTGTCTCTCTCTCTCTGTATAAGCAGAAGGCTCTTCCATTCTTTAGGGCCCAGCTCAGCTCTCTTCCGGAAACCTTCCCCAAATGCTCTGAGCCCACAGTCTCATAACCCAGGGGAGAGGTCACTGGATTTATAGCCACAGGGACCGATTTCAAGTTCCTGTGTTTCTTCTGTGCTCTGTGACCTCGACCCCAGTCCTTACCCTCTCTGGGCCTGTGTCTGCCTCCATGACATGGGGCAGATATCCGGGGGTTGCTGGGAGGCACGAGGGAGATAATATGGCTGAGAGTGTGTGGGAACTGCAAACTGCCACAAAGAAAGAAGCTACGTTCATCTCTCCTTCCACCTTGGAACCTTCTAGGGCTCTTTTTCTTTCTTTCCCATTCTGGGCCATTTTTCTTGGCAATTTCTGCGCCTCCTCCTTCCCTTTTTAGTGTACCCGGCACAGAGTACCCCACTCTGCAGCAGGGGGCCTCTCCCCGACACTGCGGGAGGCAAGTGGCTGGATCCCCATTTCTCAGGTAGGGAAAATGAGCCCAGCGGCTCTCCCGAGTCCTCCCAGCCTTTGGGTGTCAGAGCTGCCCCCCGCCATGTCACAGGGACTCTGGGCCAAGTGGCAGCCCCCCAGGAGCAAGATGCTGTGCTGGGGCGGGGGTAGGTGAACTGGGGACAGAGATGGGGTACCCAGCCTCTCTTGCATCCTTGGCACCTCCGACAACAGCTGCCCCTGCCTGCTCTGAGGCTCTCAGGCATGGGGGTGCCCTTGCTCAGGGCGCCGGGGTGACAGTGACTTCTAGAAGAGGTTGATCTGGTGCCTGGCCTACGGGAACACTACCGGCACTTCACAAACGCCAGTTCTGACAGTTCACGGCCCCTCGCCCCAAACTCTCAGGGGGAGGGAGATCTGCATTTGGGGAAGGCAAGGGGGCTTGTCTGCTGCGAGACTTATGAAGAACCCCATGGCAGGACAGGGCAGGCTCTGCCTGTCAAAATGACACCTGGGGTCTCAGAAGCCCTTGGGGTGTCGGCTGCAGGGGCTGGGGGCTGCGCAATGGCCTGTGTAGACCATTCCACCCAGAAGCAGGGGCTCCACCCGGGGAGCAGGACGGGCCCGCGGCCTCACCTTCCCAGAAACAATCTTCTCGTAGATCTGGATGGGCTGGTCAGCAAAGAAGGGTGGGTAGCCAGCCGCCATCTCGTAGATGAGGACCCCCAAGGCCCACCAGTCCACTGCCTTGTTGTAGCCCTGGAGCGAGATGGGGCGTGGGGGTCAGGAGGGGCAGGGGTCTTGCGGGGAGAGGGGTGGGAGGGCTGGTGGGGGGGGGCGCCTACTTTGCTCAGGATGATCTCGGGGGCCAGGTACTCGGGGGTCCCGCACAAGGTCCAGGTGCGGCCCTTCACACGCTTGGCGAAGCCGAAGTCCGTCACCTGTGGGCGCGAGAGGGCGGTTGGCGACCAGTGGTCCGGGCCGTGGCCGCCCGGGCCCGCCCCTGCCTGGCCCGGTGGGCACCTGAATGTAGCCTTGCTGGTCGATGAGGAGGTTCTCCGGCTTTAGGTCCCGGTAGATGAGATCCAGCGAGTGCAGGTACTCGAAAGTCAGCACGATCTGGGCCGCGTAGAAGCGGGCGTGGGGCTCGCTGGCGGGACACACAGGGAAGGGGGCGGGTGAGTGCCGGTGGCCGTGCCAGGCCAAGCCGGGCCCCTGCCCACACACCCCAGGTGGTCTGGTTGTGGGACGCCGACACCCGGGGCCTGGCGTGGGGAAGACGACCCAGCCTGGGTGCAGCGTGGCAAGGGCCCGGGAGGGGCTGGCGTGGCCCACTCACCTGAATCTTCCGATCCGCCGCAGGTGGGAAAACATCTCCCCACCGGGCACGTACTCCATGACCATGTATAAGCTCGAGTTGTCCTGCAGAAAGGCAGCGGCCCGTCAGAACCCTGCTGCCCGGAGCCCCGGGCCCCGTCTGAAGGCCTAGTGCCCGCCCCCGGCAGGGCACCCAGAGACGATGGTGCAGAGGGCTCCCCGCGTTCCGCCCGTGAGGGAGAAGGGGCAGTGGCATCTCGAAACAGAAGGGGAAAGGGAGGGTCGCCTTGGAAGTCCGTAAGGGGCCAGCTAGAGAAGCTCATGCCCCGTCCATCGTGAGCAAAGCTCTCCGGCCTCAGTTTTGTCATCTGTAAAATGGGACTGGGACTGGCAAGAGAATTTGCAAGGCCCCGGATAAAAATGCAGGGCCCCTCGTTTCGAGAGGACTATGAATTTCAAGATGGTGGTGGTGGGGCAATAAGCTAAGTGCGGGGCTGGTCGTGCACCTTGGAAACCAGCCCTGAGTGGCCTTGCCCGGCGCTCGCGGCCACGGCTTGGGACGACACAAAATACAGCACGGGCAGGGCACTCGTGATGCACTTGTATCTGTCACGACGTGGGGGCCTTTAGGAGCCTCATTTTAAAGATGAAGAAACCGAGGCCCAGAGAGACCAAGTAAGCTGCCCAGGGTCACACAGCCCAGGGAGTGGCAGAGCTGGGAGTCAGACCCAGGCTGCCTGGCTGCACAGCGCGTGCTCCTGGCTGGGTGTGCCGTCCTTGCCGTGATGTGCAGGGACGTTATCGAGGGGAGGTGACACCCAACCTCACCGAGCTAAGAAACGGCAGGCCCGGAACCGAACTTGACCCCCTGGAATCCCTCCCCACCTGGGGTCCTGTTCTGTCCTCAGCCCCAGCCATGCCAAGCAGCTCCCCGTCCCAGAGTCCCTCTTCTCCCTGCTCTGCCTCGCCCCCACCCAGCCGTGACCCCGAAGGACCCCCTGGAGCCACACCTTGAAGGAGAACTCGAGTTTGACGAGGAACGGAAAATTGACCGCTTGCAGGATGCGCTTTTCATTCAGGGTGTGCTCAATCTGTTTCAGCTTCACTACCTGTGGGCATGGGAGGGGGCAGAGGGCAGAGAGGAGTGGGCGTGAGAGGGGCTCCGTGGCCCCTGACACCCGGAACTAGGGGTGCCAGGACCAGGCCAGTTCCTTTGGCCAGAATCGCGGGGGCACCCCTGGCCTGCAGGGCCCCTGGCAGGGTGCCGAGAAGCCAGCCAGGAAGCCGAGGCCTGTCCTCACTGGGCACGCAAGGAGGCACGAGCCATGGGGCCTCACAGTGTGGGGCGCTCGGGGCCTGTGAAAGCCCCAGATAAGCTGCCTGGCCCTGGCTGGGGAAAAGGGGAGTCAGAGAAGGCTTCCTGGAGGAGGATGGAAACCACACAGACTCACAGGAGCATCAAGGGTGGGGGGGGTTCAGAAACAGCACCCCAGAACTTTGGGTGGTGTCTCGGTGGCCTTCACCATCCCTAAGAGGGGACGTGGTGAGCCAGGTGTGTGGCCACTCACGCCACTGTCACAGGAGCCCCGAGAAGGACGTGCTGTGCGCCTCCTGATTTGGAAGCCGAGTCACGGAGCAGGGAAGTGACTTGCCCAAGGTCCCGTGGCCCGGCCCCCTCGAACGGTGGTGTTGGCCTCTCCAGCCACCACGGGGTACCTGCAACATGGCCAGTTGAAAGTGGGACCAAATTCAAAATTTTCACCACCTCTGCTTAAAATTTGAAAAACAAACAAAACCCAATGCTCGATGTAGTTATCTGAAAACTTTTAAGGCTGGATTGGGAACAACCAGGGCTTGTGAATGTCTTTTTCCAAGCTCTCTACTTTTTCTTGTCTTTCCGATGAAAATCTACCATCTAAATGGAGATGGCAAATCTAAGAGCAAGACACAAACGGGCTTTTGGAGACTGGGTAAGAAGAGGAGAACACAGAATAGCTCAGCAGTGATGTTTTCACGCCGACTACGTGTTGAAGTGGTAATATTTTAGATATACCGGCTTAACTAAAACCCATCGCTAAAATTAACTTCACCTGTTTCTTCTTTTTTTTTTAATGGGGCTGCTACGAAATCTAGACCCACTGAGGTGGCTGAATTGAATCTCCACCAGACGACACTATCTGGAGCCATAAATTAGAGACTCAAAAATCTTTATGGGAGGAATGGATGTCCAGGAGAACTGCTTCCTCGTCCAGGGAGACTTCCTGGATTCCTCGACGCCCGCGAGGGTGCCGCTGTCCCGGCTCCGGGCTCCTGCTGGGCGCTCTCTGACCCTGTGCCCTGGCGCCTGGCTTCCCCGGGTGGCCGGCCTGGGGGGAGGCCCTGGGTGGGGAGGCCGGCCCCGTGTGGCCGGGTGGGACTCACCTTCTGTTTGTCGAGGATCTTCATAGCGTAGTGGTTCCCGGTCTCTTTGTGCTTGACCAGCATCACCCGCCCAAAGGAGCCCGTGCCCAGGGTCTTGATCCGTTCAAACTGATCCAACTGGGCAGTGTTCTGGGGGTGGAGAGGTGGGGAGGGTCAAGGACCCCCCCCACCCCAGGGTGCCTGCTGGGCTGAGGTCTGCCCCCCACCCCCGCTGCTGCTGGAGAGGATGAGGGCCCTGGGGGAGCGGGTGGCGTTAAGGGGCGGGGGTGAGGACAGGGGGGCGGAAAAACAAGATGGCAGAGGGCACATTCTTCGAGGCGTGTGGCAGGGGCCAGATCGAGGCGTGTGGCAGGGGCCGGATCCGGCTCTGGCCTGGGGCCCGGAGCTGCTGGCAGCTGCGAGGTGGGCAGGGGCTGCCAGCTGGGAGTGGGGTGTATGGGGGGAGCCTCGTAATGGGCAACCGGGGGCCTGTGTCCGGGGCCACGAGGGAGCACATCTGGAGCCTTCCATGGGGGTCCTGCAATTTTTAGCTCCGTTGCGTGGCTGCAGTCAGGGGGGACTGGGGCCCGTCAGCTTGCCCCTCTCGGGGCTCTGCCCCAGGGGCAGCCTTACCTGCGCGGGGTTTTCCCATTTTTTAAGAAAATCTTCTTTGGCTTTGGCTAAGAACTCTTTCACTGAAAGAAAGAAAGGAGTAGGTTAGGGGAGGGGAGACCGCAGCTAGTCGGGGCAGCCCAGGCCATTTTTGGGGAGACCCCCTATTTGTAAAAAGTGGGACACAGTCAACTTGGGATTCAACAGGGTCCCACCTTTTCCCAGTGCCTTTGGGGGTACCCTGGCTGAGCCCAAGGGCAGCCTGGGGAGGCCCTGGGCTGGGCTGGGGCCAGCTCCCCCTCTCCCGGGTTGGGGGATCTGGTCTCAAATCTGTCTGAGGAGTGGGCAGAGGGCGCCTCGGGGCTCACTCCCCGTGGGACAGGGAGCAGCACCCCGGCCAGCCCACCCCCACTCGCCCCAGTTCCGACTGACATTCCAGGGCTGGGGCCGACGCCAGCCGAGGTATTTATAGTCTCAGGATTTGGCGGCTCCTCTGGCCCCTTCTCCAGGGAGGCTGGGCCCCGGGTGGAGGCCTCTGGGGCTCGGGCAGCAGGCGCCCTTTGGGGGGCTCAGCTGTCGCCTGGCCCCCCGGCTGGGTCCCAAGCCCACTTTGGCAAACGGCGGGACCCTCGCTCACTGCGGAGCTGGCTCAGGGGAAGCCACCCCCATGGAACCATGCCGGCTACCCCACGCCCCCCACCAGGGTTCCCCCACGGCACCCCGAGGCGAACGTCAGCACCAGCATCTGGCTAATGTGGCAGACATCCCTGCAGGCCCCGGGCTGGCTGCTTCACCGACGCCATCTCCTTTGCTTTGCTGCCCCACCTCCCTTTTTATCCCTTCTCCTCATTTAACAGCCCGAGAAACTGAGGCTTGGACAAAAGTCTGTCATTTTGGCCTGTGCTGAGAGGCGGCCCAGACGGGTGGTCAAGGGTTAAGGGGACAGGACCCAGGTAAGCTGGTGTTCAGATCCCTGATCAACTGTGACTCGAGGCAACTGACACCACCTCTCTGGCCTCAGTTTTCCTCATCTGTAAAATGGGAACAATCATAGGAACGCCACCGAGGAGGGGGTTGGGGATTAAATGAATTGATCTTCATAAAGGGGGTGGAACAGAGGCTGGCACGGGGTCAGCTCCGTGCCGACGTTAGCCATTCGTTTCATGTTCAAGTGCTTTTAAAAATCGAGGTAGGTATCAGGTACGTACAGGGAAGGATGGCCGGTTCTCCAATGTGAAGTGTGACTTGTTAAATTGCACTTGGAAAATTATCACTTCTATGTATGTATGTTATATTCGACAATAAAAAAATAGGATTAAAAAACTGTGAAGTGCGCAGCCTGAAGGGCTCACATTTTACGGATACGGGGTATGGATGTGTTGGTGCAACTGGCACCTGGGAGGGTGGTGGTAGTCTGGAGAAGCCCCCCGGGCACCAGGCTCAATTCCACCCTGCTGGGTTGGAGCCACTAGCGTGCCCTTTGAACTGACGAGAAGACCGAGGCCCAGAGAGGAGAGCCCCAGGCCGGGGTCACTCGGCCTGCCCCCCGAGGTTAGCTGCTTGGCTACCGACTCCAGGGGCTGGTTACAGGGCTGGTGACGGTACACCCCACCCTGAGGGGCCTTGTACACCTGCGCTCGGACCCTGCCTGGTGTCTGCCGTCCCCACCCAAAAGCACACCAGCAACCCTGCAGCTTCACGGGTGGCTGCCACCCTCCCCGTTGACCCCAAGCCGCTCCTTCAGCATCTGGAGAGAAAGACCCTCCGTGGGGCCAGGAAATGGCAGGGTGGCCTGCCTCGTCTGGGGGGCTGAACCCCACCCAAGGACTCATGATGCCTTCCTCGGGAGCCAACCCTCTTGGGACTCTCCTTTCCCCCCAATACAAGGAAGACAGGAGCCTGTCCGGGGAGGAAACCAAGAGAATGGCTGGTCCTGCTTGCCTTTTTTGTCTCAAATGTCCCTGCGTGATCTGCTCTCTCCTGACTCGGGGGCCGCCAAAGACTCCTTCCTCAGCTCTTCCCTGACCTCTCAAAGCCCGAAGGACCCAGAGGGGGCCCCCGGGGTGCCAAGGTGTCACTATGGCTTGCCAGCTTGGGGGAAGGGGCAGGGCTTGGAGAAGCAGGTAGATCAAGAGGGATGACAGAGGTGGGCAAGGGGAAAAACTCCAGCTGGGAGCCCCCCACACTCACCTCTGCTTTCCTGCCTCTTCCTGCAGAAGGGTAGGATGGGGATGGGGGTGGGGGGGTGATCTGGGGCTCAGGGTGCTGGCGGTGGCTCGGGCCCCGAGACGGTGTGGCGCAGGTAACCCAGGAAACGGACAGCCAAGTGGGCCCAAAGGCAGAGCTGCAGCCACAGCTGGAAGGTGGTCTCCGAGTCCCCGCCCGGGCCACCGCCCGACCCCAGATCCATCCCCGAGCTCTCTCTGGAATCTTCCCCTTGCAAGGCAGTCAGGAAAACACAGCACCTTGGAGCCCCGCTTCCTTGGGACGGACTTGGGGACCGCAGGGGATGCGCTGGTTGCCACGGAAGCATTTAAAGGTACCTGCTCCCGGCTGCCCAGGGCTGGCGGCGGCCCTCTTTGGCAGGAGGCGGAGGGGAGATTCTCCCGAGGGTGGCCCTCCTGGCTGGCCAGCCCCGCGGCGGGCTGCTAAAGCTAACTTCCCGTTCCAGGGACTGCGTTGCTTCCGAGATGCCAGGCCCTGCCTTCCTCTGTGGGTGTGGGGCTGCCCCGTGCCCAGACGGTGGCAAACGAAGTTCCCAGGGTGGTGCTGCCCCGGCAGAGGGGAAGGAGTTAAGGTGCCCAGGCAGCAGCCCGTCTCCCTTGGGACTCAAGAGGCCCCAGAGCTCCATTAGTTAGCCGAAAGCACAGCTGGAAAGAAAGGGGATTGGGCACAGAGCCACCCCCCCATCTCTTCCCCTGAGTTCCCTTCAAACCTGGAGCCCCCAATCACACTCTCCCGAGAGAGCAATGGGTACATCTGGCCCTTTGTCTTGATCCCAAGCCGGGGCAGAGGGGCCAAGGCATCCTGGGATGTCCTTGGCCCCTGTCAGGCCTTGCCCGGTGCTTGGCTCTGCTCTCGGCCATGAGCGTCCAAACCGGAAACGAAAGGCTAAACCCAGGGGTGGGGGAGGGGGAGGCAGCCCTGACCATCTCTCCTCCTTCCCTCCAGATCCCAAGAGAAGCTGGGGGGACGGCGGCACCCGGGGTCCCTGCAGTGGAGATGGGTACACCCGGCCGGTTTTGTCCGCACGGGGCTGTGCCCTGGCTGGATTCGGCTTGGGCACCCGGAGAAAACCCCATGTACCCCTTGAAAAGCGAAGCCCTTGGCAGAAGGCAGAGATCTAGAAATTCGCCCTGCGAATGGGGGGACTGGCAGCAGCAGAATGCCAAGCTGGGCGAGGGACTCCGAGCCCAGCCCCAGACCCCCCCAACCCCCCAGAAAACAATCTCAGGACCCGCTGCCCTTGGAAACCCTGGTTATCCTGGGAATTCTGGGGCCTGGGAATTTCAGTGTGGGCTCGGACCCTGCTCTGGGATGGCTGATTTCTCCAGTCTAAGCAGGAACCCCTGAGCTGAGCCCCCATTCTGGACTGGATCATCTCCCCTTTGGAACTGAACCCCAAGGCTAGACTGGACTACCCCCATTTCCTCAGGTGAACCCCGACCCTGGGCTGGACCCTGGCTCTGGGAGGATCATCCCCCCTGCCTGGTCAGGGCCACCCCTACCCTGTGCTCTTCCCCGGGCCCCCCCTGGCCCAGGGCTGTTAGTAAGGGAGGGGTCTCCAGGGCCAGCCGGGCAGCCACAGAGTCCTCCCCAATTCCCGCTCCCCAAACCCTCACCGCTGCCCCGCCTTGACTTTGGGGGCTGGGAGTGCCCCGGAAGTTGCTATAGTAACGGGGCTCAGCCTCACCATCGCTGGAGTTGGCAGCCATCACTCAGTCTCCCTGTCAGGGCACCGGACTACGGTGGCTGGGAGGGCTCACGAGACCTGGCGCCCCAGCCAGGCCGCCCATCCCCAGAGCCCTGCCCGCAGGGGGAGCCGGGGAGTCGTGGGGTGGGTCAGGAAGAGAAACCTAACCCGGAGGCCAGTGGGTGCAGTGGGTGCAGGGGAAGGGCAGATGGGCCCCTGCAGGTGCGACTGGGCTAAGGGCGCCGCTGCCTCGGTAGGACCCTCTTGGGCACCCATACATAACTGCCAACGCACAGGAGGTGTTTTGTCCTCATGGGCATCTGTAGGAAGTAAGAGGATGGCAGTCCTTTCCATCCAGGAGCCCGTCCTGGGTTCCCCCCCATCACCAGCTCTGCCCCTTACCCTGAGGGCTGGCTCCCAGGGGTGTCTTCCGCCAGTGCCAGCCTGGACACCCGAGTCCCACTTGGCTGCCTGTCCACAGGGCCTCCTGG
This sequence comes from Choloepus didactylus, assembly GCF_015220235.1. Lineage (NCBI taxonomy): Eukaryota > Metazoa > Chordata > Mammalia > Pilosa > Megalonychidae > Choloepus > Choloepus didactylus. The sequence continues at coordinate 8,348,964 of NC_051331.1, forward strand.
GGCCACTGCCCTCTCCTTTCCTCCAGCCTGGTCAGAGCAGGGGCTTGGTCTTTTCTTTGCCTCGGTCCTCCCAGTTTCTTACCCAGCCCCTGCCAATGGCTTTGGTGCAGATTCCTTCCTGCCCTCGGCTCATTCTAGATCCCCAGGGTCTCGGGATGAGGTAGACCTTGGTCCTGCCCTGGCATGGAGATGGCAGCACGGTGAGCTTCAGGATGCTGTGCTGGTGCCTGGTAAGGCTTGGGCATCTCCCTTACCCCAGTGGGGCTGGCGTGTTGTGGATGAAATTCAGGTGCCCCCTGCAGGCTGGCCTGGCTACTGCCCCCACCCCTCCCCGCCCTGTTACAAGAGGGCAAATGGGGTCTCATGCTACCTTCCCAGGTGCAGAGCTTCCAAGCCAACGGGGGCTTCCTTCACCCTATTTCCTTCTCTGGCAGCCCCCGTCAGTCTCTGTACAGCTTCGGGTGTTCCCTAGCAGTCCCACTGGCAGGACGAGAAATGATTTTAGGGGAGACACGGATGCCTCGTTTTCCTAGCTATGCATGTATTTTAATGTGCCTCGGGGAAAATATAACTGGCATAGCAATTTCATTTTATATTACTGCTTAGGACAGGGTCAAATTTTACATGTGAATAAAGGCGAGTCCATTTTTTATTTTAAAATAAGAAAATAGATAGAGCAAAGATCAGGGGGATGGCTTGAGAATATCTGTCAGGCAACTCTGGGGTCCAGGAAGTTTCCTGGATATGAATCCTGCCTGTGACATAATCTATGTCAAACTCAGTGAGCTCGTTTGGGAAATTCAGGTAACAGCCTCCTGTTATGAAAAACGGCACGAGCAGAAAGATCTCGGAAACTGTTTAGCATGGCACATTCTAGCCTTTCAACATACAGCAGCTTTGTTTTGTCGTGATCGCCCATTCCTGAGTATCCGGTCTGTACTCCGAGGGAATTAACAGTTCCTTCTGGAGCCTCTGATCTTTTTCTCGGGGATCCTTTGCCCCTGTGTGTCTTTCCACACCCCACCCCCTACCCACTGCATGTGTCTGATACTCCTTGAAGGGTTTTCCAGGACTATGTCATCTCCCCAACTTTCAACCGGGCCACTGCAATATACAGCTTCTGGTTTTCACCTTCACCTTCCGTCTGTCTTCCGGCCGCCTCACCTGCTGGGGGCCCGGCCCCTCCCCGCTGCCCAGTCCCCTCTACACTCACACAGCCAGACCTTTTTTGGACACCACCCACCTGCTTCTCTGTCATCAAACGCGCCAACTACAGGCACTTTCCTCCCCGTCCCCTGCCCATCAGTGACATATCAGGCCTCTCCGTGGCTGCCTGGCTCCTCTGAGTTTTGCTATTTGAACCCATGTGGGAATGAAGTTCCCTGGCTTTCATGCCCAGGTCCTCCCAGGAGGGAGCAAACCGGGGACCCAGAAGCTGGAGTTTGAGACCAGAACTGAGAAGGCCCGAGTTGAAAACGTGAGCTCCCTTTCTAGGAGGAGCTCCGACCACTCCTGGGTAACTGGAAGGGGCTCCCAGATGGCAGTCCGGCTTTAGGCCTGGAGTGACAATTTCAGAGCTGGAGGATGCGGGGAAGGGGCTCAGGGCCGCTTTGGAAGGCATTCCCAGATACAAAATCTCTTTCTCTGTCTGGCCTGAAACGGTCAACAAAATCTGGGAGGGTAGGGTGGGATGGAAAGGAAGGGGCCTTGGGCTGAGCCCCTGGAATGCTCAGAATCTCCTTGTCCCTTGGCGAAACAAGTTACTGGGTGTCACCCACACCTCTCCCCAACTGTCCATCTTCTCACCATCCCATCTCAAGCGGAATGAGCCCTTGCTCCACCAAGTCACTCTTCGCCCCCACTTTTCATCCAGAGGCAGAAGCGAGTGAGGAACCCCGGGGAAAGGGGCTGAATGACGGAGCCTCGGTTGTGAAACAACCATTTATTGAGGGGCCCTCCAGGGCGCCTAGAACTCAGAGGCTGCACAGCAGGAGATGGGAGGGGGCTCTGCCACCGCCACCCCCACCCCACCCCAAAGAAGACACAATGAATCCCAGCAAGAGCCGCTCAAACTTGGGTTTGAAGCGCTGAAGCCAGTTCCCTAGGTTCATGAACAATCTGCTCCCCCAGCCAGGGCCAGACGCTCACTTGGAGGAGGGAGCAGACAGGCAGAATGACAGAAAGTGGCAGGACGAGAAAGGGGCAGAGGGACCCAGAGAGATCCTGTCCCCCGTGCCAAGTGACACAAGGGAAAAACAATGCTGGGGAGAGCTCTGGGAAATGCTGGAGGGTGGCAGGGTGGGTTAGGGGTGCAGAGGGGGACTGTGATAAGGTGAAAAAAGTGGGGAAGGGCAGGAGGAAGATGGCGGGAGCTGGAAGGGGGAGGGGTGTGGTCAGCAAGTGGCCAAGGTCCCTCCCGGGTGTTGTCAGACCCCATGGCACTCCCAGAGCCGCAGGACCCCCGAGGGGTCGGGGTCTGGCAGTGGGTCCCACCTGTGGGAGAGCTGAGTGAGGAAGTGGGATGGGAATCCGGGGAGAGGGGCCGTGGAGGGAGGGTGGCAGGGTGGTGGCAGGGCCCCATGTGGGGCCCCAGCGGTCATCCGTGCCATGGGCAGCAGTGACAGCTGGGGGTGGGGGTGGGGTCGCGGGTTTTGCAGAGGGGGCGGTCCCATGCGGGGGTCTCCGGCGGGCTGTCGCCCCGGCCGTGGACAGTCAGGAAGAAGGGGCGCAAGGAGCGGGGGAAGGGGGCGCTGGCAGAGGAGAAGGGGGGGGCGCGTGGGGGTGGGGCCAGCAGGTGATGGGCAGGGAGGGGGCCGGCGGCGCGGGGCCGCGATCGGGGTCACGGCCCGGGCACTCACCGCTCTCCTGCTCGCTGCCCTTCTTGGCTGCGGCGGGCGTTGCCCATCGCGGCGGCGGCGGCGGCCCGGGCCGGTCCCGGGGCTGCGGCGCGGCGGGTGCTGGCGGCGGCCGGCGGCCCCGGAGCGCGCTGGGCGGCGGCGGCGGCGGCCCCCCGGGCTGGCTGCGCTGGCTGCGGCGCCGCGACCCCCGCCCAGCCCCTGCTTCCCGCGTCTCTCCGCGCCCGCCCGCCGGGGAACCTCAGCCCGAGTCCGCTGCTGCTGTCCTGACGCCCCCGCAGCCCGCCGCCCATTGGCCGCGGCCGCCCTGACTGACGGCTTCGCGCCGCCGCCCATTGGCCCGTCGCGGCCCTCCCGCGCCGCCATTGGCCCGTGGGCCCGTGACGCGCGCCGCAGACGCGCGGCCACTCGCGCGCTCGCGAGGCCCCAGCTGGGCGGGCGCACGCGCCTGATTGGCGCTGACGGCTGACAGGCCCCGGGGCCCGCCTCGCGGGGCCGCGGATTGGCTGCGGCGCGCGGTCCGGCGGGCCCACCCTCCCCCCGCGCAGGCTGCCGCTGTCACTCCCGGGGAGAGAGGGCGGGGCGGAGGCGCGGCCCCAGGCCCGGGCCCGGGTAGGCGGGCGGTCGCGCGGCAATCGCAGGCCCCGGGGCGGCCCCGCGCGCGCCGCAGTCCCCCGCCCCCGCCCAGTGCGGCAGCGGCCACTCGGCCGCCGCCGTCCAGCTGCCCAGGGGTCAGGGGTCGTCGGCCGGCGCGGAGGCCGGGCCCGGGGGCGAGGGGCGCGCGGGGCTCGAGCGCCGACTGGCTGGTCTCGGCCCGCACTCCCGCCGCGTGGGCGCTGCCATCACCGGCCCCGGCTTTGCAGATGCGCAACTGCGGCCCGGCCCGCGGCGGAGTCCCCGCTCTCCAGCGCCGCCGGCGAGGGGCACAGCTGGAGGGTGCCCCAGAGGCGGGGCGAGAGGCCCACCCCACCCGCCTTCCCTCCTGCAGGGTGCCCTCGTAAGAAAGACGCAGCCAGAGGCGGCAGCGGCGCCCCAGCCCCCCCGGCCGATCGTTTTCCAGGTGCTCAGGGCAGGCCTGGACGTTGCAGGACGTTTAGCAGCAACCCTGACCTCCACCGGCTCCAAGCCGGGAGCAACCCGCCCGCACCCCCCAGTTGTGACAACCAAAACCGTCTCCGCACACGGCCAGGTGTCCCTGTAGTGAAGGCAGGCCCGAGCAGGAGGTGGCAGGGACCCGATAAGCCAGCTCTCCCCCACTCGGAGGGTCTTCACTCGGACTGGTTGCTCTGCTTACCGGCTTGGGCTAACTGTGAGTGGGTGTCAGCACCCAGGCTCCTGGGCAGTCCCACAGGGGCATGGGTGCTTCTCGGGGGATTATGGGAAAATGGCTGTCCAGCCAAACCACTCCACCCCAGGCTGTGAAGTCACATAGTAAGGTTAAGCAAAATTTCACATAAGTTTACTTCTGCCTGTGGGTCATGTCTGAAAATCACTAGTTATGCTTTCTCCAGAAAGCTTATGGTTTGACAAAGAAAAACCCTCCCCAAACCTTAAATCTGGAATACAACTATATGACTAGTTAGAACAGCAGAGGAGACAAACAAGGGGACCAGGGGGCAGCCAACCCAGTGGACAGGGGTCAGAAGAGGACATCTCCACTGACACAAGGGTGGTGTTCTAGTTTGCTAATGCTGCTGGAATGCAAAACACCAGAGATGGATCGGCTTTTATAAAAGGGGGTTTATTTGGTTACTCAGTTACAGTCTTAAGGCCATATAGTGTCCAAGGTAACACATCAGCAATCGGGTACCTTCACTGGAGGATGGCCAATGGCATCCGGAAAACCTCTGTTAGCTGGGAAGGCACGTGGCTGGCGTCTGCTCCAAAGTTCTGGTTTCAAAATGGCTTTCTCCCAGGACGTTCCCCTCTAGGTTGCAGTTCCTCAAAAATGTCACTCGTAGTTGCACTTGGGGTGTTTGTCCTCTCTTAGCTTCTCCAGAGCACGAGTCTGCTTTCGATGGCTGTCTTCAAAATGTCTCTCATCTGCAGCTCCTGTGCTTTCTTCAAAGTGTCCCTCTTGGCTGTAGCTCCTCTGCAAAACATCACTCACAGCTGCACTGAGTTCCTTCTGTTTGCCGGATCATTTGTATGGCTCCACTGATCAAGGCCCACCTTGAAGGGGTGGGGCCACGCCTCCACGGAACTATCTCATCAATCACGTACAGTTGGGTGGGGCGTATTTCCATGCAAACAACCTAATCCAAATGTTCCAACTTAATCCCCACTAGTATGTCTGCCCCACAAGATTGCATCAAAGAACATGGCTTTTTCTGGGGGACATAATACATTCAAACCAGCACAGGTGGGTAGACAAACAGCTGCCTGAGCCCACCAGAGACAGAGGCACAGTCAGTGTAGATGAAGTGCTCTTTATTTTTAGACCAGACAAATGTTTTTAATATAAAAACCCTTTAATATACAAACGGCAATCACCAGGGCATCCATGTAGCAGCAAGAGGACTGGGGCAGACAGTGTACTGGGGGAGGGGAGGGAAGGTTCCGGGTCCCTGCCCTTTCCCCTTGCTTGCAATCACCCTGAGCGGGTGGTCTCAGCAGAGGGCAGGTCAAGGGAACCACAGGCCCCCACCCTCTGCTGCAGCCTTCAGGGAAAGTTGGGTCCCAGGAGGTGAGAAAAGAAGGTTCTGTTGAGAGCAGAAGGCACTATTGTGTTCCTCAGCATCCTGCTGATCACACCTTTAGGGCTAGAGGTTTTCAGGGGCCGCTGGATTGAAAAAAGCTAAAAATCCTCCTGGGAGGACAGAGATTATATCTGAGTCTACTTCTTCACCAGGATTCCTTGACTGTGACTCTAGAAAGCCGGGGGGTATCTGCTCAGATATTGGGAAGGGGAAGGAATGACAGAGCCTTTGGCCCAACACCGACCGAGAAAGCCTCAAGGCCGGCTGGAGAGGCTGTGGGAAGTGGCTTTTGGTCAGCAGTGCTTGAGGGAGCAGGGTGACACCACGGCAGGCAGGTGGGATTTAGTGTGGGGAAGGGAGAAGGGACACACGTTAGGAAGAACAGAGAACTCAGGAACTGCTCCCTAAAGCCTGTGGAGGAGGAGATGGTCCTCTGCGCTGGGGCTGGGAGAGGCCCGAGGCCTATCCTTTCGTTGGGGCCCAGTTTCACCGGCTTGGATGTGGGGAGTAAGCCCTGAAGTCCTCCAGAAGGCCCCCGTGACTCTCCAGGAGGCCCGGCTGCTCCTTCAGATGTGCTCGGAGACTGGCTGTGGTGCCGGCTGAGCCCTGCCAGGGCCTGGGTCGCCACGCTCAGATGCAGTCCATGGAGTTCTCGGGCAGGAGGCTGGGGAGGCAGCTGGGGAGGCCCAGGCCCTTGAGAGGTGTGCAGCTGAGGGGCAGGCCGCAGCTCAGGCCAGCGTCCTGGCCCTCCAGCTTGTCTGAGTTGTTGTCCCAGTTGATGTGGAAGCGGGTGACCCGGGGGTTGGATGCCAAGATGTTCCGCTGGAGCTGGGGTGGAAAAGAGAAGGTCAGCCCTCGTTAGCTCCCCACCGCTCCAGACCAGGATGCTCCAGCCCCCGCCCCAAGCCCAGGAAGCACAGGCCTTGGCTACTGGAACTCCAGGGGACCCCCAGGCACTGTGACTCGGGGCTGGGACCCGTCTAATCTCGTGCACCCTGGGCAGTACACCCCTGAGAAAAACAAAGGTCTTTCTCCCTCTTGTTGGAGCCGGAAGCCTGGCACTGCGATTGCCGAGCACTCCTTGAAAACTGTGCTTCCCCAATTCTGATGACTTAACTTCCCCCGGCACACTGGAGCCTGCGGTGTGAAGCAGGAAGTGCGGAGCAGCCCACCTGAGAGAAGTCTGGCTTCGGGGGCGGGTTCTCCCGCAGCTCGGGGGTGGGGTACTCGTTGTTGACGTAATAGCCCACGCGGATGAACTCCTGCCCGTGGTAGGTGCAGGTGATCAGGACCACAGTCACACCCACGGCGTCCGACTCGGGGATGAGGGACGGGTTGGGGGCCTCGGCCTGGGGAGACAGATCCGGAGCCTCAGCACCGTGGCAGAGACCTTGACACAGAAAGCAGTGATTTCCCGAGCCACGGGTGTTTACTGAGCAAAGAGGGACGGATGCTGTTCTCAGGAGTTTACAATCTAATGGGGAAGACGGTCACCCGTAGAAGTGACTGTGACATTTTGCATGTGGCCGGGGTGGAGGAGAGCTGAGGCAGGAGGCCACAGTGGTCAGCTGGCGAGAGGGGACCTAGGCCCGGACTGGGCAGTAGAGACAGACAGAAGTGGACAGGCTCAGGCTGCACTGGCAGAGCTAGGACTGGCTACATAATTTGCAAAATTCAAGACATTCCAGACAGCATTAGCAAAGCGTTCGACCCAGCATGGGGCCCCATGGGACCACACAGTTTGGGTGCCTAGGAAGCTGGCCCTGATTATGGGGTGGGAAGGTGGGGCTCACTGGTGGACTCCGGGGTGGGTGAGGGAGCTGGGAGACGGGAAGTAAATGAACAGATCTGAACGGTGTCTCTAACTCGAGTGTGCACAGGAAGCCCCTGGAGAGCTTGTAAGGTGCACTTCTGACCACCCAGCTGACACTGACTGAGTCTGCTATCTCGGGCTTGTGTACGATAAAGGGAAGAGGGCAGTGTTCGAGGGGCCTCTGGGCCAGGAGTGGAACTTGAACTTTTGGCCCCTGATCCCTCCTGTGTGCTTCTGGGTCCAAGAGGAGCCAAGGACCACAAACCCAAGGCCTCGCCTTTCTTACCTGAAAGACAAACATGTGTCTCCCTGCTGGCACGGGGCCGACCAGCACCGAGTCCAGGATTTGATCAAACTCCTCACTCTCAGCTGAGCCCACGTAGATGATCTTCCACTCCAGGTCTGCAAGATACGGGGTCAGGAATTGGAAAAGTGCAGGGAAAGGCCAGGGTCTCCTCGGGCTAATTTTAGACAGGTCCTTAATGTGTTTGAAGATTCTTTTTGTTGTTGTCACGGTTAGGTTTCTGTTTAGGGTTAGTGTTAGGCTTTGGATTTGAGTTAGGGCTAAAGAGAGGTTTTTTGGTGCTTTAAGATTCTGATTCCCAAGAAAACGTGACATCCACAAGCACTGCATGGCAGGTGCCACGGCCCTGGACACGGGGGTGGCGTGAAGCCCCACTGCCACCAGGCGACCTTAACCCTGCACCTCTGGGGAACGCTGGTCTCTCCAGGCCCGAGGGTAAGCCGTGTGGCAGAGAATGAATTAGGGGGCACAGGCGGAGGCCTGCTGAGGAGGGCGTCAGGCCGCTTCAGGGCTGGCAGAAGCAGCAGCACTCTTTCACACACGGGGACAGGTGCCACCAAGCGGAGCAGATCCCTCAACAACGGGCTCTGGGTGGCGGATGAGGCCATCAGGAGAGCCGGCCGGTCCCCGGGCCTTCCTGGTCGGGCACCGAGTCATGCCTACCCACGGATCCTTAGCCGAGGGGGTTCAGGCCACAAACACGGCATCTCGGGTGAACCCGAGCCCCTCTCCTGCAGCCCACCCAGGCGACACTGAAGGAAAAGGTGCTGACAGCGACGTGCCCACCAATCACAGGACGTTCCGACCACTGCTGCCGCCTGCCGGAGGGCCGAGCATACCAGAGGCAAGGTCACGCCGGTGCAGGGGAGCTTGGCAGGGGACCCGAAGTTTCACAAGCTGCGACTGCCACAGGAAGCCAAGTCTCGGAAGCTGCCCCGGGCCCTGGTCAGGCATCCCGCGTCAGCGTCCAACTTTGGAAGCCTCAGACCTCGGAGGTTTGTCACCGGAGCCCATGCCCTTCCTCGACACACCTGCGTTGCCTCCCCTCCTGGTGCAATTTCACCCAAGCCCTTCTAGAACCCAGGAGTCCTCACAGGTTTGCAGGACCTGGGTGGCTCGCTGGCTCAGCGGGGACCAAACTCCAGAATCACCTTATTTGCAGGGAGAAAGTGCACTCTACTGACTTATCTTTGTTACAAGTAGTGACACCTCCAGAATCAAATTTTGGGGAAGAAAACAAGAAAACAAGCTAGCCCCGATCTCACTCTTCCCAAACTCAACTCTCATTTTGGTATATTTTTTCTGGCTTCTGCCCTCACCCCTCCATAACCAGAGGAGTCCTGTATGTGTGCATTTGCAACTGAGATTGAAACAGAGCAGGCCCCAATGTATACCACAGGTGCTCGATGTTGTCTGGCTTAAGTCAGTTAACTGTTGGCAAAACCTTCACAAAGACCGGGTTGGCGCTGAGTGGGAGAGAAAACACAGCGCTACGTGAGGCCAACCACCAAGGCTTCTGCAAATCCGGCCGGAGAGAAACCGAAGAATCAACTGAGGGTGAAAGAGAAAAACAGCGACTCCAGAGGTAAGAGGAGCTGACAGAGTCAACTACAGAAGACAAGTGACTGAAACAAGGCCTGCAAACTAGAATCTTCTTATATTTGTTGAAGGCTTTCAAGCAGAGACGCGCTTAACGATTTCGATTCTGAACATAACCCTTCTTTAGAATGAAACGTGGGACAAAGTCACACAGCACAGCCCCAGACTTACAGTTTTTGGGACACAGCTGCACACACACACAGAGGAGTACCTAACCTTACAGGTATCTAACCTCATGGGCAAATGCAAAGGTAACTTGACTGCATCCCGGAGTCTTGACACCCTAAAGTTATGAGATGTATCTCCGCTGTCTATGAAAACAAAACCAAAACCAACAACATGGCTAAAGATGCATAAAAAATTATTGTAGTTCAAGTAGCTGGAGCGTATGTTTCCTGCCCCCCCCTTTTTTAACCTAACACCTCTAGCAGGCTTTGTTCTGTTTATCACTTTGTTCATAACCACATAGATGAACCTTGGCCTCGCCACAGCATGCTAGCTCCGGGTTGGAACATCTGGCTTCCATGACTTATTCAGCCAGGGTCCGATGAGTTTCTCAAGAATCAGGGGGCAGGGAACACACCTAACATATTAAACGGGGGCCCATGCCTTGGAGGCATCTACTTCCAGATGTTGAGGAGAAAAGAGAGGCAAAGGGGCTTGGAGCCCTTGGGAAATGGGTCAGCTAACCGACTGGGGGTCGTGTGGCTTGTCGGATTTTCAGTTTGCCAGCCCCGAGAGGCAACGAGACTGATGGATTTCTCCAGGACATCGGAGAAAGCCAAGCTTGCTCCATCTGCTTGAGAGGCGGGAAACGGATTCTCTCTGCTTCGTGGGAAGGCGAGGAAAGGGGAGAAAGCAGGGTGGCAAGTCATCGTCACCGACGGCCCAAGGGATGGATCAAGGATCTGGGTTTCCAGGCCCGGGTGAGATTTCCAAGCTGAGCTTCTCGGAGCACAAGCTCCTATGGTTTGGCTGTTGATGCTAACAGTGCCCCCTCCTCTCTTTCAAGAGTCCTGATTTGGCAATCAATTCCCTGGCTGCTCGCATTTCTGTTCCACCCCTAATCTCACACTGGGGTCAGAGCAGAAAGGAAGAGCCTTGCATTGGGAACTCGGAGACACGCCCTGGTCCCCACACTCCCACAAAGTGGCTTTGCTGTCACCTTGGAGGAGTCATTCTGCGTCCCTCCACTAAAAGATTTAAAACCGGCTGGCTGGCTTTAGCCTTTCCTGCCCCGAATCTATGGGCAGATTAGAAAAGCAACATAGCAGGGGCTTCCTAGGAATCTAAGTATTGGGGAAGGACCATGCCACCATTTTTAATTCCAGGAGCACAATCGGGCCGATTGAAACCCGATCTGTCATCTGGGAACTGCAAATCCCTTAAACTGCTAGCTTCTTATGGCTCCTCCTGGCTTTAAAACAAAATCTTCCGCAGTGTCATCCTACACTTTATTTATTTATTTACACCCTGCCCCCTTCCAGAAGGGATTTAACTAGTCACAAATAGATTCTTTAATTTGAAAAGGAGTAAGAGAACCCAGGCAGAAGACTGACCCACTGGCTCACCCCTGGGGCACACGCTCAAACAGCGGCAGCCACTAGCTAATCTGAGAGCCAGGCTTTGTGGGCAAACAGCCCACCTGCCACCCAGGGGTGCTCCTCGGCAGACCCGCCTCCCAGGCTCACTGATCTCCACCTCCTCAGCTGCTGCCTTTTTTCATTTAACCACCCAGAGGAGTCGTGGCCTGAAGGAGAACTTCCTCCCGAAAGCACCACTTGCTTGTGAGCTGGGTCAAAAGGCTCCCTGGGTGACCTCAGCCATTTGGTTTTAGATTTTTCTAATCCTTTTCTTGAAAGGCCTTTTACTCTTTGTGGCTTCTGCTTTCTCCTCTGTGAGATGAGAGCTGCGTCCACCTTTATGTCACAGAGATGAAGTAACTCTGGGAGGGCACCCTGGAAAAGAGGCCCCAAAGGCTGGGGCCTCTCAGCTCAACGTTCGCAGCTGGATAGGGTCCCAGCTCGGCCCAGCCCACCCACCTCCCAGATGGGGTCAGGTCATCAGAAGCGTTGGAAGAGCTGCTGTGGAAGTCACCCAGAACTTGGTGGGTGAGCCATGGGGACCGGCTTGGGCTTGCCTGGCTCTGCCACCTGGGATTTGAGTGGAAGACATCCCGAGTGGGAGAAAGTTGGGGTGTCTGTGTGTGTGTGTGTGTGTGTGTGGCTTTGGAGGACCAAGGTTACCCTCAAAGGCTGGAGCTAAAAACCAGTCTTGGGGTTGGGGTCAGTCCGTGAAGATTCTAAGGTATGTGCTTTGGGGTAGAGAATGAGCGAAAGTGGGGGGCGGAGAGGCTTGGTTAAATATCAGCAGGTTGGGGAGGAGGTTGTGGGAGACAAATGGGAAGACAGGGTGAGAGAGCACTTGCTACAAGGGAAGAGGATTCTCACAGGCAAAAAGGGTGACTGGGGACGAAGCCTCCATGGGGGAAAGCAGAGCTGGAGGTGTGTTTGGCAGAAAGGAGTGGGGATGGGGGAGGAGCCTCCAAGGGGAAGACTGGGTGGCTGGGACAGGGGTCTGGCCACACAGAAGAAAACGAGGGCAGCTTGGGCGTGGTGGCGTCTGGCCGCAGGGTCTCTGCAGGTTAAAGAATGGAGGCTAAGGAGATCTCTAGGTAGAAAAGGGGTGCCTTGGAGGAGACCCACAGAATAAGGAGGGGGTGATGAGACCTCCACTGGGGGAGGAGGTCGTGGGTAGCCATGGGGGCGCATTTCCACGGGGAGGGTGGGTCCTCCATAGGCCTGGGGGGGGGGGTATGTCTCCACGTAGAGGCCAGGGTTGGCCTTGGGAGATCTCCAGGGGGAGATCGGGGTTGGCGGTGGGGGGTCCCCACGGAGAGGGCGGAGTAGGGGTTGGGGAGATCTCTGCGCGGAGGTCGGCGTTGTTTTGGGGGAGAAGTCCTCAAGGGAGACCGGGGTTGGTCGGGGCGGGGATGGGGGGATGGGTTCTTCACCGGGAAATCGGAGTTGGGAGGGGTCTACCACCGGGAGGTCGGAGTGGACCTCGGGGGGCTCTCCACCGGAAGATCGGGTTCAGCCCGGCGGGGAGGGGGTCCCCACGCAGGCCCAGGCTCACCGTCCGCCAGGGCCTCACTGCACTCGAAACTGATCTCGAACCGGAAGGGGCTGTGGAACGGACTCGGGTTCTCCAGGACCGCCACGTTCAGCACCGACACCTTGGCCATCGCCGGGGTCCACTGGGGTCGGCGGCGCAGCCTCCAGGTAGCCGCCCCCGCCTCCTCCGTCCGCGGACTGAGCGCGCGCCTCTTCCGCGCGCCGCCTTCAAATAGCCGGCCCCGCCCACCGGCCAATCACCGCCAACGCTCCCCGGCGGCGCGAGCCCGCCCCCAGCCAATCCCGGAGCGCCAGTCGGCGCCCGCCGAGAGTCTCTGGACCAATCCGCGGAACTCCCTCCCCAGAGGGCCGGGGGGGGCGTCACCCCCAGCGGGGAACCAATCCCCAGCGTCTCCGACTCGGAGGATGAGGACGGGGGTGGGCGGAGTCAGAGCGCCCTTTGGGCCAATCCCAAGGGTTCCCGCACCGGGCGTGGCGCGCGCTTCGCCCCGTCCTTGTCGGGCTCGCAGCCGGCGGCCCGCAGCTCCGCCAACCGCCGAGCGGGGGCGCGCGGCGCTCGCTGAAGAGGGCGGAAAGGGCGGTGCTCGCTGCCGCAGTGATTGATAGGCGGGAGGGGGTGGAGAAACGGAAGCCTGTTTTCTAAGAGGTGACTGGCTGACTTGGCCGTGGTGGGCGGGATGAGGAGAAGGCTCTGCTGGTGATTGGCGAGATAGGAGCGGAAGTCGGTTGCGTCCGGCGTGAGGAAACAGGAGGCGCGGCCGCGGCCTCGGCATCTGTCAGCGGGTGAGCGTTGCCGGGAGCTTCTCTGAGGAACTCCCGGCTCCTCGGGCCCAGCGGCCGGGAAGTGCGTTGTGAATGTTATGAACGTTTGCCAGGTTCCGGAGGGGAGGCGGAGCGGCGGGGCGCGCGCGGCCGGGTTCGAAGTCCCGCGGTCGCCACCTCGGGGCCCGCCGGCGGGGTAGCGGTTTCGCGTAGACGGTTCTCAAAGCGCTTTGTGTTCAGTGCGAGTCGGAGCGTTTGGGGTTCGAGTCCGGGGCGGTGGAAATAATTCACTGATACGACTCCGTGGTGCTTCCAGAAACTTGTCTCCACCTCCCCGCCAGGTCCAAACCCTCGTCGCCGCCCGCCTGGAAGAATCTTCTGGAAGAAGATTCCCGGGGCTTCCACCAGCGCTGTCCAGTGGGACGACAACGCCAGCCGCTTTCCCAAGTTGACTTTTTCTTAGAAACCACATTTTTTAAAATTAAGTGGAAAAGAAAAACGGGGAATTAATTTTAATACTATGTCTTATTTGACCCGAGACGGCCAAAAATATTATCCCAAGGAGTAATCGATTGAAAATACTAACGAGAGATTTTGCGTTCTTTTGCTAGCACCACTCGGAAATCCCTCACAGCCCGTCTGCAATCAGAACACTACATTTTTGCAAAATTTTCTCCGGACAGGGTTGCTCGGGCTCCACCTTTCATCCAGTTGGTGGTTGAAAAAGTAGCTTCAGGTGCCCCAGTTGTTCCAAATAATTGCACAGACCGAGTCAGGCATTTCTTTTTCGATTTTGGCTTTAGCTCGCTAAAATTGAGCAAAATTGCAAAGCGGGGTTCCACGGCGCTAAGTGCCCTCCGTGGCCGGGGGCTGCTGTGTAATTGGACAGGGCAGGACCGAGATAAATTTAAGCTTAAAATGGGGGCGTTTGTCTGTTCCAGGGGTGAGGACATGCTTGGTCTGCTTTGTACCACCCCAGCTTCAGTCCACCCGGACCCATCAGCTTTTCAGTGCTTAGAAACCCGACAGGCCACCTCCAGCTCAGAGACGTGCCCCAACCTCCTCTCCCAGCTGTTGGCACAGTGACACCTTCTTGTCATTCAGGACCTTCTCTCCGGGAAGGCTTTGTAGGGGTCCCCTGGGCGGCATTGCAAACCCTCTTTGGTGTTCTTGGCCTTCTTCATGGGATGTGAGCCCACTTCTCTCTTCCCAGACCTTATCAACACTTTTATCCAAGCCACCACTACCATCTCTCTCCTCAGCACCTCTGTGGCTTCCTCAGTGTCTCAGAAGCCTGATGGCGCTGGGCTTTTTTTTTTTTTTTTTGCGTATCTACATTTTGCATTAAATTTTTAAAAAATTTCTGTTAAGAAATTGGAAGCCTTTCTTTCTGTCTTTTGAAATTAGTTGGCTGAAAATTCACATTTAAGATTGGCTGCTGTTTCTTGGCAATCATTGGGCATACTTGGGAATTTTTGTGACTTGGGAAAATTTAATTTTCAGAGTATTTCCAAATGTGGTTCAGTTGTTTAAGAGTGTTAAATTCAGCGATGAAGGAAGTTGCCTTTTCTAGACATTTAATTAAACATTCTCGAATTCCAACTTTGCAATTTTCTTTTTTGTGCTGGGGGACTATTTTTCCCCTTTTCCTGGCCCCTGAAAAGCTCATTAGCTGCCAACTTTATGTCTGTGGTGCTAACGGAGAAGATGGTCCTCTGTATATTGGTCTTCAAATGTAAAGTAGATGAGGCCGTTCTCCTGCTTAACACTGTCAAAGGCTTCCACTTAGGACAAGGCCTGAGATCTTCAATATGGATTTAGGGGCCTTGCATGGTGGCCTCAGCTGACCTCCTGGGCTCATCTCTCACTCTTTCTGTCAGGAGTCAAGCCCTGCTGGCTTTTGTCCCCTCCTTCAGCCCGCCAAGCTTGTTCCTGCCTCAGGGCTTTGCACTCATCCTTCCCTCTGCCTGAATGGTTGCTTGGCACTCTCATTCTCACTTATGTTTCAGTACAAACCTCCCTTTCAGAGATGCGGTCCAGCACCACCCTATTTAAAGGAGCCCTTCCGCAGTCACATCATCCTGTTTTATGATCTTGGTAGCCCTTACCAGAATCTTTAATTATGTTGGTTTAAAAACCGTTCTTAAATCTCTCGTCATCCTTCGGTCGACTGAAAGCTGGTTGAGGGCAGGGACCTCACCTGCTCGTTCAGTATTCTATTACGAGACCTTAGCACAGGCCCCCAGAAAGTCTTCGGTAGATGCTTCTAGCAGGAGAAATCCATATAAACAGCTTTAGCGTAGTATCTGGAGTGTGGGAAGCATGTGGGAAACATGAGCTGTTAGCAATACTTGGTAATAAGCGGGTGAGCCCTTCTTTTCTAATATTTCAGCTGCACACAAAGTATAAGGGCTCCTGTAACAAAACTCCTGTTACCCAGATTAAGAAGTAAAACGTTAGAGATGCCACTGAAGGGGTTTATCTCAGCCTCAAACCCATTCCTCTCCCTTTTCCCTCAAATGTTATTACAGTCCTGAATTTGGTATAAAGTTTTAGGTGCATGTTTTTGCATCTTTACTGTATGTGCAGGTCTTTGAACAATCATAGCATTGTCTTTCATGTTTGGCACTTTTATGCAAATGGTACCTGTGCAAAAAAGACACTGCAGTCCTTAGAAAGGCCGGCCTGCCAGGTCGGCCCTTGGCTGGCATCTGGGAACATTGATTTCGGGAGGGTTCCCACCATTCCCTAAATAAGAAAGAGGGGCTCATTGTGTCCAAACTGTACAAACAATGGGGTTTATGCTGAACGAACCTGCTGTCCTTCAGGGAGTCGGGAATTTTGGTGTGTGCCAGGCAGAGGGTGCCTACCTGACCAGCCCCAGATGAAAACCCCTGGGCCCCAAGTCTCTAAGGGCTTCCCTGGTCGACAGCATCTCACACGTTGCTGGAAGAATTCGGCACGTCCTCTGTGACTCCGCTGGGGAGAGGACTCTGGAAGGTTGTGCCTGGTTTCCCCTTGTCCCCAGTGCCTTTACCCTTCCCTGATTGTGCTTTGTATCTTGCTATAATAAATCGTAGCTGTGCACGTGACCAAACGCTGAGTCCTGTGAGTCCTAGTGAATCATCGAACCTAGGGGTGGTCTTGGGGACCCCAATACAGTATCATACTGGATCCGTCCTTCTGGCCTGGCTGCAACTGGGGTGAGGCCAATGAGGCACCTGGGCTGAGAGATTTAAGGAGGCATGTGCTCTCAGGGCCGGTCAGGTGACCAGCTGGTACTTGTGTGACCCTGAGGGCGAGCACCTCCTGGAATTTCACCCTAGACAACTTGCTTGCCTCACTCCAGTCCCGGCCTTGCCTTCTGCAGCTTGTCTCGTTTGTCCAGTGCAAGGCTTTTGTGGTTTGTCTGTACTGAAAAGTGTATATAGCTTTAATTCACGTATTTTCACTGCTGCGTCGCTGCACCGTTGCTACCTGTGGTAGCCACTAGCCACGGGTGGCAATTTAGATTTAAATTAATTAAAATGAAATAAAGTGACAGGTTCAATTCCTCAGTCTCACTAGCCACATTTCAAGTGTTCGTAGCCATCTGCAGCTAGTGCCTGTTAATGGGGCAGCGCAGGTGGACTACATTTCCATCCTCAGGAAGTTCTTGGGCGGTGCTGTTAGCTGGCTATGACTACGGCACTTGTCACTTTCCTGTTATGACTGTGTCACTTTCCTTATCCCTTTGCATTTGGCTGGTTTCCAGTTGTTTACTCTTACAAATGACACTGCACTATAAGCTGTTGCTAGGTCTCCTTGTGCACAGTGCAGATGTTTGTCTAGGCTCTTAGCCCCAGAGTTGAATTGCTGGGCTAAGACTATTCACCTTTACTGGATGTTTCCAATTTGCTCTTCAGAATCACGGTACCATTTCTGACTCCCATCGGCAGCCTCTGAGAGGGCCTGTTGCTGCAGGTCCTTACCAACCCTTGGTGGTGTTGGACATTTTAATTGTGTCCTGATGGGTGTGAATTAGTGCTGTTTCAGTGTGCATCGCCCTGACTTCCAAGAATGTTGAGCTGTTCTCACGTGCTCATTCACCACTCACCTTTTCTTCTGTGAGTCGCCTGTTCGTGTCTGCCCATTTTTCTGCTGGATTGTTTCTGTCTTCTTGAGTGCAGGAGTTCTCACACGTGAGGTTTGCCTTTTCATTTTTATGATGTCTTTTGGTGTTCAGAGTTTTAAAAACATTGGCATTATTTGAATGTCATCGGAATTACCAGTCTGTTTATGGTTTGTGTTTCTTGCGTCTTGCTTAAGAAGTCCTTTCCTGAGATAAAAAAGATGTCCTACTAGATTTTTCCCTGGAAGTTTTTTTTGTGTTTAACATTATCCACTTGCAGTTTTGTGGTTGTGATTGTTGTTTATGATGTGAGGTAGGCCTGTGATTTAATATTTTCCCACATGGATAACCGATTGTCCAGTTCCATTTACTTAAGAATCTGGTGCTTCTCAAAGTATGGTCCCCTGAGATTTCTCAGGACCCTTTCAGAGGGTCTGTGAGGTGAACTTTTTCCATAATAATACTAAGACATTGTTTGCCTTTTTCTCTGTGTTGACATTTGCAGTGACAGTTCAAAAGAAATGGTGGTAAAACTGCCAACGCTTAGCAGGACTCAGGGCAGTGTCACCAAGCTATAATAGAACTCACTACTTTTCACTGCCACACCCTCAAGAGCTAAAATAAAACAAAGTTTCACTTAAGAATGTCCTTGAAGAAGCAGTGAAAGCATTAATTTCATTATAGCTCAGCCCCTGTGATGAAACAGGAAGTCTGCACGAGGCATTTCAGTTGCATACTGAGGAATGATGGCAGTTGGGGAAAAGCACTTGAATAGATTTTTAGTTGTAAGCTGACCTGGTGGCTTTTTCATGGAACACCACGTTTATCTGAAAGAATAGCTGACAGGCAAACTGTGGTTATTCAGAGGAGGACATTTGGCAGATGTTTTCTCGAAAATGATTTAAGTGATCCAGTCACTTCAAGGAAAACAACCAACGGTTTTATTGCCAATGATTAATTTTGAGCTTTTGGGCAAATTGAAATTTGGAAAACTTTTATTCATCACCGTGAGCTTGACGGCTTCTCAGTATTTAAAGACTTTTCTGACAAGATCAGTGGTGATAGGGACAGATGTGATTTTTATACCTTATATATGGAAATGAAATAAATCACTCTTTTCCAAAAGACCAATGCATGATGTTACAAAATCTTACATGGGTAAAGTTGTCAGAAAGACTAATGGTTTTTAATGTAACACAGTATGAAAAGTTCATTGATACAGTTTCCTATTCTACTCTGGCACTACCTTTTATTTTTATTATTACATTTTTCCCCAGCAATGTATTATGAAAAATTTCAAGCCCGCAGCCATGTGAAAGGATTTCATGATGGACACTTGTATACCCACCATTTACTATCCAAGCTTTCTCAAACACCTTCCGTCAGTCCATCTATTAGTCTGTCTTATTTTGTTTTGATGTATTTCAAAGTACATTGTGGACATCAGTACACTGCCTCTAAGTACTTCAGCTGCAAAAATTAGAGTTCAGTACTTACATTCAGTGAAATCCACAAATCTTAAGAGTACATTCTCTGAGTGTTGTCAGGGATACACTCCTGTGTAACCCGAAACTGTCAGGAACATTACCATTATCCTGCAAATTTCCCTCTGACCCCTTCCCAGTGGATACCTGCCCCCAAGGCCCAAGAGACAACCACTTCTCTGATTTTTTTTCTTACTGTAGATTAGTTTTGCCTATTCTAGAGCTTCATATAAATGGAATCATTTAGTGTCTCTCTGGGATGCATTCATGTTGCATGTATCAGAAATTCATTCCTTTTTATTTGTACATAGTCACGTTTTCCTTCTGAATACAACTGCCCTTTAGTACACCACCACTTGTTGGTTTTTGAGTTTTGGTGTAGTAGCAGTGGAATATCCTCAGTTATCGGAAAAGGCTTTAATCTCTCCTCCCTCTTCAACTGTGCATCGTGTGAGGCTGGGTTTTTCTTATGTGCTCCAGCCACAGCAGCATGTTGCACCGGCTGGATGGCAGGAGCCTGTGTGGGAATGCAACTGTATTCCATCAAGCCAGGCAGTAAGGAGCTTTTAAAAATGTGAAGCAAACAGTATAACTCTGCAGTCAGTTTGTTCAAACACCACAATTACATGGAACTTTGAATAGGAAGTGAGACATGGTAGGTTTGTATAGATTGGAATGAAACAGTGACTCATCCGAAAGTTATTTGGGCAGATAATAAAAATATATTTGCAGGGCCGCCCTGAGGAGCTGGGGGAAAATGCAGAAGAGTTGGACTTCCTCACCTGGACTGATGCTAAGTTGTCACAGACATTGAGGACTGGCGGTTTGGTGTGCCGAGCCCTCTATCACGGGACTTGCCCTTATGAAGCTCGTTACTGCCAGGGAGAGGTTAGACTTGCATATAATTGTGCCTAAGAGTCTCCCCCTGAGTGCCTCTCTGTTGCTCAGATGTGGCCCTCTCTCTCTAAGCCAGCTCAGCTGATGAACTCACTGCCCTTTCCCCTACATGGGACCTGACTCCCAGGGGTGTAAATCTCCCTGGCAACGCAGGATATGACTCCTGGGGATGAATCTGGACCTGGCATCGTGGGATCGAGATTATCTTCTTGACCAAAAGGGAGATGCAAAATGAAACGAAATAAAGTTTCAGTGGCTTAGAGATTCCAAATGGAGTCGAGAGGTCACTCTGGTGGACATTCTTACACACTATATAGATAGCCCTTTTTAGGTTTTAATGTACTGGAATAGCTAAAAGTAAATACCTGAAACTATCATGCAACCCAGTAGCCTTGACTCTTGAAGACGATTGTACAACAATGTAGATTACAAGGGGTGGCAGTGTGATTGTGAAAACCTTGTGGATCGCACTCCCTTTATCCAGTGTATGGATGGATGAGTAGAAAAATGGGGACAAAAACTAAATGAAAAATAGGGTGGGATGGGGGGCATGATTTGGGTGTCCTTTTTTACTTTTATTTTTTATTCTTATTCTTTCTGATGTAAGGAAAATGTTCAAAAACAGATGGGGGTGATGAATACATGACTGTCTTATAGTACTGTGAACCATTGGTGGTACACCATGGATGATTGTATGGTTTGTGTATATATTTCAATAAAACTGAATTTAATTTAAAAAAATGTGAAGCAATGCCACTCTTCTTACTCCTTTATTTTTAATATTGTTAAGGAGGCTGGCAGAAGACAGTGGGACAGGATTGGCAAAAAATAGCAGCAGTTGCAAGGGTTTTGGTCAAGGAGAGTTCCAGTGAAATGAGAAATGGCACAAGTGGAGGGAGGAGAAGCCGCTGCCAAGTTTCAGTGACTGTGGGGTTTGAGGGTAAGAGCCGAGTGGAATGAGCGCATGAATGCTGTGGAAAGAACGCTGGCTCCAGCGTAGCTCCCCAGGCCGTCTCAGGAGGTCATGGCTCGCAGCAGGGGCAGTTTGCTCCAGAGCAGAGGCTTCCAGTGATTTAGTCCTTTGAGGATCTGGAGAGGGACGGAAACATCCTATCTCCTCTGTTCTCTGGAAGTAAGGCTTCCCTGTGGCTTGACCCCCCCCCCCCCCCAAACAGCTCTGTTTCTAGCCACCTGTGAACCCTCAGGGCATGACACAAGTACCTGACCTCTCCCTTGCTGGGTGCAAGTGTCAGCCCCCCTAACTTGTGCTTGGTGGGCTTGGATCGCATGGGGGGTGGACAACTGCAGGTTAGTGCAGACTGCCCTGGGGTAGCCTCCGCAATCAGAAGACCAAGTTGGAGTAGAGGATTGGCCCAGCATCTCATTCTCATTTGCTAAGTGACCATGGGGAGGTTACCCAACCTCTCTGTGTTTCAGCTTCTGTAGTGAGATTATAGCAAAGGATTAAATTGGGTGGCTTGGGAAAAGCACTTGGCAGGTGCCTGGCTCTTTGAACTGCCTAATGGCTGGTATTTCTTGAGTACGCTGTTTAATCACTCCAGCTTCAGTTTCCTCATCTGATAAATAGGGGTAATAAAGCATACCTTGTGAGAATTAGATGAGGTAAAAGGTAGGAAAGAGCTTTGGTGTGATAAACCTCAATGTAAATGGTGAGGGTCAGAGGGCTCTGGCCTGTGTTCCTAGTGGAGCAGGCAGTGTGCAGTCCTGGGAGGGTGAGGGGTACAAAGCCTGAAGAACCGGCTTCAAAATCCTCTCTAGTTAAAATCCCTCACCCTTAAACCCCCGCAGCTTGCCCACAGAGCATGTAGCATCTCTCTGTAAGTCCAGCAGAGTCAGTCTCTCCTCCAGCTTTGGGAGAGTTTGCCTTTTCTTGGTTTGGACATCAGCTGAAGTATTTAGCTTAGGTTCAGGGGCCGTGCTGAATTCAAGCCCTAGAGGCACGCAGTGCATGGGAACTGACCAGCGGAGGGATTTATAGCCCCCATCATGCTTTCATTTGTTTATTCTTAATTAATTTTATTTTAAAAATTTTGACAGTTTCACACACTCTTTATCTTCCAGTTCTGCCTGCTCTCCCAACATTCTTAACTGCCCCCTCTGGGTCTTATGCTCTATTGAGCTTTCGTTCCTTTAACAGATGGGCAGCAGTGAAGACATCAAAATCCTGCCCTCCCGGAACTTACAGTCTAGTCTAGTGTGTAAGTCTAGTTGGGGAGGCAGACGATAAAATCAAGTAGTTTGCTAGATGGGAGTGATGCTGGAGAGCCCCGGGAGTTCTCAGAGAGGTCGAGACCTCAACCAGGGGCTGGTACCCCTGAGGGTTCTTGACTCAGTCGCAGGAAAGAATCCAAGGTCTGCTCAGTGTGCACAGCCAAAAAGTTTTCTGTGCAGCCCTCAAGGAGACGCCCTCTGAGGTGGGACTTGGGCCCTTCCCCTTCTGGTTATGCTAATAAGGGATGGATGCGCTGCATTTTTCATTGGTTCTTTTCGGGGGGGCCGACCTGAGTGAGGGCTAGATGTGCTTGCACCAAAAGGAACTTCTTTTTATGGGTCTTAGGGTCACTTTCCTCCCCCTCCTTCCCTATCTAACTGCCTCAGGAGCATCGTGGAAGGCAAACCAAGGAAGGGGTTTGGAAGTTTTGAAGTGGCTGATTACAATTTTAAAGAGTGGCCCGGGAAGACCTGCAGAGAAGGTGCATTTTGTGTAAGCCCTGGGGAGCACAGTGAGCTCTGGATCTGGGATGTGTGTGCAGGCAGCAGGCGTGGCAGGTGCAAAGGCCCTGAGGTAGGCAGGAGGCTGCCTTCTTGCTCCAGGACAAGGAGGAACCCCCTGTGGCTGGAGCGGAGTGAAGGAGCGGGAGGGGCCTTGTAGGCCATTGTAATGACCTTGGCTTTTCCTCCAGGACAGGGGGGAGGCCTTGCAGCGCTTTGAGCAGACAAATGTCACTGGTTTCTGTGTTGAGAAAAGCCTGAAGAGGGATGAGGGAGCTGGTCAGGAGACCGTGGAGGTGAGCCTGGTGAGAGGCCTGACCCAGGTGTCGAGGATGGGCAAGAGCCACCTTTGCCTTTCCTGCTGGGTTAGGTGTGGGTGTGAAACAAGATGAGTTCCAGGGGAGCTCTTCTTAGCTTGAGTCACAGGATGTGTGGACAGGCTTGCCCTTGAAACGGGGGAAGACTAGGGGAAGGATTGAGGGGAGTCCGGAAGCTTGGGTTCGGACTATTAAGTTTGAGATCCCACGAGACACCAAGGGGCCATGTGGCATAGAACATGTGGATAGAAACAAACCTGAGGTTCAAGGTAAAGGTTCAGGCTGGAGATCTGCGTTTGGGAGAAGCAGGATTTAAAACCTGAGATTGGGTGGGACCTCCCAGGCTATGAGGGGAGGCAGAAAAAAGGTGCAGGGATTGAGCCCCCGAGTTCCAACAGTAAGAGGTCAGGAGGTGAGAAGGAAGCAGCCACTGCGGCTGAGGATTGGCTAGGGAGGCAGGAGGAAAATCAGGGGACTGGGTGTTCTGGATGCTGGCATTTTTAGGAAGGGGGCGGTGGTGAGAGGTGCTTGCTCCTTTTTAACAGGCATCCCTCTTCCCGAGCATTGGAGTCACATTCGCGACGTGAAATGCACGCAGTGCAGTTCCGTTGCGTTGTCGAGGGTCGAGAAAGGCAGTCGGGTCACACGTGCACAGCATAAAATCCCAGCTCCTGAGACGTGCGCATGCGGGCTTGCCCCGGGTGGCTTCCGGTTGTTAGTTTCAGCAAGCTCTGTACCCCCGGCAAGCCTATTTCTCTGCCTGTGAAACCTACACCCTAGAGTGCGGGGATCCAAGGAAAAGCTGCTCCGGGCCAGGCCCTGGGGTCCACGCGGCGCCCCCTGCAGCTCCACGCCCCACTCTCGCCCCCAAATGAATCATGCTGCCCTTGTCATTCCAAGAAATCTTAATTTCTTTATTGTTTGATTTTTGACTCAACAATTTTTTTAAAACTTTTTGTTTTTTTTTCTGAAACGTTCTTGTTGTGATGAGCCTTTTGTTTGTTCTCGTTAAATGCACTCGACCCAAAATTGGTTTGGCATATCGAAAAGGAGACCAAGGAGGAAGGGGCTTGGGGGAGTGGGAGAGGGGGAAGGAGGCCCGAATGGACGGAGAGAAATTGAGGATGAGAAAAGAAAGAGGAACATGGAGACGCAAGACACAGGGAAAGAAAGATGGAGTCACGGAGAGAAAGGAGAGGCAAGAGATGCCAAAAAGAAAGAAGAGGGGGGAGGGAACCAGAGGAAAATAAGATTCAAGAGTAAATGAATTCAGGAGCCCAAGGAAGGGAGAGGGCAAGGAAGCCACGACCCTTCTCTACACCATCCCAGCTGGGGTGGGGGTGTCAAGGCACCAGGTCTGGTTGGGCTGGGGGGGCAGCTGGGCTCTCGGGGGCTCGGCGCGGGCCTCAGTGGTGACCAGCTCCGCCAGGGGGCCCTGCCACGCAACCCAGAGGCCAGGAGCCCACCAGAAGTTTCGAGCCAGGGGAACCCAGGGACTCACTCCACCCACTCCTTTGATTGTCCAAGTCTTGGGAGATAAAAGGAGCGCTGAGCAGCGGGGAGAGGAGCCCAGCTCCTGCCGTAACTTAGTCCCCCTGGGCTCTCCCCGCGCGCCCCGATCTGCCTGGTGGGATTGGAGTCTGATGCCTGTGGGGCTGGGCTGGCTCCTCGACCGCCCTCACCTCCGCCGGCAGCCCCTCAGTGGCGTCCTAGGCTCCCCACGGAGCTGCCACCTGTCCTCATGGTCTCCTCCCTGCCTGTCCAGACCTCATGACCCCCCACACCCATGGTCTTCTGGTGAAAAGATGGGTTCTCCTCCTGCTCGGAAAAACCAGGGATGGTACCCAATTCTCCCTTCCCCTCACAGCTGTTGTTACCCTGCATAGGACAAACTGCCATCTTTGGTCTGACCCCTTCTCCCCCAACTGTTGGAGACAAGCCAGCCCCACTCCCCAGGAGGAGGGAGGGGCTTTCTAGCAGCAAAAAGGGTCCCTCCAGCCACCTACCTGTCCCCTTCCTACTTCCTCCCTAGAGCCCCTCTCCCTTAACCCAAAGAAGTTCATGGCAGCAGCAGGCTGAGACCCAAGGATGTTTGAAAACTCATGGCACTTGTGAGAAAGGAGGGAGGGGGCGAGAGACAGGGCGAGGCTGGAGCAGAATGGAGGGGCTGCCCCGGAAAATGGCAATGAAGTACTCGTGTGGCCTTGGGGCTGAGCTGCCCCAGGAGCGCGTTGTGGGTGGGGGTGCAGCTGGGAAGGCCGGGGTAACAGAGAAGGGGGCCCGGAGCTGAGCATGGAGGGAGTCGCGGGGCCATCTCGGGCCTGGCCGCTTCCCCTGTAGGAGGGTGAGGGGCAGGGAAGGTGACCTCTCGCCTGCCCCCCACCCCCCCCAGAGCGACCAGCCTCACCATCCTCATCGCGCCCTCCTCAGCCGTACCTGCCATCATCAGGCCCATGACCCCGGCACCTTCCAGACAGGACGTCAAGCCCCTTTGTCCCCGGCCCAGGGACCCAGGAGCAAGATACAAAAAGCAGGAACTCAAAGGGACTGTGCAGCCGTCTTGGCAAAAGCATCTTTGGGTGTGAGGGTGTCTCCCGGGCCGTGGGGGGAAGGGGGAGGACAGGCCTCTGGCCCAGGGGCAGGCAGTGAGGTACACGCCCCAGGGGGGCGGAGATGCCGGGAACAGGAACGGGGTCCGGGGCAGAGACGGGTTCTTTGTTTCACTGTCGCTTCTGGATTGTGTTCTGTCTCTGGAGTGTAAAAAGCTGCTCTGGCGGCCCCGCCCCGGCCAGGGTGCACGGACGCGGCGAGGTCCTGGCTGCTGGGCGCCGCTCCGCTCCCAGGAGGCCAGAGCTGCTTGGGCTGCGGGCTCCCGGTGGCTTCAAGTGATGAGATTTTTTTTTTTTTTTTCTTTTCCATTTCGTTGAAATATTTACAGCGATGGGGGGAGGAGGAGGAAAGAGGAAGGGGTAAGAGGGCCCCCTAGGGAAAGATCCAAGCCCAGGACCCACTCCCCAGGGAGATCCAGACCCAAAATCTGCTCCCCAGATAGCTGAGCCCACAGGCCTGGGAGCTGCCCAAATGGGGCTGCCCCGTGGCTGAGGGCCTGCGGGGAGTTGTGCTTCATCAGGAGTCACCCCGAGGGAGGGGGTCGCTGGGTGCGGTGGGGGGAGCCGAGGGGAGCAGGCTTGCTGGGGGAGGGGGAGCAAGGAGCGGGGGAGGAGCTTCAGACAGTCCAACCTTTGCAACCACTGGCCACGGCCCCAGGCCCCAGGCCCCAGGCTGTACGGCTTTCTGGCCGCCAGAGGCCCCAGGCTTCGGGAAACGGGCTGTCGTGCAGGAGGACCTGTCCGTCCGTCCTTCTGCCCCCACCGCCTCCTCCTAGTGGAAGCTGCAGCAGTTCTGGCTGCGGCGAAGAGCAGCTGACCTTCCCTCTGGCGGGGCCTTTGGCAACCTCAAGTGCAGCTGCCCCTCGGAGCCCAGAGACCCTGGCCCTTGCTTGGGAGGGGGGCAGGAAGGGGAAGCAGGAGGGAGTCATCGGGAGGTGAGAGGGCTCCTTCCAAGTTCTCCCTCCTTGCTCCCTGCCACCCCCCTCAATAGAGCTGGTGCCTGTGGCTGGTGGGAAACCCTGTCTGTGGACCCTGCACCTCAGGCCCCCACATCCGAGGCCCCTGGTGGGGGCACGGGGGGGCACAGCGAGGGGCTCTGGGGAGAGCGGCCCACCAGCCACTGCCCCCATCGGGCTCCCTCCTGGGCACCAGGCCCCCAGCCCTGGTCCGTGAAGTCCCTCAGAGGCTGGTGACCAGCTGCATCTGCCCGTCCCCATCGGGCCCTGGCCCCTCCAGGCCCGGGGCTGCCAGGTAGCCCTCGTGGCTGGGCCGCCGCACCTGGTAGTAGCCCTGCAGGGGGTTCCGGGCCACCAGGGCCGGTGGGCGAGAGGTGTAGTAGATTTCCGGGGGTCCAGGGGGCGCAGGCGGGGGCGGGGGCAGGGCCTCGCTGGGCCCCTCTGGGCTGCTGTCCGGGTAGGAGGGTGAGTCCCGCAGGTTGGCGCCGCTGGCATAGAGCGAGTCCCGGCCGGGAGGGGAGGAGAGGGGTCGGCTGGTGGCCCCGTCCTCCGCCGTGCAGCTCTCTGACTCGTCCAGGTCGCTCTGGTACAGCACCGACTGGGCCCGAGGCAGCAGCAGCGGCTCCTCCAGGGCCTTGTAGAGAAGTTCGATCTCTGCCCGGTCGGCACCCCCGGGCCCGCCGGCCTCCTCCTCGTTGCCACCCCCCGACACAGGCGGCCCTGGGGGCTCGGGCGGCGGGGGGGCCCTTGGCCACACTGCCCCCGCGCAGGTTGTTGTGCACCAACTCCGAGATGATCATCTTCTCAAAGGCGGCCGCGTCCGCCAGGTTCCGGCCTCGGGGTGGCTCGGGGCCCCCATCTCCCGGGGGGAACTCCCCGCTTCGCAAGGAGTAGCTGTTGTTGAAGTTGCCGTTAAGGGGCAGCGTGTCCATGCCGCAGGCGTCCCGGCTGCCCAGGGCGTGCTCTGCAGGGCGGGAGGGTGCAGTCAGGGGTGGCACCCCCTTCCGGCCTCCTCTGCTCCTGGGGACCCTGGCGTCACCACCCCCTTTTCCCCATGGGCAGCAGGGCATCCAGTCCAGCAGCAGCTGGTGGAGGAGGTGGCAAGGGGACCAGTTCCCTGCCAGGGTGACTGGGTCCAGGGAGAGGGTGTTTTCTGCACCCTGCCCTTCGCCACCTTTGCTGCCCCAACTCAAGGCCCTAAGTCCACCTGATCCTCCCTCCAGCTGTCAGTCCAGAGCCCAGGGGCCTCCTTGGGTGCCCAGCCCCAGAAATGTTGTCCGGAGTCACACTTACTGGGTTCCCGGTAGCTTCCTGTGGGCGCCGGCCAGGAGAGAAAAGAGAGAAGGGGAGCGGGAGCTGAGAATGCCCCCCTGGGAGCTGGGCCCGGCACTCCCAGACCAGCCCCCAGAGTCCCTTTACCTGGGGAGTTGAAGACGGGGGGCGAGGAGGGGTTGAAGCCCACTGACTCGGCGATGAGGGTGTTGTAGGGGCTGGTGCCGCCCCGGGGCTGCAGGACAGGGTTGGTCAGCAGGTGGTTCCCCATGGTGCCTGCCGAGAGGTCAGGGGTCATAGCGCAGCCCTAGACACGCGGGGACCTGGAGGGCCAGGGCCGGGCCGGGGGTCCCAGGAGCTCCCGCTCACCTCGGTTCAGGGTCGGGGTGCTGTTGATGTCACCCGCCATGAAGGAGGACTCCGTCTGCTTACGCACCGTGTCGTTCCACATCCTCCGGATCCGGCTCTGGGGACACAGCCCAACGTGAGGGGGTCCTCAGGCCGCCTGCTCCCCCCCCCACCTTGGGCTAGGGGCCCTGGTGCCCATGCCCGGCCTGTACCTGAGTCCCAGTGTAGTAGCGGGGGTTGGTCCGCATGGCTGAGGTCTTGAGCGAGCCGTGCGTGCCCCCTGGCGGGGAGCGGATGCAGCAGTAGGAGTGGCGCAGGCACTTGCTGTACTCCTTGTGCACCTGGGGACGGGATGGGCTCAGCCGCGGAGCCCAGCCTGGGGGGCTGCTTCAGAGGGCCTGAGACCCCAAGACCAGCTCCCCACGGCCAGAGGCCTTGCCACAGCCGGGCCCCTTGGTCCCATGCCCGGCAGCCCATGACTGGGGCCTGCTCTCATCCCCTGGGGCCCACCATCCCTTCTCGCCAATGGTTTCCTGTGCCTTCAGTCATTTGTTCACGCAGCAGGTCTGGCATGAGCTCCCCCCACAAGGCGCCCAGCAGGGTTTACTTTACAGACTCTTATGTTTTAGTGGACAGAGACAACACACGCATAAAAATATAAACGTGCTGTGCAGCAAGTCAGATGGTGTGAAGTGCCGTGGAGAAAACCTTGGCAGGGAGTGGGTACAGAGGGCTGGCCTGGGGGTGGGGGGTGGGGTTTCACACGGACTGGGGGCCTCACTGAGACATCTCGGTGGGGACCGGGAGGAAATGGACACTTAAGGAGGGGTGTTTAGGTGGGGGGGGGGGGCAGGTGTGAAGCCCAGAGGAGGG
This sequence comes from Choloepus didactylus, assembly GCF_015220235.1. NCBI lineage: Eukaryota > Metazoa > Chordata > Mammalia > Pilosa > Megalonychidae > Choloepus > Choloepus didactylus. The sequence continues at coordinate 8,377,730 of NC_051331.1, forward strand.
GACGCTTGGCATGTCTGAGGGGAACAGGGTGAGTGGGCTAGGACGGGGACCAGGGGATTGGATGGGGCCAGGGAGAGGCGTCTGGGGCCGTGCTGGGCTGTGGGGATGTCAGCGTCCCCGTCAACGGAGGAGGGGCTGTGAGGGCATCAGTGTCCGTGGAGGGGGCTTTAAGGAGTTGGTGTCCCTGTGAATGGGGGGGGGGGGGCTATGAGGACACTGGTGTCCCTGTGAATGGGGAGGGGGCTTAGAGGGCATCATGTGGGGCAGGGCAGGTTTCTGAGTGGCCCACCTCCTATGCCCTGCCCTGTCTGACCCCATCTTTCTCCATACCTGAAAATCTTTCTAAAACCCTGACCTTGGCTCGTCCCGCCCCAGGACAGAGTCCAGAACCCCCTCCCTCAGCCTCCTTCCTACTGGTCTAAAGGACCCCCATGTCCCTTCTCCAGGTAGCTCTGCTGCTGCTATTTCCCTCCTATGTTTTTCTAAGATCTAGATCTTGACAAACTGTATTTAAATAAAGGGACAGTCCCAGCACCACAGCACTCAAGTTCCCTCCATAACTGTTGGGACAGGCTGCTGAGTCGTGTCCTGTGCCCAGACCCCGGCCCGGCCTCACCTTCTTCTGTAAGGCGCAGTGAAAGACGAAGATGAAGACCCCCTGGAAGGCGTTGAAGGTGGTGAAGAGGTACGCCATGACCACAGACTCCTTGTTGATGAAGAGGAGGCCGAAGGCCCAAGTGAGGCCCAGCAGGAAGAGCAGCGCGATGGCCCCCAGGGCCCAGGACCTGGGGGCCGGAGGGGCCGGGTGTGAGCTGTCGCTGCCCCTGACGAGGACTAACCTTTGAGACTCGGCCACGCCCTGTGCAATTGTGTCTAAAACCACAGGCTGAGCCAGGGCTGATTATGGTTTTATTTGTTGTTTGTTGCTAATATCCGTTAAACAGACACCTAACAATTACAGGAAGACGCTGTCTTTGTACTCCTACAATCAGATCCTGTCACCCCAGGGGTTCAAGTACCACCATTTTAGGGAATCCTGGGAGGGGTCAAGCCCAGCGTGGGGGGCCTGGTCTGAGAGGGGGGCGGGGTGCTCTGTGAGCGGGGTGCTCTGTGTGTGTGGGGTGCTCTCTCTGGGGGCTTGCCCCAGGAGGGGGCGGGGGTGCTGCCCGGGGTGGCACTCACTTGATATTGTCGAGGCGGCTGGAGTCGGGTTTGAGCACAGAGGAGCTGCGGATCATCTTGTGCAGGGTCACCATGAGAAACACCAGGTTGACCTGGGGCAGGGGGAGGGTGGGTGCTGGGTCTCCCTGGCTGCAGCCCCCCTTAAAGAACCCCGTCCTGCCCCCCAAGGCATCCACCACATCTAGGTGAACTGACGGGGATGACCCTGCATTCAGTACCGGCCTTGCCCTTAGCTCAGTTCCCGCACGCGGCCCGAGTGAACGTGCCCAGCATGCCCACTGCCCCTCAGGAGGCTCCCCAGATCCCACATGGCTTGGAAACCAGCCCCTCTCAGGGCCCAGGGTGATGGGAGGCCAGGATGGGGGGCCAAGGCTGGCCTGAGTGAAGAGGGGGTGGCGGCTGCGGCCCTCCAGCTTACCACAATGACAAAAGAGACAGGGCCGATGAAGCTCCAGATGAAGTAGTTGTCCACTCGGAGCCAACAACTGTGAAGGGAAGGGGGCAGGGGGGTAGACAGGTGCGGCACCCCTCCCCTGCACCCCGGGAGGCCCGCGGCGGAGAGGCGCGGGGGACGCGGCGGGGTGGGGGCACACTCACGCCTTCTCGGTGCCGTAGCTGCGGTAGTCGATGGCGGCCGCGATGCCCACCACCAGCGCCGGGAAGCAGTAGCCGCCCAGGTAGTAGTACTTGGTGCGGGAGTACTCGCTTTCGAACACCTCCACCAGCAGCAGGTAGAGGTGCACACCCTCCAGGCACAGCCAGGAGAAGGCGGCCAGGAAGAAGTAATGCAGCAGGCCGGCGAAAATGGGACAGGCAATCTGGGGGGGGTGGCGGGGCGCACAGGTTAGGGGGGGCCACCTGCCGCCCTCTCCTGCTGCCGCCGTCCCGGCCCGCCTGCCCCCTGCCCCCCGGCCCACCTCGTACTGCGTCTTGTCAATCCCGACCAGGAAGAGCAGCTCGGCCAGGAAGAGGTTGATGCAGAGGTTCTTGTGGATGGTGTTCCGGTCGGTCTGCAGCCCCCGCAGGAAGCAGAAGGTGGAGATGCAGATGGCCAGGCAGACCAGGGAGATGACGATGCCCACCCAGGTGATGACTGACAGCAGGAGCTCGTTGATGCGGCCTTGGTACTGCAGGAAGAGGGGCTCCCTCAGCACTTTGGGGCCACCCGGGGACCCCTGGCCAGCATGCTCATGAGGGGATGGCACAGGGGTCACCCCGGGTCTTCTAAAAGCCTCGGGAGGACGTGGGACTGCGAGCCCCTCGCCCCAGGAAGCTTTTGGCCACCTGCCCCAGGTGCAGCGGGGGCCCTTGCACCCCCAGAGCTGGTGTCCCCCCAGTGCCAGCCCCCCTCCCCCGGGAGCTTACGATCTCGCGGTGGGCCATGAGCACGGCAAAGTTGGTGAGGTGGCTGCAGGCGCACGTGGTGTGGGTCTTGTTGGACTCCACCAGGCGGCAGCCCTGGGTTGACCAGTAGCCTAGCATGGAGCGCTCTGAGTAGTTCCAGAAGGAGCAGTTGGCATTGAAGTGGTTCTTGGCCTGTGGCGCAGTGGGGGCCAGGCGGGGGCGGGTCAAAACGGGGACCTGGTGCTGTCCCCCTACCTGGTAAAGGGGTAGCGACAAGCCCTCGGGGCCCCCATGTCAGTCTGTGGCATGGGGACAAACAACCCAGGTTGCCGAGGCAGGCAGGGACCCTCTCTGAGCTCCGTGACATCTAGGAGCGCGTGGAGGCTGCAAGGCCCCGGAGGAGCAGGGGCTGCCCCGACTCACCTCCAGGTGGGCCACAGTGAAGAGGACGGGGTCCATGAGGAAGACGCGACTGGACTCCTTATTGATGGAGGCCGCGATGACCTGCGAGTTGACCACCAGGGAGGCACCGCCGGCACCCGCCTCACCCGCCAGCTTCACCGTGGCATTCTCCGTGGACAGAAAGAGGCCCAGGTTGTTGTAGAGGATGAAGACGACTTTGACCACCCCTGGGGAGGTCAGGCACTGGGCGTCAGGCCATTGGCCCCCCACACGCACCCATCTGTGCACACCCTGGGCTTCCCGAGCCTGCAGCAGCTCCGCCCTCTGCCCAGGGAGGGCCTTAGCTCCACGGTGGGCAGCCCCAACCCGCAGGCCATTGGGCCAGGACATGTGCTGTGTGACCCCGAGCGAATCCCTACCCTCTCTGGGCCCTATCCTCCCTGAGCTGCGAGGAGCCACTGTGCCGCTGCCCAGGAGTGAGCTTTTACTCTCCAGCTTGACTGGCGGACACCTGTGTGTTCTCTTGGGTCCCCAGCTTGGCTCAGATTCTTAATTAAAGCACTGCCGTCTGCCCCCACAGGGCGGAGGGCCCACCCCGGGCCACGGAGCACTGACCATTGCGGCTGTTCTGCTTGATGGTGTTGGCGGAGAGCTGGATGGAGTTCTCGCTGGGGTACTCCTGGGGGAACACCAGCTCCTGCACCTGGCCCTCCGTGCTCAGGACTGTCACCTCCAGCACTGCAGGGACAGGGCGCACGTGGTTGGGGCCTCTCCCGCCCCTCAGGCTCCAGGCGGGCCCCCACAGTTGGGGTGTGAGGGCCACTGGTCCCACCGGGCCAGACCGGGGATGTGCCATGCCGCTGCAGCACTCACCCACATTCTGCTTGGCGGCCAGGAAGCGGGCAGGCTCCCGGACGTTGTCGGCCAGCAGGAAGGCCCCCTCCTCCAGCACGTCCAGCAGCATGGTGGCTGTGTGCACCTGCTCCGTGGCATTCATGTCCTTCCAAGACTCCAGGGCCTCCGGCCGCAGCAGGTTGTCCACTGTCTCCACCACGGCCTGCATGGGGGCAGAGACCCGTGCAGTGGGACCCCCACCCAGCAGCCCCCGCCCCCACTGCTCACAGTAGGCCAAGCCCAGGGCCCTGGCAGCGGGACCCTTCCAGGCCTCACCTTGATGTAATCCTTGCAGGTTCTCTCTCTCTTGTGCATCTGGGGAGAGAGGTGGGGGTGGCCTCAGGCCCAGGGTCCAGGCTGTGTTCCCAGACCCCCTCGCCTCTGGGGCCCCCTGACATCTCGCTTCTCCACATCACTGCCTGTGGCCAGGGTCCCTCCTCGAGGGCCTCCACACCCGGGAGCACGGGCGCCGCCCCCACCTTGTTGTAGTTCTTGCCCGCCGACTCGCGCTCGATGGGCCGCAGGGCCTGCAGCTGGGCGTCCAGGATGTCCAGCAGCTGCTCCATCAGCTTCACGGAGGAGGAGACGTCGCCTGCGTATATGGAGCCCCGGGTGTGGCGGGCGAGCTCGCTGGCGATGTTGGCGGCGTTCTCCCCACTCTTGATCTGCATGGGGGGTGGGGTTCCAGCTCCGTCGGGGCTTGCCCCGCTCTCCCTGCCCGTCCCCGACCCTCTCATCCCTCCCACCGGCACCCCGGGCAGAGACACAACAGCCTGCTGCCCACACCCCCACCGGGGCACGAGCAAGTGGGTGTGTCTGGGTGGGCGGGCGGCTACTGATACCTTCTGGGCCACCTGGTTGACCCAGGGGGACGTGCAGTTGCTGAGGTCGGGGCCCCGGGGGTTCCAGAGCCCCAGGGCCGGCAGACACTGGAAGGAGGCGATTCCTGCAGGGACAGAGGATGGGCCAGAGAAGGGGGAAAGGAGAAGACGAGGGAGGGTGAGGGAGGAGACGCAGCAGCCTGACCGCTGAGGGTGGTGTCGCTTTGACGTGACCTGAGCCACACTTTGCTTCCCCTAAACGTTCCCATCGGCTCCCCCACCGGCTCTGCCTTCCAGAATCCTCCTCTTCCAGCAGAGCTCCTCTTGGATGCTCCCTTCCTCGGGGAGCCTCCTCTGGCCCAGCCCTCCCCTCTGACCCTGGGGCCTGAGCCCCGAGCCCCCCACCCACACCAGGCCACGCTCTACTGCACTGGGTGCTCCGTCTCAGCCTGAGGCCAGGGGCCAAGCCCCTCACCCAGGCCCTACCCAGGGTCTGCCTGGTGCTTTGCAGGTAGCAGATGCTTGGTGAGGGGCATGGGGGGAGCCTACTAAGCTGGGCCTGAGGGCTACAGCTGCAGAAGAGCTGGGGGTGATCCCTTCCAGTGGGACATGGCGGGTGGCAGCCTGTACTCACCTCGCGTCCCCTTGGGGCAGGGCCTCTCCACCAGCATCCCCTGCTGGGTGGCCGGCCACTGGACCCGCCGCACCTCTCGGGGCTCACAGAAGAGCTCGGGGGACACGTGCAGATTGGGGGCCGGGGGCCGTCGGGTGCTGGGGGCTGGAGCTGTGGCCGGAGGCAGGTCGAGTCCCAGCTGGTTGATGGCACCCACAGGGTGTGTGGTGAGGGGGGCCCGGCGGAGTGGGGTGGTGGCTGCAGGTGAGGCCGTGCTGGTGAGCGGCGTGGGCCGGGCTGTGGTGGTCGTGCTGAGAGGTGGGGAGGTGGCCGGGCCTGGAAGGGGTGGGGTGTGGGGAACAGGGTTAGCTCCCATCCTTCTAGCACCTTCCCCACTGCAGCAGTGGGAGGATGTTCCTGACAAGGGCAGGGCCTCTCCATCTCAGGGAACACGTAAAGGAGAAAAAAAGGCCACAGAAGTTGACTTGGAAGGCAGTTCTGAGAGGGGGCTTGAGAGCTGTGGCCTCCCGCCCCCCCTTCAAGCTCTGTCTCTCTTCTGTAACCCAGGCCACCTCCCTACCCCCCCCAGGGGCCTTTTGCTAATGACACTGCATTAGATTACATCGGGACTTTCCAGATGCCCCACAGAACCCCGGGACTGCTCAGAGCTGGCCAAGGGCACTCAGTGGGAGGAATTAGACTGGGGCAGGGTCCCCACCCCCTGGACACTTCGGACAGCTCTGCTTTGACCCCTTTCATGGCTCCTCGGTTGCCACCCAAGATTTTGCCTGGCCTAGGAGTTCCAGGACTAAAAAGTGTGCAGGTGCCCACTTATCAGATTCAGGTAAATTAATCCCTTCTCCCTACCTCCCGTGCCTCAGTTTCTCCCTCTGTACAGGGGCACAGTGACAGTCCCTGTCTCCCGGGGGCCTGGTGAGGCTCACACAGGCTGTCAGCTGTGAAGTGGGTCTGGCCATGTCTGCCACTCCTGCTCATGTGCTCACCAGAACCCACCCCCACCCCAGCAGGCACGCAGCCCCGGCGCCAGCCGTCCTCACCAGCGCTGGGGTCGGGCGGCCCGAACTCCAGGCCATAGCGCACCACAAAATAATTGTTCCAGACGTAGAGCTGGTTGTCGCGGGGGTTGTAGTCGACGGAGGAGACGAACTGGTAGGGGTTGGGGAAGGCGAGGCCCACGGGCTCCTCGCGGTTGGCGTTGGTGTTGAAGGCGTAGTCCACGCGGTTGCCGGCCGCCTCGCTGTCGTCGTCCACGTAGACGGAGCGCAGCACGTAGAGGACGCCGCACACCATGAAGGCGTTGGAGGCCGAGCGCTTGTCGTAGCCCGTCTCCCAGGTGCCCTCGAAGCGCAGCGTGTAGGGGTTGAGCTGGCTCACCACCAGCCGCCCGCTGTTGCCCTCGGTGGCGTAGATGACCCACAGCCCGCTCTCGTCCACCGCCAGGTCGATGTCCGTCTTGCCGCCCCAGCGGTAGGGCGACGTGTCGTGGTAGTTGGCCGTGCTGATGACCGTCTCGCCGCTCTTGATGCGGGTGCGCAGGTCGTACTTGACGATGTTGCGCGTGCGCTCCTTGTTGTAGAAGACGGCGCCGTCGTAGACCGCGAAGCCCGTGCCGTCCACGCGGCTGGGCAGGCGGTAGGTGGTGGTGTGGCGGGCGGCCACGTAGTCCTCCCACGAGGCGTACTCCGTCAGCGTGTCGGTGCGGTAGGGGACCCAGGGCATGACGTAGATGCGGTCCCCGGCCTGCAGCGGGTCCTTGCACCAGGCCCCGGACTGGTGCTCCGACTCGTGCGTCGAGGTGGGTTCCAGCACCTTCTGCAGCGTCCCCGGGCACACGAAGACTGGGCCGGGCGGGGAGGGGGCGCAGAACGGGGACGGGGGAGAGCGGAGCAGAGGCGGGAGGGAGAGAAGAGAGAGGCGAGTTGGTCACGGTGGCCGGGGGCGGCGCCAGGCTCTCCCCCCCTGCAGCTGCAGTCACGGTTGCTTGGTCGGGCTGGTGATGGGGAGGGGGTGTCTGGGCTGGGACCCCCGCCCCGCCCAGCTGCCCCTGTCCCTGGAAAGGTCAACCCTGGAGGCCACAAGAGCAGGGTTAGTGGAGGGGTGGGGGGCGAGGGGAGGGAGCACCCCTCTTTCCTTCCCTGGCTGCTAGAGACCCCACAGGCTGGGGATAAGGGGTTTGGGGAGACCCCTTCCCAGAGACGCTCTCCGTGGGCCGGGAAGGCTTCCAGGGCCTCAACGCCCGGCCCTGCCTTCCTCCTGTCCGCCCCTAAACAAAGGGCTTGGGCTCCGGGGCTCCCAGCCTTCACCAACCACAACCAGGACAGAGGACAGAGTTTTAGGTTTTTTGTTTATTTGACTCCTCTTTCTTCCTCCTGCAAAAATTGCAAGGCAGAGTGATGCTTCCGTGCCCAGAGTGGGTGTCAGAGTGCCCCGATTCCGGGGGGGGGAGGCTTGGGAGCCTCATCCCCGGGTTCCTGCAGCCTGTGCCCCACCCACCACCCCATCCGCACCCTGGGGAAACTTGGGGGCAGCCCCAGCCCCTGCCTGGCCCCTCCCCGGGGGCGCCCCACCCTGCCCCCAGCCGGCAGGGTCTCTCTGGGGGTTTGGTTCAGCAGCAGACACTGACACTGGTGCGCATGGGGGTGGGGTGGGGGGGACACGAGAGGGAAGGGGGCTCCCAGGAAAGTTGGGAGGGGAGAGGAGAGCTGTGAGGCGGTGGAGAGAGACAAGGGGGTGCGGCGAGGTCCTGGCTCCCTGAGGCGGCTGCCGGAGACCACCTGGGAAGAAAAGGTTAGTGCTGGTGGAGGAGAGAGGGGGTGAGCAGAGAATTCACTCCAAGGCCCGGGCCCGACTCGGGGTCCCGCGGGGGGCAGTCCCAGGTCCAGCTCAGAGGGGGCAAGGGAGGGAACCAGGTGCTAGGATAAAGACCCAGCCCGCCCCAGCCAGGCCCCCCGCCTCCCCTGCCCCGGACCCCGATTTACCTGTGACCATCCCCGGCTCGGGAGGAGGGATCAAGGCCGCGCTGGTGTCAGAAAGGTGGGGGGCCCCGCCCCACCCCCCCATTCCCTGAAAAGGAGGAAAACCTCAACTGCATCTCGTCGGCCACCGCTGGCCTGCCCGCCCGCACCCCTCACGCCCCGGCTGTCCCTGACCTCCCCTGCCTGTCGGGGCGTCCGGGGGCATCTGGGCTCGCGCCCCCACGGCCAGGCTCCCCTCACCTCCCTGCTAGCGGAGCCCATGGCCAGGCCAGAGCAAGGACTGGGGCAGGAGGGGGACGGTTTGCAGTGAACTCTCTGCTCCTGCTCGGCCCCCGGGTGGGGATGGGGTCTGGGACAGCGGCCACCCTTCCCTCCCCAGCGTCGTGCAGATTCTGGCTCCAGGGTCCCTGGGCCCAAGCCCATCAGAGTAGGGAGGGGAGCCCCAGACACAGGTGGACAGAAGCCCCCTGCTTCCTGCCCTGCCCCCCGCCCCACCCTGCCATCGCCCGCTCCGGCTGTCCCGAGGGGCCGGCTGCACCCTCCGCCCCGCAGCCTTGCCCTCCACCCTCTTCCCCTGTGCCCCCGGTCTCCCCTCTCGCTGGGCCCTGAGGAGCCGTGTCGGGGGGAAGGGGGCCGTGGAGGGTCCCAGAGCCTGGCCTGGTCGCAGGGTGTGGTGGGGGAGGAAAAACGTGGTTAGAGGTTCCCCGGGGGGAGGAGGGAGAGGGCGAGGAAGGGTCCGCTGGGGTGGGGTGGGGGCTGGGACAGCAAGGACCCCTCTCCAGCACCGAGCTCCCAACACCTCCTCTTCACGCCCCCCCACGCCCCACCCCTCAAGGAGAAAAGAATCCAGGGCTGCTGCGTCCAGCCGGGCCTGCAAGAAGAGTGTCTGGTGCTGGGGGGGAGAGAGACTCCAGGAGAGAGACAGGGAGAGAGTGGAAGGGTGGGGGTGGGGGTGGGGGGCCCCTCGGGCTGGGTGCCCAGGCCTTGCAGAAATGGGGGGGAGGGGTGGAATGGGGAGGGGAGCAGCTCAGAGGGACCCCACCCACCTCCCTCACAGGGGATGCTCCACAGACCGTAATTTCAAGCCCAGCATGATCCAGAAAAGCCACTTCCTCCAGGCCTGCCCCTGCGATCCACCTTGGGGCTCCCAGTTTCCTCAAACTTTCCGGGGAGGGAAATGAGCATCCCCAAGCCCTTCAGCTGGGGGATTCTCAACCCCCCACCCCTGTAGCCCGCTCTGCTCCAGCCCTGAAGGCTGAAGAGGCAAGAAATTACGGTGCTCCTGGAGGTCCCCAAGCCTGGCCTGTGCACCCCACCCCCGCCCCGGCGCCCCCCACCTCGGGGCCCGCTCCCTGGCCTTCTAACCACAACAGCCCAAAAGAAACCCTGACTGCAGCTTCGCAAGTGTGAAAGAAACAGACACCACTCCCCCACCCCCAAGAGGCCCGCCCCCGCCCCCCTGCCCCTGCATTTTGGCAAGCTGCCCTCCCAGGGCTGGGAAAGGCTCCTTGGGACCCCTCCCCTGGGCTGGCAAATGGTGGAGGGTGGGGAGGGGGCAGACTGGTGCTCCGTGCTCCAAACAGCTCTGGGCCTTGGAAACGCCAAACCAGAAGGAACTTAGAAAGCCCCCCCTCCCCGGAGCCCCCCGATTGGAGGAATCTGCTCCCCAAAAGGAAAACAATGGTGTCCCCTCCATCCCACCGCCCCGATCTGGAAGCACCTTACAAAAGGTGGTAGGGGGAGAGGAAGAGAGGAGAGAGACAGCTCACATTGCCGCCCCCCACCCCCAGGCAGGAGCCAGAAGGGGGGTCCCTCTGTCCCCACCCACCCTGGATGTTTACACACTTCTCCTGAAGGAGGCAAACAAAGTGAGAGAGAAGGCCAGGTCCCTGCAAGGGCCCAGGACTAGGAAGGAGAAAGAGAGAGAGAGAGAGAGAGACAAGGGCCTCCCGCTCAGAGGCATCCGCGGGTGTCTGCAGGGAGGGGACACCAGGGCTGCCCCACCCGGAGGACCCCCGGGGTGGGGGACATCAGCTGGACCAGGGTGGGGGGGCAGGGGGACATTACGGGGACAGGTAGAACAAAGTGTGAGTTAGGGGTTAGCATTGGTAACAGTTCTTTTACCTTTCTGCTCCACTTCTACTTTAAGCATCGGAAGAGAGAGAGAAAAACAAATTGAAAAAAAAATGTGCGAGAAAAAAAGAGAAAAAAAAAAAAAAAGAAGAGATTAAATTGCTTTTGTTTCTTTTCTGGCAACGCGTCCCCGTTTTTCCTTTCCTTCCTCACTTCTGCTGCCCCAACCCAGTAAGTGGCTTCGCTTCAGCCCCCGCCCCCGGGTCCTTTCCTCTGGGGTGGGGTGGGGGCAAGGCGGTTTGGGGGAGACTATCACAGAGAAGGGGAGACACGAGGTGGGGGAGCAGAGACAAAGAGAAACACAGAGGTTGGGGGAAGGGGAAGACACAGATGGGCAGGCAGGCAAGTGGACAGACGGACAGAGCCCTCGGACCAGAGGGGGGCCCTCTGTGCAGAGAGGGATTGAGGTAGCCCAGCGGGGAGGTGTGCTCTGGTTGGGGGGACACCGGGGAGGAGGGAATGGGAGGTGGAGAACCCTTCCAATCCCCCCACCCTGCCCCGGGCCCCACTGCCTTCCTGCTGGAACCAGGGACCCAGGGGAAAGGATCAGTGTCTCTCAGGGCCGGGGTCCCCCAAGCTTGGAGAGCAGGGTGAACCCCTCAGTCTTCTGTGCTGGCCTCGTCCAAAGCCAGCTGAGCTCCCCCAAGCCCTCACACCCCAGAAAAAGCCAACACAGAGAGAAGTGGGCAGCACAAGACACAGAAGGGGGCAGATGGGGGCAAGTGCACCCGGGCCTTGGAGAGCGAGCTGGGATGGGGGTGGGAGGTGGGGGTGACACAGGCCAAGAGGTGAGAGGCAGGGGGAGGACACAGACTTGGCGAGACAGCGGGCGGGGGGCACGGACACGCTCCCACGCTCCCCGAGCCCAGGAGCCCGGAGCTCTGCACCTGCCGACTGCCCCAGGGGGGCCAGGCACCTGGGGGAGGAAGGGGGCATGGTTAGACTGGGCGCAGCTGCAAGGCAAATCCAGTGTTAGTTGGGCTAGTCTGCTGGGGGGAGGGGGGTGTCCCCCAGACATCCACTTCCCCCTTCCTCACGGCAGTCCCTACCGCCCACCTGACCCACCCTCGCCAGCACTGGGGTTACCCTCATAGTAGGGGGGTGGTCCCCCCAGCCTCAAAGCCCAGGGCAAGATGGCTGCCTGGCTGGCAGCTCCCCACCCGCTCTACTTCCCCAGCCCCTCTGTGGGTGACCCTGCCCTGCCCTTTCCAGGAGCTCCCAGCCTCTCCGTGGCCTGGCACCCAGCTGCTCAGCGAGCGTCTGGGGACAAGTGCACGCCCTGCCTCCCTGTCCCCCAGCCGCCTCCTTCCAGCCTGCCTCCACGGAGGGCCAAGGAGCTAGCTCAGCCCCCTCTGTCTGTACTGTCTGCCCTGGGGCTCAGGCTAGCCCTCTGCCGTAGACCAGGGGTTGTCCCTTCCCTGGGCCGCCCTGGTCTCTGCAGGTCGTGCCCCTTACCAACCCCCTGGACCACACCTGGGGACTCAGCTGAGCTACCTCCCTACTGTTGCTTTGACCACCTGGGGTCTACTTGGACTGCACTCCCCTTGGACCGGGGGATTTCTTCTGCCCTTTGTCTCACCTGCCTCGGGAAGGTGTTCAGTTCAGCATCTGCTGTCATTTTGTTTGATTATTCATAACAGTAATAATAATTGGCAAGAGGAAACAAAAGAAGCAAAGACTCCCAGGGTCCAGGGCCACTAGATGCCACAGAACGCACTAGACCTTGTGTGAGGATGGGGAAACTGAGGCTCAGGGCACCGAAGCCACCGGGCCGGCAAAAGCAGGCACCATCTCCCTCGCACCTTCGGCTTGGAGTGCACGCAGGGTGCTCCACCCCACTAGAAATGGACAGACAGGCTCAGCCAGCTTGAAAGGGCCTTCCGGAACACTCTTGAAACCCATTGTGTACCGGGCGTGGGTCTGCGTGCTGGGTGGGAGTAAGGTGTTTGTGTAAAGACGAAGCCTCTGTCCTCAGGGAGATTAAACCTCTGCTCTCAGAACTCTCGCTTCTTGGGAGCAGAATCTGGGCCCGGGCACACACCATCTCCCAGAACCTCGCCCAGCTCCACAGCCGCCCAGAGAAACTACGTCCTTTGCTCAAAGCCTCTGAGCCAGAAGGTTCAAGAGCCAAGCCGCGGACCCCGGCCTGCCTGACTCTTCCACTGTGCTACACTCGCTGCCTCCCGCCCCCACCTCCATCCCCGCTGTCCTGGTGCAGGGGTCGGCAATGTCCCCAGTGCTGTGGGGAGGCTTCAGGGAGCAGATGGGCGTCCCCCTCGGGCAGTGGCTGGAGGCCTCGGGTGCTGAAAGGAAAGGATGAGGAGTAAAAGAAGCAAGTTATGGAAGCACGTAAGCGGTCCCGTCTCCCCTGGCGTAGGCAGTCCACCTGCGAGGAGAAATCAAAGGCTGGGGGTGGGGAAGGCTGGGGCAGGAGGGGAGAGGAGGGACAGTCACGGGGCCTCCTGCTCCCCCTGCCCTGGCCCCCCACGCTCAGCACACCCTGGTGGCCCGGCCGCCTCCCCGCTCCTCCCCGAGGCCCTACCTCCAGAGTGGCCGCCTGAAGCTTGGGGGAAGGAGAGGACAAGGGACAATGGAGGGAGGGAAGAGAGAGGGCAGGGAAGGGGGCGATGTTCAGGGCCGGGTGCTGAGGAGGAGAGACCCTGTCTTTGTCTGCTCCCATGGGCCAGATGCAAGACAGCCAGGCTCCTGGCTCCCCAGCTCGGGCTTCCTGGGGGCCACCCTCAGTCCAGTATGGCGGCACTTCCTTTGCAGACAGGAAGTGCTACCCGGTAATGGGCAAACCAACCAGGAAACATGAATCTGCTGAAGACGCCCCCAGCCCTTCACACGGGGGTCTGCCACCAGGCTTCAGAGGGTGGTCTATCTCTACAGCCGACTAGAGACCGACTATAGATTCCAGCTGCTGGGACCAGAAGGGCGCACAAGAAGGAGTGGGGACGTGTAAGAGGTGAGGAGAGAGGGAGGAACGGGGGCGAGCAGGCGTGTAAGACGGGCCAAAAAGGGAAGAGGTGTGGGGGTTTACAGGGCGGCAAGTTCAAGGGAGACACAAGTGTCCAAAGCCGAGCATGGGAGTGTGGCCTCGAAAATGTGTAAATGAGCGAGGGGCACGGAACGGAGCGGGGCAACTGTGCAGGGTTGGGGGATGAGGACGAGAGTCTGCAATGCCGTCCCTGTGGAAGGGAACCGGGTGACGAGGGTATCTGGGAGCAGAGTGTGCGAGGGAGGGAGCAGGCCTGTCTCCCCCCACCCCTCACCACGCACACTTGTGCCTGGCCCTGGCCTGGCCCCGTGTGTATGTGTGTGTAAGTCAAGGCGTCTCCTGCTCACTCGCCCGCTCGGGGGGAAGGGGCCCGCGTCCGCACAAGGAGCAAGAGGACTCACTGTAGGGCACACAGTCGTACTGCACCTCCAGATACTTGTAGGTCCCCGGACAGGGGTCCGGGAAGGCATCGGAGCCGGCCACCACCACACACTGGGTGCGGTTGTTACACCTGCAGAGGGAGACACGGAGCTGGCAAGCGTGCACCCTGGCATCGGGGCACTGGGGAGTGGGAAGGGACAGCACCCTTCTTTCCCAGCCCTACAGGGTCCAGGGAGGACATGGACACCCCAACTCGGGAAGATGCCATGGGGCCGCAGCCCAAGACCAGAAGCTCCCTGCCTGCTTCCTTTCCCGCCGGGCAGGATCGTCCTACAAACAGCCCGTCCCAAGCCACCCGTGTTCACTTCCGTTGTACCCAAGTGTCACTATATTATTTTTCTTTAAGCCCCTCCGTTGTTCACAGAAGTCGGACGCGTGTGAAGCCACGCATGCGTGAGGCAGTACCCGTTTTCAGGAGGAAAACGTTCTATTCGTGGAACGTCCCCAGCGTCTGGCTATGGCCATCGTTCCGTCGTGTGGACCAGCAGCAGCCCACAAACCCCTCTCTGAGCAATGCCACTGTCAGGATTTGCAGCCAGAGCAGAGCAGAGAGGGGCGGAATGTTCCGTTCATGGCAAAGCCATTGCCCATTCCCCACAGGGGGCTCCCCCGAAGCCCGGTCAACTTCTCATGGCCTGGCTAGTAAGTGAAGCGATATGCAGTGGTTTGGAGCTGTGTGCACCCCAAGAAAACACATTCTTAAACAAAATCCTTGCCTGTGGGTGCGAACCCATTGTAAGGATGACCTTCTGATGAGGTGACTTTCGGTTCTGAAGGTGTGGCCCAGCGCAATCAGAACGGGTCTTAGTTCTATCACTGGAGTCCTTTATAAACCGATTGAAATTCAGACACTGAGAGAAAGCGGCAGAGGAAGCAGCCAGAAGCTGAACGTCAAGAGAATCCAGAAGAAAAGAGAGAGGCCCAAGATGCGGCCCTGTGCCTGGCCATGTGACAAGCTAAGAACCAAAGATTGCCAGCAGCCAGCCCCAGAACGCCACGGTCTTTGGGGAAAAAGCATCCCCTTGACAACACCTTCATTTGGACTTCTTTCCTTGGCCTCAAAATCGTGAGCCGATAAATTCCCATGGTTTAAGCCAAACCAACGCACGCTGTTTGCTTGAGCAGCCAAGAAAACTAAGCCACGAGGCCTGTTTAACAATTTAAAAAAAAACCCGTCTGTCCGTCCCCCAGGTCCCTGTTCCTCGGGGCAGGCCAGTCACCGGGCCGTGGACGTGCAGGAAGTGGTCAGACAGGTCCACGGTGGGCCCCTGTGGCTTTCCCTCCAGACCTGCCCTCAACCACGCATGGTCGATTCTGAGGAAGAACCGTGAGAAAAGGTGAAGGTTCCAGTGGGGAGGGACAGATTGAAGTTGGGGTGGGTGTAGGACCCCCACATCCACCCAGCCCCAACCTCTTCTTTAAAAAGAGCTCACTGGCCTCGAAAAGTTAAACCGAGAACTTCCACATAACCCAGCCTCCCCACTTGCAGGCACAGACACCAAAGAACTGAGAGACTGGGACACCAGTGTTTATCACAGCTCGATTCACGATCGCCAAAAAGTGAGGGCAACCCAAGAGCCCCTCAGCTGACGGGCAAGGGAATTATTAGCCACAAAAAGGACTAAAATTCGGATCGAAGCCACAACACAGAAGAACCTCGAAAACCTCCACCGAGTGAAAGAAGCCAGACCCAGAAGGACGAATATTCTTTCATGCCACACACATGAAATATCCAGAACAAGCAAATACATAGAGACAGAAAGGAGACTAGAGGTTCCCAGGGGCCCAGTGGTGAGGGAATAACGGAGATTTATCGTTTAGGGAGGACAGGGTTTCTGTTTGGGGTAATGGAAACATTTTGGAACTAGACAGAGGAGATGGTGCCATAAAACTGTGCATGTACTATGGCCGCTGAGCTGTGTTATTTTCAAATGGTTAATTTTACGTTAATGTGACTTTTATGTCCTCGAAAATAAAAAAAGAGTTGGGGGGGGTGCTGGCCTTCCAGTTGGAGACCCCAGGTCCCAGCCTCCCCCTGCAGCCGGGAGTGCGTGTGCCGAGTTCAGGAGGTGAGATACGAGAGAGAAGGACACGTGCCTTTACGGGGGCCAAGGGAGGTGCTGAGAGCCGGGTTTCGTGAACTCCCACCTTGGTTTGGTCACTGTATTTTGGGGTGTCTGTGTCACAGCAGCTGCACTATACCCTACCTAATACAAAGAGTGAAACTGGCACCCAGAACCCCCAGATTTCAGGGTGACGGGGCAGCAGGAATTGGGGACCCCAGCAGAGAACACAGGGCTAAGACTTCCCCCAGATCCTTCTGGAAGTGGCTCCATTGACCTCACAGCCTTCAAGTTCCTCGTCCATTAAAAAAGAAAAAATATTTATTGTGGTGACACAGATACAACCCAAAACCCCCCACTTCAACCACTTTCACGTGTACAGTTCAGTGATGTTGATTACGTCCTGTGTCCTGCTCCCGGCGCCACGTTCCATCACCAAAACTTTCCCATCACCCCAAGCAGAAACTCCACCCCCACCAAGCCAGAGCTCCCCCATTCCCTCTCCCCACAGCCCCTGCTGACCTCTAGTCTACTTCCTCTGCCTGTGAATGGGTTTATTCTAGGTGGTTCCTGTAAATGAAATCCCACAACATCTTTCTTCTTGTGTCTGGCTTCTTTCACTCAACCTGATGTCCTCAAGGCTCATCTCTGTTGTCACATGGACCAGCGCTTCATTCCTTTTCACAGCTGCGTAGTATTCCGTCATTGGGATGGGCAGTGTTTTGCTTACCCACCAGCTACTTCTGGACCCCTGGCTTGCTTCTACCTTTTCGCTCTGGTCAACAACTGGTGTACCACCTCCCATTTGGGAGCGAGGTCTGCTCCTTTCTCTCTTGGCCTACAGCAACACACTGCTCCGTGTCCCCCCTACCCCACCCCGAGACTGGGAACCCGCTAGCATCAGAAACCGGCTAGGTGCTGTGCCCAGGAAATCGGGGTGAGCAGCCCAGACCCCGAAGCCGTTGCCGAAGGAGTGAATGAAACTGAGCGGGCCAACGTGGAGGGACACGGGAGCACGAAGTAGCAAAGGCTTGGACCTGGACCAGGACGGCCATGCAAGGGCGTCGGAGACGGGACAGGGAGAAGAAGGGCCGGACTGCCAGAGGGGGGTGGCTGTGATGGAGCCGACAGCCCAGTGCTCTTGGCAAGAGGCACCTTCCGCCCGGCCCAGGGCCTGGAGACCCCGACCCTACCCGGCCCCTGCCCACAACACTGCACGGCTCTCAGGGACCCCCAGACACATTCCGGAATCCTCCACCGGCACTCCAGGAGCTGCGCAAGCTAGTCTCAGCCCTCACCCCGTCTCTCTGGAGTGAGCCTGATGCTGTCAGACATCTACGCAGTGGGCACCTGCTGTATACCTGGCCATGTTTTCTGGGCACTGTGGACACAGCAGTGGAGCAGGCAGGCCAGTGAGGGCCCGCAGAAGAAACACGAGAAAGAGGAGAAAATATCAGCAGAATGGATGGAAACTGAGGCGAGAGAGCAGCAGGGAAGGGGCTAGGAGATGGGGTCTGGGGCTGCGATTTTAGAGAGGGTGGTCAGGAGAGCCTCACCAGAGGGTCCTTGGGGAAAGGCCTGAGGTGGGAGGGAAGAGCCGTGCAGATGGGGGCAGTGGGGAGAAGGGCGCAGGGAAGAGCATCCAGGCAGGTGGAACAGCCAGTGAGGGGACCCCGAGGAGGCCCTGAGAGGGAAGGGGCCTGGTGTGTGTAAGGAGCAGGCTAGGCAGCTGCAGCCAAGTGAGCAGGGGCCGGGGGAGATGGGAGGAGATGAGGCAGGGGCTGCCGTGGTGAGCAGGGGAGGGATTCTGGGGACAGTGGGAAGGAAGCAACAACGGGCTCTACGGGCGCTGGCTGTGGGCGTGAGCACGGCGTCTGCAGCTTTGCACACACAGGGCTCAGCCTGGGATGCCCTCCCTTCACCCCAACGCACACACAAACACACTCACTCGCTCACACATACGAGACGTTCTTACATTCACTCGCACCCAGTCACATTCATTCTAACATTCACACACCCAAACACTCCTACACACACATTCAAACACACTTAACATTCAAACACACAATCAAGCACACTCACATGCAAACACACCCATTCTTACACACTCAAATATTCTAAAATTCAGACATTCACACATACACACTCATTCTTACAAACACATTCACCCACCCCCATTCACTCACACCTAAACATTCACGGACACTCGCACATTCTAACGGTCAAACACACTCTAAATTCAAATATACACATTCACTCAGTCTCACATTCAAACACACACCCACTCACTCCCACACTCGGTCTCACACCCACTGGCCTTTCGTCGGGGTTTAGGTGTCACTGCCTCAGGGGCCCCCTGAGCTGCCCTCTCCATTCTGGGTCAGAGCCCCCCGCACCCTGCTCCCGGGACCCTTACCTGCCTGCCACCGTAAGCCCCTCCTCCCCCGGTGACCTCGGGGTCAGCTGCCACAGGGGACAGGCGGGTTTGGAGGTTATGGACTGGGGGGCTGCTGGGAGGGATCAGCTGGTATTGGGGGGCTGGACAGCCTGGGTCTCATCGGCTCCTTCCTCAGGGCCTGGCTTCGAGCAGGTGCCCGGGGAACGGGTTTCGAGGGGACAAAGGCACGGGTGGCGGGGCCCTCACCTCTGTGACATGATCTTGAAGGCGTCCGGCAGGTAGCACTGCACGTTCTCCATCTGGAAGGGGTCCGCGTCGCAGATCTTGTCGTCCGTGCGCCCGTAGTTGGCGTTCTCCACCATGATGACGTCGCTGCCCGGGCAGCGCAGCTCGATGGGGTAGCCCTCGCACGCCAGCTCCCGCCGCATCAGGCCGAATGGGAGCCCGGCCCGGCTCAGGCCTGCGGGGAGGGGGCGGCAGTCAGGGGCAGGCAGGGGCCCCCAGATGAAGGTGGGCAACCTGCTGGGGCCGGGAAGACCCTGCCGGGCGGGGGAGACCCTAGAGGGGGCAGGCGGATGCTGCCAAGGGGGCTCCATCTCCAGCTCGGCTGTGTCAGGGACGGGCTATATGTGAACCTTAGTTTACCCAGCTGCAAATCGGGCTTCTCAGGAAGACTACGGGGCAGTATGGAATTTATCCTTGCCCAGAGAGAGGTCTGGCCTTTGCCCTCGGCTCCTGGGAGGCCATTTCTCAGCCCTTGAGATGTCCGGCCTGGTAAGACGGTGCAGCCAGCCAGTGTGATTTGGGGTGGGGGCTCTGGGTCACACTGCACCAGCTGGCCCTCTGGAGGGGATGGGGACACGGCCGCCAGCGACGTCTACAAGACCGAGCCCCAGTAAAGACCCCGGATCAGCAAGGCTCAGACGAGCTTCCCCAGAGTGTGGCTCTGACAGCAAACACTCTCTACGGCCCCACAGGGACAGGACACCTAGAACTTTCCGTGCGGAACTTTCCTGGACCCCGGGCCATGTACCTCTTCCCCTGGCTGATTTTCAGCCCGTGTCCTTTCACCACCAATAATCCATAATAACCCCGAGTATAACAGCTTTCACTGAGCTGTGTGAGTCCCAGCAAATTATCGGGGCTCAGGGTGTTCTTGGGGACCCCCGAGCCTGCAGTTGGTGTCAGAAGGGAGGGGGTCTTTGGACTTCCTAACTTCATACCCCCCCCACGAGCAGCTGCAAGGAGCAGAGAGAGGGCAGGGCTGGGGATGAACCGTGTCCCCCAAAACATCACGTTCAAGTCCTAAACCCTGGGAATGGGACGGTCTTTGGAAATACGGTCTTTGAAGATGTGCTTCGTTAATTGGATGAGAAAGGGTCCTAATCCAATAGGACTGACGTCCTTATAAGAAGAGGGAAATTCGGCTGCAGACAGGGGAGACGGCCACGTCCGAGACAGGCAGACATCGGAGCCCAATGCTCTACATTTCTGTTGTTTGAAGCCCTCCGGAAACCAAGACAGGTGCGAAAGCCCCTGCAGGTTTGGAGGGGAAACCAGAGGCCCAGCTTTGCCACTTCCCAGCCGCCTGGGCAGCACGTCACCTGTGGACAGGTGTGGAACCAGCAGTCACAGCTTCACCTGTTGGCCGGTTCACAAATGCAGATTCAGGGCCTGCCCCAGACGTGCCACAGTTAAACCTCCCCCAGGCCGGGAGCCTTGGGGTCTCCTTGTTTGCCGGGCGACTGCTGCACGCTCAAACCTCCTAGGGACCCCGGGATGGTGACAAACGCCCCGGGCAGGCCCTGTGGAGGCGCCCCCATCCTGTGTCAAGGCCCTGGGTTCGAATCCCGGCTCGGCCGCCCACCTCAAGCTGGTGACCTCATCCACATAACCGACCATCTCTGGGCCTTTGACTGTTCCCCGAAAGTACGGTGTGGACGACCCCCGTCCCGCGGGGCCACGGCGGGGAATTCACTGCATCGGGGGGCGCACAAGTGCTCACAGGGCATTTGGCACATGGCGAGAGGACAGACACACTTGCTGGCAGCATCGCTGATTTTGCAGCCGCTGATTACTGGTTTATACTTGCTATCGTAGCGGCTATTTTCGCTTAGTTACTTGTTATTGTCACGGGAGAAACTCCACCTTCCCTTGTCTGAATCCATGAAAACCCTGAACTCTTCAGACTCGGGGAGACAGCTTTGAGCTCTTTCTCACTCCTGCCTCCTCCTTCCTTGGTGGCCACAAAATAAAGCCGTTTCTCTCTGAAGCGCCTCTGTCGGTTTCCGGTGACAGCATTAGCAAAGCCGTTAGTCTCTGCAGGGCAGGGGGTGCCCAGGCAGCCTCCTGGGCCCACCCTTGCCTTGCGGGGTGCAGGAGGGAAGTCGGGGTGCAGCCAGAGGCTCCCACGGGGACCATCGCCTGTCGGTGCTTGGGTCTGGGGTCGCCCGAGGACACTGGGTGCGTGAGGGGAAGCACAGCCAAACCCAGCCCCTTTCCAGAAACCCGGTCCGAGCCGTGCCAGCTGGGGTGCCCGAGGGTACGGGAGCGAGGACCCGGGGGAGAGGGGGTGCAGGGTGAACCGAGTCCCGGCTGGGGAAAGTTCTACACGCCTGCCTCCAGCACCATCTGCTTCCCCATCTAATTTTAGGAGGGAGGCCGGGGGTAGAGGAGTGGCTCGGATGAGGCTGGGGGTGGCGGCAGCTCCACCCTGCCCGGCTGGGGCAGAACCCGGCTGGGCCGAGAAACTGGGGGCGCCGGGGTGCCCGGGAGCGTGGTCTGAGGGTGCCGAGCCCAGGGCACCCCCCAAAAAACGCACCTCCCATCTCAGTGAAGGGTCTGCACGGGGGAGACTGGGGGACGGGCACCCACATCCGAGTCCCCCCAGAACCAGCCAGGTGGGGTCAGCGGGAGCCGCCCCAGGGCCAGGGACAAGGCCCGGAGACGCCTGGCACCTCTCTCCTCGCCCTGCCCCGGCCCCCGCCAGGCTGCCACCCGTCAGGAGGGTAATTGAATAATTGGGACGGGTGGGCGGGAAGGCCCGGGTGCTAATTGTGGCGTGTATGGGATCCCCGGGCCAGCGGAGGGCCGAGTTCGGTAATTAGTTGTTTTTAAATAAACGTCAGCGGGCACGCTTTAATTAAGCCTTCTTCCCAGCGAGAGACTCGGAGATGTAATCAGAGAGAGAGAGAGAGAGAGAGGATCTGTCCTCGTCCCAGGGAGCCACAGCCCGGGTTCCACGGCAGGTCAGCCCCCGCGGCCTCTCCAGCCCCGTCCGGCCACATTCTTGGGGGGTGCTGGGGAGGGGGTGGGCAGGCTCCAGGGGGTCGCCTTTTTTTTTTTTTTTTAAATCAGGTGGGCCGGGAAGTGTATTCGTGTTTTCCCGGCCGGAACTCCGGGTCCCGGTGGGCACCTACCTTGGGTGGCCGAGGTGACCAGGACAGCGGTAACGCACAGACTCCAGAGCACAGCAGCCAGGCGGGCCATGGCGGCCAGGGGCGGGCGCGGGGCTCTCAGAGAGCTGCTCGGGGGGCTGAGCCCCACATCACCAGGCGGGCACCGAGGCCTGGCCCGTCAGCCTGCGGAAGGACAGGGAGAGTGAGCAGGGGGCAGGCGGGTGCGGGCAGGGGCTCCGGGGGGCTCAGGGCTTCTGTCCTGCTGGTCCTCGAGTGGCCACGCCTGGTACCTCCCTCCAGCCAGCCGCATTGGACAGAAGCTGCACCCATCCCCCCACTCCAGGGCTTCTAGAGACTTCTGAGCCACCTCCCCACATCCCAGCACACAGACCCACCCGTCTGGGCACCTGGGACCAAAGAGAACCCAGGACGGCCACCTTCCCTGCTGCCAGAACCTTCTGGAAGCACATCTGTGGTCACCTGCCCCCGTCAGAAGGAGGGGCAGCTCCCTGGGACAGCATCAGGATATGCAAGGGGCCACCTGCACCCATCTGCAGGGGACCTTCTGGACACCCCTCTCCCAGCGAGGAGGAGCCCTTTGTCCTAGGCTGGGAGACCCAGGCCTGCAGCCCCAGCTCCTACTTCCTGTCACTTGCACCCTGCAGCTAATCAGAATCCGTCCAGCTGGTGCCACCGAGCAGGAGCCAGGGACTCCGGGGTCCCCTCTTTCCCCTCCGAGAGACCCTCTCGGGGTGAGCTGGAGTCAGGTGGGCAGGCGGGAGAGGGGAACTGTCCCTGGGGGTCAGGGGCGGTGCGGGCAGCAGCCTGCCTCCAGTCCTCTCCACTCCTGCCAACCCCTTCCTTCCCCAGGCACGGCGGCCCCCGGGAAGTCACAGCTCCCTTCCGACTGGGATGTTCCTTCTCTCCCGGCCCCAGAAGTCCACCTTGGCCCTTGGCTTTGTCTACACCCCAGTTCTCCAACTGAGAAACTTCTAGCACGTTCCCTGGAGGCAGAGGAGCAGCCCTCTGTGTCTTCACCGGCCCTCCGGACGGCGAACCAGCCTGAAGCGATCCCAGCCTCAACCCCACTGATGAACAGGTAGGTACTTGGCAATCCTCTTCTTCCACTCCGGCTACTGCTGTTTTTCTTCCCCAAACCTAAAGCCTCTGCAGCAGGCTCCGGGGACGGCCCCAGCGGGCCCTGCCAGCTCCACGAGCTCATCTCCGCTCCAGCCGCTCCTGCCTCCCACCCTTCCCGGAGCCACAGCCCGCCCTGCCCAGGGCCTCTGCACCGGCCGCTTTCTCCAGGCCCCTGGTCAAATGTAACTCTTATTTTTCTAAACGGCCTTACTGAGCTCGAACTCACAGGCTGTGTATGATTCGCCCATGCAAAGCGTACAATTCAGTGGTTTCGGTACGGTCACAGACGTGCAACCACCACTTCCAGCTGTTTCCAGAACTTTCCAGTCACTGCAAAGGGAAACCCTGTCCCCCGCTTGGCGGCCACCCCTCCCCCCAGCCCCCCGCAACCACTAATCTGCTTCTGTTCTCTACGGATTTGCTGCTTCTGGACATTTCATATAAACGGAACCAGACAGTAAGTGGCCTTTTACGTCCGGGGAAAGCAGCTCAGCGTAACGTTTCGGAGTCCGTTCTCCTTTTTGTGGCCAAATACTATTCCGCTCTGTGGAAGGACCACTTCCTGTCTCTCCGTTTGTCCGCTGGTGGGCATCAAATGTAACTGTTTATCTTGTGTCGGGAGCGTCCCCTCCACGAAACGGACAAGACCGGGCGGTTCGGCCCACTGCTGTAGCCCCAGCTTCTACAACTGGACCTGGCACTTAGCAATGAGTATTTGTGGCTCTGAACCCGGGAATCTACCCCATTCCTCGCTCCGTGAGACCCATCGCCAACGTCCCGTGGGCTTGTATTGTCGCCATCTCGCAGATCAGCCCGGTCTGGACCCCAGAGCCACCACCCAAGCCCCCGTCACCTGTCTTTTCTCCTAGGCTGCCACGCCCGCCCCACAACCCGCCCCTGACTCAGGCAGAAGGGACTGGGGAATGACGTAAACTGCACCTCACCTTCCCCACGGTGCTCCACTCGGGTCTCCGGGCCTCGCCCTGGTGTTTGCCACCTGGCCCCTGCCAAGCTCTCCCAATGTCTCCCCCCACGTCTCGTCCCCTCCGGCTTCCCCCAGTCCCCGAGCCTCAGTCCTGTCTCGGCGGTCTCTGCTGGAACGCTCGCCCCCAGATCTCAGCGTGTCTGGCCGTGGGTTGAATGGTGACCCCTTCCCCCCAGTTCCTGCCACCCAGAACCTCAGGCAGTGACCTCGTTTGGAGTAAGGGTCTTTGCCGAGGTGATCGAGTTCGGGCTTTTGAGATGAACGCACCCTGGCTTTAGGGTGGGCCCCAAACCCAGGGACGGCTGTCCTTGTAAGAGAAAGGAGGGGGAGACTTGGAGGGGGAAACCGAGAAGAAGGCGAGAGGAAGGCAAGAAGCAGAGACCAAAGTGATGTGGCTGCAAGCCAAGGAGTGCCAAGGATGGCCGGCAGACACCCGAAGCCGGGAGAAAGGCGGGAACGGCTTCTCCCCGAGAGCTTCCGGAAGGAGCCAGCCCTGCCTACAACAACTTGGTTTTGGACTTCTGGCTTCCAGAACCGGGAAAGAATGAATTTCTGTTGTTTTAAGCCACCCGGGTGACGGGCATTTGTTAGAGCAACCTCAAGAAACAGATACGTGACTCTAAACAAAACCACCCCCACCCCGCGACCCTCCCCGGCTGCCCTTTTGCTCCCCGTCTTCGCGTCGGAGCCCTGAAATGATCTTTTAAAATTGGCAGGTCTGTGGTTGACTTTTCTGCTAGACTAGAAGCTCCGGAGGGCAGGAGACTTGGCACAGGGGCTGCCACCATGGGCCCTCGGACAATAAATACTGGACTGGGACAGAAGATGTGCCCCTGCCCGGGCCTCGGTTTCCTCACACGTGCTACGGGCAAGTATTATCTGCTGTGTGACCCCGAAACTTCCCTCCCCACCGCCCGGCTGAGCTCAGCCCCACTTCCGGAAATCTGCCTTCAGCCACCTCCAGCCCACAGCCACCTCTCCTCCTGGAATCCGGCTTGTGGCACTTTCTGATCATCTCCAGGCAGACGGATGCTCCCGTCCCCGGTCCTCCCCAGTTCTTCCTTTTGGGCTGACTGGACCCCGGCTCTGCTACCCACCTGCTGTGTGACCGTGAGCCGGGGGTGCAGCTGCCTCTGCTCCAGCTCCCGCGTGCAGGGTTCTGGAAGGACAGCAGTTTACGTACAGCACCCCTCTTCCCCTCGGGGATCCCAACCAGCCTCGTCTCTGCGGTGACGACTGCCGTATTCGCTCCCCAGCCCTGCCTGTCTCCTGACCCAACCTTTCTCCATCTCCATCTGGGTCTCCCAAGCATCCCGTCCTACTGGACCAGATGTCTCTCCCATCCACCCACGTCCTAGAGCCAAAGACCCCGGAGCTGGAATCCTTGACTGCTCACTGCCCCACCCTTATCCCCACCCTCAAACCCCAAAGTCCATCCATCCTTGACAGTGGTCCTCTCAGACCTCGGCATCGTCTTCGACTGCTCCCGGACTACCCTCCAGGCCCTCACAACCCTCCCAACCCGGGCTCACCCAGGGTTCCCCTGCTTAAATCCACCCCCCGCAAGGGCTTCTGTACCTTCTCTGGCTCCTGCCCCGCCAGGCCCCCGCCACACAGCCTTGCCGTACGTCCCCACTTGTGTGTCCTTCAGATCTCCACCCCGATGTGCCCTCCCCAGAGTCGGGGACCTGGGCCTCCGTTACCCGCATCACAGAGCGTCCTACAGCCCAGCCCCCGCCATTCCCGGAAACTTCTTGACGCTGAGTAGCTGTGTGGGCTCGACGAGCTCCCACCCGTCACCCACTCCGAACGTGCCTGGCATGTGGCGAAGGCCACGTCCCCTGTCACCGTCTTCCCCATGGTCACCCCCCATCGCCACCACCATGCTAAATACCCAACTTGCCCCCTCGCCGACCCCCAGGAGAACGTATGCCCCTAAGGCCGGGACTCGGTTTCCCTGACTACTGTCTCCCGGCGCCTGGACGTGCTGTAGGGGCAGTGGGGGACAGGGGCGTCCGCCCTTTGACCTGGGGGCCAAGCCTCACTGCAGAGGCCGAGTGCCACCACCACAGGGGAGCAGAGAGAGGATCCCACAGGTACCTGCCACTCCCTGACACCCCCCCACCCCGGGAAGCCCCCAGGATCTGCCACCCCCCAGCTTATAGCTAGAGGAGGAGGGAGCTGGGGACTCTAGCTTCTGTGCTCCTTCTCCCAGGACTGACCAGCCCGTACCCCACCCCTGGGAATTCAGCCCGTACCCTCGGCATCTACCCAGGCAGAGAGGTCTGACATGGGCAGACGGGTGCCACCCCCAGGCGACCCCAGGGCCTTGGCACGTTCGTCTCGTTTAATCCTCCTGGTAACTCTGCTCCACATTTTTTAGGGGAAGAAACTGAGGACCCAGAGTTGGGGAGACATGTCTAGGGGTACCCGCCTGGCAAGCAGGCTAGGGCCCCAGAAGGGCCGCCCCCTCCTCAGGGCTGGACATGCCGGTGGGCTCTGCACCCCCCACGTGAGCCACACCTGACTGTCCACCCTCGTGCCTCAGTGGTCTTGGCTGCACCGTCTTTTCCCCCATCCCGGCAGGAAACCGGGTTTGCAGCCCTCCACCCAGGCTTGTCCGGCCCCCCGGGGCTGCCCGAGGGCTGTGCATCTGATTCCGGGTTTGCACCTGGGGCCCGGTGGGGGTGGGAGGAGTCGGGGGGTGCAGGCGGCCCAGCCCAAGCTCTGTCCTCGGGTGCCCCGGGATGCGGAAGGGGCGGGTGACAGGCGGAGAACCGGCTGCTGCAGGAGAGGGGGCGCCTTTTAGCCTGCCCTGGAGTGTGGTTGCCGTGGCAACCCTCGGCTGCGAGTGGGTGGGTGTCTGACTGCCTGGGGGTACCGGGAAGGGGGGCTATGGGCCCCCTCACAGCCTCAGCCCCCCCGCCCCGCAGGCCGCCAGCCCCTCTGCGCCCGCCCCCCCACCCCGGCCACACTCACCCGTCCTCCCCAGACCCTGGGGCCTAACAGCCAATGCCACAAAGCCCGCCTCCTCCAGGAAGCCCTCGGGCATGCGTGCCCACCCCACAGGGCAGAACAGGCACCCACAGGCGCCTCTCAGGACCTGCTAGAAGTCGGACCTCTGGGTTTGGTTTGCTGTGTGGCCTCGGCCCAGGCTCTTGGCCTCTCTGAGTCCATTTCCCTACACGGAGACAAACCAACTGATCTTGTGCAGAGTCATCAAGCACCCAGGCAGTATCTAGCACGCGGTGGTACTGTGGGCTCGGGGAGAGCAAAGTCCATTGACGGGGAGCCCCCAACCCCACCCCAGCCATGCACCCATCCTTCCTGGCTCAGCAGCCGGCAGCCGGGTCCTTCCAGGCGCACCAAAACCAAACAGCCACCCGGACCCCCTCTCCTCACATCCAAACCATCCCCGGGTCTCCACCTCCAGAACCCGCCCACTTTTCACCTCCTTTCTGCCCCCCACCTGGTTTCCCGGCTTCCACCCTCATCTCTACAGTCTGTTCCCCCCACAGCAGCCAGAGGGCGCCGGTGACCACCCACGTCAGGACACAACCTTCCTCTCTCTAGAACCCTCCATGGCTCCCACCTCCCCCAGAGCCAAAGCAAAGTCCTCCCCGTGGCCCGCCAGGCCCCTGCCCGACCCGCCCCGTCCCCGTCCTGCTCTCATCTCCGCCACCTGCCCCCCGGCTCACTCGGCTCCGGCTTTCCTAGTGGGAAACACGAGGCACGGCCCCACCTCAGGGGCCTGGGCATGGGCTGTGCCCTCTGCCTGGCCGCTGTTTCCCCAGCTAAGCTCGTGGCTCCTCCGTCGCCTCCTTTAGATCTTCTCTCAAATGTCACTTCCTCAGGGAGACTCCTTGAGGAAGTGACACGCTCACGCCCTTTTCTTGTATTTCCTCAAAGCACTCGTCACTTGCACACCGTGTGTTGTACTTATTTGCTTATTCTCTCTCTCCTGCTAGATGTCGGCTCCACAGGGCGAGGTGTGTGTCCATCTTGTGCACGGCCGCGTCCCCACCACTACGTCCCCACCATTGCACCTGGCACAAGCAGGTGCTTGGTAGACATTTGCCGAAAGCAGATGTTTTAAAAGGTCATGCTGGTTGCTGAGTGGAGTTGGCCGCAGAGGGGTGGGGGTGGTTCAAAGGACTCCCCTCCCCCCGGTCCCCCCCACCTACTCTGCCACCCTCCCTCCACCCATCTGCTCTCCACCCTGCGGCCACAGTGACCTGTGCAAAATGAAAATCCAATCCCGTCCCCGCCCTGTCCCCCTCTGCCTACAACCCTCCATGGCTCCCTGTTGCCTCAGATGCCCTAACACAGCCTCTCAGGCCCTGGTCTCCTGCCACTTTCTCTGCTCCGGCCCCTCAAAGGTGCCTCTTCTCTCTCTCTCACTCAGCACAGCAGCCCCTGTAGCTCCCAACCCCCAACCCTCCAGGACGTGGCCTTCCTCCGAAAGGCTCTGCTCACCATCGCTGCCTCAGTGTCCTTTATATCCACACTCTCAACAGACTGGGCATCTCCGCCTTGCTCCCCTAATTGGATGTGGACTCAGCTGCTGAGCGTCTGTGTTTCCCACCAGCCGGGGACCCCGGGGGGCAGGTCCACCCGGGGCTGGGCTTGTCCTGAATGGCATGTCCAGGCCTGGCTATAGAGTGGGTGCTTGCGATTCGTTTAACAGATGAAGACAGACCCAAATGTCAGGTGGTTTGTTCGGTAGATAGTTACTGAGCTCCTTCCTGGAGGAAAATACTCCTGGAAGGGGAGAGAGGGGTTGGGGTGGCTCCAGCTATAGACGGGGGAAGCATCTCACCTTAGCACGGGTCTCGGGGAGGTGAGCCACACAGTTTCCCAGGGGAAAGAACATCCCAGACAGTGGCGACAACACATGCAAAGGCCCTGGGGCAGAACCGTGCTCGGAGAGAATGGGGGAGAGGATGGCAGGGGGGACTTGGCTTTTGGCTGTAAGTTGGGAGCTATAGAAGGTTCCAGACAGAGGAGGGATGTGCCCTGATGCAAGCGCTCACAGGTAGCCCCTGGCCACTGTGAGAGGAACAGAACGTGGGGTGGAGGGACACGTGATCGGAAGGGGCACCCCTTCCCTGTCTACAGCTCGGCCCACCCCCTCCTCCTTCCCCCACCCTCCCAGCCAACCAGCCACAAAACCATGTCCACTCAGCCCCGACAATCTCACACTAACCCATTTCACATGGCTCAACGTCCCCCTACCTGGGCCCTGGCTGCTTCTGGATCTCACCTTGACCTCCTCCCGGCTGCCCTCAGACAGCAGCCAGAGGACGTTCCCGCTAACCACAGGGCCCCAGCAAGGCTGGCAGCTCGGCCTCCTCTCACCACACCCTGGGGCGGCATGGGGGGGGGGGATTCCCTTTCCCCTCTGAGCTGCCACCTTCTTTCCGGCCTCACAATCTCCTCCTCTCCCCACCCCCCACCCCTGCTGCAGGAAGCATGAGGGATGCTGCCTCCTCCAGGAAGCCCTCCCTGACTTGCAGGCTGGCCAGGCGCCCCTCTGTGAGTCCCCACCATTCCCAACCCCTGTCGGCAGGTCTGTTCCCACCCCCAGGCCCCTCCTGCCAGGCCCAAGGGCCCCACACTCCACGTAAGGCAGAATGGACCAGAAACAGCCACAGAAGCCAGGACCCAAGGCAGGGGGCATGGAAGAAGGCACCGGCCCCTCTGTTGCCAGTAGCAAAGGGGCAGAGGGGGGAGCAGAAACCACAGTGGGGAGAGGGGACAGTGCCCACCAGGCCGGAGGGAAGAGAGCTGGGCTCAACGTCCCTAAATATTGGGTGCAGCAAGAGCAGCAAGAGTCCTGGGTTCAAATCCTGGTTCTGCCCACTTCAGGTGTCTCCCCATAAGGGAAACGGGAACGAGAACCTCACACGGTGGCTGTGGGAGTTACAAATGATATCCAGCTATTCCATGCATTTTTTTTTTTGAGGGGGTGGGGGCACCTATGATATGCCCAGCCCTGTTCGGAGACGGGGGGCTCAGCTGAGAACGAGCCGGGCAAAAATCCCTGCCCCGCGTGGAGCTGGGCAGCTAGACCCGAAGCAAACAGAAGTGTGTTCCTGTGGGGGAAGATCAAGCAGTGACTAGGGATTGTGTGTGTGTGGCTGGGGTGTTGCAGTTTTAAACAGGGTGGCCCTGGAGAAGACGACACTTCAGCATAGCCCTGTGAAGGTGAGAAAGGAGCTCTGAAGTTCACGAAAGGGGAACAGTGTTCTGGAGAAGGGCACAGCCTGTGTCAGGACCCTGAGGCTGGACCGGTCGGCACGCTTGGAGCCAGAGGGGAGAGTGGGAGCCTGGGAGGGTGGGGAGGTGACGGGGACAGACTGTGCACTGCCCTCTCCAAATGGGGCAGCCCCTCTAATGAAGATTGGGGTGACTCCGCAGGGGCCCCCATGTGCCCCCACCCCAGGGGACGCCGGAGAGCAGGGTTCAGCCAACTGGCTAAGAACACTTTTAGAGGGTCATTTAAGAAAGAGTACGTGGCAGAGCCCACAAAATTCACTCTCTGGCTCTTTGCATTGAAAGTTGGCCGACCCCTCTTCTAGAGCGGTGGTCCTCAATGGGGGGGGGAGTTTCGCCCCCGCCCCCATCTCTGGGGGACATTTGGGGGTGTCTCGAGGTGGTTTTTGGTTGTCACCACGTGGGGGGTCGAGGCCAGGGAGGCTGCTCAACCCCTACAGCACCCAGGATGCCCCTCACCCACCCAC
This sequence comes from Choloepus didactylus, assembly GCF_015220235.1. Classification (NCBI taxonomy): domain Eukaryota; kingdom Metazoa; phylum Chordata; class Mammalia; order Pilosa; family Megalonychidae; genus Choloepus; species Choloepus didactylus. Next base: position 8,408,284 of record NC_051331.1, read on the forward strand.
TTATCACCCAACCCTGAATGTCAGCCAGGCCGCCGTTGGGACCCCAGTCCTGGGGAGGTGGCCCCTTGCCCATCACCTGCCTGCACCATATCCCAGACGGAGGATGGACACACGGACAGATGGGAGCCTCCCCCTGGGCCCACCCCTGGCCTGCTGACTTATGACTTGCTGGGTATTTTTAGCCTCTGGGGGGTGGAGGAGATGGTACACTGGCTATTTTTAGCTTTGGGGGGCAGGGCTATTTTTAGCTTCTGCATCTTCTTATTGAGATGTTTTATCTCCCCCATATTTTGGGGGGGGTGGTTCAGGCCTTCTGTTCTGCCAGTTCTGTGGGATCAGGGCAGGGCCATGGCCGCTGGGAAGCCAGGAAGGGGACCCAAGAGCCCCTACCCTCTAGCAAAAGGCCAGGACCGAAGATCCCCCCTCTTTTGGAGTGCCCACACAGTCAGCCCCTGCTAGGGGGCCTCCTGTCCCCACAGGACATTTGTAGGACATGGGTAAGGCCCCACCAGGCCACACCTGCACAGGTGAGCACACAGAGACAGGTGCAGAGCTGGCTTCATCTCCCCAACAGGGCTGTACCTAAGGGGAGCCACAAGGGCGGGGGGGTTCGGCCCTTGGAGAACTCCCCCACACCCCCATCCTCCCAGGTTAGATTTCTTGAACACCTAGTGCGGACCAGGTATGATTAATTCCAGACATCTGGGATCCAAAAGCAAAATCGGGAAACAAAATCCCTGCCTGCCTGGATCCAACCGGGAGAGATGAATGATCAGTGTACAGACATAATCAATCAGTAAATTACAGAGCATGGGAATGGCTGTCAGTGCTATGGATAAAATAGGGGCAGAAGGAGAGAAGTCAGTGGGGGTGTGGGCGGCAGGGAGCTGCAGTTTTAAATGGGGGGGGGGGCGGGCAGGGGAAAGGTGACATCTGAAGGCAGTTAGGGCCGAAGCAGCAGGCCTGGCAGATTTCTGGGGGAGGGTCCCGGGTATAAACAGCCAGCACAAAGGCCCTGGGGTAGGAGCCAGCTGAGCAGGTTGGAGGAGCAGCAAGGGGGTCTGGGGAGGGTCGGGCAGATCGTGCAGGCCCCACCCCATGCCACCCCAAGCCTGGGACTGATGCTGTATCCAGTGAATGCAGAGTCGGGGGCTGGGGCCCTGGGATCACAGCCTTCTCCCCAGCTCCCACAAGCCCCCAGACTGAAATCGCTCAAGCATGGCTGGTTGGTACACTCCGTGGGGACAGGGCCGGAGCACCGTCCCCTGGCAGAGAAGCACTTGCCACGTGTTCACTTATGGGAAAAAGAGGGGGTCCCCAGCCTCGCTTCAAGGAGCCCCACAGGCTGGTACAGCTGCAGACACACACGGCGACACCGGCCGCAAAACCCTCAAAGGCTAGCAAACGGGACCCGTAGGATCACAGCATGGGCAGCCCCATGGGGCCGGGTCCCCGTCCACATGACACAGGTGTAGGCAGACAGACATCTGACAGAAGACTGGGTTCCTGAGGCAGCCAGTGGCAGGCCCTTTGCCCCAGACCCTGGCCCAGGACGGCAGAGACTTGCTCTGGCCCCTCCAGGGCCACCCTGGGACCCAGGGAACCCCACCCTGGGAGCCCCTCCCCTGCCTCCCCACCCAGGGGTCTAGAGGAGTGGAGACGTCTGGCTGTCAGGAAATGGGATCCGGGACAGAGGCCCACATGGAAATCGGAGCCTTGGTGTCCTTGGCCGCATGTCTGGCTGGGGAAGCCGGGAGCAGACACCCGCGCGAGCACCAAGGGCCCGCGGGGATGGAGGGGGGTCTCCCGCTCTTATGGGGGAGGGGGAGGTACCTGCTCCGGAGCAGCACACAAGCCTCCGGGGAGGCCGTCCCCCACAAAGATGCCCGCGCTGGGAGCCGCGCGCAGACGCCCGAGAACGCAGCGGCGCGCGCGGGTAGAGACGCCGGCGGCCCGGCGCCCAGACCGCCCGATGCAAACAGGCTCCCTCCACCCACGTGCCCGCGGGGTCCTCCTGGGCCCCCCAGGAGAAAGGGGCTCCCCAGGGCAGGCTGGGAATAGAAGCCGGGCTGCACCCCCCGCCTTCCACCTCCTCCCAGCAGGGCCCCACGGCTCAGGTGCGCCGGTCCCCAGCTCCCCGCCCTCCCCAACCCTGGGCGCCCGTCTCCACGCTCAAGGGCAGGCGGCGGCACCGGGCGATCGTGGGGTACCACGGCTGGAGACTGGCATGCGCCGCCCCATGGAGGGAAGGGGGGGTCTAGTCGGGAGCCAGGAGAGCGTGGGGTGAGCAGGGGCAGGGTGGGGGGACACGGAGGGGCGGAGGAGGAGGGAGAACGTGGCCATGGCAGCAGGAGGCTCCAGGAACCCACATGTGGCTGCACCCGCCTAAGTGGCTCCGCGCACGGGTGCGGATCGCCGCCGGCGAGGGATCGCATTAGTTCCCTTTTCCTCTTTCCAGATGATTTTTCATCTCTTTAATTAATGGGCAAGTCAGTTCCGAACGGCATGGCAGAGAAATTGCTAGTTAGGAAAATCACGGATAATTTTCTCGATATGATAATGAAGGTTGTATTCCTTCTTTTATTCCCCCAGTTTTCATCCTACTTTTAAGTAATAAATTCGGCATTAGTGAGAGGGGAGGGGGAGAGAAAAGGAGCAGTCAGCTGCCCCCAGGGCTGGGGTCTGACCCAGACCCATGCCAGGTCCCCAGCCCCTGGCCACCAGACAGATGGTACAGGAGGATGGGAGGTGGGGGCGCTCAGTGGGTATCCTGACACCCCAAAAGATCGATTCAGGTGTCAGGCCCCAGGAGAGCAGGTGTAGGGCAGGGAGGCCCCGGGCTATAAGTGGGGGTGCAGGCGGCCTGGTGGGTGGGGGGTCTGGGGTCTGGGTACAGGCTCAGGCCAGCCCTTTGAGGGTGCTGGGGAGGGGAGCAGAGACCACCGACCTCTCCCACAGCAGCAGTAGCAGCGAGGTCAACAGGCCCAGACCAGACATCTCCGCTCAGGTGTCCCCACACCTGTACCCACGCCATCCAACCCCCTCTCCGTGGCGACTCTAAGGGAGCAGGACAAGGAGAGAGAGCCAGCCATCTTGGCAGCCATCTTGAACCCCTCCCCCGGCTCCCCCAGGCACACCACATGTTTGGATGTGGGCAGACAAGCCCGGGATGGGGGTCCTCCTGCTAAGAGGGAAGGGGGCCTTGCCTCCAGGCTGTGATGGAGAGGCACTCAGGGCTGGTGTGGGGGGCGGAAGTGGAGGGTGGGGGAGATCCAGGTGCTGAGGAGAAGGGACCAGGAGGTTAAGTGAGGTGCGGGGCAGGGATGGGGACTGTGAGCTGAGCCGGAAAGTGTAGGGACAGGGGGATGTGCGTGGGGGCCTGGGGGGAGGGCTGTGTGCAGGCGGGGCACTCCCTGTAGATGGCAGCCAGGAGGGGCCTGGAGCGCGCCTAAAGAGGCATTCTCTGGCCATGCACCTCCACTTTCAGGACCGGACCCCGATCCCAGAACCTTCAGAAGGGCGGATGACAACTGAACCCCCGTAGCTATGGCCGACACACACCTGGGATGGGGATGGGGGGGGCTCAGTACCCAAAGCCTGGAATCCGGGTGGGTCAAATCTGACAGCTTTCCATGCTTAACCAGGAACCATGGAGAGAAGACGCTGCCGGGCTGAACCCCTCCTCCTGGCAGCGGTGCCCCCCACCTCGGGGGGGGGAGGCTGCAGCCAGCCCGACACCCAGACAGATCTCCCCCACCCCCTCACCTCCGCCTCCCAAAAAAAAACAACCCTCAACCCAGCATCCAACGGAGCCAGCCCCCGACACTGCTCCTCCGGGGCCCGCGCGGCGCGCACCCGCACCCTCTCCCGCTCACACCCAGACACCTACACAAACAGGGCGCCAAGCACCCGCGCGCACACGCACCGGGGACACGCAGGCACCGCCGCACCGCTTCCCCACAAAGGCTGGCGCGCGCGCGGGCACACGCAGCCACGCGCGGGCACACTCGCGGCCCCCTCCCCCCAGCAGCCGGGCACCCCGCGGCCGCCCAGCCGCCCCTCCACGCCCCCGGGCCCCGCGGGGGCCGCCCCTCCCGGCCCTCTCGCCCGTGGGGGTGGGGCGCGAGCCGTTGCGGGGACCCGCGGGCCCCAGCATCCAACCGTCCCTTCCCCCGCCGCGGTCTGCACAGGCCCCGGCGCCCATCCTCCCCGCACACCTGGCCCAGGTGCCGCGTCCCCCCGCGTCCTCGGCGCGCAGACCACTCACCTGTCCCGCGCCGCTCCGAGCTCGGTCGTCCGCGTCCCTCCTGAGGCTCCGCGAACCGGGGCCCCCCGCCCGGCACATCTCCCGGATCCGGGGCGGGGGGGAGCGGGTGGGGGGCGGCGGGGCGAGGGCGGCCTCCGCGTCCCCTCTTCCCCCGGACCCAGCACCGCCACCACCGACCAAAAATTAATTATCAAAAAAAAAAAAAAAAAAAGCGGATTACACGGCTCCAATGGCGGCCCACTCGGCGGCGGAGGCTCCGGGCCCGGGGCGCGCGAGTCCGGCCCCTCCCGCGGAGGAGGGCGGCGGGGCGGGGGCGGCGTCAGAGCTCCGGGGGGCTGGGACGAGGCGGAGCCCCCCTTGGCGGCGCCCCCGCATCTTCCCCCGCAGCTCCGCGGCCCCGACGGAGGCGGCACGTGCGCGCCCGGGCGACTTCCCAGCCCCCTCCGACGGCGGCGGCGCAGGGGTCAGCGCTGGCAGCGCGGGCGCCCCTGCAGCCCCCCCGCCGCCCGGCGCCGCCGCTCCCGGGCCCCGCGCGGCCCCATCGGCCGGGGCCTTCTCGGCAGACGGCGGGGCGGGGCGCCGCAGCGCCAACAGCTCCAGCGCCGACAGGCTCGGGCTCCACGCAGTGGCCGCGGGGGGGGCGCGGGGCTGGGGGCGGGGGGCGGGCGGTGGGCGCGGCTGGAGGCGGGGACGGGGCTGTCGCGCCCCCGGGGGCGGCAGGCAGGGGTGGGGGCGCGGGGCCGGGCCCGCTGGCACCGCAGGACGCGGGGACCGAGCCCGGCGCCGGGCACCAGCAATGACAAGCCGCCCGCTCGCCCCGCTCCCCGCGCACCCGCGCCGGGTTGGAGTTGGGGGGGGGTGGGAGAGCGGCAGGCGGGTGCGAGCAAAACCCGGCCCGGAGCCACCGCCGGGACCGGCCGCTGCAGCCTGCCCGGGAGCTCGGGGGCCCTGCAGCGCGAAAACCCGGACTGGAGTCTCCTTCCTGTCGCCTCCCCTGGTCGCCCACCCCCCTGGAAAAGCGGGGCGAGGGAAGGCGACGGGGAGTGGGGGAGGGGAGGCGGGCGCGGGAAAGACCCGGGGTGGATTTCTCGGGCAAGGAATTAAAAGCACAGTGCCCAGCCCGGTGTGGGGAGCGGGCGATCTGGAAGGGGCACGCAAACCCCGGATCGGATCTCGCAGGAAAGGTGGGGGGCGGAGGGGAACTGCGACACGACAGAATGCACGCGGGGCACGCAAATTTCGGGTCGGATTCTTCCTCCGGAGACGGAGTCATGCGTCATGCCTAATGCAGTGGGAATACGCAAGACCCGGGCTGGAGTCCTGCGGATCTGGGCTGGCGGGGGACTGCGGAGGGGGCCGTGGCGGCGCGGGCTGCCTCCTCCTTCCTGACAGCGACGTGCGAGGGGGAGGCGCAAAAGGAGGGCTCGACTCCGGCACGCAGAGATCTGGAGCGGCTGGCTGCAAAGGATGCGCGCAGGTGAAAGAGATCTCTGGATCCAGGGGCGCTACGCAGGGAATGCAAAAGAGGGGGCCGCGCTCCTCCGCGAGACCCACGAGAATCGGCGAGGGCGGACGCAAAGCCAGGACCGGAGCGCGCGGAACGGGACGAGGCCCAAGTAGAAGACCCCGGGCAACCGGACACAGACTGGGAGCTGACCTGGCAGCAGGGGCGAAGCGGAGGGGCGTCAGGGGGAAGGCAGTGGCTATCGACGTCTCAAACGCCACGCTTTGGGGGTGAGGGGGAGAGAAATTGAATTTCAGGTTCTCAGTCATTGCAAAAACCCGGGATGGAGCTCCACAGCCTAGCAAATCCGCTGCAGCTGGTAGAGGTGAAGAAGTAGGGCAAGGAATCGGCTTGGATTCCCGGGCTTCTAGCCGAGTGTGGCGAGGGGCAGGGATCGCGCTGAGGCTGCAGAGGGAGCCCTGCACCTCCGTTCCGGAGTGGGCACGGCTCTCTGAACTGGCTGGGAACCCCCAGAGCCAAAATTCCACAATAGGGACTATAAAATTGGGCCCCGGGCGGAAAATAAGGCACTTCAGCAGAATAGACAACCCGGTGCAGGGAGGTGGGTGGGGCCTGGGGGAAAATGGGAGGGGGGGCAAGTTCGTGGAAGGAGGGGGGGCAGTTAGGGGGAAGGGGCTGAGAAGTAAGATCCGGTTTGGATCTCAAGAGACTGGACCTGGAAGCCGAGCTGCTGGCTCCATTTTCTGGAACTTGAGAGCAAGGCCATGAAGACCGATGGGCTGGGGAGGAGCAAAACCCGGTCTGGAATACTCGGGGAAGTGAGTCTGCCAAAGTGAGGCCTACAGATGAAAGCTGCCAATTCAGGCTCCAGAAGCCTAGGCTGAAGCTTCACTCACTAGCAGCTGGCCCTTAGCAGGGTGGGCACTTGGGGGAGTAGGGCAGAGACAAATCCTGATCTGGATTCTAGAGGAAGGGAATGGGCTGATGATGGGGTAGCGGGCAAAACAGTGAAGAGCAAGGGTTGCCACCCAAGGTTGGCTCTTTGCAGCATGGGTGCAAAGGAGGCGGGAGGAGGGATGCGAGGGGGGAGGGGGGCAATACACAAAGCTTGGGGCAGGCTTGGATGGGAGAACCACAGGTATCTCAGAGAGCCAGAACTGCATATCTGCATGGGAATTAACTGGTGTCTGGGAATCCCTCCCCAGGAGCTTGCCTTGGCAGCTGCACCCAGGGACCTCCTGGGCGAGCTACTGTCTCCGGTACCCGCCACCCCCAGCCCTTTCTATGGACAGCCTTCATTCCTGGATGGGAATCTCGCAGCCCTGAACCCATGTCACCTTCCTTCCAGTTTCATCCCTGATACCATGGCAGCAGAACTTGCACCTTGTATCCTGATGACCTGGCCCAACAGCTGGGTCTGAAGGCAGAGGGCTGTGAGGGTTGGTGGGTTCAGAAGAGATCCCCCCCCCCCCAGGGCCCACAGAGGGCTTTGAGGAGCTGGGAAGTTGCTACCCTGACTTGTGGGCCACCCACACACTCAGCCAGGCAGCCAACTTCCTATAGATCCAGGGACAGCTGGGATCCCACGAGGTCAAGGATGGGGGAGAGAGGCTAAGGCGCCAAAAGGGCCCAGGTGCCCCTCAAGCCCCTCTGCCGCCACCGCGCAGCCACAGTGGAGGCCCCGACTGCAGCTGGGCTCCGGGGGTCCAAGGCATACCTCTGTGTGCGTTCAGACTCTCCAGGGGCTCCCAGAGCTTCCAGACTCCACGCCCGGGGGTGCCTGCACTTTGGGCACCCCATGTTCTGTGCACCCTGCACTTCGGACACCCTGAGCTCAGCTTGTGCTCTCTGCCCCCACGTCACGCCCTCGGTGTCTTGCACCTGTTGTCTGGTGTCCCCCGAGCGCACCAGTCCTGAGCTCTGGGCATTGAGCCCACCCTCGTCCCCAGCCCTCTTCGTGCTTTGTCTCAGTCCTAGCACCCTGGGGGGAGGTGGGCTTGGAACACTTTCCCAGACTCAGCAAGAACCTGGGCACGCAGCTCTCCATTCAGAACCAGGAGTCCCCAGGCCGGTTTCTTGGAGCCCACTCTGCTCGGGGCGCACACACAGTCGGGTCCATTTCATCCTGCACATCCACCCTTCTGTGCCATGTAGGAATCTGGGAGGAAAGTATAGCTGGCAGATAGCACAGCTCGTGCCAAGGCCCTGGGGCTATATGGTGCAGGATGAGTTTGAGGAACACAGAGGAGGCCAGTGGGGCAGAAGGGAGTGAGAAGAGGTGACGGTGGGAAAGGAGAGGTGACCCTGCAGGGCGCAAGGGGCCAGTGGGTTAGTGGGGAGGACTTGGGCTTTTGCTCCAAGTGAGCTGGGAGCCATGGAGGGTTCTGGGCAGAGGAGGGAGGGGGCAGGACTCATTGCTCCCAAGCGCCCTCTGTCTGTTACAGGCAAACAGATTGAGGGCGAGAGCTGGGAGACCCTGGCAGAGATGACTTCACTGGTCCAGAGGGGATAGGAGGGGGTTTGGCCCAAGTGGGGACCCTGGAAGGGGTGAGAAGTAGGCGGGCTTGGGATGTATTTTGATGGTGGAGCAGATGGATTAGAAATGGAACTAGAGGGAAAGAGGCAAGTTTGTGGACTGGGCACCTGGGAGGGGCATTTTGGGGGTTAGATCTAGGGGGCCCTGTCAGATGCCCAAGTGCAGATGTGGGGCTGGCAACTGGGGAGAGATCCAGGCTGGTTGAGAAAAGGGCCCAAGTACACCGACATAGTCTTATTTACTCTTTATGATAACCCCGGGTTATAGGGACCGTCGTTCTCCCCAGGTTACAGAAGGGACAACTGGGGCCCCATAACTCACCTGTAACTCACCCACCCTGTCTGACCCAGAGACCCTGGTTGGAGCTGCTGCTGGGCTGTACAGGGGACAAGGTGATTGCAGGGCTGGCCTCATGCAAGGGGTACCCCCCCAGTACCCCCAGATCTGAAAGCCACAAGCCTCCTTCCCCCCAGGTCCCCTGCAAGCTATGAAGACTGGAAGGTGACATGATCTTATTTGCATGTTTGAAAGAGTATAGGCTGGGAGTAGCTGAGGTGGGAAATTTCGTGTTGTGGGTATGTTTCTGCGATTTAAAAAGAGAGAGACTAAAGAGACAGTGAAAATTAAATGCAATCCATGATCCCGGATTGGATCTGACAATTGAGGATACACCCAAAAGGATATTACTTGGTATGGAGGATAAATCTGGAATGTCGCCTGAAAGCTTTTCAGCAATGTTAAATTTCTTGAATTTGATAACTGTACTTAAGGTGGTTGCTTAAGTGAATGTCCTTCTTCTTAGGAAGTGTACATGAAAGTGTTAAGTGTTCAAGGAGCAAGATGTATATACAACCTACATTCAAGTATTTAGAAAATAGCTAGATGGATGGATGGATGGATGGATGGATGACTGGATAGACAGATGCTAGATGGGTGAATAGATGTAGATAGATGGATGGATGGATGGCTGGCTGGATGGATGGAAGGATGGATGATAGGCAGATAGACAGAGAATGATATGGCAAATATGGCAAAATGTTAAAATTTGGTGGGTCTGGGTATCTGGGTGGGAATTATGTTGAAGTTCCCTGTATAGGTTTTGGATTATTTTTGCAACTGTCCTGGACGTGTGAGATTTTTTCAAAATAAAAGTTTAATTTAAAAAAACGACTTTGGGGGGCGTCAGAAGGAGCCAGGAGACTGGAGAGACAGCTGCCACTGACGTCCAGAAGCAGTCAGGATGGGATGTCATTTAGAGGCAGAGCCGACAGGAACCCCTTAACCCTTGCACCGCCCTCTCCTCAAACATCACCTCCTGACCACTCTACTGAAAATTGCAAACGGCCAGCACCCACCCTCCCCTCCTTAGCATCTTTTCCGCCTTTATTCCCCCACCCCACCCCACCCCAGCATTTTCCACCCTGGAGCAGATCACCACATCCTCGCCTTTGTTCATTTATTTGTCTCTCTCCCCCACTATGGAATATCAGCTGCGCGAGGGCAGGATTTTTTGTCTCGTTCACCGCTGCTTGCCCAGAGCCTCGCACAGCTCCTGGCACACCGCGGGCGCTCGGGAGAAAGTGGGGGAGTGGAGCAAAGGAGGCGCCCCCAGGTGGGCGCCGACGGGGAGGGGCTGCCGTCGGGCCGCGCTGCCCTCCCCGGTCGCCAGGGGCCGCTGCCCCGCTGCTCTGCGGCCGCCAGGTGAGGAGGCCCCGCCCCTCCACCCAGGTGCGCGGCTCGACGAGCCCAGAGCCACGCGAGGGGCTGCGGCAAAAGGGGGGGAAGCGGTGTGTGGTGGGGAGGAACGGGCGAGAGCCGAGCGTGTCTGCGGTGGGGGCTGCTGACCCTCCACCGGTGGAGATGAGGGGAAAAAAGGCGTGGGGAAGGGTGAGGAGGTAGAGGAGGAGAACCAAGGTGTGAAGAAGGGAAGTCTGAGGGGGTGTGGCGAGAGAGGAGGTGGGGGGAAACAACCGAGGGCATCGGGGTCAGTAGCTGGGAGGGAAAGCAGGTGAGCCCAGAGACGGCAGGTAAGATTGGGGGTTTGAATGGGGGGGATTTGGATAGGGGGTGGGATGCTTAGGGCCCGGGGTTGGGGGGTGGTTCTGAGTTGAGGACCCCTGGGATGCAGGTGTCTATGTGGGGGGAGGGGGGTATTTCTTGGGCCCTGACCCTCTTGGATCAACAATGGAAAAGAGTGTCTGAGGAGCCCACCTGGCTTCTGCAGAGCTGTGCCCAGGTAATAGAATTCATAAGAAGGACCATGCATAAGAAGGCTCTGAGGCTGTGGCCAAGAAAAATGCCCACAGGGTCCAGGCTGAAAATGGGCAATAGGGAGGGGTGGGGTCTGCGGTAACCTGGAAATGCACATTCTGTCTAAAGGGGACCCTGTGCTTGGGGTTGAGGTGAGGTGGGGGCTGCAGGCCCTGCCCCTGGCAGGTTTTCCGAGACTGTGAGATGGAGAGGATTGGAAAAGCAGACTGGATTGAGAGAGGAAGGAGACATGGGTGAACCGGGACAGGGATCGCAAAGCCACATACCAACAGGGAACGAAAATGCAAAAGTGGGGTGGGAGAGAGGCTGGCAGCCACGGGGAGCTAGAGACACCCCCACTTCTGGAGCAGGCAGCTGCTTGCAACCACTCAGCTCCGGCTGTTACCTTGTGGGAACTCAGGCCCGGAATTTCTGAGATGGATTCTCTGGGAGAAGCCAGAAATTGGGGTTTTTGTGCATGATTCCATGAGTTTTAAACATCACAGTGGGATTTACCAAAGTGAACCCAGCAATTCCATTCATGGGGATATTCCCAAGAGGAATGAGACCTTATGTCCACCAAAAGACACATACACAGAACTCTCTCGCATTGCTGGTGGGGTTGTAAACTAATGCAGTTGCTGTGGAAAGCAGTCTGGTGGTTCCTCAAAAAGTTAAATACAGAAGTTGAACATATGACGTGGGGAATTCCACTCCGAGATACAGATCCAAGAGAATTGAAAGCAAAGAGTTGAACAGATATTTGTACACCAATGTACAAATTGTTCATCACGGCATTATTCACAATAAGCAAAGGGTGGAAACAACCCAAGTGTCCATCGATAGATGAACGGATAAGAAAATGGGTACACATACACAATGGAATATTCTTCACCTGTAAAAAGGAAGGGAGTTCTGACATACGCTCCAATGTGGATGAAACTTGAAGACGAGATACTGAGTGAAAGAAGCCAGACACCAAAAACAAACTATATAATTCTACTTATACAGAATATCTAGAATAAGCCAATCTAAAGAACCAAAAAGTAGATTGCACATAACAAGGAGCCCACCAGGGAAGGGGATGGAATGGGAGGTTACTGTTTCACAGGTGCAGAATTTTGGTTAGGGTGATGGAAACATGTGGCAATGGATGGTGGTGATGGGAGCACAATCCTCATGGGTTGTGATCCATCCCACTGAATTGTGCACTCACAAACGGTGAAAATGGCAAACTTTAGGTTATATGTGTTGCCACAATAAAGTAAAAATTAAAAAGACACACGCACAGATGTTCATCTTAGTCTGCCAAGCTGCTATGACAAAAACCACACAATGGGTTAGCTCCAATAACAAGAATTTCTCGTCTCACGGTTCCAGAGCATAGAAGTTCACCATCGAGGCGTTGGCGTGGCCATGCCCCCTCCCCCCAGTTTTTAACAAAATCTGGTGCTGGCTGTTGCAATCCTGGGGGTTTCCTTGGCTTGCATTTCTGCTTCCTGTCACATGGCGACGTCACTGGCTTCCTGCTCTGGTTTTCTCTGACTCGGTGCATCCAGATTCCTTCTGCAGGTAAAGGACCCCAGCCTGATTCAATTCAGCCACGCCTTCATGGGAGCGTGGAAGATCCTATTCACAACTGAGTCCCCTCCTTGACTGATAATACATCTTCAAAGGGTCCAGTTTACAAATGAGTTTCTCACATGCACACACAGGAACTTGGATGAAGACTAAGAATGCATCCTTGTTGGGTCAACTTCAATCCACCACCACGTAACCAGTGGTTTCTTTCACAATCGGCCAACACCGAATACCTTCCAAATGACTGTAGACTGGCAGACGGAAATCAGAGGAGGTCTGTCCATACAGTGGAGTATGATGAGACAACAAAAAAGAAGAAACAACTCATCTATGCATGACACAGACAAATCGCAGAGATGTGATGTTGAATAAAAGAAGCCGCAAAGACAGCACCTGCGGGATTGCGTCTACGATGTTCAAGGATGGTAGAAGCACTTGATGGCATTGACATTTGGGGGCAAATAATTCTTTTGGGGATGGGGGCATCCAAGCAACGGCCCCCAGGTGTGCATGTACACCCCCAGGTGTGACAAATGTCCTTGAGGTGTGGGGGGAGGTGTGAGAACCTCCTGGATATGATTACTTTGGGACAGGCCATTGACTGGGAAGTGGCCCTAGGGAGGCTTTTTGGGGATCCAGAGTGTTCTGTATAATCAGCTGGGTGGTGGTGAAAAATGCCTCGAGCTGTATGTTCTATTGAGACGTGTGGGGGTCACCATAAAAGAGTCAACCCCGCAACATGGATGAACCTCAAAAACATGATGTAAGTAAGTGAAAGGGTCTGTGCAGGATTCCAGGCACATAAAGTGTCCAGGAGAAGTAGATCCCTAAAGGCAGGAAGCAGAGGGGTGGTCGCCAGAGACTGGGGGTGGGTGTGGGGAAGGGGCACTGACTGCTAATGGGAACAGCCGGGGATCTCCTTGGGAGGCGCTTAGAATGTTCTGGAACTACGCAAAGGTGGGGGTTGCACGACATTGTAAATGTACCAAACGCCACCGAATTGTCCACTTCAGAATGGTTAATTTGGGGTTATGTGAATTTCACCACGATCAAAGAAAAAAGAAGTAAAAGAGTGAATCCCCGAAGGGCCGAACGAATGCCTCCGCAGGCTGGCTTGGCACCCCAAGTGGCCACGGTGCCGGGAAGCGGGGTGCGCGGAAAGTGAGGCTTTGGGGTCCCGGAACAAGTGCGTGCCCGGGGCGGGTAGCGCGGCCGTTCTGGGCGCGGGGAGGGCCGCGGCAACTTGGAAGCGAACGGAAAGTGTGTCTCGGCTCTGGGGAGCGCCCCGACTCTTAACCCAGCCCGTCAGTCCTGGAAAGAAATCTGCGGGTGGGTCAGAGGCCAGCCGGCGAATCGGTGACGGGAATGCAAAGTCCTGACGTGCGTGCACTGAAGAAATGACAAGTGCGTGAGCCCAGGCCGACGCCGCGGGCCCGCGAGGGAGTGGGGCTGGCGGGCGGAAGCCGGGGGCGCGCGCCCCGGCTCTTCTGCAGTGCCCGGAGGAGGAAACAGAGGACGAATGGGGTGGTGTGGGGGTCTCCCCTTCCCTCTTGGGCCGGGGTGGGGGTGGGGGGAAGGGGATCAGGGAGGAGAGTGGACTAGGGGCGCTTCTGGGAAGGGGCGGGCAGGGTTGCGTGTTCTGGGGTCTGGATCGCCACTGGCTGGGCATGCAATCGAATGAGTGAAGACAGAAAGAAAAGTAAAGGCTCCAGAACATCGAGGGGACCACAGTGGATTGAATGGAGCTGGGACCCACCTCCAGGGGACAGCAGGTGGATATAATGAGGTCAAGCAGTGCCGGAGGGCAGGTTCACCTCCAGCTTGCCGTTAGCCAGGGAGACACTAGGGAGTGGTGGGGACTTTGGCAAAGTGTGAGCATCGTTAATTGCCAGCGTGTGTTGGTGCTTCCTAAGCCCTCTACTTATCCAGTAGTAACTCATCCAGTCCTCGCATCCAGAGGCTGGATGAGCCAGGAAGGAACCTCCCCGAGAGCCCCCCAGAACTCAGCCCACAGCTCTGCCCACCCCTTGATTTCAGACTTCTGGCCTCCAGGGACCGAGAGAATAAATTTTGATTTGTTTTAAGCCCCCAGGTTTGTGCTACTTTGTTAGGCCGCCTTGGACACTAATACAGGCCCCCGTGGTCAATTCTACAACTCAGTGGGTTAGTAATTGCTCTTCGCCCATTTAACAGGTAGGTTAGCAGAGATACGGGGGCTCCCGCAGGGAACAGGGGGTGCATTTAAATGGGGCAGTTCAAGGGGAGTTTAATAAAGGGGCCAGTTAACCAAAGTACGGACAGGTGTAGAGAACCCCAAGGACTGAGTGGAGAAGTGGGGAGAACAGATCCAGGTGGCTGAATGGAAGATTCCAGAACCAGAAGAATTGACCAACCTGTGCCCTCTCCAAGGTGGGGGGAGTGGGGGGTGGGGGGACCCTTTGCTGAGCCCCAGCACTTGCTGGAAATGTCGCCTCAGCTTTGCTAAGAACTTGCTGCTATGGATGGAGAGCCGGGAATGCAGATTTTTATGCCAAAAAAAAAAAAAATCATTTATTGTTTAAAAGCTGGCAGCTAATGAAAAAAATTTTTGAACCTTGCTCTGGCTGAACAAATCATCCTGTGGGCTGGATTTGGCTTTGGGTCCCAAACCCCCCACTCAAGAGGTGGACAAAGAGGTGGGGTGGGGAGAGAAGAGGCACTTTGGTGGAAAAAACAGGGTTTCCAAAGAGGCAGAAGCTCAGAGCTTCCTGGGAAAGAAGAGAGACCCACAGATGGTCCAGTGGGGTCGAACAGAGGGTGCCCGGGTCTGGGGCAGGTTGGGGGGGGGTGGTAGTTGGGGGGTGAAACGGAACGGGTAGATTGGGACTCGATTCATAAGGGCCTTTGGAACCAATGTCCCAGGTTCCAGCTTCGGAGGAGAGAAGCTGCTGGTGGCTTTGAGACAACCGGGTGACTCAGTCGTGTTCACTTGCCCCCCCCTCCCTGCTCCCCCAAAAAGCTGGCTGCAGTTCAGGCTCTGTTTGAGGAGACAGAGAACAAGTAGGTAGGAGGACAAGGGGGTCCCTGGGTTGGGGGTACACAAGTCACCCCCCGTGCCCTGGGGCCCAGCAGTATGGCCGTACCTCCTTCTCCCCAGAGTCACCCCATCACACCCCTGAAGATCAGATCTGCAACTGACATCAGATTCCTGACGCCGAGCCCACACCAGTGAAGAAGAGGGGAGGAAAAAGCACCCATCTGTTCTCCCTGTGATGGAATGCAATTTTTCACCCTGTGCTTAAACCCGGCTCTTCTCCTCCCATTTCCTCTCGGCAGCCTCGCTGACGTGATATAAATCGCCGCAAATGGTTTTTCCCGGCCGGTCGCTGTGTTGTTTTAATAATGGTTCATTTTCTGCCTGGGGGGAAAAATATTCCGTGGAGAAATTGAGGACGGGGGCTCGTTCTGGAGAGAGTGGTGTGTGTGTGTGTGTGTGTGTGTGTGTGTGTGTGTGTGTGCGCGCGCTTGCGTGTCTCTGGTACCTCAGAGAATATTCCGGTGCATCCTGCCGAGATACCAGGTGGCCTGGTATTGGGGTTTGTG
This sequence comes from Choloepus didactylus, assembly GCF_015220235.1. Classification (NCBI taxonomy): domain Eukaryota; kingdom Metazoa; phylum Chordata; class Mammalia; order Pilosa; family Megalonychidae; genus Choloepus; species Choloepus didactylus. The sequence goes on from NC_051331.1 coordinate 8,423,965, forward strand.
TGTAGTGGGCTGATTAGGGTGCCCCCCAAATTCACATCCCCCCAGAACCTTCTTTGGAAATAGGGTCTTTGCAGATGTCATTAGATGAAAACACCCTGGCTTTAGGGTGGGCCCTGTGGGGGTTTGAAGCTATGTCGCCCAGAAAAACGTGTCCTTAAACTTAATCCATTCCCATGGGTGTGAGCCCTTGCAAAGGGGACCTTTTGAGGAGGTGGCTTCAGTTAAGCAGTGTGGCCCAACTCAATCAGGATGGGTCCTAATCCCATTACTGGAGACCTTACAAGGAAGGTCACAGAGTGAGAGAGAAGCCAGAGGGGACAGCCAGCAGCTGAACTGTCAACAGAACCCAGAGAAGAAGCCAGGGGAGGCCACCATGTGACAGAAAAGCCAAAGACCCAGGCTCGCCGGCAGCCAACCCCAGAACGCCGCACTCTTCTGGGAGAAAGCATGGCTTTGCTGGAGTCCTGATTTTGGACTTCTCCTTGCCTCAAAACCATGAGCAAATATGTTCCCATGTGTACCAGTTTGGATGTATAATGTCCCCCAAAATGCCATTATCTTTGATGCAATCTTGTGGGGACAGACATATTAGTGTTGATTAGGTTGGAACCTATTGGTTGTTTCCATGGAGATGTGACTCAATCACCTGTGGGTGAGAGCTTTCATTGGATTATTTCTATGGAGGTGTTGCCCCACCCATTCAAGGTGGATCTTTATTGGATCACTGGAGGACTTTAAAAAGAGCCACACAGGCCCAGATGCAGAACAGCTAAGACTGACATTTTGGAGAGCAACTGAGAGTGACATTTTGAAGAGCAGCTGCAGCTAAGAGAAGACAAAATGCCCCAAGAGCAACATTTTGGAGAATGCCATTTTGAAACACAACCTGGGAGCAAGCAGACACCAGCCATATGCTTTCTGAGCTAACAGAGGTTTTCCAGACACCATTGGCCATTCTTCTGTGAAAGTACTCTATTGTTGACGCCTTAGCTTGGGCACTTTTATGGCCTTAAGACTGTAACTTTGTAACCAAATAAACCCCCTTTATAAAAGCCAATCCATTTCTGGTGTTTTGCATAACAGCAGCATTAGCAAACCGGAACACCATGTTTAAGCCAACCCATTGCACGGTATTTGCTTTGGCAGCCAGGAAATGAAAACAGGCCCTAAATCCAAAATGCCTGGTGTCCTTATAAGGAGGAGAAAAGAGACATAAGCAGAAGGACACAGAGAGGGGGAGGCCGTGTGGCAAAGGAGGCTGAGAATGGAGCTGCAAACCGAGGAGCTGGAGGGGATAAGGAAGGTCCCTTTCCTACAAGTTTCAGAGGGAGCACGGCCTTGCCAACAAGTCTTGGTTTCAGACTCCTGGCTTCTAGAATGGTGAGAGAATATGTTTCTGTTGTTTGAAGGCCCCCAGGTTGTGGCACTTTCTGTTACAGCGGCCCCTGGAAACTCAGACACTGCTGCTGGCTGGAGGTCCAGTAGCTTCCCCCTTGCCTGGACCAAGAGCCTCCTCCAGCAGCCTCCTGGGCAAGGTAATTGCACATTACCTAAGTGCTTTGCTGCAAGTTAGGAGCAGGGGAGACAGCGGTGAGCAAACCTCCCGGGCTCAGTACCATCCAGCTCATATTTGAGAGGAAGCACGATGTGAAAAAGCAATTCTGCGTTTACGGCAGAGCTACTCTTAACACCCAAATGTGGGAACCCCCCAAGTGTCCATCAATGGATGGATAAACCAAATGAGGTGCCTCCGCCCGTTGGAATATTACTCAGCCCTAAAAAGGAATGGTTTTCTGATCCATGTGACGATGTGGATGAGCCATGAAGACATGAAGCTGCATGAAAGAAGCCAGACACAAAAGGATCGAAGTTGTATGATTCCACTTACCCGAACTGACTAGAACAGGCAACTTTACAGGGACGGAGAGTAGAATGGAGTTTACAGGGGCCGGGGGAGGGCGGAATGGGGTGTTACCGCTTTCTGGGTGCGGAGCTTCTGTCTGGGGCGAGGAGAAAGTTCGGGTGGTGACAGTGGCACAAAATGGCAAATGTGATCAATGCCACTAAACCATACACATAAAAGCAGTTAAAATGGGAAACGAAAGGTTGCATCTATGTTACCACAATATAAAAAAATAACAATAATTCTGCAAACTATATAATTACAATTGTGCAAACTGTTGCATCTATGTTGCCACAGTATAAAAAAATAACAATGATTCTGCAAACTATATAATTACAGTTGTGCAAAGAGAGAGTGTGGGGTTCAATGGGAAGGAATAATGGGAACTTGGAAAAACTGGGTACCCCCCGCCCCGCCCCACGGCAGGCGCTTGTGGAAGGGATTCCTGAAGGACTGATGGAGTGGGAGGGGAGGTGGTGACCTCGGTGGATGGAGTCTGAAAGACCTGGGAGGACGTCACAGAGCTGAGTGTCCATGGGGCCCATGGGGTGCCGGGGAATGGCGGGGAGCAGCCAGAGATTCGGGGGGCTCCTGCCCTGTTTCTAGGCAGAGATGGTTTCTCCTGGACTGAACCTTGGCCATGACAGCACTCACCTTGTGGATGTGGAAACAGTGACTCCGGGAGGTCAGGTGCTTGCCAAGTTCACCAGTCCTCACCCCCTGCCCCGTTTGTTTCTGATGGTAGAGGGTTCAATTGTGCCCCCCCAAAAAAAAGAAAAAATAAAAAGACATTCAAGTCCTAACTCTTGGCACCCAGGAAGGTGACTTTATTTGGAAATAGGGTCATTGTGGATGGAATTAGTAAATTGAGATGAGGTAGTAGTGGAATGTGTGTGTGTGTGTGTGTGTGTGTGGATTATCCAGTCTGACTAGTGTCCTTATAATAAAAGGAGATGAGATGCACAGGGGAAAAGGCCAAATGGAGATGGAGCAGACTCTGGAGTGCTGCGTCCACAAGCCAAGGAGAGCTGGCAACCCCGAGAAGCTGCCAGCAGCTCGATGTCAGACATCTGGCTTCCAGAACTATGGGACGATCACTTTCTGTCATTTTAAGCCCCTTCCCCCTACTCCCTCAGGTTTGTAGTTATTTGTTGCCACAGCCCCAGGAAACCCCAAGACTTCTCCTTCCCAGCAAAACGGCCCAAGAGTTGTCAACCTCCCTGGCCCCAGAGCCTTGCCCCGTCCCATCCTCTCTCTGTCCCTCTCCAGTTGGGCGTTTGTCCTGCCCAGCCACCCAAAGGCTCCCTCTTGCCAAATCTGGTGGTTGTTTCTTTTTCCTTCTTTTTCCCCTCAACGGTTGTTTCTCAGTCCTTGTTGTAAGTGGCAGAGACTCTCTCTTGGCCCTGGCTTCCAGGACCCCACCCTCCCTGAGTTCTCCTCATCCCCCGACCTCGAATGTTGGAGAGAGAGCCAGGGGCTCGTCCTTTTTCTCCTGCGTTTAGACTCACCTCCCTGGAGACCTCATCTCCCCTCAAGGCTTTACATGCCACCTACACCTAACAACCTGCAGCCCAGGCCTCTCTGCTTTTCTCCAGTTGCCCCTCAAACATCTCCACCTGGAAACCCAGCGGGCATACCCAAGTGTCACGTCCGAAAGAGAACTCCCAACCTTGACGCTCACCCCAGTTCTGCATGTCCTCCATCTTTTCCATCTCGATTAGTGACATTATCATTGTCTCTGCTGGGATCCCCAGGAGCTCACCCTAAGACAAGGATTTTGGGACAGGTAGTTTACCTGGGAGGTTGCAGCAGAAAGCACAGGTAGAAGAGAGGGGAGTGAGAAGGGAAGGGAGGGTGGTCAGGAAAGACTGCATAAGTGAGTGACTAGATCGTGATATCTAGGGCTCGATCCTAAGGGAGCTCTGGGTGAGGGAGCTGGGGTATTTATCCACCACCTCTCAGCCTTTGTTGGTTGAGGTGTGCCAGCAGTGGATGTATATTCTCAAGAGTTTCTGTCTGCCCCCTCACTCGGGCTGGGCTTTCTGAATCATAAATCAAATCCTGGCACACAGAAGCTGTGCAGTAACAAATGTGTGTTGTTTTAAGCCACTAAAGTTTGGGGGTGATTTGTTACGCAGCAATAGCTGACTGATACACATGGAAATGCTGAGTGCCAAGAGGACACGGAGGTAGCCTACCCATAGAGCAGCTGGTAAATCCTCTACTGCATTCTTTCTCAATCCTTTACATTCATCCCACCAGGAAACCTTGTCAATTCCAACTCCAAAATCTCTGCTTAACGATGGGGTGAATTAAAGATCAATGTCTCTCAGAACCCTCGGTTCAGCCCTGTTTCCTTCTAGCAACCACATGGGGAAGGGAAAAGACCTGAGGGGTGGATTCTTTGGGCCTCTAGAAACAACCCTTCTACCCTCATTCCTTCCTTCATGCACACACTTTCTAGTAATGGTTGTCCACACATGTGGCAATAAGAACAAGAACCAACATTTATTAAGTGCTTATTGTATGCACCTGACATCTGAGCAGCTCTTGGGCATTCTCTCACTTGATCCTCAGAGGGGACTGTCATTGTCCCCTTTTTACAGTCAGGGAAACTGAGGCACTAAGCTGCAAAGCCCCTTGCCTAAGGGTGATTCAGCCAGTCCCAGGCAGGGCTGGGATTTGAACCCAGGCACTTTCAACACTGGCATACGTGTCTTCACTGAAACTAAGCCGATGGGTCCCATGTTCTCATTCTCTGGCTTACAACCTTTTTGGGCATTTCTGAGTGTGCCCAGAAACTGAAGTACGTTTATACCCTGTGGTGTTACCAAGGAGATATTTTCCATCTCCACTGGGATGCACCATTCCCTGCCCTCAGTCTAGCTGGAAAGATAAGGCATCACAAATTTTACTTCCACAGGAACACAAAACTTCAGCCATGCAAACCCCGTGCTGAGGGCACCAGGAAAGCTTAATTCTGCCCAGGGAGATTTCACCACCCCAAACCGAAACTCTGTACCCATTAAGCATTAACTCCCCACTTCCCACCCCCTAACCCACCCCGGGAATCTCTAATCTCCTTTCTGTCCCTATGCTTTTGTTTATTCTGGTTATTTCCTATAAATGCTATCGTACAATATTTGTCCCTCTGTGTCTGGCTTCTTTCACTTAACATGATGTTTTCAAGATTCATCCATGTTGTCGCATGTACCTAAACTTCATTCCTTTTTAGGGCTGAATAATATTCCATCGTACAGATGATGGATGGATCACATTTTGTTGATCCATTTGCTGCTTGATGGACACTTGGATTACTTCCACCTTTTGGTTTTTGTGAATAACGCTGCAATGAACATTGGTGTGCAGATATCCATCCGAGACCCTGCTTTCAATGCTTTTGGGTACCTACCTAGATGTGGGGTTGCTGGGTCATCTGGCAGTTCTAAATTTAACTTTCTGAAGGATTTCTTGCTGCCTTTCAACCCTCCCTTCTTTTGTAGATTCTCTCCTGTCTTCCTAAGCTGCAAGCTCCCTAGTCTGCACAAGGTCCCAGCTAAATGCATCCACTTTCCCAATTTTTATGTGGCAGTTCTTGAGCCCCAGTCGACAACCTGTTATTTAAAAAAAAAATTGATTATCAACAAACAGCTACCCTGTATGGAGCATTTTCAGAGATCCAAAGAAAGTCAGTATCACCATTTGGGAATGCATCGGGCTGCAAGGATCCAAATAGCTGAGCGACAGAGTCTTAAACCAAATAAATCTGGAGTTGGGTTGTGTGTGCACTCCCGAGCTTCTCCTGCTTGGTGCATCTCCTGTCTGATAAACTGTGTGATCATCACCAGAGCTGGGGTCAGTTTTGTCTCCATTTTACCCATGAAGCAACTAAGGCTTGGCTGCTAACACACTCATCCTTCTCCCAAACCCCCAGCAGCCTTCTACTTGAGTCTCCTTGGCCAGAACCCTGTCACCTCTAGAAGAAGGAAAGGCTAGGGAGGCCAGTGTTGAGCTGGGCAAGTTGCCTCTGGATTGGGGGCTCAGCCAGCAAAGGGAGAAAGTGGGTGGGGACATTGGGAAGCCAAGAATGGTGTCCCCCACATTCTCCCTGCCTCTGCGTCAGCAACAAGTGGCCTGAATGTCCTCTAGGGACCAGACTCAACAGAAATTATTTCTCAAAATAGGAACAGTAGTGTTTATCTCATGGAAACCCCCATGACACCTGTGAGGCACGGGCTGTCATCATCCCACTTTCCAGCTGAGAAAACCAAGGCTTAGGCAGGTTCAGCACGGCCTCATTTATTCATTCAGCTAACAAATATTTATTGAGTATCTATTATGTTCCAAGCCCTTTAAGCACTGAAGATACAGCTGCAAATAAAAGGAATATTGGTGTGCCCTCATGGGGCTTACATTCTAGTTGGGGGGGGGCAGAAATAATTCAGAGTATGAGTTCTGGGGATAACACCCTATTCTGAGTGCTCTGTATTTGTGAAATCACTTAATCATCACAGCAAATGTATGAGGTAGAGTGAAGTACTAACCTCATTTTATAAAGGGAGGCTCAGAGAGGTTAAGTAGCACGCACAAGATCACACAGCTAATAAAGCTGAAGTCAGGATTTGAACCCAGACCCTCGGGTTCCAGAGCCTGAGTTCAAGTAAGTAATACAACATCAGGTGGTGATGAGATGGGTGAAGGTAAGCAACGTGGGTTTGACAGAGTGATGGGGGATTGCTGCTACGTGCCAAGGGTGTCTCTTCTGAGGAGGTGACATCTGAGCCGTGGTGTGGCCGTAACTAAGTACCACATCCTGGTGGCTTAAAACAACAGAAATTATTCTCTTGCTCTCCTGGAAGCCAGGGGTCTAAAATCAAGGGCCACGCTCTCTCCGACCCCTCTAGGGGAGGGTCCTTCCCTGCCCTGTCCTCGGCGTGGCCGCAATCCCTGCCCTTGCCTCCACACAGCCTCCCTCCCTCTGTCTGTCTGTCTATGTCCAAACTGCCCCTTCTTATAAGGACCCCCAGTGACACCGGATCAGGCCCCACCCTCCTCCACTGTGGCCTTAACTAGTCACCTCTTCAAAGACCCTATTTCCAAATAAAGTCACATCATGGGGCCGGGGGGTCAGGCCTCGAAGGTGTCTTTCTGGGGGATGCAATTCAACCTCTAACAAGGAGGGACCCTATCAAAGGAGGGGATGGGCTGTGGGGAGACAGCGGGGGGGGGGGGGGGTGGCATATGCCCAGTGCAAAGGCCCTGAGCGAGGGCCTGTCGTGAGCTCCTCGCAAGGGCAACTTCGTGACTTCCCTTCGCTGTCACCGCTGTCTCGTGAAATACATCTTATAATTAGCCTCATTCTACAGATGGGGAAACTGAGACTCTGAGAGGTGAACTGAGTCGCCCGAGGGCGCACAGCCAGAAAGCGGAGGAGTCCAGATCTGAGTACAGACAGCCCGATTCCGTTGCCCGGCAAGCCAATGCCAGCCTGGACGGCAGCAGGGGGCAAGTGGGACTCCTGGAGGGCTGCCTGGAGGAGGTGTGATTCTATTTGGCCCTGCAGAGATTGGAGGAATGGGGAGGGGGGATGGGAGGGGGCCATCTGAAGACCCCACCAACACGTGACATATAAATATGGTTGGGGGCGGATTTCCAGGCGCCTGTCCCCAGCGCGGCCCTGCCTCAGACCCCCCACCCCACCCCCACCGGGGGCCCCGCTGCCTGAAGGAACCTTGGCACTGGGTGCTTCATCAGCGCCTGAGGCCTCAGCGGCCCCAGGGTGGGGTGGCGTGGGACCAAAAGGGCCCCAGAGGGGAGCCGTCCTAATTTTGGCACGCGCAGCAGGGGGCCTAGGGCCACTGAACGGGACGCAGCCGGAGCCAGCCGGGCCGGCTCCGCCATTGTTCCGGCCTAGAGAGCCGTCCGGGCTTCAAACGCGAAACCAGAACGGGGGGGCGGGGGCGCCGGTGGCCTCTGCTCCTCCTTTAATAGACCAAAGGCCCCTGGCGGCTTAGCTCTTTTTCCTAATTTAAAGATATTTTCAGGCATTTGGGAGCTCCCCTGTGGTGAAGCAGGAAGGGTGGAATGGGGGGCCTTGAAACTCTCATCCCGGCTGCCAGTGGAGGATGGAGGGACGGGGGTGGCAGCGAGGCTGGTTTGGGACCAAAGCGGGGGAACCTGGAGGGGTGGGTGGGTAAGCAGAGCCATAATGTGTTCTGGGCTTCCCCCTGCCTCAGTTTCCCCCCTCTCTCTGGAACCTTCTTGCCCCTTTCCAGAAGCTACCGAAACATCCGTTCTTGCCAAGGAAATGGGGGCCCTTTGGGGTCAACTCTGGAGACACTGGGGAGGGGGGAGGTTGTCTCTGTTCAGAGGCAGATGACGGAGGAGGCTGCTTCCCGTCAGTCTAGCACCCCTGGTGTCAGGGTGGGAGTGAGGGGGTGGGTGCAGAGCCTTAGAAGGTGCAGACGCCTCCATGCCGTGGGGGGGGGGCGGGAACTGGAGGCTCCCTGGCTCATGTCCAAGGGGGAGGGCGGCCAGAGGCGCAGGCTGGAGGGGGGTGGAGTCTAGGGGGTCGCCGCCTTTGAGTAGGGGGTGAGGGTGGGGGGTTCTTCGCTTCCGGGACCCCCCCCCACTGTCTTTTTCTCCCCCTTTTCCTTCTCCTCCCGGCTTTCTCCTCCTTCCCCCACTAGTCCCATCCCGGCGGGTCCGCCTCCCTGGCCCCCTGCCCCCCTCCCATCTCCCCTCTCCCCCCACCTCCCCAACCCCCTGGCCCTCTCCAGCCTCCCTGGGTCCCACCTCCTCGGGCTGCCTTTCCGTCTCCTCCTCCCGGTTCCCATCGATCCCCTCCCCCTTCCCCCCCACCTCCCCCCTCCGCCAGCCCGCCCTCCTCCCTCTGACAGGCACCCGCCTTCCCACCGCTCTCCCGGCCTCCCAGCCCCTTCCCGCTCCCTCTCTCCTTCCCTCCTTCATCCCGGCCTCGCGTCCCACCGACCCCAGCAGGAGGGAGGGGCCTCCCTCCCCCTCCATTGCCCACCCCCCACTCCGCGCCCTCCGCTGGGGCCGCCGCCATCTTGCGGGAGGCCGGTGGGGGGGGAGCCGCGTGCGCGCGATGGAAACAATGCATCTTTTATGGCGCGCCCCCCAGCTCTCGCCTGGGAATCGTACATTAACGCGGCATTGATCTCCCCCGGAATCACTGCGGGGCCTCTCCGCTCCCCGCTGGGCCGCGACCGTGGGGAGGGGGAGGCGGCCAGCCCCGGGGTGGGGGGAGCGATGCCCTCCCACGGCCCCGGGAGAAGGGGGTCGCGCGGGGGCTCTGGAGAAACCACTGGAATGAGCCTTGGGGGCGAGACCTCCCCACTCCAAAGGACCCCGGGGACCGCGGAGTGCCCGGGGGTCTGCTCGCTGCGGCCAGGCCCTCGGGGACACGTGCCACACCCCCCACCCCCGGAGTGGCTCCTTCCTCTCTTCCATCTGGCCACTCCCCTCCCCGCCCTCCTCCCTCCCCCCCTTTCCCTCCCTCCCCCCACCCCCCGTTCCCCGCGTGCTGATGGCCCGGTGGCAGGCAGCTCGGCGGCTGCTTCCGGGGGAGGAGGGTTTGCAGCCAGGGGAGACGCTGGAGCGATTTCGGGAAGGGGGAGGGAGAGAATCGTGCACACATAAATCTGGGATAATGAGGTGTTGCTAATGGGGCAGCGCCCAGAGTTCCAACTCAAGGACCAACTGGGGCTTCCCGCTCTCCTGAGGGTTCCGGACCCGGGGGTGTCCAGGGTCCCCTACTGGGTCCCAGTTCAGTGGGCAGCTTGCCACTTGCACGCCCTGTGACCCAGAGACAAGTCGGGACCACCCGAAGGACAGGGGGGTTCCCTGGGTCTGCAGCCCCCTCCCCGCCCACCTGGGTCCCCACATCTCTGGATTATCCGAGGCAGTGCCACTTACAAGGTGCCCCAGCTGTGTGACCTTAGGCTAGTCGCTTAACCTCTCTGAGGCTCAGTTCCCTCTGTGGTAAATGGGGCGTGGTAATAGCTGCTTTCAATCAGAGGCTGAGTTCACCCACTCCTTCCCACTTCTATGCCCCCCACTGTGGTTCCTGCCCCCCTGCCTCTCTCAGTGAATAGTGTCACCCCTCACCCTGGACTCCCAGCTCCTGCCTTCACCCCCATTAGTCCCTGGGAGAGGGGCACCATCAAGGGTCTTGGAAAGACAAGTCACTACATGTCCATCTTTTCAGCACCCTTAGATTAAATTCAAATTCCTCTCTCCCGCCTCAGTCCACTCCCCCTCCCTGTTGCTTGCTGCACTCCAGCTACACGGAGGCTTTGCACTGGCTGTTCCCACTTGCTGGAACACTCTTCCCCCTGGATCTCACTCGGCGGGCTCTGTCTCCCACGTCAAGCACCAGCAAAGTGACCGCAATGAGACTTCCCCTGACCACACCCCCAGGCGTCCTCCATCGGTCACTGCTGCCCTCTGATACCGCCTCGTTTATTTGTTTTCATGTCTCAAGTCTGCCCCATGGATCCCAGAGAGGCCGCAACCTCTTTTTTGACCTTGTCTCTAGTTCTCAGTGTTTTGCACAACGCCCAGCACCTACGAGATTTTCAAATATTATGTGTGGGATGAATGAATTGAAGAAATAAGAATGTTGTTGCTTTTAAAGGATATAACTGATGTAGTCCTTGGTGTGTCACAGGCATTTAATAAATGTGGGTGAAACGAATTTCTTGAAGTTGGAACTGGGAAAGGCTCTGTGGTGATTTGCTTTTGTGGCCACTCCCAGCCCAGGACTTTTGGAGATAATTGGAGTAGGAAATATTCCCCCAGGGAGAAGATATTTGCAATATGTATATCTGACAAAGGACTCATATCCAGAATATATAAAGAATTCCTACAAATCAATAAGAAAAAGACAACCACATTTATAAAATGATAGAAACTCGAACAGTTAACAAAAGAGTATCTCACAATGGCTAATAAGCACATGAAAAGGTGAGGAGAAAAATGCTAATAAAGCTAAAATAAGATATTACAATACAACCACCAGATTGGCTAAAATGAAAAAGACAGCAGATACCAAGTGTTGACAAGGATGTGAAACAACTGTGACTTTTATTCTTTGCTGGTGGAAATGTAAAATGGTACAACCACTTTGGAAAGCTGTCTGGCACTATTTCATAAAGCTGTCCACATGACCCAGCAATTCCACTCCCAACAGAAGTGTGTGCACTGAAAGACACATACAAAAATGTTTGTAGCTGCTTGATTTGCAATAACCCATCACTGCAAACAACTCAAATGCCCATTGACAATAGAATAAATAAACAAACTCTGGAATGTCCCTAGATTGGAATATTACACAACCAAGAAAAAGAACAGATTAATAATGCAATTGCAAGGATGATTCTTGCAGATAAAATGTTTCATGGAAGAAGCCAGACACAAAATTAGATACCTGCACAATTCCATTTAAAGGAAAATTCAAAATACGAGCAAACGCATCTTTAGTGATAAAGGTCAGATTGGGGAAAATACTGATGGGGTAGGGGCATGAAGAACTTTCTGGAGGAATTAGATATGTTGTCCATCTGGATTTGGGGGGCTGTTACACATGGAAACATTCGTTGAGCTGAAATTTAAGATCTATGCGCTTTGCCTATGTAAATTATAACTCATTTAAAAAGAAAAAAAAGGAACAGAAAAGAACATCACCCCCTGTACAGTTTGTGTATATATTATGTCCCCCAGAAAAAGCTTATTCTTTAAAGTCTTATTCTTTAATCCTGTGTGGGTAGTTGTATTAGTGTTGATTAGATTGCAACTCTTTGATTGTTTCCATGTTGATGTGACCCATCCACTGTAGGTGATGACTCTGATTAGATAATTTCCATGGAGGTGTGGCCCTGCCCATTCAGCCTGGGCCTTTATTAGTTTACTAGAGCCCCATATAAGCTCAGACAGAAGGAGCGAGCTTGCTACATCCAAGGGGGACACTTTGAAGAACGCACAGGAGCTGAGAGAGGAGCTGCAGCTTACAGAGACATTTTGAAAACGGCCTTTGAAAGCAGAGTTTTGTTGACACTTTGGAGGTACTAGCCCAGAGTTTGCCCCTAGAGGTTGCAGCCTAGAGAGAAACGTCCTCGGAGAAAGCCGTTTTGAAACCAGAACTTGGAGCAGACACCAGCCACGTGCCTTCCCAGCTAACAGAGGTTTTCCGGACACCATTGGCCATCCTCTAGTGAAGGTAACCCCTTACCTTGGACACTTTATGGCCTTAAGACTGTAACTTTGTAACCAAATAAACCCCCTTTATAAAAGCCAATCTGTTTCTGGTGTTTTGCTTAACAGCAGCATTCGCAGACCGGAACATCCCCTTAAGTTGCACACTTCCCCATCCCAAGAGTTCCAAACGCCCTCCAAGTTGGAAAGTGTAAAACGCTGCCCGTGTTCAGGAGGGCATGTTCAGGGTGGAGATTCTTTGCTCAGTGCCCCCCACCCCCACCCCCAATTTCCCTAAGATGACAAGGTTCCTGCACCTCCAACCTGGGCCTGAGGGGTGGGCAGTGCAGTCTGAAGGCTAGGGGCTGCTCCTGGGGTCTCCTCCCCGTCCCCTCGTCGCCCAAGCCATGGGCTGATGGGCTCCTTCACCAGAAACTGTTAGTGAATGTAGTTTCCATGGCAACGGGGCTGTCAGCACCCCCTCCCCCAACCTGCTGCTCTGCCTCCTTGTGGGGAGCAAAATCAAGGGGGGCTGGGGGAAGAGGAACCCCCTTTGCTCTGATCTGGAAGCAGCTGTTTCCCTCACCAGCTTTACCCCCAGACCCCTTTAGTTCCCTGCTGGAAGAAGAGGGTCTGGGTAGGACCCAGGCAGTGGCTAAGTCTGGGGAGGGGAGGTCCCCAGTCTCTGGAACAGACAAGCCCCCATTTCTCCAGCTCCAACTTTCCCTGTTCATTCATTTCTCCCACAGGAGACATGGGGGGCGGGGGTAGGAAGAGCCTGGCATTTGGAGCCAGAGGGAGATGAAGCTAGAGTCTGCCAGCCTCACTGTGTGTCATTTGGCTCCTCACCTAACCTCTCTGTTTCCTCTTTCACAAAATAAAGATGATAACTCTGTAATACTCTTGCAAGGAGTAAATGATTTAATACATAAAAAGTGCTTAAAATGGCTTCTGGCATCCAAGCGGCACTCAGTAAATTGATTATTGTTTTATGTGCTGAATCCAGTGTCACTTTCATATGCAATATTTTATATAGCTATTGTCATACCCAATTCAGAGATTAGGAACTAAAGCTTAAGGGCACTCTCTGTTCTCCCAGAAATCCTGGGAGAACCCTCCACTCCCTACCCTGAGCCCTCAGCTCATCTGTAAAATGGGCCGGTGGCCCCTACCTCAGGGTGCAGAGAGGCTGCCTATATCCTGCCCTCAGTCTTCTTTCCCCCTGTTTCCTCTGCACAGTGAGAGGGTCACAGCTATTTCCGGGCCCGTGTTCCTACATATCACAGTGATTGTCCCCATCCTGCCTCTCCCTCTTTTACATTCTACAGGGGGTGCAGGGATCCCTCCTTGGTGGAAAAATCCAGATATTACACAATAAAGCCCCCTTCCTCCATCCCAGCCTTCTCCCTTCAGAGGAATCGCTGTTGTCCGGTTGGGGTGCATCCTTACAGATCTTTCTCTGAACGTTTGCATATGCCTATACCCACTGATAGAATTGAGGGGTGTGATGTTTTAGTTTGGATTCCCCCCAAAAGCAAAGACCTAGAGACAAGGATTTGGGGGCAAATTGTTAATCTGGGAGATGATTCCAGGAAATGCCAGTAAGACAGCTGGGGAGGGAGAAAGGAATGGCAAGTTTCTGTCTCCACGAGACAGTGTCTGTGCTTTCTCCCCTCCCTGTCCAGCCCAAGGAATATAACAGAAACGATGCCCTGTCACCATCAAGGCTGGGTCGTTAAAGGCAAGTTGACTTCTGCCTGGCACGGGTTCCCCGTGTGGTGGCTGAGTCCCAACCCAGCGAATGGGCTCAGCCAGCTGTGATCTCAGACAGCAGGGAGGGGAGAATAAATGATCACTGTTTCCAGCCCCTGGGGATGGGAAATGCCTCTCCTTGCCCCCCCCCCAAAGAAAGCCCCCAGGTGGGGACGCAGCTGCTAGAGATAGGACCTTCAGGTGGCCGGGACAGGCCCAGGGGACAGGCCCAGGGGACGGGCAGGGCCTCAGATGGATCTGGGGTGCCCTGGCCCTGGCAAAGCAAACTATATCTAGGGGATTAGGAGCACACGCTCTGGCCTCCACATGTCTGCATTCGAACCCCAGATCCACCACTTCCTTGTGGCATAACCTTGGACAAGCCTTCTCATCTCCCGATGCCTCGGTTTCCCCATCTGTAAAGTCGACCTAGCAATATTGCCTGCCTCCCCGGGCTGGACAGCGGAGTGGGGTGGGGAATTCTGGAAGCCATGTAAAGCCTTAGACAGCAGCTGGCGCACAGCAGGCGATCAATAATTGGCACGGGCTATTCCAACTCTCCCTCAGGGCTCCCTGGGGAACAGTGGGCTAGAGCACCCCGACTTTGAACCTGCAGGACTGGGGTGGAGGACAAAGAGGGGGGCACGAGAAGCCTTTCCGCCAAAGCAGCTGGACCCCAGAACCGGCTTGGGAGGGGCTTTGGAGTCAAGGGGGCCGGGGGCTGCCCCAACCCCGGCCCAAACCCTGGGAAGCCTGTTAATTACCCCCCAGGGTCTTGGGTCTTAAGGGCCCCTCTGGGGGGGGACCTTGGCTGGGCTGTCTCTATATCGATCTCATCTAATCTCTCCACAGGGTGGTGGGTCTCTAAATCCTCCTTAACTTTGGCTTCCTGCCCTTTCTGGGCAGGGAGGCCTTGGGGCAGGGTTTAGCACACAGGGAATGAGGGCTGGGAAACCAGAGGGCTTTGGGGGGACATCTGGGCTCCCCAAGTGGAGGAGAGCAACGTGGCATGGGCACGGGGGCACCCCCGGCCAGGGAAGGCTGGCTCTCCTTTCTCTTTGCCCTGGAAATGGGTCTGGACTCCAGCCTGCCCTCTTCTCTGCCCGTCTTGAAATCTGCCACTGTGGGCTTCAGAATCATGCTAAACAGCCCCTCCTGGATGGTCAGTCTCCCAAGGTCCCCATTAGGAGGGGGGATTTGGAAGCTGGCAAACTGCCCTGCTTTGCCTTTCTCTGCCTCTTGTGAAAGAAGTCAAAGCCACTGGAAACGGAGAGCCGGAGGAAGATGCCTGGCCCCGGGCTGGCTCGACTCTCCCAGGTGCCAGATCCAAGGAGGGTGACTGGGCTTTATTTGGAGTTGCCAACACTTTTTCGGGGTCTCGGGCAATGGCGGCGGAGGGGGCTCCCTGGAAGCCTGGGAGGCCTCGGTTCCCACCTTCGAAGTGAGCTCCGATGGGATGATGGGGAAGCGGGAGGCTGGGGTCTCCGGCCCTCGGCACTGCTGCCCTGCTGGCCTGGTGGGAAACGGTGCAGCCAGGTGGGGGAAACCAAGGCTCAGTCCGAGAGGCAGATTAGTGAGTCTTTAAAAACTCTGGAGTCGCGTGGGGACCCTGAGCAAGTGACTGCCTCCCGGAGCCTGTGTCTTCACTTGTCACCTGTTACCTCCTCTGGCTGGGTGAGCCAAGTGGCCTGGTTGGTTTGGGACCCGGTTCGTAAGAGCTCTCCTTCTGACCAATGGAGGTGTGAAGCATAGCGACGGAGGGAAAGTTGGCTCCAGGGGTGCAGCTGCAGCTAGCATGATCCCAGGGGGCACGGATATGGGTCTCGGTGGTAAGGGGGGGATACCTGTTCACCCAGGGAGTGGCGGTCTCCGGCTCACATCTCCCTGGATGCATGATGGAAACTTGCGGTTTTGTCTGAGCACCTTGACGTGGGGTATCCTTGGCACGTTCCTAGCACACGTCTTCCAGGCTTCCAGCCGCCAGCCCAGCTTGGTTCCACTCGACCAGTATCAGGGAGGCACCAGGCACCCGAGTGAGGTCACCTTTCCTGATGAAAAACAAAATTGGGAACACGCAAAGAGCTCTGGCAATGTGCCAGGCGCCGTCCTGAGCCCTTTGTGTTCATTAACTCATTTAATTTTTGCAAGAACTTATTAATTGGAAGGCATTGGTGATGTTGGCCAAATAGCTCCAGATCACCCCCTTCTGGGCAAAGGTGGAATTGTGCTTTCTGTGCACCTGCGGGGTATGAGGTCATGTGACTCTTCTCACCAATGAGCTCTGAGGGGGACTTCCGGGTCATTCCCAGGGGAGAGCATCTAATTGTCTGTGGGAGACCCTCAAAAGCACTTACTTCCTTCTGGCACAATAGCAAGAACTGTTCTAGAATGTTGAGCAGTTGTGAAAACATGTGACGTGTGAGTAAGAAATAGATTTTGTGATTGCAAGCCACCAAGATGTTGGGCTCGTTTGTTTCTGCAGCATAACCTAGCCCTGACTGACTATTACAAATTATATCTCCCTTACACAGGTGAGGAAGCCAAGACACGGACAAGCTAAGTCATTTGCCCAAGGCCTCTGCTGTCCTGTGGCCTCAGATTTTTTGGAGAGTTTTTGTTTCTTTCTCTCTTGAGCTCTGGTTCTTCTGGAAGGTCTCTGTGTATTACCTCCCCATGGGGAGGCAGCTTTATCTCCACTCAGCTCCCTACCTAGAGATACCGGCTGGCTCAGGTCAGCCTTGTCTCTCCGAGAAACCAACATCTTCTCTTCTGGAAGACCACTACCCAATTCCCCTGCCCCTCCTACCCCCTCCAAATCCCATAAACTCCAACTTCCTCCACCGCTGCCTATAAGAGCTGGAGGTCAGTGGTTTGCTACACGAGAGAAAAATCCTGAGGTCAGAGGGTTGGGACGCTGGATTTCTGGGTCTAGAGCTGAGCCCTGAGCTGAGGTTCAGAAATGTCTTCTCAGCTCTTCACCCCCAGGCTGCTTCCTCTCATCTTCCCAGACCTCAGAGGTCCCCCAGCACTGTCTCCAGAGAGCCAGAACCACAGGTCCTCTGCACTCAGACGCTCCCGGGGAAAACCAGCCCTCTGGGCTTTGGACACCCCTATGCAAAGCTCATCTCCTCCTGCCCTGACCGGTTAACTAGACACTTATTCTACATTAAATACCAATTGGACCAATTTTCTGCTATAATTAAAACCTCTGCCAACATGTTCCCTACTCATCAGTGATGAGTTTATTAATGTCCAGCTCTGAAGGAATGTGGGGGCAGGGAGGAGGGAAGGACAGAAAAGGATTTGCCTTGAGAATTGGGAGAGTGGATGCTGGGAGAGGCTGTGTTTGCAATTGTCCTGCTTCTTGCTTCTGGGCGGGGAACAGTAGATGTGTATTTGCAAAGGCATTGCCATCTGTGTTTTTGCGGCTTCTGCCCCACTCCCCCCATCATCCTATCCTACTGCAAATCTGGGCCTGCCAGATCATAAGCAAATGTGGTTTTCTTACCATCTCATTTTCCAGATTGCTGGAGGCAGCGTGCCTGGAATCCAACTCAGCAATCTGGGCTTGTTTGGGCGTGTTTGTTATCATAGCATAGCCTAGGCTATCCTGACAGTTACACATTATGTCCCCATTTTAAAGATGGTGGAACGGAGGCCCAGTTTGCTTATTAATCAAAGACACTTCTTGGCAAGGGAGCCTAGATCCTGGAGAGAGATCCCCCAGGTTGACAGAGCAAGCAGATGAGGGTAATTCCCAACTCAATGCCAAGTGCAGCCATAGCGACTCAAGGAGTCATCTCATCTCTGTATATGCTGGAGCACCTGCAGATTGAAACCTGCTTGCCTTCCAAATAGCCTCCCCTCCAATCCCAGAGAAGCTCCTCCTCAGATTTTAATCACCCCTTCATCACGAGGGCTCAACCTTGTTTCTTAAATATTGCTTTGTAGGGAGGAATGCAACCTGGGAGACATCCAGGAATAATTATCCTCATGGAAACAGGTAGGCTCCTTGGGCATTTGGGGTATCTCAGGATCACTTCCAACTCCTCCTGGCCAGCATGTCACCATGCCCCGAACCCTTCTGGACACCTCCTCCCTGTTTCACCTTTTTGGGTGTCCTAGATTGCCTGCTAAGTAACTGCACCATTTCCCTTCTTTTTGCCCTCCCCTGTATTTCAGGGGCTAGAAGTCTGGGAACTACATGTCTCAGACTCCTTTTCCAGGAGGGTTATAGGGTGAAGTTTACAATGACAGGCACTGATGCGAGACTTGCAAGACAGAAAAGAAGCAGGTGCCATCATGGTTGCTCTGTTCACGGCAAGCAGGAACTCGGGCCTCAGCAAATGACAGTTGTGAGGTTTGACCAGTGGTGTCCCGCATCCCCTTTGCGAATTTCCCACTTCAATGTTTGCCGTCAGGCAGTTGAGCTCATGAGTGTGGTTCTAAATGGTTCCTACACTTCCTGATTTCTTGGATGCTGGTGTGACTTTTCCAGCCCTCCAGTGGCTTTGTAAGCTTCTAATTCCCTGCATTAAATCCCTTCTGATTGAAATACCTAGAGTGGTTTCTGTTTTCCCAACCTAAGCCTGACTGACACTGCAGAGGGATTCTGGGGAAGATGGAATGTCAGGTCTCTGGGGGAAAATCTCCAGGCTAGGGCACGATTTGCCTGGCCATGTGGACATCCACCTGCTGTCCTCTCTCAGTTCCTGGCCCATGTCCTGGGGTTGCCTTTCCTATGCCTTTAAAAGCCACAAGACTGCTGCACGGAAAGGAGTCTTGGAGAGCTCTCAGCCCTACCTTTATAGCCTCCTTTATTGGACCATTATTTCCCCACTCGTTAAATATTCGGTTTTGCTTTCCTCTCTCCAGACCATCTCCTTCCTGCACACATGTGGAAATCCCGGATGCTTTTCCCTAAATATTTCTGGTTTCCCCTCTTCTGGGCTCCCAGGAGAATCACATTTCCAGGCCCTTTGTGATTAGATGGGGTCATGTGACACACTGAATTTTGCCAATGAATTTGAGTAGAACTAACAAGTATTGGGTATATTTGTTACTACGGCGTGACGCAGCCCAACCTGACTGATACACCATGAATGTACATTCATATTTATATTCCAGAGCATGAGAGCCTCACTCAACTGCCTTTTCCACATTTTGGATGTCTCAAAGGCATCAGACCCACCATGTCCAAGCCTAGACTAAAGATCTTCCTTCTTACAGGGCCCTCTTCTGGGTTTTCCTTTCAGTAAATGCCATCCAGGGTGAGTGCCATGAACTCACGTCCTCCCTGACTCATCCTCTCCCTTACCCTCCACCTCCAATCCACCACCGAGTCCCAGGAATTCTACCTCCTCAATATCCCTTGAATCTGCCTCCATCTCTCTGTCTTTGCCATCTCTGCCTAGCCCAGACCACCATCCCACCCCACCCGGAAGACGGCCATAGTCTTATTGCTTATAAAATAAAGACCAAAAATTGTAACATGGCCCACGAGGCCACGAGTGGCCTGGCTTCTGCCCCATTGCATCAGCTTCATACTGCACCCCTGTGCCCCTCCCCATCACCTTCAGCCATCCTAGTCTTCTCACTGTTCTTTCCTCACATGCTCTAAGCCCCCTCCTGCCTCAGGGCCTTTGCACGTGCCGTTCTCTTTGTCTGCAGTGGCCACGTCCCCCTCCTCGAACCTCTATTTGTTAGCATCGACCCATCTTCCAAATCTCAGTATGTCTTTCCCTCCCTGCCCCCACCCTGGAACCCCTCCCCTCTGCCCCCATCTGTGTCAAGTTTCTGCTGCTTTAAGATCTTTGAGAATCATGTCTTTTGTCTAAAGAGCACATCTCGATTTGTAATTGTACTTCATTAGGATCTTGACATGCTCTACATCTGTCCCCCAACTGGGCTGCAGTGGCCAAGAGCCCAGGGGCTGGTTTGGGTTTTGCTCACTGTTTTGGCCCCAGCGTCTGGCACAGGCCTGATGCCTGATTTCCTGTTTCATTTGATGCATTTCGCACTCCACTCCGTCCTGCAAGGCTTTATTGTAGGTTGGCTCTGCACTGCATTCGATCCTTTCAATGACCTGGTGATGGGAGGTATGAGGTTCCCACGGCCGCTGTAACAAATTCCCTTGGAAGTTTATTCTCTCGCAGCTCTGGAGGCTGGAAGTTCGAACTCATTATCTGTGGGCCAGAATCAGGGTGCACCTCCGGAGGCCTGACAGGGAGGACCCTCCCCACCCCTTCCGGTTTCTAGTGGCTCCTGGCCCTCCTGGCTTGTGGCCATGTCCCTCCAATTTCCGCTTCTCTCTTCAGGTGGCCTTCCCCTATTTCTCTTCTTGTGTCTCTTCTCTGTGTGTCACTTATAAGGACGATGTGTCCTTGTCTTTAGGGTCCACCTGGGGAGTCCGAGATGATCCACGGCAAAGACCCCCGTTTCCAAATCAGGTCACATTTGCTGGGTCTGGGTATTGGCATGTGGTCGTATCTTTTGGGGGTTGTTACCCCCATTTTACAGATGAACAAACAGAGGCAGAGAAAGTCCCAAGCAAGTTGTCCAGAGTCAACAGGCTGCAAGAAAGGAGGTGGGCAATGTGCGAACTGGGGAGTCTGCTGCACGGCCCAGACCTGCAACTGCCTTTCCTGACAAAAACTCACGGAGTTAGAATTCTGGTGGGGGATGTGAAAACAGGTAAGTGAATAGATGGACATCAGGCACCATGTCAGGGGAGAACTGCGATGCAAGATCAAGCAGGGTAAAGGGCATGAGGATGGGGCTCTCACTTCAGCTGGAGCAGTCAGGGAAGGCTTCCTGGAGGTGGCAGCATCAGAGCAAAAAGCTGAATGAGTTTCACATTAGAGTGAGCAGTTCAGATATGTGTGTTTGAGGGAGTGGACAATCCAGAGGAAGCAATGAACGAACCAGAAATGGGCCTTTCGCAATCATCTCTACACTTTCAGCACCGACGGCTGGGCCCAGCACCCGGACATTGCCGTATAAGTGTTTGTTGACTGAATAAAGAAAATGTAGAGGCTGTTTCACAGTTCCAAGTATCACTCCTTTGACCTCAGCCCCTAGGAGATATATTTGGAAAAGCTATAGAGCAGTGTGGTCTGCCAGAATGTTCCGCGATGAAGGAAATGGTAGTTCTCTGCTTTCCAACAGAGGAACCACCAGTCAGCAATTGCTACTGAGCACTTGAAATGTGGCTAGTGCAGAGGGAAGGATTGGAGGCTTAATTTAATTTCTATTAATTTGAATTTAAATGACCATATGTGGCTAGTGGTTGTGCTGTTGGCTAGCATTGCTCTCTCTAGACCAGAAGTGGGAAAACTAAAGCCCCAGGGCCAAACCCAGGCAGCTACTTGGTTTTGTAAATAAAGTATTATCGGCACACAACCATGTCTTTTATGTGTCATCTATGGCTCCTTTCCCGCAAGGGACCCACAAAGCCAAAAATATTTCCCCTTCCCCAGTCTCTTCTTTGGATGTTTCCCACTTATTTATCTGCACGAGGCTGAGCAAATGCTCCCCCTCTCTCTGCCTCAGTTTCTTCATCAGTAAAATGGGGGTGTATAGTCCCCACCTACTGCCTGGTCTTGTGCAATTAAAATTGGGCTTTGTGGGTGAAGGGGCTTGGAAAGGGGGGACAGCAGCCCCTGCAGATGCCCCAGGCTGGGGGTCTCGGTGGTCCCCATGTCATTCTCAGTTCTGCCCCTAATTTCTCCCTGGCACTTTTCTCAAACCCCCTCTCCTTTCCTCCCTCCCGTGCCTCTATCTTTCCTTCTGTTCTCTCCCTCTGCCTCTTTCACTCTCCACTACTTTCTTGCCCTGAACTCAGGAATGTGAGAAAGTTCTGTTAGAAATTGCCATCTCCGCTCTCCTCTCATGCAGCTTCCTAGATAAGATAGTAAAAATCCGATTTTCAGCAATTTGCTTCATTCCTGAGCTCTCCGGAGTCTCCTATCTCCCCCTTGACACGAGCTTAGCAAGATCTGCCAGGCTGGAGTGGATATTTTTAGCCACTTAGCAGGCAGAGTGGTTGAGTACAAAGTTTCCGCAAGGATCTGGCCCTGGCCCTGGGTGGCAGGCTGTGGGCCGGGCAGGGGCTGGCGGGCAGCACAGGTGGCATGTATGAGGACTTTCTAGGAGTGTACAGAATTACAGAAGGGACACGGGCAGGGAGACCAGACAGGGAGCAGAGTTGCCAGAAGCAGAAAGAGAGCAAGCTGTGGGGAGAGAACGCTGGCTAGAGAGAAAAGCAGCACCGTCCTTGGGAGGTGGAGAGAGAGTGGGGACGTTAGTACCCCAATTTGTTGCTTCCCACTCTCCCATCTCCTTCCTGCATCTTTGTTTCCTAAGGGCTGTTGTAACAAGTAGCACAAAGAACCACAAAGACTTAAGGCCCTGGAAATACATTTTCTGGAGGCTAAAACTCTGAAAGCTGTAGGAGAGAAAGAATCCCTCATTGTCTTGCTAACTTTGGGCAAGTTGCCCACAATCCTTATTTTTGTTGTCCCATGTCCTTATCCCCTCTGTCCATCTGTCTTCCCTCCCTTTCCTGTAAGGACAGGGATTATGTTGGATTAAGGATGTGCCCTACTCTAGTGTGTTCTCATGTTAACGTGCCTAATTCCACCTGTAAAGAACCTATTTCTAAATAAGGTCACTCACTATTCAGGAGACCTGGAGTTCGTTTGGGGCTTGGACATATCTTTTTGGGGAATGCAATTCAACCCATAAGGCTGGGCCTCCTGTTGGCTGAATCCAACCTAAAACCGGAGGGCACAGGAGACGGGTGGCGTGATCTTAGGGCACAGAACAGGGCAGCAAATAAACCTGGGACAGAGGGGACAGAAAATAACCAGCTCCGGAGCTCTGTGCTCTGTCTGCCCCAAACACCCCTTGCTTTCCACCCCGGAAGCTAGTCTGGGGACCAGGGGCATCTCCTTCCCAAAACTAGAAAGAGAAAAAGAATGAGCATCTATTGAGCGCCTACTGTTTATCAGACGTGTGCTAGATGCCATTTGTGTACTATGTCTCCTTGAATCCCTCCAACAGCCCACGAAGGACACATTTTTCTCTGTGGGTGTGTATGAGTTCAGGCAGATGTTAGGCTGCTGTAACGACGAGCCCCCTCCCCAACTTCCCCAGTCCTGGGACCCTTCCCTGTCCAAACGTTTGCAAGGGAAGATTTAAGTGTAAACCATGGTCTGAGCTTGGGACTAGACATTCTTGTTTTGAATCATGGCTGAACCCTGTGACTTGAGGTAGCTGCAGGAGGGTCTGTTATTTGAGACAGATGAAAAGTCAGGAGGCCAAGATATTACCCACTGGAGGGGAGGAGGGGTTGTGTGCCAAGCCGAAGTTGTGTGTTTTTTTTTAAATTCAGTTTTATTGAGCTATATTCACATACCATACAATCATCCATGGAGTACGATCAACTGTTCACAGTACCGTCATATAGCTGTGCATTCATCACCCAATCAATTTTGAACATTTTCCTTACTCTAAAAAGAATAAAAATGAGAATAAAAAGTAAAAGTTAAACAAGAACACCCAAATCATTTCATCCCCCCCATCCCACCCTATTTTTCATTTAGTTTTTGTCCCCGTTTTTCTACTCATCCATCCATACACTGGATAAAGGGAGTGTGATCCATAAGGTTTTCACAATCACACCCTCACCCCATGTAAGCTACATAGTTATACAATCATCTTCAGGAATCAAGGCTACTGGGTTGGAGTTTGGTAGTTTCAGGTATTTCCTTCGGGTTATTCCAATACACTATAACCTAAAAAGGGATATCTATATAGCACATAAAAATGCCCTCCAGAGCGACCTTTTGACTCCATTTGGAATCTCTCAGCCACTGAAACTCTTTCATCTCATTTTGCATCCCCCTTTTGGTCAAGAAGATACCCTCAGTCCCACGATGCCGGGTCCAGATTCATCCCCGGGAGTCATACTCTGCATTGCCAGGGAGATTTACACCCCTGGGAGTCGGGACCCATGTAGGGGGGAGGGCAGCGAGTTCACCTGTCGAGATGGCTCAGTTAGAGAGAGAGAGGGCCACATCTGAGCAACAAAGAGGCACTCAGGGGGAGACTCTTAGGCACAGTTTTAAGTAGGCTCAACCTCTCCTTTGCAGTAACTGAAGTTGCTTTCTTATCCCATCCCCCGATTTTCATCAGTGTCCTCTTGTCTTCCAGGATTTTTCCAGCAAGTCTCTTGCACCGTCCCGCCCCAGCTCCCCCTGCTCCCCTCACAATGAACCCCCCCATCTGCCCTTCCCATCTTCCACGGGGCTTCTGAGTCCTCCTCTGTGCCAGGGCCCTGCCTGCCTGCCCTCCATTCAATCTATAAGCACTTATTGAGCACCTGCTGTGTGCCACAGGCTGTGGGGTGAGAGGGGCTGCTTTTGAGTCAGGAAAGAACAGTGCAGGGGAGGATCCACCCTTGTTGAGCTGACACTCGAGGGGGAAACCAGATGGGGGACAAGACATAAACAATGAGTAGACATCGATGCTGTTTCCCAGGACTGTGGGTGTGATGGGGGAAAATTACACAGCAATAGGGGTCTGTGGCCACTGCGAATGGGGTAGGGGAGGCAGAAGTTGTCAGGGAAGGCTCCCCAGAAGAGGGGACACGTGCAGGAGATGAGGGAGGGGTCCTTGTGGATTTCTGGGGGAACGGTGTGCCAAGCAGAAGGAACAGCACGTGCAAAGGCCCTGAGGCTGGATCCTGTCTGGGGTGTTTGAGGAACAGCGAGGGGGCCTGTGTGGCCGGATCAAAGTGAGCGAGGGAGGAAGGGGGAGGTGACGGGAAGATGGTGCAGGCCTGGTGGGCTGCAGGGAGGGCTTGGGATTTTGTTTTGAGCGAAGCTAATTCCAGGACCCTACAAAGATGTTACTTAACATGGCAAAAGGGACTTTACAGATATGATTAAGGTTAAACAAGAGATTATCCTGGATTAATGGGTGAAAGGAGGCAGAAGAGGGGATCAGAGAGAGGCAATACAATAAAGACTTCACCCACAGTTGCTGGCTTTGATGGTGGAGGAAGGGGCTCCAAGCCAAGGAACGCAGCAGCCTTTAGAAGCTAGAAGCTGGGCATGGCCAGCCCTTGGCTGATGGCCAGCAAGAAAACAGGGGCCTCAGTCCTACACCCGCCAGAGACTGAATTTGGCCAACAACACAGCGAGCACAAAACAGACCCTTTTCCGGAGCCTCCATAAGGGAATGCCGTCGGCCAACACCCTGACCTTAGCCCAGTAAGACCCGAGCCACAAGTCCAACCTCCAGATCTAAAAGATAATACGTTAGTGTTGGTTAAGATGCTAAGTTTGTGGGAATTTGCTACAGCCGTCATAGGGAGCCACGGAGGGTTCTGGGCAGAGGAGGGATGTGACCTGCTCAAGTGCTCACAGGCGCCCTCTGGTGGCCTAAAGAGGAACAGACTGTGGTGGGCAAAGGTGGGAGCTGGGAGACCAGGGCGGAAGTGACTGAGCTGGTCCAGGTGAGTGAGGGAGGATGGGGGGCTGGGCCAGGTGGGGACACAGTGGAGGTGGAGAGAGAGAGAGAGTGCAATCGAGTCAAGGCCGACCCCAGGCTGCAGATCTGAGTACCTGGAGACCCCAACCCCCACCCCCAGCTCCACCAGTGCCCACCTCCCTCCAATGTGTGTCCCCCACCCACCCAGCCTCTGCCCAGCCCTCCCAGTCTTGCCCTGAGACTTCACCTGCATCCCATCTGCTCTCTCCGTTCTCAAGGCTTGGAGTCAGTCCGGGGCTGGAAAGGGGCTGAGGGGACCCCAGACCCCCAGACTCCCAACGGGATCCACGAATCTGCCTCATCCAGCCCGTCCCATTCCAGCCCAGCCAAACCAGCTCCCAGCTCTCTGCCCCCTGGTCTGCGCCTCTCTCTCTGGAATTTTCTTTCTTTTTGGTAACCGAATTATCCCATCTCTGCGTGGGAGAGGAGGGGGCCCGGGTCACCAGCTTGAGATATTAAACCATCAGTCATCTGCCAACACCGGAGACCCTCTGCTTGGGGACCCAGAGGCAGTTCCCACACGGGCCCGGAAGCCGAGGGGCCCCTCAAGGTGGGGGCCGCAGAAGAAGCTCACGGTTCTGGTGCTCACCTGGACAGGTGCCTGGCTCTGCAGCCAGGCCACTGGGGTTCCAATCCCAGCCCTGCATCTTATCAGCTTGGGTGGGTCACTTCATCCTGGTGTGCCTCAGTTTCCCCACTGCAAAATGGCACTAACAGTGGGTGGATGGATGGATAGACAGGTAGACAGATCAAATGATATGTGACAAAATGTTAGAAGTTGGTGGATATGGGTCTCCTGGGTGGGGGTAGGGGGATAGGTTGGCGTTTCCTGTATGGGTTTTGTATTATTTTCGCAACCGTCCAGTAAGCTTGAAATTATTTCAAAATAAAGTCTGTTTTTAACGGAGATACCATTTTATGTCACTGGGGCTCCCTGCTAATACGCGTGTATTAGAAAGAACTTCTTGCAATTTGCTGCTATGATCATGTCTTGTCCTTAGCATAGAGGGGGGTCCTCGGCTAGTGGTGAAAATCTAAGTCCCAACCAAAATCTAGAGGCGTCTGTGTCAGATAACAAACAGCCTCAGTGCTTTGCACTGTCTGTTCTCTCTGCCTGGAATGCTGTTCCCCGGACAGCCTGTGTAACGGCTTCGCTGAAATGTCTCCTCCTTAGCGAGGCCACCCTGTTAAAATTGAAAACTGGGCCCTGCCTGCCCTCCACTCCCTTCTGGTTTGGCATGCACCTACACCTGATGTAACCTGCGTTGTACTTGTCAGTTGGTCTGTCTGCTCCCTGGGAGTGCCAGCCCCTTGGGCAGGGTTTATTCATTCGTGGCTCAGCACAGCACCTGCTAGATAATAAGCACTCAATAAATATTTGTCCGGTGAATGAGAGAAGGAGCCAGCGAGTGAATGAATGACTTCCATTGGCTGCCCCCAGAAGGTCCCCCAAGGTTGTAGCTACAGGCTGCTCAGCTCTGGGTCTGTTAGCAGTGCTAGCATGCTGAGGGCTGTGGGGTGTCATCGGGCAGGCATATGGCGGATCTACTGGTTCTTTGGTATCTTTGTGTGGACATATGCGTATATATATATATATGTTTTAAAACTTGAGATAAAATCAACATCACATAAAATCCACCATTTTAAAGCAACCACTTCAGTGGCATTTAGTACCTTCCCAGATGGTGCAAACCACTACCTCTATCTAGTTCCCAAACATTTTCATCACCCCAAAGTCAACCACGTACCCAGGAAGCAGTTATTTCCCCATTCTCATCTCCCCCCAGCCCCTGGCACCCACCAATCTTTCTGTCACTTTGGATCTACCCTGTTCCAGTTTGCTAATGCTGCCGGAATGCAAAATACCAGAGATGGATCGACTTTTTTTTTTTTATCCTCATTTTATTGAGATATATTCACATGCCACGCAGTCATACAAAACAAATCGTACATTCGATTGTTCACAGAACCATTACATAGTTATACATTCATCACCTAAATCAATCCCTGACACCTTCATTAGCACACACACAAAAATAACAAGAATAATAATTAAAGTGAAAAAGAGCAATTGAAGTAAAAAAGAACACTGGGTATCTTTGTCTGTTTGTTTGTTTGTTTGTTTCCTTCCCCTATTTTTCTACTCATCCATCCATAAACTAGACAAAGTGGAGTGTGGTCCTTATGGCTTTCCCAATCCCCTTGTCACCCCTCATAAGCTACATTTTTATACAATTGTCTTCGAGATTCATGGGTTCTGGGTTGTAGTTTGATAGTTTCAGGTATCTACCACTAGCTACCCCAATTCCTTAGAACCTAAAAAGGGTTGTCTAAAGTGTGCGTAAGAGTGCCCACCAGAGTGACCTCTCGGCTCCTTTTGGAATCTCTCTGCCACTGAAGCTTATTTCATTTCCTTTCACATCCCCCTTTTGGTCAAGAAGATGTTCTCCGTCCCACGAGGCCGGGTCTATGGATCGACTTTTATAAAGGGGTTTTTTTTGGTTACAAAGTTACAGTCTTAAGGCCATAAAGTGTCCAAGGTAAGTCATCAACAATCGGGTACCTTCACTGGAGGATGGTCAATGGCATCTGGAAAACCTCTGTTAGCTGGGAAGGCACGTGGCTGGCATCTGCTCCAGAGTTCTGGTTTCAAAATGGCTTTTTCCCAGGACATTCCTCTCTAGGCTGCAGTTCCTCAAAAATGTCACTCTTATTTGCTCTTGGGGTGTTTGTCTTCTCTTAGCATCTCTGGAGCAAAAGTCTGCTTTCAAAGGCCGTCTCCAAAATGCCTCTGTAAGCTACAGCTCCTCTCTCAGCTCCTGTGCATTCTTCAAAGTGTCCCTCTTGGCTGTAGCAATCTTGCTCCTTCTGTCTGAGCTTATATAGTGCTCCAGTAAACTAATCAAGGCCCACACTGAATGGGCAGGGCCACACCTCCATGGAAATTATCCAGTCAGAGTTATCACCTACGGTTGTGTGGGTCGCATCTCCATGGAAATACTCAATCAAAGAATTACAATATAATCAATACTAATATGTCTGCCCACACAAGATTACATCAAAGATAATGGCTTTTTTGGGGGACACAATACATTCAAACTGGCACATACCCATTCTGGAAAGTTCATATAAATGGACTCAGACAATGGGTAGCCCTTTCTGTCTGGTTTCTTTCTCTTACTTACATAATATTTTTGAGGTCCATCCCCATGAAAGCACGTATCAGAACTTCATCCCTTTTTATGGCTGAATAATATTCCGATGCCTGAATCTTCCATGTTTTGTTTATCCATTCATCCCCTGATGGATGTTTGAGTTTTTTCCACCTTTTTTTATGGCTCTTTAAAAAGCACCCTTTCTTCTGGGTAGACGGTGGCCAGGGGAGTGGAGATTGGATTTCAATCCTGGATTCCACACTCTTGGGCAGTGAGCAACCTGCCCTACTGTTCTTGGCAGCCCTGCCTGGGTGATATTTTTCCTGAGCAGCTCAGGAGGTGGGGACACTATACAGACCAATTAAGCTAGGGCCGGAACATCCTCACCGAGGCATTTAAATGGTCAGTACCCCAGATGGTCAATCCTCTCAGCATCTGATACAGAGATTCCTCGTCCTTTAAACTACCCCCCACCCCATCCCCGCACCCCTGGTGGCAAAAATCTGCAGGGAAGCTAGAGCCTGCTCCCAGGGGCTTCCTTAAGCCTTCCTTATTGCCCCTGACTTGCTCCCCTGCCCCTCTAGACTTTGGGGGACCCCTCATCTTCCCCAGCCCCTCACCCCACCTCCCCTCCCTTCCACTCACCCCTCCCCAGGCTCCCTCTACACTCCCCCTGCTTCTTCCAATGCTCTTTGTCTCTCCTGCACAGCGGCTATTTTTATTTTCCCTTCTTATTAAATTTCCAACTTTTGCAAACACCATGGCCCTTGCTTTGCCAACCCCCACCGCCCCTTCCCTCGGAGCGGATTTGATTCACTTGCGTTTTATTAACAGATTAAAGAAAGAAAGGAAGAAAGAAAAAAACCCCGCAGCTGCTGCCACACTCTGCTTTCTCCGCTTTCCTGGAGGTTTAAGGGAAAACTAGAGGGGAGGCGAGAGACCAGGGATTGCAGGCTCCCTCCGGATTTTAAATTCGCCTCCTTCCCGCTCCCTCCCCGACACCCCTGTGAAGCCTGGGCTTTTCCATCACAGCCTGAGGGGGAGGCAGGGGGGCTGGAGAGCGAGGCTGGGCCCCTTCCAGGCTTTGGGGGGATTTGATGGGGTTTGTGATGTGCTGTCCCCCAGCGGTTGCCTGGACCCGAGGCAGAATTGGATTATTTTTTTTTTTAAAGGCAATCTGTTGGGTGACCCGCGTTTGACACTTGGTGCAAAAAGTTTCGGTGGGAAGCAAAGAGAATGCACTGTGGGCCTTGGAAGTGGGGGCTTCGATTTGAGGCCCCCCACTCAGAGCCAGCGCTGCCCCCACTCTCTCTCCTTTGGGATGGTTGGCGGGGGGGGTGCGGGAGCAGCTGAAGGTTCCAGGCTCAGCTTTCCCTGCCCCAAGAGATTCTCATCCCCATTTGTCCCACCCCCTGCCTTCCAAAACTGAGAGCAAATTGCTGCTTCCTGCCCCCAAGATGTCCCCCCCCACACCAATACTTTGTGGCAGTCGCCATGGCAACCAGGAACCTGGGTGCACTCTATTTCCCCAGGATAGTGGATGGGGGGAGGGGACCTGGGTCCTTCTGTCTGGGACCCTCCTATCCCCCTCTGCCTGCTTGTCTCCTTCTGCGTCCTCTACACGCCCCGCTCCAGGGGCCAGGCTGCCCACATGGATAGCAGGGCTTTGCCTTCTGCCTCCCTCCCCAGTCAGGGAGCAAACTGACCTGTTTGGGGCCTGGAGGATGGGGTTGGGTGTGGAGGAGGTTGAGGTGGGGCCTGGAGGTTGGGGTTGGACCTGGAGGTTAGAGTTGCGCATGGAGGAGGTTGGGGTTGGACATGGAAGAGGTTGAGGTAGGGCCTGGAGGTTGGGGTTGGGCATGAGGGTTAAAGGGTGTCTGGCTTCCAGTGGAATCACTTCCCCCCTCTTTATCTCCTCTCTCTTCCTCTCTGACCCCCTAATCAGGGAGGGCTGGGATGGTTGGGCAGGTTGGGCACTGTGCAAGGAAGAAGTGAGCTGGATTCGAGTCCAGACTTCGAGTGCCCATTTCTCCTTTGCTCAGGGATGCCAGGGCTGAACCCGCCTCTGTCTGCTATTAGGAGAACCAATCATTTCAATAAAATATTTCCATCCTTGCCACACCCCAAAGCAGAGAAGGAAGGGAAGCCTTGGCAGGGGGTTTGAACAGCACAAGCTACAACTCCTTCTGGAGCTTAGAGAGCACACCCATGGTGGGGGGGGGAGCTTCTGGAGGGGTCAGGGCTGGGGTTGAGACCGGGCAATGACTTCAGGAAACCCTAGATGGACAGGGGGTGATTTTTCAAAAGCCCCAAAGGAGCAATGGGGCTGGGGGGTAGATTGATCGCTGAAGTGGCTGCAATTCTACCCCTCCTCCACACCCTTTGCCTCAGGACAGTGTAGCTCCTCCCATTGGGGGGTGGAGTCTATTTTTTCCACGCCTTGAACCTGGGGGTGGTCTGGTGACCTGCTTTTAGCCAAGAGAATGCAGAGGAGGTGGGGGGCTACAGTTCTGTTCACCTTCCGAAAGCCCTCTCGCTCCTTTTGAACAAGCCCATCCTGCTGGAGAATGAGGGACACCGGAAAAGAACCCAGTCGTCCCAGCCAAAGCCACCCGCATCCAGCCTACAGCTGGCCAAACCCCGATCGTATGAGAGAACCCAGTCTAGACCAGCCAAGCTGCCTTCCAGACCCACAGCTGACCACAGGCACGTGGGTGAGGCCCCCCAAGAGCAGAAGGACCGCCCAGCAGACCAGAGACTCCTGAGCTGTCCGTCAGTCATGCTGACTGTCCCAAGCCACTGGATTTTGTGGTTGGTCGTTACACAGCATAATGGGCAACTGGTAACTGACGTGGCACATGTGCATCGGGGGGCCATGCCCTCCTGCCTGCCAGAGAACTGGGCTCAAATCCTGTGGGACCTGGATTGGGTTGCCATCTTCTTCCACTTCCTTACAAATTCTTCTTTGTTTCTCCATTCCTTGCTATCTCTCTGATCCCTTCCCCTCCACCCTCTCCTCTTATGTCCTCCTGGCCAATCCTCACACTCTTCAAAACTTGTTCCCAGCCCCAGGCCTTTGCACCTTGTGTACAGAGCCACTGAGTACCCAAGGAATTATTTGCTGAAAGAATTTGAGGTTCGGAGATGGAACCAATTGGAAAAAAACACGATAGGTATTTGTTGTTTAGGGCAAAGAAATATGGCGCCATTCCCCTGCTTCTGAGATCAAACCTGCCCAGCTCAACCTCCACACCCAACCCTAACCTCCAGGCCCAACCCCAAGCTCCAGGCTCAACCCCAGTCTCCAGGCCCCACCTCAACCTCCTCCATGCCCAGCTCCAACCTCTAGGCCCAACCCCAACCTCCAGGCCCAACCCCAAGCTCCAGGCTCAACCCCAGTCTCCAGGCCCCACCTCAACCTCCTCCATGCCCAACACCAACCTCCTCCATGCCCAGCTCCAACCTCTAGGCCCAACCCCAACCTCCAGGCCCAACCCCAACCTTCCCCACGTCCAACTCCAACCTCTAGGCCCAACCCCAACCTCCATGCCCAACCCCAACCTCCAGGCCCAACCCCAATCTCCATGCCCCACCTCAACCTCCTCCATGCCCAACTCCAATCTCTTCCATGCCCAACCCTAACATCCTCCACACCCAACCCCATCCTCCAGGCCCAACACACCCAGCTCCAACTTCCATGCACAACCCCAACCTCCTCCATGCACCGCCTCAGCCTCCATGCGCCCCTCCAACCTCTTCTGGACTTCAGGCTTGGCCAAGAGTCCCAGAACAGGGCCAGCCCCTCTGCCCATCAGCGCTTTCCACCTCTGTCACCGCCATGATCTGAAGGACTTGGGATCGGTGGAGGTTTTGTGAAGAAGAAAGATTATCTGTCTATAGGTATCGACATTTCTTTCCTTTTAAAATTTTTTTTTTAGTTTAAACCTCCCCACAATTCAAACGTTTCTCTTATTATCTTCTGCCAAGGGAAAAAAATTAATAACACGGCACAATATAAAATACTAAATTAAAGGCATTTTGGAACCAGCAATTATTTCATAAGCTTCTCCTTTATTGCCGCGCTAATGTGCCTAATTGCTGTCTTAATGAGGACATTAATTTCTAGCTAATGTGATGTTATTATAGAAATTGCAGTCAATCTCTTAAAAAGGGGAAAGTGCTAGAAAGCTGCCCCAGGAGGCAGGACTTCTGGTCACCCTGGGGCTGAGGGGCAAGCAAGAGGGGAGGAGATGGTGCGGAAACTCAGGCCAGTGGCAGAGAAGAGCAGAGCAGCTGGGAACCAGAGAAGGGGAAGAAGGAGAGGTGCGGGGAGAGCGGGTAGCCTGGGGAGGCTCCAGTCTGAGAACCAGCTGTCATTGCGCCCAGGGACCTAGGAGATGAGACTTTGGATAGGGGAAAGTGTTGCAGCAGTAATAAAACCAAAACATCGGGACACTGTTGAAAGTGTTTGGTATTTTAAACCTCCCCACAACTCTATGAAATAGCATCATTAGTTTCATTTTTATAGGGGGGAAACTGAGGCACAGATGGAGTAAGTGACTTACTCAAGGTCACACACAGCTGGTAAATGATGGAGATGGTATTTTGATCCCAGCCCAGTTGGCTGGACCAGTGCTGCCACTCAGCCAGTGCCCACTCACCCACAAAAGTAGCAATATCAGATGGCTTTTGTGGATTTATTATAGCCCAGCACGCTCTGTGCCCGTCACATGCATCATCTGGTGGTGGGCTCTGTGTGACGATGAGGGCTTGGGAGAAGAGGGCAGGGAAAGCTTCTTCTGAGCAGGAAGGACAAGACTCGGGGCAGGGGGCTCTCCCACAAGAACAGAAAACCCATTGTGTGGGGGGAGAGACCCAAGTGTCCATGGAGAAGAAATCTCTTTACCCTAAGCCACACCTTCTGGCAGGTGCGTTAGAGTGGGCTTTGAAGGCATCTCATCTAGGTTTAGAATTCTAGCTTTTTCCACTATCTATGTGACCTTGGGTGAATGACTGGACCTCTTGTGACTCAGTTTCCCCTTTTATAGACTGGGGATAACATTGGAACCTACATCATGGGATTGTTTTAAGGATTCAGCAGGTCAAAATATTGTATTAGTCAAACGAGGTACACTCTAGCTGCTGTAACAAACACCCCCCCCCCAATCCTAATAGCTTAACACTGGAATAATTAACTGATTTCTCATGCACGCCATAGGGGCTCTGCGTCACTTGGAAACCCAGGCTCCCTCTGTATTATGGCTCTACCTTCTCCCAGGGCCTCGGGGCCTTCCTTCAGACCCTCTTCACCCAGCTGGCAACCAGCAAAGGACAAGAGAGCTCATGGAGGAGGGGGCAGGAGGTTTTCAAGGTCAGAATGCACTTTCACCCACATTTGACAGAAACACTTTGGGGTGAAGATGTGGAATGGGTCTGGGGGCAAAGTAATCCAAGCCAGCACCCAGCATCCCACTGTCCCCCAAAGTTCCACCTTCTGCACAACCCCTTGTCAATCACACAGCAGGTAAGGCCAAAGCCAGTAAAGATACAACAAGCCACTTTTAGATTCAGATGGTTTATTGTTTACGTAGATGGCAAAAGGAAGAGAATACAAAGGGATACCCCTTTACTCAGGAGCTGTAGTGGTTTGAAGCTGTTGTGTACCCCAGAAAAGGCCATGTTCTTTTAATCCATTCCTGTGGGTGCAGATATATTGTAGGTGGGACATTTTGGTTAGGTTATTTCAATTAAGATGTGACCCAGCCCATTCAAGGTGGGTCTTAATCCTTTTACTGAAGTCCTTCACGACATGAAATTAAGAGAAGCTCATAGAGAAATGCCCTGGAGAAGCTAAGAGAGGACCCACAGAAGCTCAGAGAGGAAGCACTGAACCCAGAAGCTGGAAGCAATGAAACCCAGGAGCAAAGAGCCAGCAGACACCAGCCACGTGCCTTCCCATGCGATCGAGATGCCAGCAGTCTGACTTCAGGGTCCAGGTATCCTCCTGTTGATGCCTTGGGTTGGGCATTTCCACAGCCTAAGAACTGTAATTTGTAAGTTAATAAATTGCCATTGCAAAAGCCAACCCTTTTCTGGTGCATTACATTCCGGCCACTTTAGCAACCCAAAACAGGAGCCAATTTGGGACTGCAGCTAAGGGTTCTTATCCTGCGGCTGTACCCCAAGGAGGGTGGGGCTGCCAGCTATGTCCTCATCGGACCCCGGGAGGTAGGTGATGAGAATTTATCTCGTGGCAGCCTCCTGGGAGAAAAGCATCTGTCCAGCCTCTCCTGTTCAAGGCTTTCTGTCAATGCTCAGATCTGCCGTGGTTCAAGCCTTCGCCTGGTGGCCTTGGTGGATACAAAGAGCCTGACAGCAGAACTGAGCTATCTGAACCCCTTCTGCTATCTGTGATGGAAAAATGAAGGAGTAGGAGGCTGGGGGAGGATGGGACAGAATGAGTCCCGGACATCTAGAGGTCCCCCTCCCTCTTCCTCGGTTTTCTCATCCGGAAAATTGGGAGCAAGTGGTAGATGCAGACTGGAGATACACTTTGTAACATTCTGCTCAGCTTCAAACTCGGTTTTCTGTTACAGTGTAGCTATTGTGGTTGGAGGCAGGTCCACACCCCCTTGGCCAGCCTTGGGCTCCCATACACCCCTGCATCCGTCTGCCTGAGGCTTCACATGAGCCCGCTGGGCCCTGGGAGAGCCCTCAATCCACAAAGAGTAGAATAGAATTGGGTAGACCAGTACTCCCGCTCACACCCCAGATGTGGGTTCTCTGTTGCCCCCCTGAGGAACCCAACGGGACTGAGCTTCAGTTGCCCCCATAGGAACCTGCTTGACACCAAGTCTCTCCAACTCGTGTCCTGGAATTACCTCCCAGATTAAACTTCTTACACCTAAATCCTTATCTCAGAGTCCGCCTTGGGGGAACCCAGCCTAAGACATATGGGATTCCCTTTTTAGCCCCTTTCCCACCCCACATAGCAACAAAGAACGAGGGGGTGGGAATAAGGCTAATTTCTTTTCTTAGAAAAGCAACACATACTCATAATACAATGAAAAGAATCCAAATCCTATGGAAAGGGGACCACGTTGAGTCACATCTCCCTCTGTTTTAGGCTCCTGGCTGCAAGAAACCCAACACCATGCAATGGGTTGGTTAAACAATGGGAATTTGTTGGCTCATGGTTTTGAGGCTAGAAGTCCAAAATCATGGTGTAATCTTGACGTCAAGGCAATGCTTTCTCAAAGAAGTCTGTGGGGTTCTGGGGCTGGTTGCCAGAGATCCTTCATCATTGGCCTTCCTGGTACATGGGAATGCATATGGCGGCCTCTCTTGCCTTCTCCTTTCTCTTCCAGGTTCCATTGACTTCCAGCTTCTGGCTGCTCTCTCCAGTGTTTTCTTTCTCTGTGACCTTCCCTCTAAAGCCTTCAGTAATAAAATGAAGACCCATCCTGACTGAGCTGGGCCACATCTTAACTGAAGTCACCTCATCAAAAGATCCTATTTACAAGGGTTGACACCTACAGGAAAAGACAAAGTTTAAGAACTTGTTTTTTGGGGGTACATACAGCTCCCAACCACCACACCCTCTCTGCTCTTCTCCTCCCCTGCAACCCTCATCACCACCCCCGATATAACTCTGCTAAGAGTTACTTCATGATCTGCTCTAACTATTTCTATTCATTCACCAGTATCTACACAGATAGCCCCTCTCTGCCTTTCACAAACGGGGTCTTTGCAGATGCACTATTACACGCTTGATTTTCTCTAGTTACTTATATACCTCGGATGCCCTCCCCAAACTGGCAATTTCAGACCTGCCTCGTTCTGCTTAATGACTGCAGAGTATGGGTAAGATGTGCTTTCAGAGAAAAGGACATGCTGGGGTCCCCCCCCCAGAAGTTCTGGATCTGGGCTAATGGGATGGAGAATGGCACCCCATATTTTCTCCTTGGTCTCTTCTGTCTCCTCTGTGTTTTGGGAGCTAACGTGGCCCTAGTCTGGAGCCAACCTCATCTGCGTGGGGCAGGCATAGCCTGTGTCTGGGTCAGGTTAGGGGGGTCTTGGGCTCCGTTAAGGATTGAATTGTGCCCCCCCCACCCCCCCCAAAAAAAGATACCTTCAAGTCACAACTTCTAGCCCCGTGAATGTGAACTCATTTGTAAATAGCATCTTTGGAGATGTGGTTTGTTAAACTAAGGCCAAATTGGAGTAGGGTGAGCCCCAATCTGACATGAGTGGTGTCCTTATGGGGAAAGGAAACTGAGGCACAGAGAGAGAGAAAGGTGGCCGTGTGATGGGGACGGAAATCGAGTGACACCACCACAAGCCAAGGAAGGCAATGGATTCTCAGCCACTCCCCGGAAGCCAGGGCTCGGATCCTCCTCTTGAAGAGGAAGCACAACCCTGCCAGCATCTTTATTTGGACTTTCAGCCTTCAGAACCACGGGACAATAAATTCTCTTGTTTAAGCCAGCTGGTCTGCGGTCCTTTATGACAGCAACCTAGAGACCAAGGCTGGGTCCCCCTCCAGCCATTGGCAATCATGGAGAAGAAAGCCCGTCCAAACCCCAGAGCCAGGTGTGTGTCGGGGCCACCGTGGGACCACGTGGCTCCTGTCACTGTGGGCACCTGGCGTCTTTTCCTGGGTTTGCCCAGGGAGAATGGGTCCCATCCCTGAACCACCACAATCCAGGAAGAGCCCATGGCCTTCCCAACACCCATTTCTATTTTGAGTGGTCATGGGCCTCAGAGGGTGGGGCCGGACTGGTCTAAACCCACCTGGGCTCCTTTCCCCTGGCTGTCAATCAGCGTAGTCGTAGCACGGGTGCCCGCCCGTGTCCCCTCAGAACTCACTGTCCTAGCATGAGGGTTGGCAAAGTACACACACCGGCCCAGGCCCAATACCTGTTTTTGTAAATACAGTTTTATTGGAACACAGCCACACCCACTCATGTTCATGTCACCTATGGCTGCTTTCCTACTGCAAGGACAGAGACGAATAGTTGCAACAAAGACTGAAAGCTAAAAATATTTACTATCTGACCCTTTACAGAAAAAGTTTGCAGACATCTGGGCCAGTATATTGCAACAGAATTCTTAACTACCCATGACTCTCTGCCTGGGGGCTGTTTCTTGGCCCATGTGTAGAACAGATTAGAGCTGGTCCTAGCAGCACCCCTCAGCTAGGAGCTATGTACCCCAGAAAAACATGTTCTTAATCTTAATCCATTCTTGTGGTCATAGTGCAAACCCATCGTAAATAGGAGCTTTTAATGAGGTTACTTCAGTTAAGGTGAGGCCCACCTGAATTGAGGTAGGTCTTAATCGTATTCCTTGCATCTTTTATAAGGAGAGTAAAACTCAAACACAGAGAGAGAGAGAGAAGCATGGGAGGAAGCTGGAAGTCAGTGGAACCCAGAGAAGCCAGGAGACACCGCCATATGCATTGCCAGAAAAGCCAAGGACCAAGGATTGCTGGCAGCCAGCCCCAGAATGCCACGGACTTCTTGGGGAAACTATTGCCTTGATGACATCTTGATTTTGGATTTCTCCTAGACTCAAAACCATGAGCCAATAAATTCCCGTTGTTTAAGCCAACCCCCTGCATGGTATTTGTTTTAGCAGCTGGGAAACTGAAACAGATGGTAACTGGAGGATACATTCCCCAGGTCCCTCTCTGCTTGGGTGGGACACCTCTGGGGTGTGTGTCCTACTCAGTCCTCAGAGGTCCCTGTTGGGATTCAGCCCCATTGCTCTCAGCAGAAACTGCTCATTTGTGCCTTGAATTGACTGTCTTTCCCTTTCTTTTCTCATCTCCCCTCCCCCCTACCAGTGTGTGGCAGATTGAGAGACATACCCCCCAAAAGTATGTTCTTAATCCATTCCTGTGGGTGTGAACCCATTGTAAATAGGACCTTTGGAAGACATTATTTTTAGTGAAGGCGTAACCAACTGAATCACAGTGGGTGTTCTAGTTTGCTAATGCCGCCGGAATGCAAAATACCAGAAATGGATCAGCTTTTATAAAGGGGGTTTATTTGGTTACGCAGTTACAGTCTTAAGGCCATAAAGTGTCCAAGGTAACACATCAGTAATCAGGTACCTTCACTGGAGGATGGCCAATGGTGTCCAGAAAACCTGTTAGCTGGGAAGGCACGTGGCTGGCGTCTGCTCCAAAGTTCTGGTTTCAAAATGGCTTTCTCCTAGGATGTTCCTCTCTAGGCTGCAGTTCCTCAAAAATATTACTCTAGTTGCACTTGGGATATTTGTCCTCGCTCAGCTTCTCTGGAGCAAGACTCTGCTTTCGATGGCCATCTTCAAACTGTCTCTCATCTGCAGCTCCTGTGCTTTCTTCAAAGTGTCCCTCTTGGCTGTAGCTCCTCTTCAAAATATCACTCACAGCTGCACTGAGTTCCTTCTGTTTGTCAGCTCATGTATATGGCTCCATTGATCAAGGCCCACCTCCATGGAAATATCTCATCAGAGTTATCACCTACAGTTGGGTGGGGCACATTTCCACACAAACAACCTAATTCAAACGTTCCAAATTAATCCCCGCTAATATGTCTGCCCCACAAGATTGCATCAAAGCATGTGGCTTTTTCTGAGGGACATAAAACATTCAAACCAGCACAGTGGGTCTTCATCTTATTACTGGAAGCCTTACAGAGAGAAAGTCAATGGAAGGAGCCAGAAGCTGGAAATCAGTGGAACAGGATGAGAAAGGAGAGGACGTCAACATGCAATGGGAAAGCCAAGGAACCCAAGGATGCCGACCAGCCAGAACACGCCTGCCTCCATGAGGAAGTGAGCCTTCTAGCCTGTGAAACTGTGAGCCCATAAATTCTTGTTGTTAAGTCAACCCATTCTGTGGTATCGGTCACAGCAGCTGGAAAACAAAGACATAGCCTGCCCTGCAATCATCTTTCAGAGAAGCTGCCTGAGTCTGCTTCTGGGGGACTGTGCCAGTTTGAATGTATTATGCCCCCCCCAAATGCCATTATCTTTGATGTAATCTTGTGTGGGCAGACCTATCAGTGTTAATTAGATTGTAATTCTTTGAGTGTTTCCATGGAGATATGCCCCACCCAACTGTGGGTGATGACTCTGATTGGATAATTTCCATGGAGGTGTCGGCCCCACCCATTCAGGGTGGATCTAAATTAAATCACTGGAGCCATATAAATGAGCTGACATAAGGACCACACTCCCCTTTGTCTAGTTTATGGATGGATGAGTAGAAAAATAGGGAAAGGAAACAAACAAACAAACAGACAAAGGCACCCCAGTGTTGTTTTTTTACTTTAATTGCTCTTTTTCACTTTAAATATTATTCTTGTTATTTTTGTGTGTGTGCTAATGAAGGTGTCAGGGATTGATTTAGGTGATGAATGTACAACTATGTAATGGTACTGTGAATAATCGAATGTACGATTTTTTTTATGACTGCCTGGTATGTGAATGTATCTCAATAAAATGAAGATTTAATAAATAAATAAATAAATAAATGAGTTGACAAACAGAAGGAACTGAGTGCAGCTGAGAGTGACATTTTGAAGAGGAGCTACAGCCAAGAGGGACACTTTGAAGAATGCACAGAAGCTGAGAGAGTAGCTGCAGATGAGCGACAGTTTGAAGCCAGAAGCTGTTGAAAGCAGACTTTTGCTTTGGAGAAGCTAAGAGAGGACAAAACGCCCCAAGAGCAACTAAGAGAGGAATGTCCTGGGAGAAAGCCACTTTGAAACCAGAACTCCGGAGCAGACACCAGCCACGTGCCTTCCAGCTAACAGAGGTTTTCCGAATGCCATTGGCCATCTTCCAGTGAAGGTACTCGATTGCTGATGCATTACCTTGGATGCTTTAAGGCCTTAAGACTGTAATGGTGTAACAAAATAACCCCCCTTTTATAAGAGCCGATCCATTTTTGGTATTTTGCATTCTGGCAGCATTAGCAAACTAGAACAGGGACTCCAAACCAAGGGAATGTGGGATGAGTTTCAGGTTAGGAAACCACTAAGGTAAGTAGCAGAAAAAGTTTCCTGCCTCTTGCAAAGAGACACGGTGAAGGAGATGGTCTCTTCTGCTCAATCCATTATGTCTGCATGTGAGACCTGGAGTTTTGGAAGCTGTCTTTGTGCGACACCTGGAGCGAGAGGGGAATACATGAGTCCAATGGTGTAAACACTGGGCTGTTACCTTTCTGATTAGGTGAGGTCATAGGTGAGGACTTTGCAATGGCTGGGACATTTTTTTTTCTTTGCACATGACAGAAAATGGGCTTTATCAAGGAATAGTCATTGGCAAATTTAAAAAAGTGGTATTGGCTCCTATGACTGAAAAGTACAGTGGCAGGATAACTTCAGGCATGGCTGGATCCAGGAGCTCAGACAACATCACCAGGAGCCTGTTTCTGTCCATCTCCTAACTCAGATTTCTTCTGTGTTAGCTTCTCACTCAGGCTGTTCTCACCAAGCAGTGGCAAGATGGTTTCATTTCATTCCTGGTTTACATCCCAACAGCTTAGCAATCCCAGCAGAGGGAAAATGCTTCTTTCCCAACAATTACAACAAATGTCTAAGGGCCGACTCTCATTGACCTGTCTTGGGCCCATCCCTGAACCAGTCTGGAGGGTGGAATGTTATGATTGGCCCCTCTTGGGTCATGTGCTCATCAGGAAGTGAGGAGAAGTGCCTCAGGTGAACCAAGATGGAAGGGATGCCAGGGAGGTGAAAACAAAAATCTTCTACCAGCCTGGACTCAATATAAGCTGGCAAGCAAAGCAGAAGGTGCTGTGAGCCTAGAGCTTTAGGGACCAGAACAAATGAAGTTTGAAGGCAACCTCTACCTAACTCTTGTCTCTCCCATCATGGCGTTAACTTATCATGCAATCTGGGAAGGTTTGCAGACTGTTTTTCAAAACATCTGAGTCAGGGAGAGGGTGGTAGGTATTTGTGGGGACAGGAACAGAGGAGCTAGCTTAGCACCCAAAGAGTTAACCTGATGCTGTATGTTCCAGTTTGCTAATGCTGCCCTTTTGCAAAACACCAGAGATGGATTGGCTTTTATACAGGGGGTTTATTTGGTTAAAAAGTTACAGCCTTAAGGCCATAAAGTGTCCAAGGTAAGGCATCAACAAAGGGTATCTTCACTGGAGAAAAGCCATTGGCATCTGGGAAACCTCTGTTAGCTGGGAAGGCACGTGGCTGGCATCTGCTTGCTCCCAGATAGCATTTCAAAATGGCGTTCTCCAAAATGTTGCTCTTGGGGCGTTTTGTCCTTTCCTAGCTGCAGCTTCTCTAAAACGTCACTCTCAGTTGCTCTTGAGGCATTTGTCCTCTCTTAGCTTTTCTGGAGCAAAAGTCTGCTTTCAAAGGCTGTCTCCAAAATGTCTCTGTAAGCTGCAGCTCCTCTCTCAGCTCCTGTGCATTCTTCAAAGTGTCCCTCTTGGCTGTAGCAAGCTCGCTCCTTCTGTCTGAGCCTTTATAGGGCTCCAGTGAACTAATCAAGGCTCAAGCTGAATGGGCAGGGCCACACCTCCGTGGAAATTATCTAATCAGAGTTACCACCTACAGTTGGGACGGTCATATCTCCATGGAAACACTCAAAGAATTACAATCTAATCAACACTAATAGGTCTCCCCACACAAGATTGCATCAAAGATAATGGCGTTTTGGAGGGCATAATACATTCAAAGTGGCGCACTGTATTAGTCAGGTCCACGCCATGATGCTGTAACAAAGAGGCCCCAAAATTCAGTGGCTACAAGATGAGAGTTTATTCTCTCTCAGGTATGTGTCCAGAGATTAGTGGTCCAGGATTCATGGTACAGCTTCGCCATTCTCATTCCTCCTGGATTCCCTCTGAGGTCTCAAGGAGCTCTCCCAACCCAAGAAACAAGAAAGAGGATATGTCTTTAAGTTGTATATATCACATTTGCTTACACTCATTGGCCAGAACTTAGTCACATGATAGCACTCAGCTGCAAGGGAGTCTGGGAAATGTAGTCTTTAACAGGGAATCCATATGCCCAGCTAAAACTGAGGGGACCTCAATTCTAAAAGGGAAAAGAGGAGAATGGGGGTAGTTAGTATTCCACCCTTCAGGATGAATCTGTTCCATCTGGGAGTGGGCTCTGCAATTTAGGAACATTGATCCCATATAGGGGAGGGGAGCAGGGGCACTCCTGCTTGTATACCTCATACCCTTTCTCCAGGCATAGACATCCTGTGATCATTTTTATCTACCAGCACTGAATGGGATAACATGGATAAAGTACCTGGCACTTGGTAAGCATTCAAGAAATATTGTGGCCACAAAGCCATGGGCTCCCCATACCTGTTTGCTCTTCCTGGGACTACAAAAGGGGGACTACATTTCCCAGCCTCCCTTGCAGCTAGGCAGGTCCATTCCCACAAGGCAGTAACTAGCCAGAGCATGATGGATATGTGCTCTCTCCTTTGCCACAGTCCCCACCACTCCCTATTGTGTCCCCAAACTGTACCATGTACCATCCTGCTCACAGTGTTTGCTGCTTTCTTTATGACAGAGGGAGATC
The DNA here is from genome assembly GCF_015220235.1 of Choloepus didactylus. Lineage (NCBI taxonomy): Eukaryota > Metazoa > Chordata > Mammalia > Pilosa > Megalonychidae > Choloepus > Choloepus didactylus. The sequence continues at coordinate 8,467,116 of NC_051331.1, forward strand.
TATCCACACCCACATCTCTATTTCAAAAGGAAAAAATAAAGAAGCCCAAGAGGGAACATGTTTCTCACTCTTGACTGGCTTTTCCCTTTGCCCTTCCTGCCTAGTGGTGTTTATAGATGTTCAAGTTTGTCATCTCTGAAGGACCATCAGGACACAAAGTGGTTTTCTGTACCAACCCAAAAGTGTGGATTTTGTCCTTTAGGATATAGGGAGCTATTGAAACCATTTTATTCAATTATTCAACTAATAGTTTGTAGCAGAGTCCCACTCACGCTGCACCATTTCAACAGGCTCCTGCCAATGTCCAGCTGCCGATGTCTGCAGCTCTTTGCTGGAGGGCTTTCTCCAAAGCTGTTGAAGGCTGCTCTGCCCTGAGCTTGGCAGGCTGGAAGTACCAGGGAGTCATACCCCTAACCCGGGAGCATCTCTGAACCTGATGGGATTTGGCTGATAAACATGTCTCCTTCCTCTCTTCTGTGCACGTCCTTGAGCTGTCTCCCAGAGGTTCCCAGCAGGACTGAGCTTCAGTTGCCCACGGGGGTAACTTGCTTGATAATGTGCTTGTTATCAGCTCCCTTTCTGTCCCTGCCTCCCTTCCCAGCTCCCTGACGGATGTTTCCTGGGGTCACCACCCCTATAAACCACTTGCACTTGAATTCTTGTCTTTGACTCTATTTCTGAGGAACCCAAATGAAAATATAGTTATTAAGCAGCTACACTATGCTGGGAGCAAAGAAGACTCAGTTTCTGTTCTTGGGGAACTTATAGTCTAGTAGTGGGGGAGAAAGCCCAAAGATAAGAAAAGAAATTATACATATAATTATATACATATACATAGATATAATTTTAAGTGGTTGTAACAGAAGAAAAATAAAACAGGATGTGGTTGTTTCAAAATATGCCTACACTCTTAAACAACCAATGGGTCAAAGAAGAATTCACAAGGAAAATCAGGCTGAAGTGCAGGAAAACAAAAACACAACATACCAAAATCTATGGGATTCAGCAAAGGCAGTAACGAGAGGGAAATTTATAGCTCTAAATGCTTACATTAAAAAAGAAGAAAGATCTCAAATCAGAGAACTAACCTCACAACTGGAGGATCTAGAAAAAGAAGAGCAAATGAAAAACCCAAAGGGAGCAGGATGGAAATAAAGACTAGTACAGAGATAATGAAATAGAGAATAAAAAGACAATAGAGAGAATCAAAGAAACCAAAAGTTGGTTCTTGGAGAAGATTAATAACATCAACAAAACTTTAGTTAGACCCACAAAGAAAAAAAAATACAGGACACAAATAACTAAAATCAGAAATGAAAGGGGGGACATTACTACTGACCCCACAGAAACAAAAAGGACTATACAAGTATACCATAAATAGCTGTATACCAACAAATTGCATAACCTAGATGAAATGGAAAAATTCCTAGAAACACACAAACCACCTACACTGACTCAAGAAGAAATAGAAGATCTCAACATACTAATAATTAGTAAAGAGATGGAATCAGTACCAAAAACCCCCAAACATAGAAAAGCCCAGGACCAGATGGCTTCACAGGTAAACTTTACCAAACACTGCAAGAAGAATTAACACCAATCCTGCTCAAACTTCCAAAAAATTGAAGAGGAAGGAGCACTCCCTAAGTCATGCTATGAAAAATGAGCAAAAGACTTGAATAGACACTTCTCCAAAGAAGATACACAAATGGCCCATAAGCACATGGAAAGATGAGCAACACCATTAGCCACTAGGGAAATGCATATCAAAAACACAATGAGATGTCACTTCACACCCACTAGAACTATTTTTTTAAAAAATGGAAAATAACAAGTTTTGGAGAGGATGTGGAGAAATAGGAACAGTCTTTTATTGTTGGTGGGAATGTAAAATGGTGCAGCCACTGTGGAAAACATTTTGGTGGTTCGTCAGAAACCGATCAATCCCACTTCTAGCTACAAACCCAGAAGAACTGAATGGAGGGACTCGAACAGAGCTTTTCACACAGATGTTCATAGTGGCATTATTCACACTTTCCAAAAGATGGAAGCAACCCAAGTATGCTGGTTTGAATGTATTATGTCCCCCAGCAAAAGCTATATTGTTTGATGCAATCTTGTGGGGCAGATATATTAGTGTTGATTAAGTTGGAGCCTTTGGATTAGGTTGTTTCCATGGAAATGTGACCCACCCAACTGTGAGTGATAGCTCTGATTGGATGATTTCCATGGAGGTGTGGCCCCACCCATTCAGCATGGGCCTTGATGAGTTCACTGGAGCACAATATAAGCTCAGACAGAAGGAGCGAGATTGCTGCAGCCAAGAGGGACACTTTGAAGAATGCACAGAAGCTGAGAGAGAGGCTCCAGATGAGAGAGAGTTTGAAAATGGTCATTGAAAGCAGACTCTTGCTCCAGAGAAGTTAAGAGAGGACAAACACCCCAAGGGCAACTAAGAGTGACATTTTTGAGGAACTGCAGCCTAGAGAGGAACGTCCTGGGAGAAAGCCATTTTGAAACCAGAACTTAGGAGCAGACGCCAGCCACGTGCCTTCCCAGCTAACAGAGGTTTTCCAGACACCATTGGCCATCCTCCAGTGAAGGTACCCGATTGTTGATGTGTTACCTTGAATGGTTTATGGCCTTTAGACTGTAACTTTGGGCAGAGAGATCTAAGACGGCAGTATAGGGAGGAGTGGAAGCTAAGTAGTCCCCCTGGAACAACTGAAAAAAACCAGAAACAATGAGTAAATAAGCTGGAATAATTGCAGAGGGACAAACATGACCGTCCACTCATCATACACCACTCTGAATTGGGAGGAATGCCTGAGATCAAAGCATAAAACCTGTAAGTAAAAACTGTGGATCTGGACCTCCAGAAGACGGCAGTTAGGAGAGACAGGGCAAAAAAACACCTCTGTGAAAAATACTAGATAAAAGCCAGAAAGTCACCCAGAACACCAGTCCTAGCGATGCACCAGCTCGACAATGTCTGCTAAATCCACAGGGACTGTGCACTTCATGAAACCGGGAGTCTGCGTTCTGCAACAAGTGAGTAAATGTGCTGGATATCTGGCAGCCACACTGCAGTGTGGGGAAGCCATGGGTTGGTATTTGGAGTTGGACTAATTCTTTTTTAAAAACCCAAAAATGGCTGCGGATATGGCAGCAAGAACCACACAGGGATGCGTGGCAGGAACGGCATCTCCACAACCTGTGAGTATGCCTCAGTATCTGGCATGGACGATAGCCTTTCGTGCACCTGCCGCTAATTGTCTCGGAGCGAGGCAGGCAGAGTTTAGCCAAAAGGGGTGTTGGGGACGATAAAGGTAGCATGTATGAAATCCACCCTCAGCGACGCCGGAGATGTGCAACATGGCCGCTGGGGCCGATGCAATAGCGGCTCAAGTTGCCCTCAGCCTTCTACGGAAGTGATAGCCGTTCACGCCTAAGATTTGCGCCTAGAGTGCTAGCTTTACTACCTGCCTTCTACCCCAGCAACAGTAGCCACCAATCCTGTGCTAGCCTTACATCTGCCATCCGCCCTAGCAACAGCAGCAGCCAATCCTAGACTGCCACCCGCCTTTGCAGCCACCAATCCTAGGCCGCCACCCGTTCGTGCTAGCCACTCCCTCTACCTTAGAGTATATATACCCTGCCTCTTCAATAAAGTTTTGCAGCTTGATCAGAAACCTGTCTTGCTGTCATTCTTCGTGTCTCTTGTCCCATACCATTCTTCCCTCGCAGGAGCTGGAGCCTCGGTTGATCGTCCCGCGGGCCGGGACAAAGAGGAAAGGAACCACACCCCTTGCAGCCATCTTCCCGGTGGGCTGGGAACGCTCCTGCCCGGTGCCAGAGACACAGCCCAGAGCTGCACCAGAAAAACCCAGTGCTAAGGGAAGTGTTGCCACAATATCTGGCGTGGACAATAGCCTTTCACCCACCCACAGCTAATTGTCCCGGAGCTAGGAAAGCAAGAATGGTGCAAAAAGGGGGAAATTAACACACCTCATTCAGCCATCCTTACAGCAGGCTGGGAACGCCCCTACATGGCCCGGTGGCCCAGAGCTTCCCTTGAGGGCCAGTGCACACTTGTGACGTAACACAACCTTCCCTCAGCAGAGGCCCTAGAAGGGCACGGCTGGGAAGAGGGACCCATTCAGAAATCCCAGGGACCATAAGCCAATAACAAGGATTTGTGGGTCAGCAGCAGAGACAATCTGTGGTGAGACTGAACTGAAGGTTTAGACTCTTGGAACAGCCTTAAATCTCCAGGAACACCTGGAAGGTTCGATTGTTAAAGCCGCCCTCACTCCCTAACCACTCAGACACATGCCCCACATTCAGGGTGGACAGCACCAACTACACACGCAAAACTGGTGCACCAATTGGACCCCATGAGAATCAGACCCCACACATCACAAAGACAAAGTTGGGGAGAACTGGCTTGAGGAGAATAGGTGGCTCGCAGATGCCACGTGCCGGTTAGTTAGAGAAAGTGTACATCACCAAGCTGTAGATATGACAAATTAGAGAGAAGTGTTTGAATTAGCATACGTATCCTAAAGGAACACTATCAAGTTAAGCAAATGCCAAGAGGCTAAAAACAACAGAAAATTTTAAAGCATACGAGAAAACCAGATGATATGGATAACCCAAACCCAAACACCCAAAATCAAAAGATCAGAGGAGACAAAATACTTGGAGCTGTTACTCAAAGAACTAAAGTCAAACAACAAGACCCTGGCATAGGATATAAAGGACATGAAGAAGAGCCTAGAAGAGCATAAAGAAGAAATTGCAAGAGTAAATAAAAAAATAGATGATCTTATGGAAATAAAAGAAACTGTTGACCAAATTAAAAAGATTATGGATACTCACAGTACAAGACTAGAGGAAGCTGAGCAATGAGTCAGTGACCTGGAGTACAACAAAAAGGAGAATGAAAGAACGAAAGAAAGAATGGGGAAAAAAATCAAAAAAATCAAAATGGACCCCAGGGATATGATAGATAAAATAAAACATCCATATATAAGACTCATTGGTGTCCCAGAAGGGGAAGAGAAGGGTAAAGGTCTAGAAAGAGTTTTCAAGGAAATCATTGGAGAAGATTTCCCAAACCTCCCACACAACATAAACACACAACGCATAAATGCCCAGCGAACCCCAAATAGAATAAATCCAAAGAAACCCACTCCAAGACATATTCTGATCAGACTGTCAAATATTGATGAGAAGGAGCAAGTTCTGAAAGCAGCAAGAGAAAAGCAAGTCACCACATACAAAGGAAACAACATAAGAAGAAGTAGTGACTAACAGCAGCCACCATGGAGGCAAGAAGGCAGTGGCATGACATATTTAAAATTCTGAGAGGGAAAAATTGCCAACCAAAAATTCTTTATCCAGCAAAGCTCTCCTTCAAATTTGAGGGAGAGCTTAAATTTTTCACAGACAAACAAATGCTGAAAGATTTTGCTAATAAAAGACCTGCCCTACTTGAGATACTAAAGGGAGCCCTACCGACAGAGAAACAAAGAAATGAGAGAGAGATATGGAGAAAGGTTCCATAATATTAGATGAAGATGCATTTTTTAAGCCATATAGTGACCACTGAATATAAGTTTGGCTTTATTATCATCAGAGTCATCATAAGACACAACCCTATATTAAATTATTTTTAATTCCGTATTTCAGAACTGAATGAACAGACATTGCAGAATGGTGACATTATGAAGGAAAAAACGTACTTGATATCACATCTTATTCCATGCTACCATTTCTTTCACTCTATTTCAAATGGATAACTCAGGTTTATGGTACGGCATTCTTTCTGAAACACTAGAAGATAGAAGATGAAGATACTTGCCTCACTTTTCTGACTTGCTGATTGTAAATGTGGTCAACTCACTTAACTTGTAAGATGACTCTCAGTTTCCTAATTGATAAAACAGGAATTACACTAAGAATAATTAAAAACTATTGAATTTAAGTCTGAAAATATAGACTTCTTTTGAAAATCCAAAGGAATACTCTTATACTTTTTTGAGACCATTGAAAAATGTGTATTCTCAATTATGTTTTATTGGTTGGTGTAGATAAGATGCCTTTGTTTGGAAATAGGCATGGGATATATAGAGAAAAGTCATATAGGGAGCAGTGTTGGTGAAAATGTCTATTTATATATGGAGAGACATCTGTTATTGTAGTCATTGAACCACTAAATTTAAGTGGCAATTATTAACTTCTGGTTCATACACTGAAACAAAAGAACATTAATTGTGGACCCAAGATTTGCTATTTATTGCATAGTTAAGGGAAAATACTGAACCATTTTAGCTTCTGAGTTCAGATAAAGGGTTTGGAAAAAAAAATCTATTTATTTACTCTCTGATCCCTAAGCTTGTATGGTTTACAGTGAGAATTCCTATAAATAATACAAAATTATCTCAATGCATTTAGTTCCTTGGTTCAGATAAAAATAATTTGAATAGCAAGGGTTATGTGTAGGTATGTTAGTAAATATACAAAGGAGGAAGAAGGGGAAGTATTGCTCTGTATTCAGATTTATTCTGCAACCTAGGTATGGTGAGAATAGTGCAACAATATCTTCATCTGTAAAATTTATAACACGGCCACTATTTTGTGATATCAAATAAGATGACTATAAATATCTGAAAATTAAATAGTATTCTGAAACTTTAAAAAAATAATAGAGGGGCATATAGGGAAAAAATATACCTATTGCAAACTAATTACAGTTAGTAGTATTTTAACTTTCTTTCATCAACAGTAACAAATGTACTATACCAATACTATGAGTCAACAATGGAGAGGGGTTAGTTAGGGGTATGGGAGGATTTGAGTTTCCTTTTTTTTGTCTGTATTTCCTTTCTGGAGTAATGAAAACGTTCTAAAAATTGAAAAAAAATTAATTGTGGTGATGGATGCACAGCTGTATGATGGTACCGGGGGCAACTGATTGTTTGATTGTACACTTTGGACCTTTGGATAATTGTATGGTATGGGAACAATCTCAATAAATAAAAATTTTTAAATAAAAAAAAAATAGACTGTAACTTTGTAACCAAATAAACCCCCTTTTATAAAAGCCAATCCATTTCTGGTGTTTTGCATTCCAGCAGCATTAGCAAATCAGAACACCGAGGATCTATCAACTGATGAAAGTATAAACAAAATGTGGTCTATACATACAATGGAATATTATTCAGCCATAAAAAGGAATGATGTACTGATACATGTGACAACATGGATGAGCCTTGAAGACATCATGTTGAGTGAAATTGCCGGATACAAGAGGACAAAGATAGGACAATCTCACTGAAATGAAATAATTAGAATAAGTAAAATCATAGAGTCAGAAACTAGAATATAGGTTACCAGGGGCTGGGGTGGGAATGGAAAAGGGGGGATTTAATGCTTAATCGTACAGAGCTTCTTTCTGGGTGATGGAAAAGTTTTGGTAATAGATGGTGGTGACGGTGGCACAACATTGTGAATGTAATTAACACCACTGATATATATTTGAATGTGGTTAAAAGAGGAAATTTTCGGTTTTATGTATGTTACTAGAATAAAAATTTTTTAAAAACCATAGGACTGTAAAACAGTAAACCTTAATTAAACTATGGACTATAGTTAATAGTATAATTTTAGTTATATTGTTTCACCAATTGTAACAAAGTTACTACACATATACAAAATATTAATAGTAGGGAAAACTGCCTGTGTGGGGGGGGGTATTTGGGAATTCTGTATTTTTGCATGATTTTTCTGTAAACTCACAAATTCTCTAACAAAAGAGAGAAAGAGGGAAAGAGAGGAAGGAAAGGAGAAAGGAGAGAAGATGAGGAAGGAAGGAAGAAAGGGAAGGAGGGAAGGAGGGAGGGGAGAGGGGGGAGGAGAAGTGAAGAAGAGGAAAAAAATGAAGGAAACAAAGAAGGAAAGAAAGAAGGAAAGAAAGAAAGAAAAGAAAAAGAAAGAAAGAAAGAAAGAAAAAAAGAAAGAAAGAAAGAAAGAAAGAGAAAGAAAGAAAGAAAGTCAAGTCACTTTGAGTCTCACCTACTTGTATAGATGAGCATGTATTTTTACATAGACAGGTTCATGGAACACAGGTTGTGTTGTAACCCTTTTTCTACACAATGTACCACTGACAGCTTTCCTTGTCAATAAGAACAGATTGGTATCCTTTTTAAATGGCTGCATAGTGTCGGGTTTCACACATGCGCTGAAATCGAGGCAATACCCTGCTGATGGATACTTAAGTTGTTTAACAGTTTTGCTGCCATAATCAGGGTTAATGCACTTTTATATTAAAAAAAAGCCCACAGATTCTTTGGACTGAGGTACCAGAGGTGCCCTCTCCCCCACCCCTTGAGCGAGGGCTGCATGTAGTGATGGGCTGGTGGTGAACAGAATGTAACAGATGAAGAAGGAGGTGGCAGAGCTGCAGCCTCCTGGACCCCTCCCATCTCTCTCCTGGACCCCTGGCTCTGGGGGGGAGGCTGGCCGCCATGTTGTGTGGATACTCAAGCGACCGTGCAGAGGCTCACTTTGGGGGCAGTGAGGCCTCCTCCCTTGGGAGTGGACCCCAGCCCCCACCAACAAACACCTTGGATGCAACCTCATGAGCAACTCCGAGCCAGAGCCAACAGACTCCTGGTCCTTGGACACCGTCAGATGATAAATGGTTGTTGTCTTAAGTCATTGAGTTTGGGGGGTGATTTATTACAAAGGCAATGGATAAGGAGGGGTGAGGGGGTTTATTGGAATGGGTGGTCAAGAAACGAATCTGTCAAGTGATCACATTTGAGCAAAAACTAGAAAGGAGTAAAGGAACAAGCCATGTTGTGGTGTCTCGGGGGAAAGGATGTTCCAGGCAGAGGGAAAACAAAGGCCCTGGGGTAGGGACGTGTCTGGGGTGTCAAAGAACAGTGAGGAGGCCAGTGTGGCCAGAGTTAGGGAGAGAGGTGGGGGCGGGGGGAGATGGCTCACAGAGTGGGGCCATACCAGCCCCTTCGGAAATGTGGCGAGTTCGGGGTTGTCACAATGACTGGGGGTGCTTCTGACATTTGGAGGGGGGCAGGGACACAACATCGTGTGTTGTCAGAACCATTCACCCGGCATGGAAAGCTGCCCTGCCCCAAACATTCAGAGCAGGGCATGGGAGAATTTTGAGCAGAAGAGACACATGATCCGATTTGTGCTTTTAAAAGATTTCTCTGTGCAGAATGGAATGTAGAGCCTGCTATCTTTCCTGTAAAGAAAATGGGGGGAGGTTGCAGAAAAAATTGAAAAATATATTCATATTTTCCTGTATTCATACCAAAAAACCTATGCAAAGAGACATCTGACTCTGATAATTAGAGTCACTTGTTGAGGGGCTGCAAACTGGGCCAGTCAAGGTCTGGAGTAAGAAGGAAGCCTTCACTAGTCACCTCTTTGTGTATTTAAACAAGTTTTTGAACATGCAATCTCTAGCTGATACCGATCAGACAAATAATTAGAAAAGAAAAAGATCCTTGGCTGATGAGTGGCAAATAGACCGTAGAGGGAGGTGGGGATGGAGTGGGGGTAGGAGTACAATGTCATTAGAAATAGGACTGGGATTCTGGGAGCAGAGGGAGGGCAGCTTTGAGTGTGTGGTGTGGCCGGTTTTCAGGAGCGCGTGAGTAGCTGGGCTTGTCCACTGGAAAGGGGATCATCTGGGGTTCCCCAGGAGCAGAGCTGGAGGTGGGGATGCGGTTCCTGTGATTTATCGGGGGAGGATTCTTGGAAAGGACAAGAGCAGAGTGAGGAGCTCAGCCAAGAGAAGGGTTTGGCTGGGTCTGTTTTCCGCCTGATCCCACGGGGAGCTCTGGAGTGTGAATTGCCTCATTCCCCAGTGTGTGCAGGTTTGGATGTATCATATCCCCCGAAACACCATGCTCTTTGATGCAATCTTGTGGGGGCAGACATATTAGTGTTGATTGGCTTGGAATCCTTTGATTGAGTGTTTCCATGGAGATGTGACCCACCCAACTGTGGATGATACCTTTGATTAGATTATTTCCATGGAGGTGTGGCCCCACCCATTCAGCGTGGGTCTTGATTTGATCATTGGAGTCCTATATTAACAGCTCAGACAGAAGGAGCTCGCTGCTGCAGCCAAGAGAAACATTTTGAAGACAGCCATTGAAAGTAGACTTTTGCTACTCCAAAGTTTGCCTGGGAGAAACTAAGAGAATATCCCCAGATGCCTAGAGAGAAACATCCTGGGAGAAAGCCATTTGAAACACAACCTGGGAGCAAAGAAGAAGACGCCAGCCACGTGCCTTCCCAGAGGACAGAGGTGTTCCAGATGTTGTTGGCCATCCTCCAGTGAAGGTACCCTATTGTTGATGCCTTACCTGGGATACTTTATGGTCTTAAGACTGTAACTGTGTAACCAAATAAACCCCCTTTATAAAAGCCAGTCCCTTTCTGGTATTTTGCATAATGGCAGCATTAGCAAACTGGGAACACCCGGTTTCACCTTGAAGCCAGCAAGCCAGTGCTTCTCGGACCTCTGTATCCGACAGCCATTCGCTGTCAGCCGCACCTGGGGACCGGGGTGTCACCTCCTTGGAGCTCCAGAGGAGGGGGCTCCCATCAGCCCTGGCAGCCCGGGAGGAGGGACAGGTGCAAGCCATTGGCACTGGCCCCGAAAAGGGGATGTGGGAGGCACGCCAAAAGCACCTACCTCAGTGGCCTTAGGTCACTGACACCTGGTGGGGGGGTGAGGGTGGGGGGCTCAGCCCTGTCGTGAATCTTACTTTTATTTAGCAAACACGTATGCATCTATCACCTACAGCCCAGACACCGTGCACATTTAAATCTTCAAACACCGCTATGAAAGGGGCTCGTTTTCCACACCTTGTCTCCCTCAGGGCCTGCCCCATGAGCCTCCCCCCACCACCGGCGCCCCCTCCACCTTCCCGCCCAGCGCCCCGCACTCCGCGCCTCTCCGCCTGGAGAATCCTCCTTCCCGCTCTTAATTGATTCTCAATCTGCAGCCTTCGGGCAGCCTGCGGAGGAGGCAGGTGGAAATCATTTTCCTCGGCGCCGGCGGAGCCCCGGGCATCTGGAGGGGGCCCCCACCCCCGTTTCCCACAGCCCTGGCCTTCAGCTCCCCTCCCCCAACAAGTCCGGTCCGTTTCTCCTCTGTTCCCCCAACTACTCGCCTCATCCTGGGGATTGGGGGGTGGGGAGGGTGGAGAATGTGGCCAAAGAAAGCCCCCCCCCCCACAAGGACCAGAGCTTTCTGGGGGGTTCTGGGGTTCAGGGGGTGCATTAAAGAGCCCCTCCAGGCCCGCGTGTCTCAGTAGTACGTGGTTCTCACCGAGGGGTGCCCCTGCTCCCAGCTCCCAGGTACAGTTTGGCAACATCTGGAGACATTTTGGGTTGTCCCATCGGGGGCACGGGGTCCCCACTGGCATCCAAGTCCCGGCCAGGGATACTGCTTGGCACCCTACCGCGCCCAGGACGGCCCCCCACGGCAAACACTGATCCGGCCCCCAGTGTCCACACTGCGGAGGTTGGGGACCCCGTTTTAAGCTCTGCCCCGGGGCCCTGTGCTTCCAGACTTCAGAATCACAGGGGGTGGTGCTGGGGCCTCCGATACTTCTCAGGCTCCCCAGGAGACTTGGGGGTGCAGCCGGGGCGCTGGGACCGAGGGCGCCGCTCCCACCCCCTTTCTCCACGGGGCTTCGGGGATCCTGCCTTTGGAGACGCTCTGCGTCAGCGCTGCACAGTGCTGGGCTGGGGGTCCCCTCCCAACCTCGCTCTCTGGGCCTCACCTTCCAATAAGGGGGGCGCGGGGCTTCCCGTTCCTTCCTGGCCCCCCACCTTCTCCGGGGTTGAGGCCAAAGCAGACCGGCCCCGAGAACCTCAAATTTGAAATCAAAGTCCAAAAAAATAAAAGAAGGGAGTAGGAAGGTGGGAGGGGGAGAGAAGTGACCCCGCGGGGGAGGGTGGAACGGAGGTGAGCTCGTGGGCGTGTCAGGAGGCCGCCCGGGGCGTTCTGAGCAAAGAGTCACACCCTTACACACAGTCACACTCATACACCCTCACACTCACAAGTCTCACACATACTCTCACAGTCTTACACCCATGCTCACACTCACACACCCACATACACCCTTACACACAAATCGACACGCACTTACACCCTCACACTCATGCTTACATGCAGTCCCACCTTCTCGCACACACACTCTCTCACTCTCATGCACACACACGCTCTGCAAACACCAGTGGCCTCCCCTGCTAGTGCCCCCACCCCACCTACACGGCCCTAAGACTCTGTAAATGTCACTGGCTGAGTGGCTCAGGCCCAGGCAAAAGGGGGAGGCCCGAAGGGAGGGGAGTGGTGGGCCCCAGCCCCAGTGGCCTCCTTGGTCTCCCCACAAGCCTGAAGATGCAAGAAATCAGGATCATACCCCCCACCCTACCAAACCCTAGAAGCTTCCAGGCTCAGCAGAGCTGGAGGGCCTCCTGGAGGACAACTGGGTCCTTTGGTTCTTTATTTACTGATTCATTTTGCATATTTTGTTGAGCAACTCCTGGGTGCCAGACCTGGCTCAGAGTGCTGGGGACACCCAGGTGAGTGGGTGGAAAATCCTGTCCACGTAGAGTGGACGTTTGGGTGGACAGACAGACAACAAACCAACAGATAGATGCTAGAGATGGCAATGGATACGGATGTTGGTGTAGGGATAGAAGTGGCAGGGGCATGGAAATGGAGAGATCCAGACCCTGGTGGTGCGTTTTAGGACATCCAGTTCATACCCCAGTGGCTTATCTGTCCCTGGTGGGCAGGGAGCGAGGTTCCCCCATTGTGGCAGAATGCGAACACAAGAGAGGGGGGCCGTGTGTAGAATATCTCCCTGCCACAGCCAAGAATTGAGACCTGTGGGCTGTGGGATGCCAACAGCCACCAGTGAAGTTGACCTGGCTCTGTCTCTTCTCAAGGTGAGGAAAACGTCTCTCCATCGGAGCCAGCGGGAGTCATGCTTTTGCTGGTGAACCTGACGCCTGCATTGGGATGGGTTCATATCTCTTGAGGTGTCTCTCCTTCTGACCTCCAATGGACATAGATAGAGGTAGAGGCCGGGAGAGACAGGCTGAGCTGGTTTGAATCTATTATGTCCCCCACAAAAGCCATATTCTTTTAATCCTGTCTTGTGGGTGCAGTTATTGTGGGTGGGATCTTTTGATTAGATTATGTCCATAGAGATGTGACCTGCTCTTTAAAGGTGGATCTTGGTTAGTTTCCTGGAGTCCTTAAGAGAGCTCAGGGGCCAACACAGACCCAGACACTTGGAGATGCTAAGCTAAGAGATGAACTTCAGAGTTTGCCCCGGAGAAGCGAAGAGAGGACCCCCAGATGCTTAGAGAGAAACACCCTGGGAGAACAAGCAAGGATGCACAGGAGCTGAGAGAGAGAAGCTTAGAGAGAAAAACACCGTGAGACAGTTTGGAGACAGGCATAGAAACCAGATCTTTGGAGATGCTAAGCTAAGAGATGAAGCCCAGAATTTGCCCTGGAGAAGCTAAGTGAGAACCCACAGACACTTAAGGAGAAAGCCACTGGGATCAGAAGCTGAAAGCAACGCCACCTGGGAGCAAAAGACCAGCAGATGCCAGTCACGTGCCTTCCCAGCTGACAGAGGTGTCCCGGATGCCATTGGCCTTTTCCTCAGAGAAGATATCTACCTCTTGGTACCTTAATTTGAACATTTTCATGGCCCTAGAGCTGTAAATTTGTGAACTAATAAACTCCCATTGTAAAAGCCAATGCATTAATGCTCAGGGATGACTATGGTTTGTTAATTTTCTTGGGGTACAGTAGGAACATGTTGGAAGCAATGTAGTTATTTTAGGTTATTTGTTTTTCTTATTCCTTTGTTTTCTTTTGTTTGAAAATTTTTTTTTTACTTTTTGATAAATAAAGTTAAAAAAAAAAGCCAATCCATTTCTGGTATTTTGCATTTTGGCAGCTTTAGCAAACCGGAACACAGGTAGAAATAGAAGTAGAGCTATAGATAGATGCAGACGTTGAAGTGATGTTACAAGGGATGTGATGGGTTGGACTGTACCCCCAAAAAGACATGTTCCAGTCCTAAACCCTGGTCCATGAAGAAGATTGAGGTAATCAGGTCTTCGAAGATGTGATTCATTAAGATAAGGCCACGCTGGATTAGGTATATTCCATATGGGACAAAGACCATGATGCAGGCAGAGACCGAAGGGCTGCATCTGTGAGCCAAGGAGCACTGAGGATGGTGGCCATCAGCAAGTTTCAGAGGGAGCGCGGCCCCTGCCAACACCTTGATTCTGGACATCTGACCTCTAGAACTGCAAGAGAATAAATTTCTGGGTATTTTGTTTTCATTTTCTTACTTAATTTAATTTTTTTTTTTTTAATTTTTCCAAACCAACACTCCCCTTTCCCTGCATCCGTGATAACCTCTGTGAGCTTGACATTCCTGGCCATCTCTTATAAGTGAGACCATACAATATTCACCCTTACATGCCTTGCTGATTTCACTGAACATAAAGTTTCAAGGTTCTTCCACGTCTCCGAATTCCATCCCTGTTTATGGTCAAATGATATTCCACTGTAGGTGTAGACCACGCGTGGTTCACCCGTTCATCGGCTGACATCCCCTTGGGTGGCTTCTGCCTTTTGGAATAATGCCACGATGGAGCTTGGTGTACAAGTGCCTGTTTGAGTCCTTACTTTCACTTTTACTTTCTTTTGTTTGAAGCTGCCCAGTTTGTGGTTCATTGTTGCAGCAGCTCCAGAAAACTAAGACAAAGGACATAAAGAAGAAGAATGTAAGGTGGGGTGTGAGAGAGGGAAGCTTCCAGGCTGAGGTTCAAATGGAAAAGAGAGCTCAAGGCAGGGGGTCAGCAGAGGCCAAGACTTAGAGGCCAGGTGTTCAGAAAGCAGCAGATAAAACATACGACACTATTACAAGGAGATCATGATGGAGGGGTATATGAGAAAAAATGTACCTATTGCAAACTGTGGCCTGTCATTAACAGTAATATTTTAACACTCTATTACAATGTACCACACCATACTATGGGTGAATAACAGGGGGGGTGTGCCAGTTTGTATATATTATGTCCCCCATAAAAAGTCATGTTCTTTGATGCAATCTTGTGGGGGCAGACATATTAGTGTTGATTAAGTTGGAGCCTTTGGATTAGGTTGTTTCCATGGAGATGTTACCCACCCAACTGTGGGTGATAGCTCTGATTGGATAATTTCTATGGAGTTGTAGCCCCGCCCATTCAGCATGGGCCTTGATTAGTTTACTGGAGCACTATGTAAGCTCAGACAGAAGCAGCAAGCTTGCTACAGCCAAGAGGGACACTTTGAAGAATGCACAGAAGCTGAGAGAGGAGCTGCAGATGAGAGACAGTTTGAAGACGGCTGTTGAAAGCAGACTCTTGCTCCAGAGAAGCTAAGAGAGGACAAACACCCCAAGAGCAACTAAGAATGATGTTTTTGAGGAACTGCAGCCTAGAGAGGAATGTCCTGGGAGAAAGCCATTTTGAAACCAGAACTTTGGAGCAGACACCAGCCACGTGCCTTCCCAGCTAACAGAGATCTTCTGGACACCATTGGCCATCCTCCAGTGAAGGTTGCTAATGTGTGACCTTGGATACTTTATGGCCTTAAGGTTGTAACTGTGTAACCAAATAAACCCCCTTTTATAAAAGCCCATCCATCTCTGGTGTTTTGCATTTCGGCAGCATTAGCAAACTAGAATGGGGGGATAAGGAATATGGGAGGATTCAGGTTTTCTTTTTTTATTTTTATTTCTTTTCTGGAGTAATAAAAATGTTCTACATTTGTTCATGGGACTATAAGCACAACCGTGTGATGATACCATGAGCCAGTGATTGTAACTACGGGTGGTTTCTATGGTGTGTGAATATATCTCAACAAAATTGCACTTTAAGGGTGTTGTCAACAACATGGCAATGTAAACAGCTATTGAAAGCTTCTATCCACAGATTCAATGAAAAAAAGGACAATTCTGAATTGTTTGATACTCTGGAGGAGGTTAGACTGGAGAAAGACCCTGCAAATGCCAAATGAAGAAAAAGAAGAAATATCAGGCAGGAATCTTCCATCCTAGACCAGGCGGTCCTCTTGCCTCCCCCTCACTTGGTCTCAGTGTGGGAAAGGCACAGAATCAGCAGACAGGACCCCTCCCACTGAGGACGTAGTCTATAAACTCTCTCACAGCAGTGACACGTACCCCCATGGTTTAAAGACCTGGTGGACAGGGGAGGATGTTTCGAGTCCCATGTCAGTAAGGGACAAAGAGACTGAGAAAATGTGGACAGACACTGTTTCCAGCCCTGGATCTGAAAACCATTTCCCCACCCTTGACAGAAGCATCAGCCAGCAGCCATTTCCTTGCCTTGGGGACAGCTGGAGCACTGGGTCAGCTCGGGGAGGACTCTGCCACAGGTGGAGCCAGCAAGCCAGATTTTGGTTGGCAAAGTGAGAGCACAGGAATTCTGCAGTTTCAGCCTTGCTGGGTCAGACACAGCCTGTGTTTGGAAGCAAAGCAGCCTCTGGGGTTGATTAAGTTACTGAACAGTGCCATCTGCTGGACTGTCCAGAAGGTGCAAGGGAATTGAAGCATTTTAAAAAAGATGCTCCAGACCCTTTTTTAGGATGACAGGAGCTTGTCTATACACCTGGCCAGGAAATCTGGCCCTGTTTTGTCTGAGAAATATGGACAACCAACTTTCAAAGCAGGGCTCTAAAATAAACCCAGGTCTTGTTAGCCAGTGGAAAATAAAGCAGCACCAGAAGCCAGCAGGTTTGTATTACCACACACAGTTAACTTGCTTGGGTGCCCAGTGCCTACGTCCCATCCCTGTGGCAGACTATGGTGGGTGCCTGATTTTGGGGGGAAGACTGAGGGGGGGGCAGAGCCAATCTGACAACTGGCCACTGAGAGAAACAAAGAAAAGATAGAGATCAAAGACAACCAACAAGAAAACCCTAGGCAAAAGAGAGAAAACAGCCTCTAGAATAAACTAATCAAGAACATCAGATTCCTAGACAGTAAAAAATCATGAGCCATACCAGGAAACATGAATATATGGCCCGCTCAAAGGAACAAACTAACACCTCACCTGAGATTCAGGAGTTGAAACAACTAATTAAAGATATTCAAAAAAATCTTCTAAATCAAATCAATGAGTTAAAAGAAAATGTGACAAAAGAGATGAAGGATATAAAGAAGACATTGGGTGACCATAAGGAAGAATTCATAAGCTTGAAAAACCAAATAGCAGAACTTATGGGAATGAGAGGCACAACAGAATGGATGAAAAACACAATGGAGACATGCAACAGCAGACTTGGAGAGGCAGAAGAAAGGATCCATGAACTAGAGGACAGTACATCTGAAATCCTACACACAAAAGATCAGATAAGGAAAGGAATGGAAAAATATTAGCAGAGTCTCAGGGAACTGAATGACAACATGAAGTGCACAAATATACATGTTATAGGTGTCCCAGAAGAGAAGAGAAGTGAAAAGGGGCAGAAAGAATAACAGAGGAAATAATCAATGAAAATTTCCCAACTCTTATGAAAGACATAAAATTACAGATCCAAGAAGTGCAGCATACCCCAAACAGAAATGATGCAAATGGATCTACTCCAGGACACTTAGTAATCAGATTTTCAAATGTCAAAGACGAAGAGAGAATTCTGAAAGCAGCAGGAGAAAAGCGATCCATCACATACAAGGGAAGCTTGATAAGACTAAGTGCGGATGTCTCAGCAGAAACCATGGAGGCAAGAAAGCAGTGGTATAATATATTTAAGATACTAAAAGAGAAAACCTGCCAACCAAGAATCCTATATCTAGCAAAACTGTCCTTCAGAAATGAGGGAGAGTTTAAAATATTTACAGACAAACAGACCTGAGAGAGTTTGTGAACAGGAGACCTCCTCTTCAAGAAATACTAAAGGGAGTGCTACAGACAGGTAGGAAAAGACAGGAGAGAGGTTTGGAGAAGAGTGTAGAAATGAAGATTTCAGAAGATAGAAAGAGGGTAGAGATCTGGCATTTGATGTTGAAGGAGTATAGAATGTTCAAGAGGATTGACTGTATAGATCCAGAAATGGATAGCACAATACTGTGTGATGGTAGCACAATATTCTAAGTACCCTGAACAAAGATGATTGTGAGGAAGGTTGAAAGAGGAAGGTTAGAGGCATGTAGGACACCGAAAGAAAAGATAGAAGATAAAGACTGGGATGGTATAACTTAGTGAAACCTAGAGTGGTCAATGATTGTGATTAAATGTACAAATACAAGAATGTTTTTACATAAGGGAGAACAAATCGATGTCAGCTTTACAAGGTGTTGAAAATGGGATGGTGTTGGGGAAAAAACACAATCAATGCAAATTAGAGTCTATAGTTAACAGTAACATTATAATATGCTTCCATTGATTGTAAAAAAAAAAGGCAATATACTAAAGCTAAATGTCTATAAGAGGGGGATATAAGGGAGTGGTATGGGATTCTTGACATTGGTGATGTTGTCTGACATTTTCATTGTATTTTTATTTTATTTCTTGTTTTTTTTTAGTTGTCATTTATTCCTTTCCTTTTTTTTTTTTCTCCATTTTTCTTCTCTCTCTTTTTCTTTGTGGAAGAAACAGAAATGTCCTCATATGATTGTGGTGGTGAATCCATAACTATGTGATTATACTGGGAACCTTTGATGGTTTACTTAGGAGGGAACGTATGGTGTGTGAATAAAACTGTTTTTTTAAAAATTGCATTTAAAAAAAAAAAAAGCAGCAGATATATCTGTGTGTCTGGGGCAGGGGGTTGGGGTGCCGGGGACCCTGTGTGGAATTTAATTCCAAATTGACCCTAGCCCACCCTAAATCCGGGTTGATTTCGTCTAGAGATCCTTAACTAGTGACATCTGCTAAAACCCTATTCCAAGTAAGGTCACGTTCCCAGGTTCTGGGTGGACATGAATTTGGGGGGCGCTAATCACCCCACTACATTTAGCCAGATCCGTCGGCATCTCGGGCTTGGGGCACCCGTGGGGAGGGTGTCTTGGCCCTCTGCACCCCACTTGGCCTCCACGCCTGGGCCCTTGTTCCCCCTCGTGCCCCCAGAGCCCCCATCCGCGCACGTCCAGCCTGCCATGACCCAGCCCCTCCGCCCCTGGGACCCCTTCGAGGGGTGGGGGCGCCCTCATCCCGCAGCCCCCACTGGGAGAGACCATGGGTAATTCCATCCCATGCGCCACCCCAGAGGCCTGGTGGAAAATAGCTAATTTCTTCTCTCCCCCGCGGCGAGGCCGGTGGAGCTGGGGCAGCTTCGGGCGAGCGAGCTCAGCATCCGCGGCCAGCCAGCGACGCGCGCGCAAACACGCGGATCTCGGTGTATTTTTTAATTAATTCCACAGCAATACTTTGATTAGAGAGCCGATGCGTGGCGTACGACCTCAGGGACCTCATTATTTTTCTAACTCAAATAAATACGGCGTTGGGAAAGCAGGAAGGGGCGGAGGGCGGGGTGGAGGGAAACAGCGGCGCAGGAAACCTCATCTGTAAAAAGAGCTCTGGCCTTAAGGAGCTTTGAGAACTTGCCAGCAATCTCCCTGCAGCCAGCCCGGATCAATCCAGGAACAGGAGACGCGGCTGCTGGTTTGCTCTGCGGGATTTGGGGGGGGGGGGGATGACCCCCGGAGCACAGCAGGGGAGGGGGGCTTCTAGATGAGGGAGGTGAGGTGACCTGACCCGGAGCATTTGCCAATTTCCGAGGTGTAAATTCTCCCACCGTCCCTCATTTCAAAGTCTGACGGTGATGTGACCGAGCCAAGAATTAGGAAGGGATGTGGACAGTGTGCTTTCTGCAATCAGTTCCAAGGAGCTCCCAGGAGCTCCAGGATACCATTGGGTGCAATCTCCCAGCCTGGAGATTACAGGAGTAATCTTCCCTCAGGAAGAAGGGAGGAGAGCAGAGAAGATGGAGCAGGCCATCCCTGCCTTCCTTCCCTTCCAGAGCTATTATCCCCCAGATAGCAATTGCTGAGCCGCCCCCTACCCTGTTCTACTGGGGCTCCAGCCTTAGGTTTGTCCAAACGGCTGTGTGGGAGAATCTCCCCTAATCAGCCAGCAGCCCCTGCAGGGGCCACCCATGCAGAAATTATTACTGCCATCTCCCTTTGGGAGTGGGGACACTGAGGCACCGGGAAGTTGAGCACTTGCCAGAAGGAGAGACCCAAAGACCAACAAACCAGCTACCAAGTTGGCGTAATTAACCACTGGGCTTTCTACCTCATGGTTCCATCCGCCCCAGCTCCAGCCCGGAGTTCCCACTCTGAGCCTCAGTTTTCCCTTCTGTAAAATGGGTTTATAATCGCACCTTCCCGAAATGGTGGTGTGAGGCGTCAGTAACGGGATGTTTGGCTCAGGTGCCTCTTCAGGAAGGCTCCTCACCCTCGGCCCTTGGAGCCAGAGCCTTCTTTGCCGGGAAGTGGGGGCATCCTGTGCACTGTAGGATATTTAGCAGCATCCTGGCCTCGACCCACTGGATGCTAATAGCATCTGCACCCCCATCTGTGACACCCCAAAATGTCTCCAGACACTGCCCATTGCCTGGGGGGGGGCAGGGGGCACAAGGAGGAGCAGAATTTCCAGTGTTGAGAAACTCAATGGTCCCCTACCTTTTCTGCACCTTAGAATCACCTGGGGAGTGTTAAAAATCCCCAAAGCCCTTCCCACCCCATACATCTGACTGGGGCTGGGGTCAGGCGGTTGTAAAGCTCCTCAGTTGATTCTAGGATGTGGCCCAGGTAAGAAACCGTGATGGGAAGAGGGTGCTGCACCAAAATTGGGCAACGGAGGAAGGTTTGATGAAGACCGTGGGTGGTGGATTCTGGGGAATCACCGAGGTGTAAGTGGCACACCCCAGGGCTGGCAGGAAGTGGGGGGAGCTGGGGCAAGGGAAGGAGCAGATCCTCCAACCGGGAGAGAAGGTCAGCTGCAGAAACTGTGGCCTTTGGAAGAGATGCAGATGACCCCATAACCTCGCTTCACTTCCTTCCAGCTTCCTGCAGAAGGAGCTCGGGGTGTGCAAATGCCTCAACTTCTCTCCTTCCGTCTTCAGAACTGCGAATGAAAGCAGAGGGCGCGGGAGCTACTGAAGGAGCAGGGTAGAGAAGGGAGGCCCTGGAGGGCAGTTGCCATCTGCGGCACTTTGGGGCCCCACCAGAGCATTCACGCCGAGGCCAGCTCCCCCCGATGCCTCCTAGCCGAGGACTGAGCATGGCGGCGGGTATTGGAGCTGGGTTGTTTCTACCCACACGGGACTTCTCTGGGAAGTCCCTGCAGTGGAGTCAGCCCTGCACCGCCTTCCCCCCAAATCCTCCTCTTTCCTCCTCTCACGGGCACCTCCCCCTGGTGAATCTCTTGCACTTCTAACTCCCCTCTTGGCATTTGCTTCTCCGAGGATCCAAATCCGTGCAAGCGGTGATGGGAAAACCATCAGCATCCAGCCAGACGGTGAGCTCCCCAGGGCCGGGGTGCTGGGCACACAGCCCCTTCATCCGTGGGTTCTGCCGGGCTCCTGCAGGGGTGGTGGCTGGCAGGAGCCCCTTAAAAGTGTGATTCAGGCACGACAGTCTCCCCAGGGCTGGCCAGAGACAGCTGCACAAGAGACGAGACAATCTCCCAGTGTGGGGGCTCGAGCCCAGTTCTCTGGCTCCACGAGTCCAGTCTCAATAGACAAGGGGGAGTGCGTTCTGGTTCTGTATTTGGGCAGGAGGAGAATTTCCTGTCCTTGAAAATGTTCGGAGATGCTGGGAAGATGTAAAAGGAATTCCTGGGGAGTGGGTTGGGATGCAGTGATGGACAGCTCAGCTCAACAGGGGTGGGGAGCGGGAGGCGACAAGGACCCCAACCCAACAGATGTGACCGCAGAGCTCTCAGCATGTAACCAGCCCAGCCCCCCTCCCCTGGGAGGGGCTGCACATAGTTGTTTCTTTAAATCCGGATTCATTTAATCCTTTCAGCAAATATTCCTTGAGTCACCTGTGTGCCTGATAGTAGTGAATGCAGCAGTGAGCAAAGCAGACAGAGGCCCCTGCCCTCCCAGGGCTGACATAAGCTGAATAGAATAGAAGGTGATCATTTCTACAAGGAAAATAAAGCAGGGAATGGAGGTGGGGAGTGTGAAAGTGGGAGCTGCAGTTTTAATTGGGTAATCAGGGAAGGCCTCCCTGAGGAGGTGACTGGGGTGGTTTGAAGCTGTTATCTACCCCAGAAAAACATGTTGTTAAACTGAATCCATTCCTGTGGGTGTGGACCCATTATGAAGAGGACCTTCTGTTGAAGTGACTTCAGTTAGGTGTGACCAACCTCAAACAGGATGGGTTTTAGTCCTATGACTGGAGTCCCTTATAAGTGGAATGAAATTCAGAAAGAAAGAAAAAGCCCCAGAGGAAGCAGTCAGAAGCTGAACATCAACAGATCCTGGAGGAGAAGGGACAGACCAGGAGACACCACCATGTGCCTTGCCATGTGACAAACTATGGACTAAGGATCACCAGCAGCCAGCCCCAGAGTGCCACAGTCTCTGGTGACAAACACTTGTCTTAATGACACTTTGATTTGGACTTTCTTTTAGCCTCAAAACCATGAGTAAATAAATGCCCCTTGTTTAAGCTGGCCCATTTCATGGTATTTGCTTCAACAGCTAAAGGAAACTAAAACACTGACACTTGAGCAAAGAGCTGAGGGAGGGGATGGAGGGAGGGAGGTATATGAGTTAGCTATTGCTGCATAACAAATTACCCCAAAGCAATAACATGCATCATTTCACAGTTTCTGAGGGTCAGGAGTCGAGGCATGGATTTAGCTGTGCCTCTGCTGGGGCTACAGACATCAAGAATCAGGAATGAGGCCAAGGGACAAGAATGAGGCCCAGGTGACCAGAGCAGGGACAGAGAGGGAGAGGGTAGCAGGGAAGAAAGTTGATTTTTTTTTCTAGGAGCAACGAAAACCACTGGAAATTTTCAAGCCAGGGCATGGTGTCTTCTGATGGACATTTTAAGATTTCTGTGATATGTGTTGAAGGATTTGGAGGTGAAGTCATATGGGATTTGCTTTAAGATATCCCATTAAAAAAGAGTTGGCCATCAATGGGTGAATGGATAAACAAACTATAGACTGTCCATTTGATGGAATATTAGTCAGCTGGGAAAAAGGAATGACATTCTGATTTCATTCTACAACATGGATGATGTCAAAAATGTGATGCTCAATGAAAGCAGCCAGATACAAAAGGACGCATACTGTGTGCTTCTGCTTATCTGATCTTTCTAGAATAGCTAAATCCATAGAGACATAAAGCAGATTGGAGGTTATCAGGAATGGGTAGTTTACTATTATTTTAATTGTTATTTTATTATAATTTTTATTTAACTTATTTAATTAAATTTGCCATTTTATGAAACAAAGTAAAGTTGCAGTGGCTGAGAGATTTCAAATGGAGTGGAGAGGTCACTCTGGAGGGTATTTTTACGTGCCATATAGAAATCCCTTTGTAGTTTTAGTGCATTGGAATAGTTAAAAGAAAATACCTGAAACTGTCGAACTGCAACCCAGTAGCCTTGATTCTTGAAGACGATTGTATGACTATATAGCTTGCACGGTGTGATCGTGGGATTGTGAAAACTTTGTGGTCACACTCCCTTTATCCAGTGTATGAGTAGAAAAATGGTGACAAAAATGAAATAAAAAATAGGGTGGGATGGGGATGGGTGGGATGTTTTAGGTGTTCTTTTATACTCTTATTTTTATTCTTGTTTTTATTTTTTTATTTTGGAGTAATGAAAATGCTCAAAAATTGATTGTGGTGATGAATGTACAACTATATGATTGTACGGTGAACAACCGATTCTACCCTGTGGATGCTTGTGTGGTAAGTGAATATATCTCAATAAAACTGAATTTTAAAAAAATTTGCCATCTTAACCATTTCTAAATGTACAACCCAGTGGCATTAATTATATTCACTTGTTGTGCAGCCATCACCACTATCTATGTCCAAAACTTCCCATCACCCCAAACAGAAACCCCGTAACCACTGAGCAATCGTGCCCCACCCCCACCCCGGTAACCTCTAATCTACTTTCTGTTTCTATAAACTCACCTATTTTGGCTATTTCATGTAAGTTTTTGAATCATACAATATTTGTCCTTGTGCGTCTGGCTCATTTCACTCAGCACGACGTCTTCAAGCTTCATCCGTGTTGTAGAATACCTCAGTGTCCCATTTATCTTTATGACTGAATAATAATATTCCATCAAATGGAGATAGGATACATGTGTTTTTCCTGGGGCGGACAATGAAAAAGTTTCGAAACTAGATAGAGGTGATGGTTGCACAACATTGTGAATGTATCAAATGCCACTGAATTGTCCACTTTAAAATTGTTCATTATATGTTGTATAAAGTTTACCAGAATTTTTAAAGAGCTCGGAGGTGAGAAAAGAAACAAGACTGGGTCACTAATAGGAAGGTATATGGGAACTCTGTATTTTCTGCATGATTTTTCTGTAAACCTACAACTTCTATAACAAAAATAAAAAGAAACAAGATTGGCGAAACGTGGGTCACTGTTGAAGCTGCATGATGGGACGTTTGGGCTCTTTATACCCTCCTCTCTATTTTTGCACATGCATGAATATTTTGGGTAACAAAAAAAGGAGGAAATACGTAGGGAAAATATATACATATGGTTTCTGAGGGGAGTAACGACTGTAGGGGGACAGGATGAAGCAGGGACCACAGTGGAGGCAAATATCCTGGGCCAGGCTACAGCCACCAACTTGGTCCAAACAGAGAATGACATTAGCAAGTGCAGGCAAGACACGGAGAAACTGGGACCTTGGACATGGTCAGGGGTTGGGGGTGGGGGCGTGTAATGTGCTACAACCACTTTGGAAAACAGTTTGCCTTTAAAAAAATAAAAATAAAATTACACACTTAGCTTACAGCTCAGCAATTCCACTCCTAGATATTTACCCAGGAGAAATAAAAACATAGCTCCGCAGGAAGACTTGCTGGCAAATGTTCATT
Source organism: Choloepus didactylus (assembly GCF_015220235.1). Classification (NCBI taxonomy): domain Eukaryota; kingdom Metazoa; phylum Chordata; class Mammalia; order Pilosa; family Megalonychidae; genus Choloepus; species Choloepus didactylus. Next base: position 8,492,314 of record NC_051331.1, read on the forward strand.
GCAGCTCCATTGATAATTGCTGATAAAACTGGAAACAGCCCAAATACAGCACGGATAAACAAATCCAGGTCCATTTGGAAAACTACTCAGCAATGAAAAGGAACGCACCGCTGCTACAGGAAACAGCGCGAGTGACTCTGAACCGAATTACGCTAAGTAGAAGAAGCCAGAGGAAAAGAGGACACAAGGGATGATTCTATTTATATGAAATTCCCTGAAAGGGAATTTCTAATGTGTGATGATAGAAGTCAGAACAGTGGTTGGGGATGGAGGGAGAAAGAGATTGACCAGAACGGGGCGCAGCGAAGCTTCTGGAGTCTTCTCCATAGAAATATAACGTGCGTAAAATGCAATGCACAAAGGCATCACGCTACCGCCTTGACTGGATGTCAAAGTAATTCCAACCCAGGAGGGATGGCAGTGGGGAAGAGGAAAAGGGGATCCGGGCTCGGTTTGGAGGCAAAGCCGGAAGGACTTGCTGGTGGGAGAGATGCGGGATGAGAGGAAACCCCGCGGCCTCCCCCCTTTAGGGGCCTGGGAGGCCCCCGTCTCCGCGCCCGCCCGCCGGGGACGCGCGGGCACTTCTAAAAGCTTCCCCGCCCGGGGCCAAGGCGGTCGATAGCAGACACCCCGGCTCCGGGCCCCGCCTGCCGGGCAGCCCGGCCCCTTCCCGCCAGCCCAGCCCCAGGGAGGGGACCCGGGCCCAAGGATGGTGCCCGCCCCGCAGCCCGGCTCGCGGCTCCGGACCCCTCCCGGCGCGCCCCTCCGTCTCCATCCCGGGCGCCTCCGAGAAGGGCTCCCCGCTGAGACTTCCCCTTGACCCTGGAGAGGCTGGAGGGGGGCGCCTGGGCTCCCGGGCCTGGGGGCTGGGTTGTGGGGGGCCGGTCTGCGCCGACTTTTCCTTCATTCAAGGCGCCCCGGGGACCCGATGTCTCCGTGGAGAGGCGGCGGTGGGGCCATCTTCCTGCGCCATGAACGCCGAGCGCCTCAGGGCTCCCCAACCTCATTCATTCATTCAACAAGTAGTTATTGATGTCTGGTCCAGGTCGCAGCAGAGAACAAAACAAACATCCCCACCCTTTATTGGAGCCGCATTCTACAGCAGGGCTGAGTGATAGAAATATGAGCTCCAAAGGGGGCTGTATTTTATAGTTTTCCAGCGGCCACGTTTAAACAAAAGAGAGAGAGAAAAGAAAAAGAAACAGATGCAATTCATTTTAATCCCATATTTTATTTCACCCGATATAGCCCTAAATCGGTGGGTCGTTTCAACACGCAATCGATATAAAAAATTATTAATGAGGTGTTTTACATCCTTGTTTCCTTACCTAGTCTTGGAAGGCTAGCGTGGTTTGCACTTGGAGTACATCTCAGTTCAGACCTGTTGTTTTGGAGTGCTCAGTGGTCACCTGAGACAGGTGGATGCCTGGAGGATGGTGGGGAGTGAGGTGAGAGGGGAAAGGGGGGTCCCTGGGGGACAGGGCGGAGGACACATCTAGTCCTCTGCGTTTCACTCTGTGTGAGACAGTGTCATAGTTTCCTGGGGTTGCTGTAACAAAATACCACCGACTGGGGAAGCTTCAAATGACAGAAATTTATTGTCTCGTGGGTTGGGAGGCCAGGAGTCTGAAATCAAGGCTTCTGTGGGGCTGATGGGTTGGGGTAGCCGAGGCAGGACGGAGGGCTTCTTGGAGGAGGAGGCGACGTTAAGCCGGGACCTCAACCACAAGCAGGAAGGAGCTGACCCCCTAGGGGCCATCGGGAAGGGCAGGGCGAATGGCAAACACGGAGGCCCAACCACGGTGTTTCCTGGCTCACAGCATCGAGGCGGCGGCTTCATTCACTTGTTCACGCATTCCTTCAACAAATCATTTGTTCGGCAGCTTCCATGCACCAGGACACAGCTGTCGACAAAGAAGAAAGACTGGGCACATCGAGAATGTTTGGCAGGGGTCCTGGCCCGCGGTTAGATGCTCAGTAAATGTCAGCGATGATCGATCTTCCATAAACCCGGGTTTCTCTCTGTCCTCCTCCTTCCCTGGAGCATGGGCTTTCCCGAGGGAAGTGTCTCAGACCTATACATTTCCATATTGAAAACCCATCACCAGGGAGAAAAGCCAGGGAAGTACAAAGAGAGGAAAATCCCTGAATTCTCAACTTCTGGAAGGAAGAATGGTAACACAGTGAGGCCGTCTTTCTGGATGCTTCTCTGTGCATGCAGGCAAATGCACACACCCTTGCACACATTCCTACACTTATGTGTGTGCTAATGCTCGTGCACACATATGCATTGGCAGTTAACCACATATGTACACACAGGCGCATGGAAGCATGCAATCTGTGTGTGTGCACAGCCATGCACACCCATGTGCTCCTGCATGTAAACATGTGCAAATACAGAGGCCCAGGATCAGGGCAAGCCTTGCAAGTCAGGGTCAGATTTTGGCCTTAGTTTAAAATTTGATGTTTCATTCAGATGGATTTTTTTTTCATTACTTTTGCTTTTTTAAAAAAATATTGCATTAAAATATTATTTATCTTGGTGACTGGGGGTTTTGGTGCCCCCTTAAAATTTGCACCACAGGTAAGTGCTTCACTTGCCTCATCCTGATTCCAGTCCCAGAACCAACACGTTGCTGACACAGACACGTTACAGTGCTTTACATTTTTTATTGTGGTGACAGATGTATGCCACAAAATTTCCCATTTGGTCCACTTTCGTGAGTGCAATTCGGTGATACTAGTTACGTTCACACGGGGTGCTACCAGCACCACCATCCATTTCCAAAATTTTCCATCACCCCAAACAAACTCTGCACCATGAAGCAATAGCCCCCCATTTCCCTCTCCCTCAGCCCCTGGTCACTCTTACCTATTTTTTGGTCTCCATGAATATGTACATTACAGCTATTTCCTGTAAGGGAGATCAGACAATATTTGTGCTTTTGTGTCTGGCTTCTTTCACTCAACTTGATGTCTTCAAGGTTCATCCTTGATGGACCATAATTCGGAACTCCATTCCCTTTTCTTAAAATGCAATTTTAATGAGATACATTCACACAGCATAAAAACCATCTGAAGTATACAAGCACCATTCACAGTATCATCACATAGTTGTACATACAGCCTCATGATCAGAGTTAGAACATTTTCGTTACTCCAGAAAATAAATAAATAAACGGATAAATAAATAAATAAATAAAATAAAACCCTAATCCTCCCCTACTTCTTATCTTCCCATATTATTGACCCATAGCATTTGCGTGGTACATTTGTTACTGTTGATGAAAGAGTATTAAAATATTACTGTTAACTATAGGCCATAGTTTGCAACAGGTACATTTTTTCCTACACCTCTCTATTATTAACTCCCTGTAATAGTGTCATATACTTGTTCTAGTTCATGAAATAATTGTTTTATGTTTGTAAAGTTAATCAGGGACATTTCCATAACAAGTTTTACCGTGTTATACACTCCCGTGTTTTAACCTCCAACTTTCCTTCTGGTGACACACATGACTCTAAGCTTCCCCTTTCCACCAGCTTCACACACCGTTCAGCACTGTTAATTATTCTCACAATAACGAGCTACCGTCACCTCTGTCCATTTCCAAACGTTTAAGTTCACCCTAATTAAACATTCTGTGCACATTAAATAACCGCTCCCCATTCTTTAGCCTCATTCTATATCCTGGTAACCTATATTCTACATTTTATGTCTATGAGTTTACATATTATAATTGGTTCATATCAGTGAGATCATACAATCTTTGTCTTTTTGCGTCTGACTTATTTCACTTAACATAATGTCTTCAAGATTCATCCGTGTTGTAGCATGAATCAGTACTCATGCTGAATAATATTTTTTACAGCTGGATAATATTTTTTACAGCTGAATAATATTCCATGGCATGGCTGGGCCACATTTTATTTATCCATTCATCTGATGATGGATACTTGGGTTGCTTCCACCTTTTGACTCTTCTGAATAAAGATGCTAATATCATTTATTGTTTCCAAAACCTGGCAAAGCAGAAGTTATGCCCCTGGTAGAGATGAAGAAACTGAGGCCGGGAGAGGCAAGTGAACTTAGCAGAAGTTGCACAGCAAGTGCCAGCAAGACAACTTGACCCTCGGCTGCTGGCCATGTGACTCTGAGGGGCCTGGGCCTCTGCTTCTGAGCAGGTGGGACCTCAGGACCTCGTCCGGTGGTTGAGGGACAGATTTGGGCTCCAGCCCCAGGAGAGGCCCCGACCGGTGAAGACTGCCCAAGAGGTGCCACCCGTAGCCACCCTGGGTCCCACAGCCGCACACCAGGGACCCAAATCAGCCAGCAGCTCTTTTGGAGTTTGGGGACCAGCTGACACCACCCTCTCCCTGCAGGAGATTATTAATTAATGCTAATTAATATGTGTGTTCACAGAGCCAGCCAGGCTCCAGGGCCGGGAGAGCCCTGGGAGGAAAGTGTGAAAAACTGAGCACCCTGCCAAGCAGCGTGGATTACGGAGATGCCCACGGGTTGCTCTGCCCAGGGCCATTAGTGGCCAGAAGGGGAAACTGAGGCACGGACGAGGACCCACAGCCCTGGAAAGCCTTGAGAGCAGTTGCCATTGGAAAGGAATGAGAACTCAAGCCTTGGAGACCCAAGAGCGTCTGGCTTCTGCACGAGCTCTGGGTCTTGCTCCCATCCCCCAGCTCCATTTTGCTAATGCTGCCGTTTGCAAAACACCAGAAATGGAATGGCTTTTATAAGGGGGTTTATTTGGTTACAAAGTTACAGTCTTAAGGCCATAAAGTGTCCAAGATAAGGCATCAAACAATCGGGTACCTTCACTGGAGAAAGGCCACTGGCGTCCAGTAAACCTCTGTTAGCTGGGAAGGCACGTGGCTGGTGTCTGCTAATCTCAGGTTGTGTTCCAGCTCCTGTCTCAGCTCCTGTGTGTTCTTCAAAGTGTCTTACTTTGGATGCAGCTCCTCTCCAAAATGTCACTCTTAGCTGCTCTGAGGTCCTTCTGTCTGTGAATTCCTTTATACTGACTCCAGTGGTCCAATTAACACCCACCCTCCATGGAAATTATCCAATCAAACATTTCACTCACAGTTGATTGAGTCACATCGCCATGGAAACACTCAATCAAAGGATTTCAATCTAATCAACACTAATACATCTGCCCCCACAAGATTGCATCAAAGAACATGGCATTTGGGGGGACATAATACATCCAAACTGGCACACACCCCCAGCCTCAGTTTCCTCATCAGTATAATGGGAATGAGAATTTCTTCTTAAAACATGTGTGTTGAAAGGACTCATCAAGCTTTTAAGCATGAGAAACCCCTTGTACATATGCTAGGTGAAAGAAGCCAGGCACATACTATATGATTCTACTCACAGGAAAATCCAAAATAAGGACATCTATAGGGATGGAAAGTTTCTTAGATTAGTGGTTGCCTAGGGCTTTGGAGGGAAAGAGGGGGTTGGAAGGTGATGGCTAAAGGATAGGGGTTTCTCCTTGAGGTGATGAAAATGCTCTCAAATTGACTGAGTTTATTCACAACTCTGTGAAGTTCTAAAAACAAAAAAAAATACTGCATTGTACTTTATAAATGGGCATATTGTATGGGTCTGTGAATTATAACTCAATAAAGCCATTAAAAAAAAAAAAACACATTGTACATAATTGGTTTCTAGAAGGTGTTAAATCCCTCCCGCTCGCTGCTGTCTGAGAAGCCCAATCCTGTGGCCTTGTGCCTCAGTTTCCCTCTTGTGCACATCAGGAGCTGGCAGGATTTTGCTGCTCCCTCCAGGGAACATCAGGTCCGGGGCCCAAAAAGTACAAACCCAGGTGGATCCCAGGGCGGGGGGCCTGGGGCCTGACCTCAGGGAAGTCACTGGAAAACCCATCCACGATGCGCCTAATTAACAAAGCCGTGGCTAACGTGGCCATAAGCGACATCCCTGGTCCCTGATTAAAAACAGACGTTCTCTCCACATTCGCGGAGATGGAGCAGAAGGGAAAACAAAGACGTGCACACTCGTGCCAGATAATTACAGACGCAAACACACGCACGGCAGATAAACACACACTGGCACACCAAATACACACACAGCCGGCTGCCCACACCCAGACGCCGGGGTGGGCTCTGGCAACCTAGAGGGACCGCCGGGAACAGCCACACAAAGGAAAGGAGAAACCCTGTGCACGGGTGCATAGAGGAACTGACAGCCCCCCATCCCAGCCCGGGGAGCAGCCCTGGACCACAGCCGGAAGGGAGTTGGCGGGCAATGTACCCCGGTTTCCCAGAGGTCCCCAGCAGGCTGGGGCTGTGGGTGCCCGTGGTGGGAAACTGCTTTGCACCATGCTGCCTTCCCTGATGTGCTTCCCTTCTCCCCTGCCATCTCCTTCCGTACAGACCACGGGGACTGGGATCCTGGGATCAGGGCCTGCTGCCAGGGAAGCACGTGAGTCTGCACCGACCCAGATGTGTCCATACCTAAAGTGTGCACAGCAGCGGTCTGGAGAATGTTTGGCTGTCACCACTGGGTTTGGGATGGCGCAGCTGTCGTCTGACACTGCCCAACACACTGTGATGCCCAGGACGGCCTCCATGACAAAAGGAATCATCCATTCCCAAGTGTCAGGGGTGCAGAAGTGGAGACACCTTTGCCCACAGGGATGTACTGTGGACACGCCCACCCCCCATGTGGGGACAATGAATTACCTACAAGCACGCCCAACACAGACGTGGCCAAGCAATGGTGACATCAGACCACAGCCTTGTCCTTTGTGCCAGGCCCCCGTGCTGGGGAAATAAGAGGGAACCTGACATGTATACCCCCAGAGAGACCCACATGTCCTGAGCGCCACCCAGGCTTTGTGTGCAAAACCTCCCAGCAGCCCAGAGGTGGTTTGATTGCACACTGGACCCATTTTACAGATGAGGAAACTGAGCCTCGGAGAGGGGAAATTGAGGTCCAGTGACCCAGCTAGAAACTGAGAGCCCCTGTGGTAATGGGTCCTTTACCGTGTGAAGGACAGTCTCCCACACACCCTTCTTGGGAGTGAGATGGGAGGATCAGGGAAAACGTCAGCCTCCCCAAGGGGTTCCTCTATCACTTTGGGTAATTAAGAAATCCATTTAAACGTTTAAAATTATTATTTTGGGTATCTGGGTGGGAGTGTGTTGGCGTTCTCTGTGTGGGCTTTAAATTATTTTTTGCCACTGTCCTGTAAATTTGAAATTATTTCAAAATAACAAGTCTATAAAAATTATTATAGTGGTAAAAATACACATACCATAGCATTTACTATTGTCACCATTTTAGTGTGCAAATTCAGTGGCGTTGGGGACACACACGATGTAGTACAACCATCACCTCCATCTGCTTCCAGAACTTTCTCAGCACCCCTAAAGGAAACCCCTACCCATTAGCAGTCACTCCCCATTCCCACCCCCCCACCGCCAGCCCTAGCTCCTGACAGCCATGGATCTGCTCTCTGTCTCCATGGATTTGCCTATTTTGGATATTTCTTGTAAGTGGAATCAGATAATATGTGGCCTTTTACATCTGGCTGCTTTCATTCAGTGTAATATTTTTGAGGTTTTTCCATGTTGTCACAGGGATCAGAAGTCCTTTACTTTTACAGCTGAATGATTCCCCACTGCATGGTGGCCCACATTTTGTTAATCCCTTTAGCAGTCATCAGACACTCGGGTGGCTTCCACCTTTTGGCAATTGGCGGAGGATATCAGTGCACAAGCCCCTGTCCCAGCCCGTTTCCATTTCTTCTGGGGCATGCTGGGCCATATGGTAATTCTATGTTTAACTGTTCGAGGAACCCTAAAATACCTTTTTTTTTTAAATTTTATTTTGAAATAAATTCAAACTTACAGGAACAGTTGCAAAAACAATACAAAACCCATACACAGAACTCCAGCATACCCCGAACCCCCTCCCCTGATACCCTGATCCACCAACTTTAACATCCTGTCACACCACTATTTCATTCTTTCCCTCCCTCCCTCCCTATCTATCATCCATCATCTAATGCTCTGTCTTCTGAACATATGAGAGCTAGCTGCACACATCCTTGAACAAACAATATTATACACATACATTTCCCATGAACGAGAACATTCTTTTATGCAATGCCATGAAGCACAGCTAAGAAGTTCATGAAATTCAACATTGATACAAAGCTTACATTCTATATTTCCTTTTTTTTCCCCTTATGTCCCATCTGTGTCCCTTTGAGCCTCTGCTCCTCCATCCTCAGGTCCCATCCAGGATCGTCCTTGGCATTTAATTGTCATTATCTACTAAAATATTTTTAAAACCCACTGACTCCAGAGTGGGAGAGACCCACTTTCTGGCTGAGTGAGCTTGCACACGCCACGGCCCAGCTCTGAGCCTCAGTTTCCCCGTCTGTAAAACGGGGACGTGTCCATTCCCCATTGCACAAACGAGCACCGCAGCCCCATATAGGGTTAGGGCTGGACGTGCACATAGTGTGCGCCTCCCCCTCTCCCGCCTACCCTCCCCACATGGGCTGGCTGCTTAACTAGTTTAGTGGGGGGCAAGAGCACGCGTGCCCCCTCCTTCTGCCCGGTCTCCCCAAGCCTCTCAGATTTCCACTTGAGCCAAAAGCCTCCCAGCCAGGAGTTGGGACTCGAGGCAGGGTCCCCGGGCTTGGCGTCCACATCCGGGGCCAGGGCTGCCCCCAGGCTGCAGACGGGGGCGAGGACCCCACCTGGAGGCGCCCCCGCCCCCACCCCCAGTCTTCCCGGCTCCGCTTCGGCGGCTGCAGCGCGGGGAGCGGGCGCCACCTGTGGGCCGCCGCGGGGAAGTGCGCGCGCCTCCCGGGAAATGGGGTGGGGGCTCCCCTTGCGGAGAAGCCCCCGCCTATGAAATTCCCGCTCCCCCAAGCCCCGCTTTCCCCAGCCGCCGGTCCACAGTAAACTTGCCCTCCATTTATTCCAATAAGCATTTATGGAGCACCTGCTGTTTGCCGGCTGGAGGAACAGAACATGCAAAACTCCCTGCCCCTTTTGAAGCTCATGGCCTCGGGGAGGGGAGGCGGGGGACACAGACGCGGACGTTGCTGGTTGTGACAACTGTTCCGATGGAGGAAGTAAACAAAGGGGTGTCATGAAGAGCTGCTGGGGAGGGAAGTCGGCTTCAGCTAGGGTGAGCGGGGAAGGCCCTCTCTGGGATGGGTGCAGAGAAGGGCAAAGCCCCAGGCTCGCCAAGACGGCGGAGAAAAGCAATGGGTGCGGGGGCACCGTGAGTGCAAAGGCCCTGGGGCCGAAGGGGGCTGGGGGTGTTTGAGGACAAGAAAGAAGGCAGGGAGGCCAGAGCTGAGAGATGAGGGAGGTGGGGTGGGGCGGCCAGGCCCCCTTGGAGGACAAATACACCCCCATGGTGTCCCCTGGGGAGTGGTCTTCAAAGAGCCCCCAAAGGAGAAGAATACGCCTCATGCTGAGTCTAAAGCTGTGTTACCTCCAGCTCCACACGGATCCCTCCTATCCATCGTGCAAGCCTGGACCAGGCGTGGTGCCCCTAACCTCCCCTCCCCCAGGGAGAAGCCCCGCCCACCTGTCCCCTCCCCCGACCTCCGCTTCTGAGGTTATTGACGCCAGTGACACGGCCAAGTCACATGTACAGTGGGAACCAGGAAGTGGCTCCAGATGGCTCCTTGGGGGACGCTGGGGGCTGGCTGGATGGGGAGGGGCTACAGCATGGGGAGGATCTCTGCAGATCTGCCCCCTACCAGGCACCCCACGGACACGGGGGCAGGAGGTCAGCTCTGCCCAGTGAAGCCCCCTCCATGCCCCTTACCCACCTCCCTGGGAGACCTTGGGACAAATGCCTGACTCTGGACATTAAGGGACAGTCGAGGCCCAAGGGTCCCCCTGCTTCTGTCAGCCTGGGGGGCCCCCTGGCTCCTTTGAACAGCCCCCTTTGCGCCTGTGTCTTTGGCGTCCTTACCCCCATTTGGGGCTGGGGTCTCTCTCTCAGATCCCCTCCTCCAGAGGAAAAAGCCCCCAAGCATTGTCACCGGCCCCACAACCCGACCCCCCCAGCCTGACTTCCACTTGGGAGACCGCCTGGCTTTTGGGGACAAGGCAGAGCCTCCTGGCGCTTCTAATTATGTTTTCAGAAGCACAGACTTAATCACCACTTGGCGAAGGGTTAATTACCCCTAGTCGGTGGAGAATTCTCGCCCCTTCCGAGAACCAAAATATTTCCCTTCCCAGAAGCCCGTCTCTTTCATTCTCTTTTGCTGCTCCCAGTTTCCCTGTGAGGAGGGGAGCGTTGGGCCAGGCCAGATGGGGATGCCCTGAAACCACCAATCTGTCCTCAGGGGACCCACTTTCTGGGTCCCACACAAGCAAGGGCTGAATTCAGAGGAGAGATGTCCCTGGATTGACTGGAGCTAGTTGGGAAGATTTCCTAGAAGAGGTGGCCAAAGTCCAGTCTCAAGACCTTAAGTCACCCCCCCCCAAGTGGCCTTGGGGACCCTAAAATTATGTCCCACCTGGGAGGTGGCAGGGCCTGGGAAAAGAGGAGTTGGTGGGTAGGGATCTGGGGCTGGGGGGCTCCTTGGGGCCTTGTTTCCCTCATCTGTTAAATTGGGGTCCTTCCGTCAGTGGGCAAAGCCCCGATGTGCCAGATACCAAGGAGTGAGGCAGGAATAAAGCCCACCAGGAACTGTGCCCCTGCAGAAGTCACCTAGAAGAATGTGTTCAGTGAGACCTCACCCACCTCTTCTGTCCTTATTCTGTCTGGCACCTGCCTGGGTCTTTAGTCAGGCAGAGAATTTGTATTACTCCTTCCTGCTTCCCTGTCCTTTTCTTCCCCATCTCCCCTCACCCCCTAACTGATCAAGCTACACTTGTTGCCCCACCTCAGGCCCTTTGCACCTGCAGTTCCCTCTGCCAGGCTTACTTATCCTCTGGTGGTCTGAGAAGCTCTTATCCTAAAATGTCACCTCCTCCAGGAAGCCTTCCCTGACCACCCCATCTGTCCAGGAGCCACCTCCTTCCTGGGGATTCACCAGACCATCGTGCTTTTACCCCTCTGAGAAATTGCTTTTCTTTTATCCTGGCTGGGTGACAGAGTAGAAACATTTTATTTTGCAGTCCACAGGGTAGACTCGTGGGATTCTGAGCAAAACACAAGGACCATGAGCCAGAGAGCTGGAGCAGGCAGGCAAGAGTGAGGCTTGGATGATCAGCTAAAGTCAGAACAGGTTAGAGAGGGGGCAGACCAGGGGACAGGGATTGGGGCTATTATTGCCTGTGTTTACAGATAGGGAAACTGAGGCAGAGGTGGTGAAGTGACTTGCTGAGGGCACTCCCATGGGCCCAGGAGGAGGGAAGGGCCTTGGAAACATGTCAGTCAGCCTGGGGAAGAGGAGGGAGGAGGTGATGGGAGGAGGGTTGCTTGGGGGAAGTGAAAAGTCCAGTTTTCACTAGGCTGCATTGGAGCAGATGGTGGTTCAGGATGGATATGATAGGATTAAATTAGAAATGGAAGAATGGAAGGAGAAGGAAGGAAGGAAGGAGGAAGGCATAGAGAAAGAAAGAAACAAAAAGAAAAGGAAAGAAAGAAAGAAAGAGAAAGAAAGAAAGAAAGAGAAAGAAAGAAAGGAAGGAAGGAAGGAAGGAAGGAAGAAGGAAAGAAAAGAAAAGAAAAAGAAAGAAAAAAAGAGAAGGAAGGAACAAAGAGAAAGAAAGGAAGAAAGAAAGAGGAAGAAAGAAAGAGGGGGAGGGAAGAGAAAGGGAGAAAGGGAGAAAAGGAGAATGAATTGGTCAAGATTGTTTGTTGTAGGTAAAAAACCAAACCCAAGCTGGCTTAAAACAACAACAACAACAAAAAGACTTTTTTGGCTCTTGTAACTGAAAAGTACAAGGGAAGTTGGCTTCAGGCACAGCTGGATCCAGGGGCTCAAACAAAAGATTCTCCCCCTCTAGACTAAGCTGTCCTCTGGGGGTGATTCTTTCTCAGGCAGCCATTTCCCATGGAGGATAAAATGACCTCAGCAATCCCTGCATTATATTTTATCAACCCGTAAACCCCAGAGGAAAATGAGAGCTCCTCTTTGCCCAAAGCTGTAGGAAAAATCACAGGGCTGCCTCTCATTGGATGGACTAGGGTCACATGCCATTTAGGAACCAATCACTGTGGCCGGAAAGGACAGACTGTGCTTATTGGCCAGGCCTGGATCACGTGGCCACTCCTGGTTCCACCTAAGTGGACAAAGGGTGGAAGAAAAAAAGGTGACAGTTCATTCAATAAACATGTATTAGGCACCTACTGTATGCCCTCCTGTTGTAAGCTCTAAGGACACAGCAGTGAATGATACAGGCAAAAACAGAGCGAGAGAGGAAAGACGGGGTGGGGAGGGAGAGAGAGAAACAAGCTAAAAAAGAATTTTAGCTTAATAGGTGCAGAGTTTTTGTTTGAGGCGATGAGAAACCTGGGGAAAAGGATAACAGTGGTGGTAGCACAATATTGGGAATGTAATTAATACTACTGAATTATGCATTTGAATGTGGCAAAAATGGGAAATTTAGAGTTCTACATTTGTGACTACGATAAAAAGTTTAAAAAATGTATTTTAAAATTGAAATCAGAGATCCAATCACATGTCAGTAAAAATCAATTAAAAAAAAAAAGCTGCCTGCTTGTTGCTGACATGTGAGGTAGCTGTGGGCATTACAGTGACATTAGAAGATGATATTTGTGGAGAAAAATAATGTAAGAAAAATGGAGTGTGAGGGCTGTGGAAAGGGAGCTCAGATTTTAAATAGAGGGAAAGCTGGGGGAAGCCTCACTGGGGTAGATGAAAGAGCGAGAATTTCTGGGAAAGGGTGTTCCAAGCTGGGGGAACAGCCAGTGCAAAGTCCCTGAGGCAGGCCTGTCTGTTTTGTTTGGGGAACAGCAGGAGGCCAGCGTGGCTGCAGCAAAGAAAACCAAGGGGAGAGTGGGAGGAGGTGAGGGCAGGGAGGTGACGGGGGCAGATGTGCAGGACCTTGAGTTTTAGTCAGAGTGAGGTGGGAGCCACGGAGGGTTCTAGAGAGAGGAGGAACCTAACTCGGGAAGAATAGAAGGGCGGATGAGCAAAACAGCCATCGTATGTACAGAGAGAGGGATTTTGTATATGAATGACTGGATCTTGCTTCGTGACAGTCTTGTCCTCTGCCCCAGCCCAAAGCAAAAGGAAGAGGCACGGGTGGGGCACAGCAGCGTGGCCAGGCCAACTGATGGAAGTCCGACAAGGACCCCGGAGGGCTGGGTTTCAGCCCTGAGAGTTTTGGTCAACATCCTGCTTGAAAAGGCTTTTCTGGTTTTCTCTCCTCCAGCCCTGCTCTTACCCAAGTGAAGGAATTTCAAGCAGGAGGGCACAAGCCAAGTGTTCACTCTGTACCAGACGCTAAAAATAATGCCCCTTTAAATTTTCCTAACAATAAGATAAGCACATTAAAAAAAAAAAAAAGGAACTCAGCCCCCACCACATCTCACACCATACACAATTATTATCTCAAAATGGATCACAGACCTACACATAAAATCTAAAACTATGAAACTTCTTGGAGAAACATAAAAGAAAAATCTCTGTGCCCTTGGGTTAGGCAAAGATTCCTTAGAGAAGTCACTGGAAGCATAATCCATAAAAGAAAAATAATAAAAGTTGGGCTTTCTCCAAATGGAAGCTTTTGCCCTACAAAAGACCTCATTAGGAAAATGAAAAGACAAGCCACAGACTGGGAGGAAATATTTGCAAATCACACTTTGGCCAAAGGACTTGTATCCATAATATATAAAGAACTCTCAAAACTCAATAATAAGAAGTAAAAACTCAGCTTAAAAATGGGCAAGAAACCCAAGCATCCCTCAATGGATGAATGGATAAACAAAGTGGAATAGTATTCAGCTGTAAAAAGAACCGGAGTTCTGAGACATGCAACATGGATGAACCTTGAAGACATCATGTTGAATGAAAGAAGCCAGACACAAAAAGACAAATATCATGTGATTCCACTTATATGAAATACCTAGGATAGGCAAATTCATAGAGACAGAAAGTAAATCAGAGGCTTCCAGGGGCTGGCGGGTGGGGTGGGAGGTTATTGTCTAATGGGTTCAGAATTTCTGTTTAGGGTGATGGAAAGGTTTTAACAATGGATGGTTTTGGTGGAAGCACAACACTGCAAATTTAATTAATGCCACTGAATTGTACACTTAAAAATGGCTAAAATGGCAAATTTTATGATATATATGTATATATGTTATCACAGTTTTTTTAATGGGCAAAAAATTTGAACAGATGCTTCACCAAAGAAGATAGAGGATGGCAAATAAGAATGCAAAAAGGTGCTTAATATCATTAGTTGTTAGAGAAGTGCAAATTAAAACTACAACTGTGTACTACTACACACACCTATTAGAATGGCTAAAATAAAAAAGACTGACAACACCAAGTGTTGTGAGAATGTGGAGGGACTGGAACTCTTTTTCCACCCGTAGTGGGAATTTAAAATGACAAGATCACTTTGGAAAACAATTTGGCAGTTTCTTAAAAAACTGAACATACACTTAACATCTGATCCAGAAACGAAAGCATATGTCCATGCAAAGACTTTGAACATGAGTGGTCATAGCAGCCTTATTTGTAATAGCCCCCCAAAACCCAGAAACCACATCAATGTCCATCAAAAGGAGAACGGATAAATGAATGTTGTCCAACCATAGAATGGACTAGTACTCAGCAATAAAAAGGAATAAACTATTGATAAATGCAGCATCCTTAAAAATAGTATACTGAGTCAAAGAAGCCAGACCCAACATACTGCACATCATATGGTTTCATGTATGTGAAATTTCTAAAAAATGCAAAATTACAGAGAAGTCAAGCAGAACAGTTGCCTGAAACTGGGGTTGGAAGCAGAGATGGACGGCAGAGGGGAAGGGAAAATTTGGGGTGACGAAAGCGTTCTCAAGCACTAGAGTGCAATAATGGTTGTGCAACTGTGTAAATTTACTAAAAATCATTGAACTGTATGCTTACAATGGCTGAATTCCATGTTATATAAATCACACCTCAATAAAGCTATAAAAAAAAAAATTCTCCCAAAAAGCCGCATATGGGACTGTCACCATTCAATGGATTGAATTAATGAGCACTTCCTGTGCTAGACTCTTTTTCTGGGCCCCAGGGACGGACACAGCGGGAAAGAAAACAGACAAGATTCCCTGCTGCTCCGGGATTGACGTCCTTGCGGGGAACAAGGCAGGATGTGGGGTCAAGAAATAAAAACTGTAGAATGTCAGATGTTGGTGAGAGCTAAGGAGCGTTAAATAGGGAAGGGGAGGGTGCAGTTTTAAACAGGATGTCCTGGAAGGCTCACTGAGGAGTGACATTTGAGTGAAGAACTGAAGGAGGTAAGGAGGAAGCCATAGGGGGGATTGGGGGGAGAAGCCTTCCGGGCAGTGGGAACAGCATGTGCAAAGGCCCTGAGGTAAGAGTGTGCCCGTGTGGCTGGAGAGAGTGGGCGAGGGAGGACGTTGGCTTTTGTTCTGAGTGCGGTGGGAGCCATGGAGGGTTCTAGGCAGAGGGTAGTGTTCTGACGCAGGTGCTCACAGGCGCCCTCTGGCGGGAGCAGGGCAGGCACTGCACTGGTCCAGATGGAAGAGGATGGAGCTGGACCAGGTGGGGGAAGTAGGGGGAGGCAAAGTGGGTGGATTCTGGATAGATTTTGAAAGTAGAGCCCCCAGGATTGGTGGATGTGTGTGGCGAAGAGAGAGAGAGAGAGAGAGAGAGAGAGAGAGAGAGAGAGAGAGAGGAAGGTACTGGCTGACTTCAAAGGTTTTCCCTGAGCACCTGGGCCAACAGGTGAGCCAGCGGCAGCTCAAGAGATACAGCCAGTTGTCCAGGCTGCTTCTCCTCGGTTGCTCTGTTGACTTGTGTACCCGAGAAGTAGGGGTTGCTAAAAGCACGCATCTCTCCCTGGTGCCCCCTAGCCCCCAGCCCTGTGTCCCAATAACCCCTCTGGCCCCGTTCTCTTATCTTCGAGTCCTGATTCCAGCCCTCCTGCTCCCTGGGGAAACCAGACCCTGTGCTTCTCATTCCTTTGTCTTGAACTCATAACGCCTGAGCATCCCAGAAGCCTTATGTGGAAGCGTCTAGAGGCTGGGGGGAAGGGAGTACATTCCTTCAAGGAGAGCAAACAGGCAGGGAGACAACCTCCCAGGCCTGGCCAGACGTGCTGCCGCCATGCACGGGCTTGGGGGGGGGGGTGCACCCCTCCCAGAACCCCGGCTCCAGCCACCCCAGCCTCCCCCAAACCTCCCACAGGCTTCCTCCCTGAAGCGCAGCCTTTGGGATTCGCCCTGCCACACACGCTGCCACTGCTTCTCGGTTCAGCCCTGCGGCTCCCTCGGGCTTCCTTTATGGGTGTCCGGAGCTGGCTCAGTTACACTTTGTGGGTCCCACAGCTCCCATTAGCCCTGCAGGGCCCTTGTGTGGCCCCAGCCTCCACCTCTCCACCTCTGTGCATCTTATGTCACCTCCTCCTTCTCCTTGAAAGGTCCCCAAGGGGTTTCCTTCATTTGCTGGCTTTAAGCTGCTACTGGGAACACGGAATGACCAATCCTCAGAAGATAATACTTGTGAGGCTTTGCTATCTGCTAATAAATTAGCTTATTGATCCCTCAAGGGCCCCATGGGGAAGGAAGATGGAGAGACAAGCACAAAACCACAAGACGAGCACAAGACGAGCCCAAGGCCACACTGCCAGAAAGTGGCAAAGCAGGAATTTTACCTGTGACGACCCTCCCCTCCTGCTTCTCCTCGCTGTGGCAGACGCGGTCCCACCTCTCTGGGGCCCTGGGTGCAGGGGAGGGAGACAAAAACAACGAAAGAGCCAGAACACATTACTCAGCAACCTGGGTGATGCAGAACACGAAAGAGAGTGGCTTAGTGGCAGCTGGGGTCTCAGATCGGTGGTGGACTGGGGACGTCGAGGAGTGGCACGTTCAGGAATCCGAGATCACCCTCCGGCTTGATGATGCACTAGAAGGACTCACAGAGCTCAGAAAAGCCGTGAAACTCGTGGTTGTGGATTATTACAGTGGAAAGATGCAGATTGAAATCAGCACAAGTAAAAGGTGCTCGGGGACAGCCTCCAGCTGTGCTCTCCCTGGGGAGTCATGGGACAGTGCTTAAATCTCCCGGTGACGACGTGTGACAGCAATGCGGGCTATTGCCACCGAACCCTGGTGTCCAGGGGTGTTCCTGAAGACCCCTCACACAGGCCTGCAGCACCCAGGGCTGAACTTAATCTCTCAGTCTCCAGACCCTCTGGAGCTGACGGAGTGTGGCCCGAGACCCCAGGTACACAAAGAGACGACTACCAGGCAGGGAGCGCCAAGGGTGCAGAAGTGACCTCCCAGGAGCCAGTCAAGGGATGTGCAGGGTTTGGCCAACCCAGGACTGCCGAGGTAACCTTCACTGCTGGACCACGGAATTCGTCTTTAGGCGTTGATGTTGAAGCCATGGTTGGAAGAAGGTGAAGCTATTGTGGTGCACATTTCAGGTGGCAAAGAATTCCAGGCAGAGGATGCAGCCCGTGCAAAGGCCCTGGGGTGGGACTGAGCTTCCAAGAACAAAAGGATGGCTGACAGAGCCAGTGCAAGGAGAGGGACGGTGAGGCCAGAGGGGCTGGCTGGAGGCAGATTAGGGGGACAAGGAGACAGAAAGAGAGGAGCCCCGGAGGGCACTGGGCGTGGAGCCTGAAATCTGAGCTGGTGGTGGAACCATTATTCACCCAGAAGGGGAAAACCAGGGGAGAACAGGTATGGTGGATGCACTCCAAGATGGTGCCTGGCTTGAACCTTCCAAACCTGCTGTGAAGAATACGACACAACGGGCTGGCTTGATCAATGGTAATTTATTGGCTCGAGGTTTTGAGGCCAAGACGAGTCCAAAATCAATGCTTTCTCCACCAGGTCTACAGTATTCTGTGCCGGCTGCCTGTGATCCTTGGGTTCTTTGGCTTTCCCATCACGTGGTGTTGCATGAATTGACACTCCTTTCTCTTCAGGGTTCCTGCTGACTTCCTGCTTCCGGCTCTCCCTGCGGCTTTCCCTGTCTGAATTGCTTTTGCTTATAAAGAACTCTAGTAATCTGGGTGAAGGCTAATCCCCATTTGGCTGGGCCACACCTTAAGTGAAATAACGTCTTCAAGAGGTCCTCCTTATTGCATCGCCAGGAATGTGGCTCAAGACGAAGAATGTGTCTAAATTGGGGTACATAATTCAATCTTCTATAGAATCCAAGACCCCACATCTTGGCATCCATGCCTCGTGTAACACCCTCCCCTCAAAAGTGGGACGGACCTGGAGACCCCCTTCTAATTCCTAGATAGAGCAAAGCTGGTGGGATGTCACCCTTGAAATTAGGTTACAAAAGATGGTGACTTCTGTCCTGCTAATGGCCCCCTCTCTCTTTCTCTCCCTCCCTCCCTCCTGCCCTGTCTCTCACTGGCTCTGATGGAGCCGGCTGCTGTGTTGTAAACTTCCAACAGGGGCCCATGCGACAAGGAACCAAGGGCAGCCTCCAGCTAACAGGCAGCCACTGTGTGAGCTTGGAAAATTGGATCCTTCCCTCATGGGCCTTCAGATGAGATCACAGCCTCCTAAAAGACCCCGAGGCAGAGAAACAAGCCAAGCCACACCTAATGCCTGATCCCCAGAAGCTGCAAGATAACAAATGTTTGCTGCTGTTTCATGGTGCAACTTTGGGGGGCTCGTTTGTTACGCAGCTATAGATAACTGGTACACCAGGTTAGAAGAGGAATCAAGAGTTCTATTTTTTGCCATGTTGAAAATCATTGTAACACACATCTGCTTGGGGTGGGGTTCCCCCAAAAGCAAGTGGGGACAAGAATGTGAGAACAGATACTTCATGAGGATGGGATCCTAAGTACTGGTAGAGAAGAGGGAAAGTAAGATCGGGGGGAGGGTAGCTGATACAGGGTAAGATGGATGAGTAGATTGCACTGGGCTACTGGGGCTCAATCTTTTGGGGACCCCCAAGAGACAATATAGGGCATGCACCTTGGAGTTACCCCACATGAGGGATGAGGAAGCTGGGGTGGAGTGTTGTTCCTAGGGGCGATAGCTCCCTGCCACCTGCGGGCACCAGGCGGCACCCGGAAATCCCCAAGGCCCAGCGTCACAGGTATTTTTGGGGACTGGGTGAGTCAGGTAAGATGCAGAGACACTTTCAGTATTACTGACATTTCCCTTTGTCCCGGACTCCCACAGAAGTGTTACTGCCCCCGTATTTATTTAAAACATTGACTTTTTTCATCCTTGACTTTTCTGTATTTTTTTTTATTGCAGTGAAATTCATGTAATATAAACGTAACCATTTTAAAGCGGGAAACTCGGTGGCATTTAACACATTCACGAGGTTGGCAACCACAGCCTCTGTCTCATTCTGGAATGTTTCCACCACCCAACAAGAAAAAGCCCAAACCCGTTAAGCTGTCGTTTGCCATTTCTCCCTCCCCCAGCCCGTCAGCCTGTGTCTGTCTCTATGGATTTACCAATTCTGGATATTTCATATAAATGGAGTCATATAATAGATGCCCTTTTGTGTCTGCCTTCTTTCACTGCTCATAATTTCTGGGGGTTCATCCATGTTGTAGCATGGAACAGAACTTTATCCCTTTTCGTGGCTGAATAATATTCCGCTGTATAGATGGACCATGTTTTGTGTATCCGTTCATCTGTGGACGGACACTTGGACTGATTCCACCTTTTGGCTAGTGTGAATAATGCTGCTATGAACAGTGTGCAGATCTCTGTTCGATTCCCTGATTTCATTTCTTTTGGGTTTATTCCTTGAGGTGGAATTGCTGAGTCAGATGACAATTCTTTGTCTAACTTTTTGAGGAACTGCTCCAAACTATTTTCTTTTTCATGTTTTCATTTTTTTAAAACATGGCTTTAACTGGGCAGGTGAACTCACTGACACCCCCACCCCCCAACATGGGACCTGACTCCCGGGGGTGTAAATCTCCCTGGCAACGCAGGATATGACTCCTGGGGATGAATCTGGACCTGACATCGTGGGATTGAGAACATGTTCTTGACCAAAAGGGGGATGTGAAATGAAATGAAATAAAGTTTCAGTGGCTGAGAGATTCCAAATGGAGTCAAGAGGTCACTCTGGTGGACATTCTTACGCACTATGTAGATAACCCTTTTTAGGTTTTAATGTATCAGAATAGCTAGAAGTAAATACCTGAAACTATCAAACTGCAACCCTGTAGCCTGGACTCTTGAAGACGATTGTGTAACAATGTAGCTTACGAGGGGTGACGGCGTGATTGTGAAAACCCTGTGGATCGCACTCCCTTTAGCCAGTGTATGGATGGATGAGTAGAAAAATGGGGAAAAAAACTAAATGAAAAATAAGGTGGGATGGGGGGGATGATTTGGGTGTCCTTTTTTTACTTTTATTTTTTATTCTTATTTTCACTTTTTCTGGTACAAGGAAAATGTTCAAAAAATAGATTGGGGTGATGAATGCACAAGTATATGATGGTCCTGTGAACAACTGATTGTACACCACGGATGATTGTATGGTATATGAATATATATCAATAAAACTGAATTTTTAAAAATATGGCTCTAAAACATTATTTATCTTGAATATTGAGTTTTGGGCCCCTGTTAAGTGTCACTCTGGGCCCAGTGCCTCGTTTGCCTCACCCTGGCGTTCTTACCCCACGGCGTACACAGGAGAGTCAGAGCAGGTTCAGTTCTGCTGCAGTAACAAGCCAGCCCCAAATCTCAGGGGCTGAAAACATCAGAGATTTCTTTTTAACTTGGCCACCACCTAAAATGTTGCCGGCCACTGTGGCAGGGGAGAATAAAATATACCATGGGCTTCACACCAGCTCCTAAAGCTCATAGGGTCACATTAGCTCACATTTCATCGGCCAAAGCAAGTCACGTGGCCACCATGAGTGGGCAGGGCAGGGCCCCCCACCTGTCTCGTAGGGGGATCTGGGAAGTTTGTGGACAGCCCAGTGACCATCTCGGCATCCCCAAGGTGAAGGCGAGTGGTCCAGGTGGGGCTGGAGATGTAAGAGGCTTCAGGCATCATTGGTGTGTCCCCGTGGCGTGCCCTTCCCAGATGCCAGCAGGTGGACACTACCTGGCCCGGATCTGAACGACTCTATTTTAAAAGGAGCTTGGGGTGTGGGTGCCCACATCCTTGCCAATGCCAGGGTCCCGCCTGACCCAGTGGGCTCGGGGCAGCCCATGGAAGTCCCCAGTTGGAGGACACTTTGCAAACTGGTCAGTGTCTCACCTGCCCACAGAGCCTACCCCGGGGGCTGTGCCTTCACCTCCTGCTCCAAGGCCCACAAACGTCATCATTCCCCACCACCTCCAGGCATTTGGGGCAAAACATGTACCCCAGATTTTTCCTAAAGCAATTTGCTCCTCCTTTTTTTTTTTTTTAATCTTAAATGAATTTATTTTGGAAGGAAACTTTATATCATTGACACAAAAGGAAACCAGGGCTTTTCCCATGGGCAGAAAGCAGAGCAAGAAGGGAATAAATACATGGGGGTGGATAGTAAATTCTGTTAAGGCCATGGCCTGCTGCAGGCTCCGAGCTGGGGCCAGGGTGAGGTGAGGGGGTCCCTTAAGGGGCTGCTCAGTCTCAGGACCCAGCTGGAAAGACACAGCCTCACCCTGCTCCTGCTCTGGTTGGAGGGGACCGCTGGTTTCGTTGAAAGAAAGAGAGAAGGGAGAGGGAGAGAGAAAGAGAAAAAGAGAGAAGGGAAGAGAAAGAAAAAGAATGAGAGAAAGAGAAAAAGAGAAAGAGAAGAAGAGAAAGGAAGGAGGGCAGAGATAAAAAAAGAAAAAGGTAGAGGAAAAGAGAGAAAGACGAAAAAGAAAGAGGGGAGAGAGGGAGGAAGAGATAAAGAGAGAATGGCAGAGAGAAAGAGAGAGGGAGAGAGAAAGAAAAACAGAGGAAGCAAGAGAAAAAAGAAAGAAAGTGGCAAAAAAGGGGGGGAATTAAATGAATAATAGGGAAGGATGGGGGATGGGATGTTTTAGGTATTCTCTTTTACTTTTATTTTTATTCTTATTTTTGTTTCGGGGGGAGAAAGGAAAATGTTCAAAAATTGGTTGTGGTGATGAATGCACAACTATATGATGGTCCTGTGAACAGTTGATTGTACACCATGGATGATTGTATGGTATGTGAATATATCTCAATAAAATGGAATTTTAAAAAAAAGAAAGAATGGCAGAGAGAAAGAGCAAGAGAGGGAGAGAGAGAAAGAAAAGGGGAAAGAAAGGAAAGGAAAGGAAAAGAAAAAGACGAAAAGGGAAAGAAACAAAATGAAAACAGAATGATACTAGCAAGGTGTTTAAAGCTGTCAGATACAACCACCAGAAACTCAGACTTTCAAATCCATTCATCCAGCCATTATTGGGCACCAGCTGTGTGCAGAGCACTGTACAAGGGGAGGGGCCCACACCCTGGGTGGGGGGGTGTTGGCCGAGAACAATGGGTTCCTGGAACGGGGGGGATTTCACGCTGCCTTAGAAAGAGGTTAAGTGCTTCAGAAAAAGAGAAAAAAGCAGAGCACGTTAAAGGGGATTACAAGAAAGTGTTGGGGGGTGGTTGCAATTTTAAAGGGGGGTCAGAGAAGTTCTCGGTAAGGAGGTGGCACATGAGCAAAGACTTGAAGGAGGTGAGGGAGGAGCTGTGAGGGTGTCAGGGTGGGGACAGTGTTCCCGGAAGAGGCCTGAGCAAGGGGGACAGCGGGGGAAAGAGGTCAGGCCGGGCCTGGTGGGCCGCGGGGAGGACTTGGGCTTCTGCCCCCAGTGAAGTGGGAGCCATGGAGGGTTCTGGGGAGAGGAGGGACGAGACCTGTCTCAGGTGCTCATGGGCGCCCTCTGGCCTCTGTGGGGGGAATAGAAGGTAGGAGACAAAAGAAGAAGCGGGGTGTCCAGGGGGGTCACGGAGGGAAGATGGGAGGCTGGGGGTGGGCAGGGAAGTCACCCAGATTTCAGGCCCTGGCCCCATAGTAAAGCAGGTCAGGAGTTCCAGGTTCACCCTTATGTGTGCAACCCCAGGAGGTTCTTCCCTGCTCTTGCCTCAGTTTCCCCAGCTGTCCAGTGACCTGAGGGCCTTCCTGCTGCATGATTCTAAGCAACTGACCTCAGGGACAGAGCTTCTGATTCCAGCTCGAGTCCTTCCCAGCCTTGGACACAGCCTTGAAGGTGGGTCCCGTGTGAGGGGGGGAAGGTGTCTGTGCCTCCACTAGAGCAGGAGGAGAAGCCGTGGAAAGTTCCTGTCCCCTGGGTGCTCAGCAGTGGCCACCACAGATTGGGGGGACAGGAGAGGGCAGCTTGGGCAAGCCTGGAGCAGCAGCAGGGTTCCAGTTTGCACGGACTTGGGGGCCTCGAGAGCTGGGTCTGAGTCCCCTTGGCAGTATCCATGCTGTGTGCCCTCCAACCTTCCCTTGACCTCTCTGTGCCTCTGCATTTTCCCATGTCAGGAACACACAACGGCCAGGGACAGCTGCCCGTGGACGATGGCTGTTGGAGCTGATTAGCGTTGACGCTTTGCCGGGTGCAAATATTTCGAACATCTCCCCTGACTGCGCTGCCTGCTGCCCACCAGCTGGCTCCCGTTTTCTCTCTTCAGCCTCATCTCCTACTTCTCTCTGCTTACGGGCTTCCTTGCTCTCCCATGCACCAACCTCAGGGCCTTTGCATGTGCTTCTCTCGCTGCCCCAAATATCCTCGAGGCTCCTCTCCCACCTCCTTCAGGTCTTAGCTCAAATGTCACCTCCTTGGCAACTGCCCTATTTAGTTCCACCCACCCCCAGCACCCCTTCCTCCTTGGTTACCCGGCTTTGTTTTTACATAGCCCATATTTTCCTTCTTAAGGTACTATTTTCCAGACTCCAGGTGTCCTCCCATTCCAACATGCCAGCCTCCCATGGCAGAGGCTTGGCTCTGGCTCATTCATGGCTGCACAACCCCCACCACACACACCTACAACAGGGCCTGGCACAGTGCTTGTTGAGTGAATGCGTGACATCAAATCCGTAAAATGACAAGAGACCTGTGGCCGTCCCCCCTCCAGGCTGTTGAAAGAGCTCATGGGGCGAAAGGCCCAGGGTAGGGTTTGGGGGATCACCGCCTGAGGCCTGTTCAGTCGTTTATTTTTATATCTGAGGAATTCTTTCTTTTCTCCCAAAGCTTTAATTTCAAACCTCCCCCCACCCAGACTTTCTTTATAGCAGCCCCGAAGACTAACCCTGGGTGTGTGGAGGTGGCTAGAGGGGGGCCTGTTTTCAGCTGGACCCAGACCCCAAACCCATGGGCAGAGCCGCTGGAGGCAGGTCTTTTTTTTTTTTGTAATTAAAAAAAATTTTCCTTAGAGTAGTTATAAGTTTACAGAAAACTCATGCAAAAAGTACAGAGGTCGATGAGTTTATTTTTATTCAAGTCCCTGATAGCTGTGATGGTGGATCCCGGAAACCCATGATACGGGGGCTCTAGATGGGGAAACTGAGGCACAGAGAGAGGGCGCACCCAGGCACCCAGCCTCAGCCCCCTTCCTCCCCCGCCCCACCCTTGCAAGGCCAGGGCAGGATTCAGGGACCCCCTCGCAGCCTCCATGGGGGGTGGCGGCGGCCCCCAGCCCGCTGCCTGCAGCGGCCCTTGCAGAATGGGGAAGAGGTTGACAGCAGCGAGAACGTGGCGGAAACATCACCAGTGAGTGCAGCATGTTCCCAACTCAGCCCGCAAAGCTTCCTGTCAGTCCCTGCCAACAACCCCCTACCCTCTTCCCCTCTTGGACCCGCAGGGCCACCCCTGCTCCGGCCATCTCGCCACCTCTCTTTACTCCACTTCCTCTAACCGCTTCTCACTATAAACAATCTTTTTAAGTTAAAAAAAAAAAAAAATTAAGCCTCAGGTTCGCGGAATCAGTTAAACATAATTCTTGTCATCGTGGCTCTTATTCGTGTTTTTTAAATTCTGAGTTTCCCACATACCAATAACCGAGATATGCCCTCCTCTCCCTCCCTCCCCATTCACTTTTTCTGTTTGGTTGTTTTGATTCATATGCTCCTAGGCTGAAACCATATCATGTTCAGCTATCTTTGGATCTGATTTCTGGCCAGCGTGGCTTTCGTTTGTGGCTCCGGGGCCTTGCTTTCTTTTTCGCTCAAGCTTCTGCTATGTGATGCAGCAGGAAGTGATTTAAGATAATTTGCCCTTGACTCCATGTTAAAAATGTAAGACAAGAATTTGTTCTGTCAGCCCAGCCATCTTTGCTTGCATGCGCCCAGAGTCCTTTTTCATGGCTGTATAGTATTCCATCTCTTCACTCCTGTCACTGATGGAGGCGGTTTTAGGGTTTTCGTTCAAGTCTTAACATCCATCGTGTTAACTTCCGCCTTAGAGAATCACTGGTCTTACGCCTTTCAAATCATGCACCCCGATTTCCCCTTTATGGCCCCAAATCTTGGCCATTGCAGGGGAGGGGCTGAGGGGGGGATGTGCAGGCCCTTCTGTCCACCGCAAGCCCACTCTGCCCCAGCTACCCACTGCCTGACCACGGAGGCAGCCGCTTATAAATGCTCTATTAATAGTCCAGCTCCCACCCCCTACCCCACGTCACCAGCCCACAGCCAAGCGACCAGTTAGCTCAGCTGGAGGGAAAAAGGAAGTGGGTTGTTAGGTGCTGAGGCTTGTTGGGGGTTCAGGGGGGGCCCCTGCAGCTTCCTGAATTGCTTTGTTTCCTAGAAGCCGAGAACACTGGGGTAACAGCTCAACCCCTTCTCTTACCACAGCGCATCGAGGGACGAAGGAGGGAGAGGAACGGGGTGCAAATGCACGCCCTCCCCGTAGGCCCTGTAACACCCCAAACATGAGGGTGACTGCTTAGTGAGTCTGCGGTTGGCAGCGTTCCTGCTTCTCCGGCAGGTGCATTTTGGCATCTCTGGATCCCCTCTCAGGGGTTCATACGCTGCCCCCAACCCCAACCTCAAGGAGACGGAGGGGCAGGGTGGTCTGGGGGTCTGGGGGCCTGGCCAGGGGGGCACAGGCTCAGTGTCTCTGCCTCTCTCTGGCCCCAAATAGCCCGGCTTCTATATTTAGGAGGCTTGCTCAGCAGTGCAAGGGAGCTATAAATATGGCCCGGCTCAGTGCCTGCTTCCAGACTTCCCAGGCCGGGCCCGGCTGGGCAGGGGAGGAGGGCTGTGGAGGGCACCAGCTGGTGGGCTCTGCCGCTGGGGAAACCCGGGTGTCCACCCTGCAGGAGGAGACAAAGGCCCATCATCAGGCCTGCCCAGGGTCGGGGGTCAGCGCGGGCCAGAGGCCTCCCGCCCCCTTCCCTGGTGCTTCCTGGAGCGGGGACAGCTGTCTGGAATCACAATTGCCAGGCCGCCCTCCTGGAGCCGGCAGCCCTGCTCATCCGCGCGGGGGCTGAGCCGGTCCCTTCCTCTGCCATTGTCTCCATCACGGGGACTTCCTGCTGCACCCCTCCGCGGGGACCCCGGCTGACCCCTGCCCCAGCCCGGGCTTGCCCAGCTGCCTGAGGGCATGAGCTGGTGGCTCTAGGAGCTGGGGCAGGATATTGGGGTCCCCTGGTGTACCCCAACTCCCTGCTGCAGAGGGCCTTGGAGAGAAGCTTCCCCAGCCCTGGGGTCATCCTAATCGCTCCATGCTGTTGTTCATTGAGTGTCCTTTCCGAGCCACGCCCTCACAATGCAGTAACTCGCTGGGGATCTGCCCTGAAGTCTGGAGAGTTGCTGACCATTTTGTAGATGGGGAAACCGAGGCTCAGAGACAATCCCCCCCCAACTCATCTGCCCGAGACCACTCCGCCATAAAGCAGGGGAAGTAAGATTTGCCCAGGCCCTCCGAGATGGGACAGGCTGTGCTTGGTGACTGGAGCAAGTGGTTTTGCCACTCTGGGCCTCAGTTTCCCCATCTGTTAAGTGGAAGCCATAGCGCCTGCCTCCTAGGATTTGGAAGGGTACTTGAGTTCGGTTGCTGTGACGTGCTTAGAAGAGGGCGCTGTCTGAGCATCATCTACTGTCGCCACGTATCGCCATTCTATTGTTGCAGCTATAAAAACTAATATATAAGTACAAAATATAAGTAATAATATCAAATAAATAGAGATATGAAAATATGCAATGAATATAGAGCATTATATTATTTTGTTTGATACCAGGGCCAGATCAGGAAGCCTGGAGAAAGGGCCGCTGGAGGTTTGCCAGGGAACAGGGTAGTGGGAACGGGGCAGGGCGGCCAGTGGGGGACAGCGGGGGAGGGGGGACCATGGCTAATTCACTTAAATTACCAGAGAAGACAGTGAACCTGCGGGACTGGAGCCCTGCCCTCAGGGCCTGCTGTTTTAGGGGTGGGCAGGGAACAAAGCCGGCAAGTAGCTAAATTACATGGTGGGCAGATGGCGAGAAGTGCTACAGAGAATAAATAAAGTGGGTGGGAGTGGTCAGGGTGTCTAAAATCACATTTTAGACAGGGAGGGGGTATCAGGGGATGTATGAGCAGAAACCTGAAGGGGGTGAGGGAAGCAACCATCAGGCTACCTGGAAAAGAGCTTCCAGGCAGAGGGCACAGCCTGTGCAAAGGCCCTGGGGCGGAACCCTGCCTGGTGTTTTCCTCTAGAAAACCTGGAGCAGAGGCAAGGAGTGGGGGCTGGGAGGAGGTGAGGGCAGGGAAGGGATGGGGCAGGTCGTGCAGGGTCTTGTCTTTGGCTTTTGCTCCGAGTGAAGTGGGAGCCATGGAGGGTTCTGAGGGGAGGAGGGTCGTGACCTGACTAGGTGTCCGCAGGCGCCCTCTGGCTGCTGTGTGCGGAACAGACTGTGGGGTCGGGTGGGGGGTGGGTGGACTAGGGGGGAGGTGACTATGCTGGTCCCCATGGGAGACGATGGGGGCTGGACCAGGTGGGGGCTGAGAAGGGGCTGAGAAGTGGGCGGATTCAGGGCAGCCATTGAAGACAGAGCCAAGGACTTGCTGATGGCCAGAGTGTGGGGGTGGCATGGGGATATCCCTGGCCCTTCCTTCCCCAAGATTGTGGCGACTATTTTCTCTGACAACGACCTGTTTTTCCCTCACCCTGCTCTTTGAGGTCAACGGGCAGACATTTAATCTGTATTTGGCATTCAGGGAAACTCAGACCCCCCAATTCTCCCTGCCCAGGTCAAAGGGCAGTGGATTTGCTTCCTAGGGCTGCCGTAGTAAGGGACCACAGATGTATTTGTCTCACGGTTCTCTTGGAGGGCCGTGCCCCCTCTGAAACCTTTGGGGTGACTCCTCCGTGGCCTCTCCCAGTTTTGGGAGGGGGGTGCAGGCAACCCTTGGGGCTCCTTGCCTTACGGACACATCACTCCCATCTCTGCATCTGAAAACACGTGGCTGCCTTCTGTCTGTCTGTCCCCATGTACAAATATCCTCTTTTTATAAGGACACCGTCCTATTGGATCAGGACTCGCTCTACCCTGGCATAACCTCATCTTAGCTAATTCCACTGGCAACGACCCTGTTTCCAAATAAGGTCCCATTCTAAGGTAGTGGGGTTAGGGCTTCAGTATATCTTTTGAGATGGGGAACACAATTCAGCCAGAATAGGCAGGAAGGGGTTAACCCAGGGGAGGGAAGTGGGGGCGGGGGTTCAACCACCCCCAGAATAACATTCTGTGCCTTTGGCCATTGGAGATGTATTTTCCCAGGGCCACCGTCCTCCCCTTTACTTAATATATTCTTTACCATTTATCATTCTTGCATCTCAAGTGCATTTGCTTAAAAAGGAAACTTCGTATCATCATCCTCACAGGAAAACCTTTCCCATTGCCCTAAGAGCAGATAAACAACAATAAATATGAAGATGAGGAAAATGAAACCAGATATTTGACATCTGGCTGGATTTGGCTTCTTCTAAGTTGAAGGCGTATTTGTCTCCTCTAGACACTTTCTCTTGGACCCTGGGCTCTTTGCAGGGAATCTTGGTTGGGCCAGCATGAGCCTAGCAAGTGATCTGTACCTCAGTTTCTTCATCTGTCAAATGGGAGTCATAACAACATTTGCCTCCATGAGATTTGGAAGTAGATGGGCTAAAAAAAAAATGGATTAAAATGTTTGGAACAGGACCTGATGTCCTTGAAAGATTTAGAAATAATAACTTTTATTATTACTAGCTGGCTTGAGAGAGAAGCCAGGCATGTGATTTATTCAAAAAGGAAACAATTCTCCTATCATGTGATTCTGTGTGCCCAGGAGCCCGGGAGCCCCTGAAATACGAGTTTCCCACGAGGGGAGTGGCCTAGAAAGGCCAGCTCTGGGAACAGGGTGGCCTCTTTTTGCCACCTGCTGGCATCCACGAAGGGCCTTTTTGCAGCCCCGACCCCCAGCCCTTCTCTGAACCTCGGTATCTTCTTCTCTCACACTGCGGCGGCAAGGAACTTTTAGTTCAGATGGTGGGGCTGGCGACTCAGGCGTGCCAAGGCTTTCAGTACATGTTGGGGGGGTGCAGAGGGAGACCCGGGAGTTATTTCTGACTTGGCCCCTGCCCAGCCTGAAAACCCCCCATCCAGTGCCCATCCCGGGGAGGAGAAGCGCCAAGCAGGCCCTGGGCTTTTCCCTGGATGCAGCCTAAAATCAGTCAGACGCTCAAATGTCAGAGGCACAGGCAGAGGATTCGAAAGCAGGTTGCACCTCAGAGCCGTCGGACAGGTCCACGTTTCATTCTGTGTGTGTTTGTGAGAGTGTGTGCGCGCGCACGCACGCGCGCAGCGCCCCCGGCTCTGTGTTTTCGCTGCACTTTCCTGTCGCCCTCCCGCTGCCCCGCCAGTTCCGGGGAGGGCCCTGGGCCAGCGCTGCCCCCACGCCACCCCCGTGCATAAAGAGCGGCCTCCCCGCGGCCAGCGCAGCTGCCCCAGCTCCGCCGCCCGGGACGCGCCCTGCCCCAGCCCCGGCCCGCGGCTCCACCATGGAAGAACCGTGCCGCCGCGTCCTTCTGGGTGAGACTGTGGGGGCTCCTCCGGGAGCGGCGCGGAAGCCCAGGAGGGTCCCCTCGTAGCCCCGCTGCGGGGCCCGAGGAATGGGGGGCCGGGGGTGCACCGCTGGCGGCGCCCGCGTGCGCCCGGGGACAGGGACTGGCAGTGCCCGGGCACCCCTGCATCCTGGCAGGAACCCCGAGGGGCGTCAAAGAACGCGCTCCCCTTCTCCGAGGGCTGTCAACTGAGAAGGGGCCGGTTTGGTGGCTGCTCCCTAATTGGGGAAACTGAGGCCCGGGGGGGGGTGAAGCAAGGGGGCAAAAAGCCACGGACGCGGCGCAGTAGGCAGCGGCTTAGTAATATAGGGCATGAG
Source organism: Choloepus didactylus (assembly GCF_015220235.1). NCBI lineage: Eukaryota > Metazoa > Chordata > Mammalia > Pilosa > Megalonychidae > Choloepus > Choloepus didactylus. The sequence continues at coordinate 8,522,777 of NC_051331.1, forward strand.
GAGGAGGTGTTGGGGAGCTGGGGACTGGGACCCCTGCACTGCGGAGCGCCCCCTAACTGCCCACCCCACCCTCACTCCATTGCCTCAGGGCAGGGCCACTCCCAGATGTCCCAGCTATGGCTCTGAACTTGGCTTTTGTTGCGACTTCCCTCCACCCCGGGGTTTCCCTTCCCGCCCCACCCAGGGTGGCTCTAACGGTTATCGGGCAGTTCGTTGCCGCAGCAACCGGCCAACAAAGAAAGGGAAGAAATGACATTTGGGGTGCAGACAGAGTGGGGTTCCCCTGCGCGGCCGTGAGACGGCGAGGCGCGTGCTCAGCGCCCAGGAGCGAGGGAGGGGAGGCGCGTGCGGTAATCTTGCGGGGTGAGGGTCCCTGCCTGAACCGGGGCCAACACAGTGACGCCCCCAGAGTTGGTTTTCCTCATCTGTCAAATGGGGCAAGATGAGTTTCCACTAAAGGCAGTTTTAAGAGTTAAGCAGGTTCACATCCAAACTCTTCTCGGTTGATTCAGGGTAAGAATTAAGTAAACAGTATTTTTTTTTTTTTTTGTAACTTGATTTTTTTAGAGCTGGTGTAGGTTTTTAGAAAAATCGTGCAGAAAGTACAGTTCCCATATCCCCCACCACACGCTCAAAGTTTTGCCTTTTATTAACATTTTGCATTAGTGCCGTTCATTTGTTCTAACGATGGACTAATATTTTAAAAATTATATTGTTAGCTAAGGTCCGCTTTTGGTGTTAGGATTCAGGCTTTGTGTTGTACAGATCTAAGAGCAGTGTTTTTTTAAAAAATGATTATTTCCTTCTGGGTAAGACACTGGGGGTGGGGTGGGTTAGCGTAGGGGGTGGGGGGCTCCTTAGTGGGAGGAGTAAGAGGGGGTGACATCCTCACCCCCTGCCCCAGGGAAGAATGGAGGGGGCTTTTCCAGCTCCTGGCTCAGAGCTCAGGCCGGGGAATGCAAACCAGACAGATGTGGAAGGAGATAAACAGCAGCTTCCCTCCCGGCTCCTGTTTGGGTGACTTCCAAGGCCGAGGCGGCCTCAAGGGTGGGAGCTGAGGACCCAGCCCAGCTCAGGCCAAGGAGACGGGGTTGGGGTGGGGTGAGGGATCCCTGCCAGGGTCTGGGGAACTCGACCCCTTGATTTCCACCTGCCCCAGCACCCTCCTTTCACCCGATTCTTCCTGAGCCTTCTCCGTGCCTCAGTTTCCCTTCTGGCAATGGTCCCTGCCTCGTAGGATGGTTTTCAGCTGCCGAGGAGGGATCTGGGGCTTTGGGAGGTGGGAAGGACTCAGCCCAGGCTCTGCCACGGGGAAGTCCATTGCGAAGAGGAACTGGGTGCTGGTTGAGGGGGTACTGGCTAAGCCCTGAGGCTGGAGAGGAAGAGGAGAGGGGATGTGGGGTGTGGGAGTTGTCAGGAGCAACTTGTGCCTCGGTTTACCCCTGCTGGGAGGGGGCCTCTGCCCTCCACAGCCAGAGGGGGTCTGAGTTTGGACATGGGGCTTGGTGGCCGGGGGACCCTCCAGTTCACGCCCTCCACAGCCCCTCAAGCCACGCCCACAACGAGTGACCTCAGGATTCCCCTGGCAGCCCCCTCCAAAGGGGGGGTGCAAATTGGGGCTCCCCTGCCATGAGTCAGTCCTTCCCCTCGGCCCAGGAAGTGACTCACGCCTGCCCTCCCCGCCCCCAGCCCTCCACCCACAGTCTCCCTTCAGCTTTCCCTGGATATTATTGGGGTCCACGCTGCCTCCAGCGCTCCCCAAAGACTTGACGTCTCCCCAAATCCCCCCCTACCTCCTGCTGCTGAGGTGCCCCGCCTTCCCTCCCTTCCCTTCTCCATTCCCATCTGCACTCTATTTCTGATTCTTTCTCTCGGCTATTTCTCTGTTTCTTTCCGATTCTTTCTCTTTCTGTCCGTTCTTGCCCTTCCCTGTCTCTTCTTCCTGTGGGTTCCCTTTTTCTCCCCATTTCTCTCTCACTGTCTGAACCTCTGCCTCACTCTGTCTCCTGTTCCATCACTCTGGTTTTGTCTCCTGTCTCTTTCTTCATCTTTTTCCTTGTCTCTCTATCTTCTTTCTCTCTCTCTCTCACTGTAGCCCTGTTCTCTCTCTTTTTCTCACTCTCTCTCCCTCTTTCTCTCTCTCCCTCTCCTTTTCTCTCTGTCTCTATAGCCCTGTCTTTCTCTCTCTCTCTCCCTCCTCTCTCCCTCATTCTGTTTCTGCAGCCCCCCTGTCTCTCTCTCTCTCTCTCCATCTCTGCCCCCTTGTCTGTCTCTCCCTGGTGGGCCGCAGGGAGTCCCCATCTCCAAAGCCGCAGGTGGCTTGAGGAGGACTCTCCAGGAGCACATCCTTAGGGCGGGGGCCCCCTTAGCACCAGGAGCACCAGGAGGGGAGGGGCCCGGGCACCGGGACCCCAACGCCTGCTGACAGGTGGTCGAGTCCGGGGTGAAATGTCCCCTCTGGGTCCTGAGATGGGGCATCGGGGCCAACGCTGTGTGTGGGTGTTGTGGGTGTGACGTGTGTGCACCTGTGCATCCCTGTGAAGAAAAATGGTGGTGGGGGGCGACTGGAGCACCTTCAAGCCTTGGGGGGCCACGGAGTCGGGGGTTCCGAGAGCACACCTGCTCCACCCCTTCCTTTTTACATAAAGAAATGGTAATAGCAGCAGACACGGAGACACACCAGGCAGTACCTGTGTGGTTAATTCTCACCATACACTAGGAAGTGGGTCCCATCATCACCCCACTCTACAGAAGGGGAAACTGAGGCACGGCGAGGCGACGCAAGCTGTCCAAGGTCCGGGATTTGGATCGGGCCTGCCTGGTTCCAGTCTGTGTTCTGGAACTGTCTACAGGGCAGGAGAGGAGGCAGTTGGAGCTAAGACTCCTGCCCCATCCCTCCATCACTCCTGAAACCCACCTCAAGGCAATGGAGGGTTGGACCCTCTACCCTGGGCTGTGGGGGTGTCAGGTGCTCAGGAGGGACCCCCTGCTTTCTCCCTGTTCCCTCAAATATGTCACCCTGGAACTCTGCTCTGGGGTCCCCCCTGATTCCTTCCTTCCCTCCCTCGTTTCCAGTGCTCGGCCTCTTGCTGATTCTGTCAGAAGCTGAATCCCAGACAACACGTGAGTCTGCAAGGAGCACACACAGTCCACGGCCAGAGCTTGGGGGGAGGGGCCAGCACAGGGGGGAAGCCAGGGCTGGCCCCTCCCCTTTCCCCAGCACCCCCTCCTCTGGGGAACCCCATGCCCCCCCAGCCTCTGTTTCAGCCTCAGCTTCTGACTTCAGCCTCTGTCCCCACAGGATCCTGCGCTCCGTGGTGCCCCGAACATTCCACCTGTATCAGTGCCACCGCCTGTCGCTGCAATCCGGGATTCATAGCTTCATTTGGGGAAATCGATAGCCCTTTAAAGAGTTGCGACGGTAACAACGCTTGGGGGCAGTGGTCGGGCACATCTGAGAGTGTCCGGGAGTCTCGGCCCTTGGTCGGAGAGGGTCAAGAGGGTCCTTGTCACAGAAAAGAGAAAGCAGAAGATACGAAGGTAGAGAGATAAGAAGTGATGAAGCCTGGCTTCCTGGAGAGAGAGGCGCTGGGTCCCCAGGAGACTGGGATCTGTGCCTCACTTTGCCCTTCAATAAGTGGGGAGGAGGATGCAAAGCTTCCCGCTTGCCCACCCCCAGCGTGGCACTTGCCTACTGTGTCTAAATCTGGGGTGTCGGCCAGCGGACTGAGATGAGCTGAGTGAGTGGCCTTCAGGAATGGCTAGCTCCAGCTGCAGCCCAGCCTCGGCTGTGCAGCCCAAAAGACACTGATGAGTTAATTCGCCACTGATTAATTAACCTAACTCTTTCCAAAAGACAGGTGGGGGGCTGGGAGATGGCAGCCCCGAGGGAACTTTGCCCTGTTGTGTTCCAGACATCAACGAGTGTGCGCAACCCACAGCTGTGTCCTGCGGGTCACTGGCGGACTGCCAGAACGTGTTGGGGAGTTATTATTGCGTGTGCAGCCCGGGTTATGAGCTTGCGTCTGGGAATAAAACGTTCAAGAATGAGAGTGAGAACACGTGTCAAGGTAAGAACCCCCAACAGTCCCCTTCTTTCCCTCCATCAGGCTTTGGAGTCACCGGAGCCATCTCCGGGGACCCAGGGCCCAGAGCCGTGCTTACACGTTCAGTGCTGGGGCTGAGTGGACACAGGTGTGCCATGCACCTGTCCCACCATCCCGGAGGGTCGGCCCAGGGTCAAGGACACCAAATTGGGGACCAGGACACCTGGGGTCCTATCCCTGCCCTTCCCCCCGATAGCTGTGTGACCTTGGCCGGGTTACTTACCCAAAAGTCACCGTTACTGTTTAAGCTGTGAAAATATTACTGGGGTTTTGTTTTTTAAACAAAGAGAGGGCGAGAGTCCCTGTCTTTTAAAGATGAAAGCGAAAGTTGCTTTGCCTTTTGTTAACGGCGTGATGTTGGACAAATTACTTTGCCTCTATGTGCCTCAGTTTACCCTCCTGTAAAGGGTGGGCAGGTGGCAGGGACAAGAGTGCTTGCCTCATAGAATTGCTGGGAACGTAAATGAGATTACAAAGGCGCCAACAGCTCCTGGCTCATCGAATGTGTTATATCGGCCATGACTGTTGGTTTTTTATTTTAATTATTATCATCCGATGCACCTTCTCCAGGGCGGGCCTCCATGGGGGGTCTGTGCCCCAGGGTGGGTCCTCAGAGAGCACCTGCTGTGGTCCCACCTGAAGGCGTGGTTCAGGCCCGGGAGAGCTGGTGCCTCCAGCATCACCTACTTTGTCCCCTTCCCAGAGGGAGCTGGCTGGGCAGGGGAGTGGGCACTAGGCATCCCTAAGGGAAGGTGGGAGCCAAGGCTCACCCAGAGAGAGGGAGTTCCTGGACAAGCAGGGAGAGGAGGGGAATGAAGGCGGGAGGTAAGGACATGCAAGGGTCAAGCTGCCCAGCACCAGCCCTCCTCTCCAAGCCCTGCGTGTGGGCATGGGTGGCAGAGCCTCCCTGGTGGGAAGGAGGAGGGACAGGGCAAGGGGTCTGTGCACTGGGGCCACAGAGGAAGCCTTCGTGGAGCCTGCGGGAGGGCCTCATCCACGACCCACAGGACTGCACTTTCGCCTGGCTTAGAAGCAAGCCCCTCTTCTCCAGGTGGACACAGCTCTGTTTGGGGAACAGAGGGACAGCTGGTTTTCAGCCCCTGCTCACCTCCTTGTGCAGTGACCAACCTGGGCAACTGCACATGGTGGTCATGGACTCTCCCACAAGCTCCTGGCATGGGAAGGGGGGTGGTTATGGAGGAGGCACGTTGCCATTTGCAGAAGCAGCCCAGGGCTGAGGGAGATGAGCGGTAGTGAGGTTGGAGAGGTGTCCCGTGGACTTGGAGATGTGTGATGGGTGGGGAGCAGCCTACTGGTTTGGTGCAGAGCCTCCCGCCCGCTCGGTGAGGAGGCCGCATCCTCAACCTGCTCTGGCCTGGCCACACCTGAAGACACTTCCTATTTGCCATCGTCAGTGGCAGCCATCGAGAGACCACCAGCCCCCAGCTCGGGCCCACATGTGCCTCTCCAAGCTGGACCTTCCCTGGGCTCAGCCATGCCTAGGAGCTGCCCTGCTCCCCCTGCATCACGATGGACCCAGGGACCCCATCTGAAAAGTGGAGGAGGGAGACTCAAGGGTGGCCCACTGTCTCTGCCACCCCTGCCCCTCCTGGAGGAAACACCTGCTGAAATCCTGACTCCTCTTTCTGCTGCTCTGTGTCCCTTCCCGTTCCCTGCCCAAGGCTCCACCCCAAACCTCCAAATAATTTGGGTTCACCAGCCCGGATGACAGTGGCACCGAAAGAGGCTGAGGCAGGGCAGGTGAAATCTGCCATCTCCCGACTCAGAGTTGGGTGAAGGAAGGGGCTCCCCATCTGGACCAGCAAGAGAAAGCACCACCAGATCCACCTCTCTCCCAAGGTCAGCCAGGACAGAAGACGGACAAGGGGGCGAGGTGACAGAGCTGCCTCCCACCCCTCGCACACAAGCCACGGCCTCCCTGTGCAGCCACCCAGCCAGCCCTTGCCCCCGGCTGGCCTTGCTCGGATGTGGGTTTGTACCCACTTCCTGCCAAGTCCACGGGGTCACCAGGATTCCAAGCAGAACTCGGCCAGCAAGCCAAGATCGGGCCCTCCCGGGGGAAAGCAGCTTTTCACCTGCACTGTTTCCAGAAGGCCCACTGTGGCCGGGGCTCCGTCTCTGCGGGCTGGGATGCAGCAGCCCTGACGTCCCTGCCCTGGCCATGAGCTGTCCAGGGAGGCCAAGGGCGCCGGAGCTGGCCGACATCGGGCCCCTAAGATGCCTGCGTGTGAATTAGGAGTGAATTGTGCCCCCTCGCCGGGGAGGAGACGGTGGGGTCTTCCGGAGACTTCCGCACCAGGAAACGTGGCCCGTCCCCAGCGCCGAAGGCCGTCCCCAGCTGCAGGTGTCCACCCCCCTCTCCTTCCCCTTGCAGACGTGGACGAATGTCAGCGGAACCCCAGAATCTGTAAGAGTCGAGGCACCTGCATCAACACCCTGGGAAGTTATAGCTGCCAGTGTCCGTCTGGCTTTCAGTTCAAAGCGGAGGACCCAAGGGTGTGCACAGGTAGAGGCCCCCAGGGGCTGGACAGGTCACGCGGCCCGAGCAGAAGGGAGAAGTTTCCCACAGTGCCCAGGGGGCCTCCCAGGAGGGTCTCTGCACAGGGCAGGGGGGCGGCAGGACCTCCGAGGCCACCCCACCCCTCCTGACCCCCTATTACTTGCAAACAGAGAAGAGGGATGAGCCACCTCCGGCTCTGAGGAGGGGAGCTTCTGTCAGGGCTGGGGAGGGGGCAAGCGAGAATCCCTGGTCAGGATCCAGCCCCCGTGACTCAGTTTCCCTCCTGGCCTCCGTTTCACCGCCTGTAAACCAGGGACCACAGTCCCTGCCGCCTCCATCCTGGGGGGAGGCCACGGGCGGTGCTTTGAGTCAAGTTGAAGGTCACCAGGTGGCGGCATTTGCTACAACAGTGGGACTTGGGGCGCCAGGCTTTGGGAAGATGGGAAAGTGGGCGCAGCGAGCTGGAGGAAGGCCTGACCCTCTGGTTTTGTCCTCAGACGTGAACGAATGCAGCTCGGGGCACAACCCGTGCCACAGCTCCACTCACTGCCTGAACGTCGTGGGCAGCTATCAGTGCCGCTGCCGCCCGGGCTGGAAGCCCATCCCCGGGTCCCCCAATGGCCCGAACACCACCGTCTGTGAAGGTCTGGTGCTCAGCTCCTGCTCTCCCATAAGGTGGGGGGGGGGGGGCTCTCTGGGGACCCCTGGGCAGCAGCTAATGAGCAGCTGGAATGGAAGTGTTTCGATATTTTCCCACCTGAGCATCTGCAGGAGGCTCACCTGTTGCGTGTCGGGGTTCTCCACGCTTCCCATAATCCCCGCTGTGTCCATTCTCTGGAGTGTGGGATCAGCAGGGGGTGTCGCCTCCAACCAGGGGAGGGCACGGCTACCACGGGGCAGGCAGAGGCGGGGGAGTCGGGCTGGTCCCTGCTGGACAGGGCCTGACCCTCGTCTTTGTGTCCCCAGATGTAGACGAGTGCAGCTCCGGGACACATCACTGCCACAATTCCACGGACTGTGTCAACACCAAAGGCGCCTACGGGTGCCACTGCCGCCAAGGCTGGAAGCCCATCTCCGGGTCCCCCAATGGCACCAACACCACTATCTGTGAAGGTTTGGCACTCAGCTCCCACTCCCCCATAATCGAAACATCTGATCCCTTAGGCACCAGCTCCTGCACCGATCAAGCACAAGGAGAGCTGCACGTAGATGTGGAAAAGAGCTGAGGGTCCCAGGGAAGGAGCTGGAGGGCCAAGGGGGGCTTTCTGGGGACCCCTGGGCAGCAGCTAATGAGCAGCTGGAATGAAGGTGTTTTGATATTTTCCCACCTGAGCATGTGCAGGAGGCTCACCTGATGTGTGTCGGGGTTCTCCACGCTTCCCGTAATCCCTGCTGTGTCCATTCTCTGGGATGTGGGATCACCAGGGGTGTCACTTCCAACCAGGAGAGGGCACGGATGCCAGGATGAAGGGACACGGGGCAGGTAGGGGGTGCTGGTCCCAGCTGGACAGGGCTGGACCCCCTTCTTCGTGTCCCCAGATGTAGACGAGTGCAGCTCCGGGACACATCACTGCCACAGTTCCACTGTGTGTGTCAACACTGAAGGCGCGTATGGGTGCCGCTGCCGCCGAGGCTGGGTGCCCACAGCCGGGTCCCCCAATAACCAAAAAAACACCGTCTGTGAAGGTGAGTGGCTCCTCTGACCCCAGACGCCATCCCCAGTGAAATGCACGCACATTCACCTCTTCCCGCCTGTTCCGATTTGCTAATGCTGCTGTTTTGCAAAACACCAGAAATGGATTGGCTTTTATAAAGGGAGTTTATTTGGTAACAAAGTTACGGTCTTAAGGCCATAAAGTGTCCAAGGTAGGGCATCAACAATTGGGTACCTTCACTGGAGAAAGGCCAATGGCGTCCAGAAAACCTCTGTTAGCTGGGAAGGCATGTGGCTGGCATCTGCTTGCTCCCAGGTAGCATTTCAAAATGGCGTTCTCCAAGATGTTGCTCTTGGGGCATTTTGTTCTCTCTTAGCTGCAGCTGTTCTTCAAAATGTCACTCTCAGTTGCTCTCCAAATGTCACTCACAGCCGCTCTGCGTTCCTTCTGTGTCAGCTCATTTATCTGGCTCCAGTGATTTAATTCAGACCCACCCTGAATGGGTGGGGCAACACCTCCGTGGCAATTATCCAATCAAAGTCATCATCCACAGTTGGGTGGGTCATAGCTCCATGGAAACATCCAATCAAAAGGTCACACTCTGCTCAAAAAGAATAATCAATCTGCCCCCACAAGATGGCATCAAAGATAACAGTGTTCTGGGGGCCAAGATACATCCAAACCGGCACATCACCTAATGCACCTCTGTCCTGTCCCCCTGCAGAGACCTCCTTGCCCCCCTGGACCCCACCTCCTGGAATCAGCAGCCAGGTGAGCAGCCCCGGCAGGTAACCTGTGCACACACCATGCCGCCCCCTGCCCCTGTGCCCCGTGAGGGGTCTCTGACCCCTCCTCTCTCCTCCCCTCTCCCCAGAGTCTCTCCCAGTTTTTTGACAAAGTCCAGGCTCTCCGCAGAGACTTCAAGCCAGCAACAGCCCGGGATACCATGCAGGTAAGGGGGATGCCCAGGGGGACAGTGCAGGGGTGGCCAGGGGACGCTGCAGTATCAGTGGAGACCACCTTCGGCCCAAGCAAAGACTTCTGGCCAGGGACACACACGTGTCCATATGCAGAATGTACCCACATACGTACACCCATTGCACAAATACAGACACATACACAACCTGTTCCGGTTTGCTAATGCTGCCGTTATGCAAAATACCAGAAATGGATTGGCTTTTATAAAGGAGATTTACTAGGTTACAAATCCAGTTTTAAGGCCATAAAAGTGTCCAAACTAAGGCATGAACAAGAGGATACGGACACTGAAGAAAGGCTGATGGTGTCCAGAACACCTCTGCTGGCTGGGAAGGCACGTGGCTGGCGTCTGCTGGTCCTTTGCTCCTGGGTTCTGGTTTCAAAATGGCTTTCTCCAAAATGTCTCTGGGTTTCTTTCTCTCTTAGCTTCTCTCTCTCAGCTCCTGTGCATCCTTGCTTGATCTCCCAAGGTGTTTGTCGCTAAGCATCTGGGGGTCCTCTTCTGAGCTTCTCCAGGGCAAATTCTGGATTACGTATTTTAGTTTCTCTCTAAGTGTCTCTCAGCTTCTCTGAGCTCCTTCTCTCCAAGAGCTCTCTTAAAGGACTCCAATGATCTAATTAAGACCTACCTGGAATGGGCAGGATCCACACATCTATGGAAATGATCTAATCAAGAGGTCTCACCTACACATCTCCATGGAAACAACCTAATCAAAAGACTAAGTCAGCTCCCACAAGATTGCATTAAAGGACATGGTTTTTGTGGGGGGCATAATAAAGTCAAACCAGCATGCACCCCTGCTCTCGCACACTCACACACATACACAGGTGAGTTGTTAATGGCTCCACTACCGAGTGGAGTGCAGCCTCTGCAGCCACCCACCTGGGTTCGAATCCCAGCTCTGCCCCTTCTTGCTATGTGAACTCAAGCAAGTGAGCCTGGTTTCCCTATCGGGCATGAAAATGGTGCTTACTCTGCAGAGTTGGTGTGTAAATGAACTAGGAGAAGTAACGCTAGAAGAACGGGGCCTGGTACCCAGGAAGCATTACGTAGAAGGATGAGTGCATGCCCTTCACCCATTGCACTCTTTGCTAGAAATGTCACAAGAGCCGTTTATGTACTTTTCGATGTTCTATCTTGTCGCCACATTTTTACAAAAGGAAACCTAAGTGAGTGAAATTAATTTTAATATCGTATCCACAATATGTATCTACAGTGTTACCATTTCAACATGTAATCGATAGAGATAAAAATTGGTAAGACAGCTCACGTTCTTTTTCTCGTACTGCCTTTGAAATCTGATGTGCACTTTATGCTCAGGGCACATGTTGGGTGGGATCAACCTCTCGTGAAGGTTGTTAGCCACATGTGGCTTTTGGTGGCCCTAAAGGACAGTGCAGACTTAGAACAGCCCCTGGCTTCTATGGATATGTATGTATGCACACAGGTGCATGCCCCATCGCAGTACCTGTTTCTTGGTCTCCCAGGCAACCCAGTGGTTCTCAAGACTGCCCCGTGGTGGGCAGTGAGATCAGGGTCTTTCGGGCAGCCCCCCACAGTGGTCCAATGACCCAACCACCCTGTCACCCCATCACCCCTCCCAGAATCTCATCAAGTCAGTGGACGAGTTGCTGGATGTCCCTGGGGACCTGGAGACCCTGGCCCTGCCCGATCGCCACCGCCTGGCCACCCACCTCCTCTCGGGCCTCCAAGAAATGCTTAGAACCCTGGGGGAGACGTTGTCTGAAGACTCCCTTACCTACGTCAGCCCCGGGGACACAGGTGAGGCCTCCTCAGGTCCCGCCCCAGCCCCCAGCCCGCTCTCGGTGCCCCCCACTCACTGCCCCTCTCCCCTCAGAGCTGTCCCTGATGGTCCAGGAGCAGGGAGCTGGAAACGTCACCGTGGGCCAAAGCCACGCGCGGATGCTACTCGACTGGGCCGTGGCAACCAGAGCCGGGGACTCAGGTAATAGCACGGGGGTCGGATGGGGGGCCCCGTGGGAGAGGGAAGGAGGTAGTGAGGCTGAGGTTCAGGATCTGTAACAACTGGGTACTAATTTGGGGGGCCGCAGACATCACGGGGGCTGGGGGCTGGTCGACCCTGAATTAGGTGTCTTAGGAAGGAGACCTCACCTGAGCACCTGAGCTCAACTTCGGCGAGGCCCCGCCCACTGCCGGGGCTAGGCCGGGGGCGGGCCCTGAAGGCGTGTGGCCCCGCCCCTAAGCGCGGGGGGGCTCGTGACCACGCCCACCCAGGGCTGGAGGGGTGTGGGCCCCGCCCCCTTTCGTGAGCGCTGTCCCAGGAGCGAAGGCTGGAGGAGACAGCGCACTTGTCTGTCTGTCCGTCCCCAGGCCCCACCGTGGTGGGCATCTTCTCCAGCAAGAAAATGCAGAAACTGCTGGCCAACGCCTCCCTGACCCTGGATCCCGTGAAGAAAGCCGAGCTGGAGGAGAGCCACGAGGGCCCTGTCCGCGGCGCCCAGCTCGAGCTCCTCTCGGCCGTCAACTCCGTCTTCCTTAGCAACAACGACACCGAAGTGCTCACGTCCCCTGTCACCTTCGCCTTCTCCCACGAGGTGAGTCCCGGGTGGGAGGCAGTCAGTCCCGCTGCTCGCCCCCTCGCCAAGGACTCGGGGTCCCTCTGCTCCCCTCTGTTCACTTCTGTTCACGCTGCTCCTTCCTCAAACACGCCCCAGGGCCTTTGCACTTGCTGGGCCCTCTGCCTGGGACACCTTCCCCCAGGTGACTTGTTCCTCTAACTCTTTGCAGTCTTGGCTCGAATGTCACCTTCTCATCCGGGCTTTCCCTGAACTATTTAATAAACAACCAGCAATCCCTCCATTTCCCCAGATGCTTGCTTGTTCTTTCTTTCTTTCTTTCCTTTCTTTCTCTTTTTTTACACATTTTAAAAAACCGTGGTAACATATTACCTAAATTTGTCATTTTAACCATTTTTAAGTGTACAGTTCCATGGCATTAAATTACATTCATAATTCTGCGCCACCATCAACAATGTCCACTATCAAAACTTTTCATCATCCCAAACAGCAACTGGGTACCCATTAAGCAGTAGCTCTCCCTTCCCCCTCCCCCCAGCCTCTGGAAGCTTCTAATCCATTTCGTCTCCGTGAACTTGTTTATTCTAAATTTTCCATATAAGTGGAATCATACAATATATTTGACCATTTGCGCCTGGCTTCTCTTCTCAGCATAATGTATCCAAGGTTTATTCATGTTGTAGCATGTGTCACAGAATTTCATTCCTTTTTTATGGCTGACTAATATTCCATTATGGGTGGACCACATTCAGTTTATCTGGTGATAGACCTTTGTCCATCATTTTTTAATAGCACTCGCCACCCTTTAAGATACTATGCAGTTTATTTATTTATCAAGTTCATTATGGTCTGTCTCCCCCACCATCTTCTATGGGCAGGTATTTGTCTGCCCTGTCCACTGCTGTGCTTAATGGGTATAGCTGGTACTCAAGAAACACTTGCCAAATGAGAACCAGCCTGCCCCGATCCCCACACCCAAGAGTAGGCTCAGGCCGGCCTTTCTGAGCAACCCCGTCTGCCCACAGCCAGAGATTCCTGGGCTGCGGCAGGAGCTGCTCTGTGCCTCTTGGAAGGCAGATGGCAACGAAGGCGGACACTGGGCCACCGTGGGCTGCCGGACACTGGGCAGCAGAAATGGCAGCACCACCTGCCGGTGCAACCACCTGAGCAGCTTCGCCATCCTCATGGCCCACTATGACGTGGAGGTGAGCTGCCTGGGGGTGGGCAGAGGGGAGACAGTCCGCTGGTTCTCAGGCGGATCCCCCTAGACCTCCCTCTGCCCCAGCACCTAAACTGGGTGGCCTGGCACTGTGGGGCCTGCTCCCGCCAGCGCCCCTTCCGATTGTCCGCCCCGCATCGGTTGTCAAAGAACCTTAAAAGTTCCCCCACGTGGAAAGTTCTGGGGAGCACAACTTTTGCTGTGGCCTCAGGGGATGGATCCATAGAAGAGCCGGCCCTGGGGGATAACGGGTTGGCCCAGGCTAACTGCGAGTTGATGCAGGAGGTAGGAGGCGCAGGAGGTAGATGAGGGCAGAGGTGGGCTGGGTCCAGAGAGCTGGGGCATTGGAGGCCTCACTGGCGGCCTTGGCCAGGGCAGTCCCGGTGGGTCGAGGGCGGGGGTGGGGGCCGAGGCCAGGCCGCAGGTGGCCAGGGGACAGGAAGGGAAGTGGGATCCCTGCTGTGCCCACGGGCGGCAATTTTTTAGGGTGAGAGCTCCGCAGCCAGGCTTGGGTAGCTACGTTGAAGGCAGAGAGGGGGAGAGGACAGGGGAGGCGTGAGCCGCCTGCGGGGCGGGAAGGCCTCCGGGCCGCGATCGAACCCCGCCCGCCCGTCCGTCCCGCCCGCAGGACCCGAAGCTGGCCTTGATCACCAGGGTGGGGCTGGTGCTGTCGCTGATCTGCTTGCTGCTCTGCATCCTCACCTTCCTGCTGGTGCGGCCCATCCAGGGCTCGCGCACCACCGTGCACCTGCACCTGTGCATCTGCCTCTTCGTGGGCTCCGCCATCTTCCTGGCCGGCATCGAGAACCAGGGCGGCCAGGTGAGGCCCGGGCCCCGCGCGCGGTCGGCGGCCGTGCGGCTTGGGCCTGGCTCCGCCCCCAGCCGGCGTGACCCCGCCCCACGCCGGTCACGCTCCCGCCGTGGCCCCGCCCCCCGGCCCGCACCGTGCAGGCGTGACCCCGCCCCGCCCCGTCGCGCTCACGCCGTGGCCCCACCCCGTGCTGACGTGGCTCCGCCCCCTTCCCGCCCCGTGCAGGCGTGACCCCGCCCCGCCCCGTCGCGCTCACGCCGTGGCTCCACCCCGTGTTGACGCGGCCCCGCCCCTCCTCGGAGCAGGGTCCCCGCCCCGCCCCGTAGCGCTCACGCCGTGGCTACACCCCGTGTTGACGCGACCCCGCCCCTCCTGGGGGCAGTGTCCCCGCCCCCTCACGGCCCCGCCCCGCGCCGACGCGGCCCCGCCCCGCCCGCAGGTGGGGCTGCGCTGCCGCCTGGTGGCCGGGCTGCTGCACTACTGCTTCCTGGCCGCCTTCTGCTGGATGAGCCTGGAGGGCCTGGAGCTCTACTTCCTGGTGGTGCGCGTCTTCCAGGGCCAGGGCCCGAGCACGCGCTGGCTCTACCTGGTCGGCTACGGCGTGCCCGGCCTCATCGTGGGCGTGTCGGCGGCCGTCAACCCCCAGGGCTACGGCCGCGTCCTCTAGTGAGTGCGGCGCGGGGCGGGCGGCGGGGCCCGGCTGCGACCTGGGGGTCCGGGGCGCTGACGGGACCCCTCCCCTCCGCCTCAGCTGCTGGCTGGACCCGGCTCGCGGCTTCCTCTGGAGCTTCCTGGGACCCGTGACAGTCATCGTTTTGGTAAATGCCCAGCCCCACCCGCCCCGGCCAGCTCTGGGACGCCCCCTAGCCCCAGCCCCAGCCCTAACCCCAGCCCGCGTGCCCGGCTTCCCACAGTGCAATGCCCTCATCTTTGTCATCACCGTCTGGAAGCTCGCTCAGAAGTTTTCTGAAATCAATCCAGACATGAAAAAATTGAAAAAGGCGAGGTGAGAGGAGGAGCGGCTGGAGGGGGCGAAGGGGCCGGGATGGGGGGCGGGACAGGGGCAGAGGGGGTCCCCGCAGGCCTCCCGCCCGCTGCAGCCAGCTCTCCTCGCACCCCGCAGGGTGCTGACCATCACGGCCGTGGCCCAGCTCTTCGTGCTGGGCTGCACGTGGGTCTTTGGCCTGTTCCTCTTCAACCCGCACAGCTGGGTGCTGTCCTACACCTTCACCGTCCTCAACTGCCTGCAGGGCCTCTTCCTCTTCCTCCTGCACTGCCTGCTCAACAAGAAGGTGGGCCAGGGGCGGTTCCCGGCACCCCGGCGTCCCCTCTTCCCCCGCCTTACCCATCACCCACCAGTCGCTGTCCCACAGGTGAGAGAGGAGTACCGGAAGTGGGCCTGCCTGGTCACGGGGAACAAGTACTCGGAGTTTGCCTCCACCATGTCCGGCACCAGCCACAACCAGACCCGGGTAAGGGGCTGTCCTGGGGCAGTGGTGCAGGAAGGTGGGCCGCCCCCCACCCCACCTGCAGCTCGGGCCTCACGGGCTCCCTCTTCCCCCAGGCCCTGCGGGCGTCCGAATCGGGCATGTGACGGCAGCTCGGCCAGGCCAGCGGCCCCAGTGGCCTCAGCAGCTTTTGCACAGGCTGAAGACTGTTCTTTCTTTCCCACTGCTCTGCTCCCCCCCAGCCTCCCACCTCGGCCCCCATGGGCACCAGGGAGAGGGGGTGACAGCTGGGGTTCTGTCGCTGAACCCCAGAAAGCTCAGCCAAGGCGGACAGTCAAGCCAGCCACCTCTTTCTGCTGCACCCAGCTGTCTTGGCTGCGACCTGGGGAAGGGGCAGAAGCTGGCCCCGGCTGCAGCCCCCTGCCCCAGTGCACGTCCCAGAACTGGTGGGGGGTCTGGGTGCTGGGGTTCAGCTTCCCTCTGAAACTAAGACTGATGTCAGGGCAGCGGGGTAGGTCCTCCCCGCCCCAGCTCTGCTGCCTCAAGCTCACGGTACAGACACTTCTGCCCCCTCATGGGGCAGAAGATTCGAACTGTTTTGAAGGTTATAGATGTTGTGTAATATATTTTTGTCTAAATCTTTCAATGTTGACCCTTAAAATTAAATCCCATGCCAACATAGACTGGTGACAGCGTTGCTCACTGGCCAGGCCCATGGCTGAGAACAGATGGGATGGGAGCCAGGCTTCCATAATAAAAATTTATTCTTACACAAATCTACAGCGTTAAGACGTAAAAAGGGAGACCCGTTGTGGCTTAGAAAGAGCGTGAAGTAAGACTTGGGGAGGCAGCGGCAGCTCGGGGCTCTGTCAGGCGCTTGGTTACCGGCTCTGCTCGACTGCAAGACACAGAGGAGGAGCCGGTGAGGGGAGAGAGGGCCCCAGCCCCCCCAGCCCCGCCTGGCCGACCGGCTTACTGTACGTGGAGATGTCAATTTCTTCCGGAAGCTCTGCCACGTTCACTTCAAACCGGTCCTGGACGTCATTGAGGATTTTGGCATCGTTCTCGTCGGACACAAAAGTGACAGCCAGGCCCTTGGTGCCAAAGCGACCCGCACGAGCCACCTGCCGGCAGTGCACAGGTGGGGTCAGGCCTCCCTCCCTGCTATCCCCGGAGGCACCAGGCGGGGACCGGGTGGCGACTCACCCGGTGGAGGTAGGTGTCCGAGTCCTCGGGCATGTCGTAGTTGAAGACGATGTTGACGCGCTCGATGTCCATCCCTCGGCCGAACAGATTGGTGGCCACCAGGATCCGCCGCTGGAAGTCCTTGAACTGCTGATAGCGCGCCAGGCTGGGATGTGGGAAGAGGCAGCGGTCAGGCACGGGGCTCCCGGCACTCCCGAACTCCCCCGTCGGCGTGGCGCTCACCGCTCGTCTTGTGCCATGCCCCTGTGGATGGCGATGGCCGGGAAGTTCTGCTCTACGAGGAGCTGGGCCAGAGCCATGCAGCGCTGCACGGACTTCACGAAGACCACTACCTGCGGGGCGAGCTCAGCCTGAATCCCCGCACCAGCCCCCCAGCCCCCCGCCTACCCCCACCCGGGACAGGCTGGCGGAGGGAGCTCACCTGGTTAAACTCCAGCACATCCAGCAGGTCGAAAAGCTTGCGGTTCTTCTCGCTGTCCTTGAGCTTGACGTAGTACTGCTGCAGGCCGTGCAGTGTCAGCTTGGTCTCGTCGTCCACAAACACCTCCATGGGCTGAAGGGGAAGGAGGCAGCAGGGGCGGGCCGGGCTCACGCCTGAGCTGCTCGCGGCCCAGGACCCTTCCGGCAAGTGGCAGAGGAAACACTTCTCCACCAAGAGGAGACTGCGCTCAGGCCCGGGCCCGACAGCGCTGCCAGGGGGCCGAGCCTCGGGAGAGGAGGGTGGGCGAGGGCCGCGGGCCCAGCCTACTCACGTCCTGCATGAACTTCCTGCACACGGGCCGGATCTCCTTGCTCAAAGTGGCGCTGAACATCATGCACTGCTTCTCGTGGGGCGTCAGGCGGAAGATCTCCTGCACGTCCCGCCGCATGTCTGGGAGGGCGGGCGAGCGGGAGGAGGTGGGCATGCCGCTAGCAGGCCGCGGGCCCCCAGGAACAGCCCGGCCCTCCCCCCGGGCCGGTGGCCCCAGGATGGGTCCGTGAGCGAGGGCTGAGGGGCGAGTCCCCAGGCGCCTGAGGGGCTGGACTCGGGGCGGGCGCAGCGGGAGGAGCTGCCGTCCACTTACACGCTGGCAGCGCGGAGCAGCCGGGCCAGTGCGCCTCGGGCCACGCTTCAGGGAGGGGAGCCTGAGGCAGAGACGGCCACTGGGGTGAGAGCTGCAGCTGCCTCCCTGGCGCCAGCCCCTCCCACGGCCCCGTCGGGGCTCACAGCAACCCCCCGGAGTGGGCTGCGGGCGCCTCTGGTCCCCCCTGATGTGGCATCACACTCTGCCAATACTGCCTCTGTCCCCGTGGTTGTTTCTGGGGGCTGTGGGGGGCCCTGCCCGCCCCTGACCCACCGGGGGGACGCCGTCGCCTGCCTGCTGAGGCCCCCGGAAAGCGGGCTCAGGGTCTGGGGCGGCCAGGAGGGTGGCCCTGTGGCAGGTGGGCCCCGCGGCCCCGCAGCCTCGGGGGACGCTCACCCAGCTGCTCCAGCATCTTGTCACACTCGTCCAGCACGAAGTGCTTCACGTTCCTCAGGTTGAGGGTCCGGTTCCGCACGAGCGCCAGGATGCGGCCCGGGGTCCCCACCACGACGTGGGGGCAGTTCTTCTTCAGCACCTCCTCGTCCTTCTTGATGGCGAGGCCTCCGAAGAACACGGCCACCTGCAGGGCAGAGGGGCTGAGGGCATGCACCCCACTCTGTGCCCACATCCCCGCCCCCCCCCCCAGGGCCTCCGGACAGAGGAAACCGCAGGAGAGCCAAGCCCCGGCTCCCTGGAAAGGAGGCCCAGGGCTGGGAGCAGCCGGGCCTCTGGGGGCCGTGCATAATTCATCGGCCTCTTAAGGCGCAGAAACCACTGCCAACTTCAAGGCCGTGGCTGCAGCCGAGCTTGGTAAATGCTGCCTGGGCCAGAGCCAAGCCTGCAAGGCGGGGGACGGGGGCAACAGGCTGCCAGGGCTCACCTTGACGCTGGGCATGTACTTGGAGAAGCGCTCATACTCCTTGCTGATCTGGAAGGCCAGCTCCCGCGTGTGGCACATGACCAGGACTGTCACCTGGGGGGGGTGGGGGAAGACAGGCGCTGGGTAGCGTCCTGCGTCTGCAGGGCCTGGAGCCCACACCCGTGCCCTCCCATCACTGCTCTTCTTCCTCAGCCCGGGCCAGGGGGAGGCCCAGACCCCACGCCTCCAGCTGCCCTCATCCCTGGCGCCCTCTCAGAGGTGCTGTGGCCTCTGTCTCCCAACCCCAGCAGCTGCGGCGCTGCCAGGAACCGAGAAGGGCCCAGTGACTGCCAGACCCAGCCCGGCCCGGGGATGCCTGTGCTCAGCTCCTTCTAGAGACTCCACTCCCAGCCAGCCCAGGAAGCTGAGAGGGAGGCCGCCCAGCTTTCGGGCCTCAACACAGCCTTCCACTAAGTCCTTGTCCTCCCGATTTACCCAAATCGAACAAGGGCCAATACGCGGCTGCTGGGGTGCACATCACAGGATTCCTCGCAGGGGCAGAATGCTGGGGTTCACCTAAGTGTCCCTGAACCGCAGGACAGTACTGTGGACGAGGAAGCCAGCCTCGGTGGGCACCCGCAGTCCCAGAACCCCCAGTTCCCCGCCAGGCTCGAGAAATGCCCAAAGAAAGAACAGGGCAGGAAGGCACAGTAGTTCCCGATGTTTCCTACAAGTGCCCTTCCCGATTTTGTTACAAACCAGCTACTGCACCTAATTTTGAAAGCCACAGGAACAACATGGGGACAGAGGCGTTACACAGGTGGGGAACGGTGCGGGGACCACACACCTGTCCATTGACGGGCTCCAGCTGCTGCAGGGTGGCCAGCACGAAGACTGCCGTCTTGCCCATCCCAGATTTGGCCTGGCACAGGACGTCCATGCCCAGGATGGCCTGGGGGATGCACTCGTGCTGGACTGCGGAGAGAGAGGGCATGAGCCGCCGGAGCCGGGCCTCCCGCACCTGCCCGAGTCCTCCCGGGGCGTACCCTCAGACGGATGCTCAAAGCCGCAGTCCACGATGGCCCTCAGGAGCTCCGGCTTCAGCAGAAAGTCCCGGAAGCCAGAGCTGTGGATGGACACGTAGGAGCCCTTGACATCTTTCTTGGGGGGCGCTGGGGTGCTCTCGGGAGGAGCCTGGGGCTCTTCGTCTTCTTCATAATCCAGGAGCTCGTTTTCCACATCCTGCTCAGCCATGGTGCTTAGGGCAGGAGGCAGAGAGGAAGGGTAGGGGGTGATACCAGGGTCAAGGGCACCGGCTGGGGGCACGTCCTCAGAGCGGCCACAAGAGGCCCACCTAGCAGATGAGGCCGGGACTCCAGCACCCTCTGAGCCCATTCCCTCACTGCCTTGCCCCCCCACATCCCAACAGGCACCCCCATGAGACACCTCCTCCTTCACCATGGACGCCATGCCTCCACCCCACCACTCTCGTCCAACCTGCCCCATCACTCCCCCGCCCCCACCAGGTACACACTGGCCTGGTCACAGCCACCCACTCAACACTCCAGCAGCCCCCACCACTCTCAGAGTGAAACCCTGAATCTCGGCCCAGCCTTCCCAACCCTCCTCCTGGCCCGGCTAACCTCCCCCACACCCCTTCCACGTGGCCCCCCCGCCTCATTTTGCTTCTCAGACTCGCCATCCTCTCCCCCTGCCTGAGCCTGCCACTGCAGCCACCTGGACACTGCTCCCAGGGCTTTGCAAGAAGCTCTAATGCACCTCAGGCCACCGAGACTAAGGTGCCCCCATCCTATCGCCCCAGCCCCCGCTGGGCCCGCAGGGCGCAGGACCCCAGGGACCTGGAGGAGGGGGGCACGGCTGCCCCACCCGGCTCTCCTGCTATTTGTGGTCTACACAAGGGAATAATTAAGTGCTCTCAGGGAAAGGCCTCCCATTGGGCCTGGGCCAATGAAAGCGAAGCCGAGATGGCAAATGGGATTAATCCAGAGCACTCCCACATCCTAGCTTTAATTCTCTCCATGTAGAGACCTACTGGGTGCCAACCACCCAAAGGCGAGGAGAACCCCCTCTGTCCTGCCCACTCCACCCAGCCTCCAGGCCAGCAGGGGTGGGGGGCAGTACTGAAGCAGGGCCTTCTCCCTGAGGCTGGAAGCTGAGGGTCCTGGGCCCGGGTTCTGGCCCTCCTGTCACTCATGCCCTTCCTGACTTCCTCCAGGCCCAGGGCTTTGAACACCCCATATGCTGATGCCTCCCCAAGGCTGGTCTCCAGTGGCGCCCCACCCCCCACCCCTGAACTCCAGACTCTGTCACCAGCTGCCTTCTCCAGGTCTCCCCTTAGAAGCTGAACTCAAAATGCTCAGAACAAAATTCCGTTTCTCCCTGAAGCCTGCTTTCCCCACTTGTGAAGGGCAACTTCATCCTCTTGATGGTTCTGTCTTTTCTCTCTCATTCCCTCCAAGTCCAATCTTCCAGAAAGTCCTGCTGGGTCAACCCAGCCAATTCTCACCCCTCCTGCCACACTGACCCCGGCCACCATCACTACTCTCTCTCTTTTAAAAATTTATTTAGAACGAGGTTATTGAGACATCACTCACATACCACAGAACTCATCCATTTAAAGTGTACAGTTCCACGTTCTTTAGTGTGTTCAGTCAATTTTAGAATTTTAGAATGTTTTCATCACCTTAAAAAGAAATCCTGTGCCCTTTAGCCATCACTCCACTATCCCTCCCTCCCTCCATCCCCACAACCACTGATCTCCTTTCTGTCTCTATGGATTTGCTTATTCTGGACTCTTCGTTTAAATGGAATCATACAATAGGTGATCTTTTGTGACTGTGTTCTTTCACTCAGCATCATGTCTTCAAGGTTCATCCACGTGTAGCACACATCATAACTTGGTTCTTTTTAGTGTTCAAATAATATTCCATTGTCTGGATGGACTACAGCTTATCCATTTGTCAGTGATGGACATGTGAGCGCTATCACTCCTGCTTTGTTTATGCCAGTAGCCTCCCTGCTTCTACCCTCCCCCTACAATCAACTCTCCCCAAAGCAGCCAAAGGGAGCCGTTTAGAAGTTGAGCCTGGTCATGTCACTCCTCTCTTCAAAACCTCCACAGGCTCCCGGGGTGCCTCCTTCATCTACACAGCCTACACAGCCTGACCCACCCCACTGTGCAGCCTCATCTCCCCCATGCCCCTCACTCCTGGGACTAGTGTCTCTCCACCCCACAGCTGCACATGTCTTTCCCGCTCTATTCAAGCTTCCACTTAAATTTTCTCACTTCAAAAGCATCTTTCCTGCCAGTCCCAACGGAAAGGGGCCCCCTGCCAGTCACACCAGCCCCTCACACATTTGTTATTCTCACTGGACTAACTGTTCTGTTGACTGTTAACGCCCCCAGCGCCCAGAACAGTACCTGGCACGTGGCATCTACCCCACCCGGGTGCTCCCTAAATCACAGCTGACTGAATGGAACTAGAATCAAGGCCTTAAGGCAGAGTTCAGGGCTAAACAGTCTCCTCGTCTGATTCTTCAACGAGGCCGGACAGCGTCCTTTCTCAGGCAGCATTGAAAAGAACAGGAGCCAAGAAAGGTGAGTCCAAAAAGCATCAAATCCTTTTGGGGTATGGGGAGTAGGACACTGTGGTTAGGAGGATAGTACCAGTAGAAGACAAAGCTACAGGAGCTTGTCAGGCCCAGGATATTTGTACTTAACATGCTAACAAAAAGGAAACCACGGATTAAGTTTTGGAATTGAGTGACTCAACCAGGATTTGCCAAGAATAATCCGAAAGCGAGGACGGAATGGAAACATCAACAACAGGAAAAACCGGTTACGGAAACGAAAGAGAATTAAGCAAGGTGGGGATGCTGAGAAGGGAAGGAGAGGATGGAACAATCCACAGATCTGGGCCATCCCCTGGATGACCTGAGGACACATAAGCCCCAGAATCATCTTCTCTGGGCTTCAAAACCTGGTGACCAGAAGGAGATGGCGTATTTAAAAGAAACAGGTCAAGTGAAAGTTATGTTGGTTTTGGTGGGGAGATAAATTTGCATGGAGACGGATGAAGGCACAAACATTTCCATGGGGAGGCTGGACAGGGATCTCAAGCTCAAAACAAATTAGATGAGGACAGGGAACACGGCAGGGTTCTGTTCCGCCTGGAGGGGATGACCGCGATGGCCAAAGTCCCCGGAGTGGTTAAACCTGAAAGTTGACACGGAGATGGAGACAACCCAGACTCGCCGCTAAGTGCCCCTGTGAAGCTTTGTTCCCTACTGGGGACTTCTATCTCCAAAAGGATGTTTCTTGTGTCCTAAAGATCGGAAACCCCGAATCCCCCCCAAAAGCAGAGCAGAAACAGAATGGGGGTCGCGGGAGAGAGGAGTCCCTCGGATTCGGAGAACCCCGTCCCATCGCGAAGCTTCAGCTTCTCCCACCGCCGCCCCAGCTCCCAGATCTCCCGCCCTGAGCGCCCTGGGGTCTGTGCGGGAAGATAAGTTCGATCTCCAGGCCGGGGTCGACCCGCCGCGGCCATGACAGCCGCCCCCGGAAGTGGACCCGCGCGCCAACGGCTGGACCGACCCCTCGCGCATGCGCCCCTGCGCCCAACGGCTGCCGCGCGCGCGCCCCGGCCGCCCCGCCCCCACATTCCCCTGTCTCGCGCCCCCGCCTCGTCCCCCCTTCGGTCGCGGGCGTCTCCCCCTCGTTCGCTCGCCCGCACGTCCAGGGCCGCCGCACTGCGGCCCCGCGCCCCGGCCTCGCCTCTCACCTGGTTCTCCGTTCGTCTCTGCGTGCTACGAGAACAACCGACCCGCTCAGCTTAACAACCGCGCGCCACAACACGAGCTGCCCCGCTTCCGGCCTTCCCGCCGCCGACTACGGCTCGCTCATTGGGCCGCTGCCTTGTCATTCAAATGGACGCCGCGGCGGCGATTCGACCATCTGGAGGCCTCGGAAGGCGATTGGTGTAGAGCGGAAAGAGGGCGTGGCCCGCCTCTCGGGTTCATTGGTCAATCTAAAAGTAGGCGCGCCCGAGGGGGCCGGTGGAGGAGGGCGCCTGCTCGCGCTCCGTCACGTGACCGGACGTTCGCCCAAGGAGGGCGCAGCCATGCTTAGTACTGGCAAACGAAGCCGGAGCGCTTGGCCCGCAGCGGGTAGTCGACCCTTAGGAAACGTGGAGAATTTTCTGGGCACTGAACCCCGTCAAGTGGGGTACTCGAAGTGGGCATTAATGCCACGATGGCCGCTCTAAAGGGCTCTGAGGAGGGTCGGGAGTTTGGAATGACTTCAGCATGGAGACGACAGACATTTTGTGCCCACAGTGGGGAACGCTCCCAGGGCTTTGAGAATTTGAGAAATTGTCATAAGCAGCAGTTCCCAGTCGTGGGGAGCGATGTCCTGGGTGGGACAGTGTGCCAGCCATGGCAGGTGCAGGCCACACAACCCAGCTGTTTTTAGGGTCAATAAAGCTTGTGTGTTTATTTTACTATTGCCTAGTATTCGTTTTCCCCAACCTTTTCTCTTTTCTTCCAGTACTGTACTGAAGTACGACTTAGAGTGAAAGGAACGGATCAATGATTTATGACCATTGTCACCCGAGTGACAACCACCTAGTTGAAGATGTAGAGCATTTCCAGCACCCCAGAAAGTTGTCTTGTGCCCCTTTCCAGTCAGCTTCACCCCCACGCTGGTCCAGACGATGACTATCCGGATGTCTATCACCCTAGATTAGTTTTCTCTGTTCTCGTTTCATATAACTGGAATCATACAGGAGATTGTCTTTTGGATCTGGCTTCTTTCACTCAACATAATGCTTTTGTTGTCTGTCCACGTTACTGCGTGTGTTCATGGTTCTTTCTTTTTTATGGCTGAGTAGCATTCCACCGTGTGGCTATGCTACAAAACAGACAATACAGTTTCTTCATTCACCTGTCAATGGATATTTGTTTCCAGCATTTGGCCATTATTTAAAAAGCTGCTAAAAACACCCTTGCGGAAGTCTTTTTGTGAACACGAGTTTTTCATTTTCTGGGGCAGACACCTCGGAGTGGAAGGGTGGACCATGGATATGTGTGTGCTCAGCTTTAGTAGATCCTCATCATTTATCAGAGTGGTTTTTTCCATTTTATACTTCCACTAGCAACCTGTGGAAGTTCCAGTTACTCCCAGTCCTCGCCCACACCTGGTATTTGTTGGTCTTTCCCCAGCTTTGTATCAATTTGGGGGCAAGCGAGTGGGGCAGCATTCCCATCTCCCTAGCCCCTGGACAGTTTTCTCCACAGCCCTTCCAAGGAAGTTCTAGTATGTCAGCTTCATTTATCGTAGGCTGCCTTTGGGTCCAGATCCAGACAACAAAGTCTGAGAGTTGATGTTGGCCAAAAGCCTAAAGAAGAGAACCCAGTCACTCCAAGCCAACTGGAGGAAAGCTTTAAATGATATTAGGTTGTCATTTTACATCATAATTACTCCCTTCACTTATATAGCACTTGCCGTGTGCCCAGTAGGGCCAGGATGAGGGTGAAGCACGTGAGGTATTCACCTCAGGGGCAAAATTTAAGAGGGTGCCCCAAAATGCAACAATCAAGATAAATAATATTTTATTACAATCTTTTAAAATCAAAGTCAATGTAAAAAAATTTGATCAAAATATCAAAATTTAAAAAAAAATTTTAAATTAGAAATTTAAATTAAGACATGATCAGTAATAGTGCCGAAAGCAAAAAGAAAAATCAAGAACTCATCCCATCTTTATTTGAATTGTTTGCATGAATTTTGAGTTTAAAAAAATATTATATTAAAATAATGTGGGTCTTGAGTGTTTTGGAGCCCTTTAAATTTTGCACCTGAGACAGATGCCTCACTCGGCTCACCCTAGATCCAGCTTCTCGTGAGTAGTCGAAATATATCAACACGTTTAATTCCCACACCAAGCCCAGGCCGTTGGTGTCCACATTGGCAGGTAAGTGCCGTGAGGCCCAGGTCACACAGCTAGCAGGAATTCAAGCCCAGGCCGTCTCCCTCCCTTTGGCTGACTTGCATCATCTGAAGGTGGAGGAAACCAAGACCAAAGCCAAGTAACCTGGGAGAAAAACCTGTCCCTGGGGAGAGTGGAGGCGTGCCAGGAAAACAGGTAGGAAGTGAACTCTGAGTAATTAGATCATCTGAGATGACGTTATGGAAGAAACAACGAATCCAGTTGAATCCATTCGAGAGGTCTGGGGAGAAACAAAACAAAACACGACCCAGGATTCCCACCATCCATGCAGTAAGGGGGAGTTTCTACATTTCAGAACAACAAATTTGAAATATAGAAAAGACCAGAGCCTCTTAAAGTTTAAATCATCCACCACCCAAGATTAACAGAGGTTAACGTTTTGTATATTGGCTTGTTTCACCTGACGATTATCTTAAGGGAAAAAAGCGATGGTCCCGAGAGCCGGAGCAACCAGAACCATCACCCACTGCTGGTGTGGTGGGAAAAACGGCAAAAAAAAAAAAAAAAAAAAAAAATGGAAAATGGTTTGGCAGTTTTCCACAAGATTGCCCAGGGTTTCCCAATCTTGGCACCCCATCATTTGGAGCTAAATCCTTCTCTGTTTTGGGGGGCTATCTCGACCTGCTAGATATCAGGTAGCACCTGCCCAGTCTTGACAACCCAAAATGTCTCTGGACGTTGGTCCTCACCCCCTCCCTGCTCCCTGGGTGGAGTGGTGGGACAGAACCACTCCTGGGATGAGACAACTGGATTGAACAGACACCTACATCTTGTCTAAGGAATTCTCCTAGGTAGAGCCTCAGCAGTCAATGCAATACTTTTTTTGCCTGAACAAAGACTTGAACAATGAGCGTTCTTTACTGATATTGGCCCCACATTGGAAACAACCCAGATGTCC
The DNA here is from genome assembly GCF_015220235.1 of Choloepus didactylus. Classification (NCBI taxonomy): domain Eukaryota; kingdom Metazoa; phylum Chordata; class Mammalia; order Pilosa; family Megalonychidae; genus Choloepus; species Choloepus didactylus. The sequence continues at coordinate 8,549,129 of NC_051331.1, forward strand.
ATCCACAAGGGAATGGATATAGAAACTTGGCTTCATTCAGAAATAATAATAAAAAAGGAACCAACTATTGATACATGCAACATTATGGTTAAATCTCAAAAACATTATATTCCTTGTGACTGCACTAAAAATCACTGAGATGTATGCTTTCAAAGGCTGAGTTTTATGGTTCATGAATTATATCTCAATAGAAAACAAAATATTATGTGGAATGAAAGAAGACAGATAGTAAAGAGTGCATACTGTATGATTCTATGTAGTAGGACATTCAAGAACAGGCAGGATGAATCTCTGGTAATTGAATCCATAGGAGGAGGTGGCCTGGGAAGATGCGCAAGTGAAACTTAGGGCAGGCTGGAGTGATGGTGGTTGCAGGGGTATTGTGACAGTTAAATTCATGTGTCAACTTGGCTGAGTTTTGGGGTCCAGTTGTTTGATCAAGCAAGCTCTAGCCTGATTGTTACTGGGAGACTATTTCATGGATTTAGTTTGTCAGCCAGTTGACTGCATCTATGGCTAATTGCATCTACAACCAACAAAGGAGACGGCTAATTGCATCTACAATCAATTAAGGAGAGAAGTCTCATCCAATCAGTCAAAGACCTTAAAAGGGAAACTGAGGATTTCAGCAGTCAGAAAGAACACTTTCTATCTCTACTTCAGCCAGCCAACTTCTCCTGGGGAATTCATCAAAACCTTCATTGGAGTTCCCAGCTTGCAGCCTGCCCTATGGATTTCGGACGTGTCCATCCCCACGGCTGCATAAGCCAATTGCTATAATAAATCTTATAATATTTACATTACAGTTATGCATCTTGTCAGTTATTTTTTCCTGGAGAACCCTGTGCTCGTTTGGATGTATTATGGCCCCCCAAACACCATGATCTTTGATGCAGTCTTGTGGTGGCAGATGTACTAGTATTGATTAGATTGAAACCTATTGGTTCAGTGTTTCCTTGGAGATGTGACTCAGTCAACTGTGGTTGAGAACTTTCATTGGATTCTTTCTATGGAGGTGTTGCCCCACCCATTCAGGGTGGGTCTTTATTGGATCACTGGAGTACTTTAAAAAGAGCCACACAGGCCCAGACACACAGCAGCTGTGAGTGACAGTTTGGAGAGCAATGGAGAGTGACATTTTTAAGAAGAGCTGCAGCTAAGAGAGGACAAAATGCCCCAAGAGATACATTTTGGAGAACGCCATTTTGAAACGCAACCTGGGAGCAAGCAGACTCCAGCCACGTGCCTTCCCAGCTAAGAGAGGTTTTCTGGACGCCAATAGCCATCCTCCAGTGAAGGTACCCAGTTGTTGATGCCTTACGTTGGACACTTTATGGCCTTAAGACTGTAACATCGTAAGCAAACAAACCCCCTTTATAAAGGCCAATCCATTTCTGGTGCTTTGCAAAAGGGCAGCGTTAACAAACCGGAACACACGGGTGTATACACATATAAAAATTCATTGAGCCGCACCCTGGAAGATCTATGACTTTACAGTATGTAAGTAAAAGAAATAAAAGAAATGAAACGTTACAGTTAAAGTTGAAGTCGTCCTTGTTCACCCCTCCCCATCTCTATTCCCCCCCCACACCCCCGAGATGACATCCCAAGTAAAATGACACCAAACGATTTTGGAACCCCTGCTCTGTGCTTTTCAAAAATCCAAGCTTCCCAGCAAACCCATGAGGTAGGCGCCACTCTCATCTTCCCCTTTTACAGATGAAGAAACTGAGGCACAGAGAAGTGAAGCTACTTGTCCAAGGTCCCACTCTGGTGTGTGGGGCCACCAGATTTGGCTGTTCGTAGTCATACTTGGTACGCGCGCGCGCGCACACACACACACACACACACACACACAGATTTATAAATAAGATGCGTAGTTTCACTTTCTGTTTTCAAGTAGTTCATAGTAAACTGTGGCTACTGTTACTAGTTCCTTATAAAATGTATAACCTGTTTCTACTTGCTCTGCAGATAGCCCCCCAAGGTTGTTTTTTGAGATAGCCTTGTTGATACATTCCATTCTTCTGGCCTCAGATAAATCTGCTCTCATTTCCTTCCTTTCCTTTCTTCCTTTTTTCTTTCTTTACTTTTATTCATGGTAATGTATGTACAATGCAGAATTTCCCGCTTTGACCATTTGCAGGTGTACAGTTCAGGATGTTTGTAACTGACTATGTCATGCCAACATCCATCACCCAAACTTCTCCATCCCCTCAAACAGAAACTCTGCAGCCATTAAGCAGTAACTCCCCATTCCTCCTTCTATCCCCATTTCTTTCTCTGGCCCATACTAGTGGACATGTTTCCAAAGAGCCTTCTCTGGAGGGCAGAGGAAACAGACAGTGCAAAGGCCCTGGGGCTGACAGATTAGAATATATGAAGAGCGGAAGGTAGGCTAGCGTGCCTCACTCAGAACCATCAGTAGCTCCCACCATCCTGGGGGGGTCATGTCAGAATTCCTGGAGGGGCTGGAGCCCCTGCCCACCACCTGGGAAAATTGGAGCCATGCACATGCCCGTGGATTAAGATGGGAGGATCACTGGTCTAGCCGACACTGGCCGGATGATCCAGGAGGCTGAGCTTACTCAGGCGGTTTGGACTGTGTGAGAAGACACCAAACGTTCACGTCACACGTTGACTCTTGTTGGGCCAGTGCTATGGCTCTGTAAATACACATCCACACACAACTCCACCCCCAGCTTCCCCGTTTCACATACTAAAGCAAAGGCAAGTGCTTGCACTCATTTCTGAGGAAATTATTAAGCAATTGGAAAAGAGGAAAACTGTCCCAGGAGTCTTGTGGTTTTGCCTCCAGTGCAGTGTCCATATCCACTGTGAATAACGCCCTAAATTTCTCTGCATGTTCAGCCAATAAGTCAGGCCACTGGGCAAATGCCTGTAAAAGGATAAGCAATAAAGTAGAAATAGATTACTTTTAGAAACATACACAAATACTGTGGTATTTCCAAACATTTTACAATATGTTGTAAATACCAAAAAAGTACTACAAATAAATGGTAATATTTTTAGATGGTAAGAAGAAATCCTACAGATATGCAAATTTAACAAAAATTTGGGGTTGAAGAATAAAATATGAAATCCAAAGTATAACTAAATGCAAAACAGCATTTATTGTTTTATAAAAGAAATACATATTTAATCCTTGAACATTTGGGAATACATAAAATAAAAGAAAAAGAAAAATTCTTTTGTTTCTTGAAATTTACAGGGAACTACTCTGAATATTTTGGTGTATTTATTTCCAAGATGTATTTTTTCTGTGAAAACATTAAAAGATTTAGCATAATAATAATAAAAAAACTGGAGCCTGCTCCCTTACTCCCACCCCTCACTCAGCAGCACCACATACGCCAGCCTCCTATGAGATGCCCAGTTTATTTATCCATTCATTCATCCAGCAGTTATTTATTGAGCACCTACTAAGTGCCGGGCCCTGTTCTGCTGGGAATGGGGGACCCAGCAGTGAGCCAGACAGCCAACGATCCCTATCCTCAGGGAGCAGACATCCCTGTAGGGGAGACAGACAAGAAACAAAATAAAATTTTAAATTGATCACAATTTGCAAGGAAGAAAAATCAAGGTGTGTGAGGGGGTGGACTGTGGTAGGGCTGGGGTGAGGGCTTTTTTAAGTGGCAGTGCAATCAGGGAATGCTTCTTGGAGGAAGTGACACCTGAGCAAAGATGGGAATAAAGAGAGGAAGAGTATGCAAGACCAGGAGTAAAAAGCCAGTGCAAAGGCCCTGGGGCTGGCAGATTAGAACATTTGAAGAGCAGAAGGCAGGCTAGCATGGCCGGATGGGTGGCAGAGGCTGGGCAAGGAGCAAGGATGGGAAGTTTTTCCTAAGCACTGCGAAGCCAGGGAGGGTTTTCCGGAAGGGAGGAGAGGTGGGGTGTGATTTAAGATTCCAAGGCCCCACAGAGAACTGTAGAGGGGTCCGCGCAGTTATCATATTTTGATGACTTGTATATTAGTCCTCGCTCTCCCTGTTTCACACCCAGAGTGCCAGTCTGTTTCCAGCGCCATCAAAGCCCCCAGGGGGTATTGATAAATGTTCACTGAGTAAATGAACAGCGGGAGGTTAGAGCAAGTAATTGGCAGGGTTCCCCAGCTCCATCTGGGGAGGCGGCCTGGAACCTGGCAGGCGGGAGAGGCCCGTCCCTGGAAAAGGCCATTCCTGCCAGCTCAGTCCTGTCTACCCCATCTGTGAAATGGGTCGCCTGGAGACCTAGAGGGAGAGACCATTTCCCTCTGGGCACAGACATGATCAACAGGCACTGTCATGGAGGTGAGAGTCTTCTCTATGAGTCTGTTTCCTCCTCTGTAGATGGGGAGCAAAAAGAAGAGCTGTCGGTTTTTTTTAATTCAGTCAACAAACAGAGGAGGCCACTGTGGCTGGAGCAGAGTGAGCAAGAGGGAAAGCAAAAGGGCAGTGCATGTTGGGCTTTGTGGGCAGTCGGGAGGCTGACTTTAATCAGAATCAGATGGGAGCCATGGAGGGTTCTGGGCAGAGAAGGGATGTGACCTGACTCGGGTATCCATGGGCCCTCTCTGGCCACTGTGGGGAAAACAGGCTGGGAGGAGCGAGGGCGGGAGCCAGGAGACGAGGGCGGAGGCGACTGCGCTGCTCCAGGTGAGCCCATCGCCAGGTGGGGGCGGTGGAAGGGGAGAGACGTGGACAGCTCCTGCCTGGGATAATTCTCCTTCTCGCTCCCTGTTTAAATCCCCAGAGAGTCGCCCAAAGAAGAAGAGCGCGAGAGAAAACACCGCGCCCGGGTCCCTGGGACCACGCAAAGCAAGCGGAGCCACGTGTCACCAAGGCACCCGCAGCCCTCCGCGCTTTGGCGGGTCCCGGGAGGTCGCCGGATGCGCAGACACCGCCTCCGGGGAGCCCTCCCGGCCGGGAGCCCCGGGGACCGCTGTTTGGCTCCATCACTGTGTTTCCAAGGGAATGAGGGGTCGGGAGGCCGCGAGCCAAACATGCGCGCTTGGGAGACCCCCACCACCCGAGAGAAGACCCCGTGCGGCCTCCGCCCTCCGCATGGGCACGGATCCGCATTTATGGAGCGCTCCCTGTATGCAGCAGCTCCGGAAGGAGACTGTCCCCCGTTCTACAGCGGGAAAACTGAGGCCCGGCGCTGCCCCACAATCCACGGGGCCCACAGCAAGCCAGAGGCCGGGGTGGGATACGAGCCCCTTTTAAGAATAACAACGACCACGACATTTAAAATGACGGCTGCTAACATTTATTGAGCGCCTGCTGTGTGCGCGGCACTGTTGTCAGCGCTTTCGCTCTCCACTCTCCCGATTAATTTCAACAACCCTAGAGGGGTGGGTAATTCCTTCCCGTTTCACATTTGAGGCGCTTTTGGGGGTTTGGGGCGTCCCCCAAGGCCTGGGGCGTGGGGCTTCGAACACCCCTCTGTCTCCAGACAATGGGGAAGTTCCGATACCCTTGAACCCCACGCGCCTAATCCGGGGTTCAGGAGGCCTGACTTCGCAATTGGAGAAAGGGGTGAGTTGTTTTGGCTTATTTTTTGGGGAAGGGCTTCCTAGGAGCCCCAGACGCCTCCGCCCCTCCCCTCGTTAACGTGGCTCATTCTTTTCTTGGGACCGGAGGATGGGGCGGGAGGAGGTTTCCGCGCGTTCAAATAGCACCGGGTGGGGTGGGGTGGGTGGATCCAGAAACAAGCCGGGCGCGGGGTGGGGGGCGGAGTTTTGGGGGGGTCCCGGGATCCCCAAAGGCCTCCTCCTCTCCCCGCTGTAACGCGGCTCGTTCTTTTCTTGGGGCTGGTGGGGGGAGAGATTTTGGGGGCCCAATGAGGTGTAGGAGGCCGGGGCGCAGAGTGGGTGGTGGAGTTTTGGGGGGTCCCGGGATCCCCAAAGGCCTCCTCCCCTCCCCGCTGTAACGCGGCTCGTTCTTTTCTTGGGGCCTGGGGGAGGGTTTCTTGGGGCCCAGTACGGGGGGGCTCCAGAGGGAGGCCAGGGCGCGGGGCGGGGGGTGCCCTGCAGGCCGGTAGCCGCGCCCCTCGCCCCGCCCCCCGGGCGCCGACCTCGCGGTCACGTGAGCGGGCCCGGGCGGCCGCTGGGGCCGGAGGGCGCGGCGCGCGGACGCGGCGGCCGGGCCAGGCGGGGCCGCAGCCGAGCAGGCCGGAGCGGGCCGCGCGCCCCCCTCCCCGCCGCGCCCGGGCGCACGCGCGCTCCTCGGCCGGCCCCTCCCTCCGCGCGGGGACCCCTGGCGGGCGGCGCGAGGACATGGCCAGCGACGCGGTGCAGGTAGGCGCACCTGCGGCCGGCGCCCCCGGGGACCCCCGGCCGCGACCACGGAGCCAGCCCGGCCCCCCCCCATCGCGGCAGGTGGAGGTACGGACGGCAGGAGGATGGGGTGCAGCCAGGGCCGGGCAGCCCCCGCCGCGCCCCCGAGCCCGGCTCCTCCCTAGAACTGGAGGGGGCGCGGCGACGGCGCGACGCGGGGTGTCAGGGGCATGGCTGCGCGTCCCATCCCCTGTCCCCCGTCCGCTCCTCTCCCCGGCGCGCGGCTCCCGGCAGGTGCGGTTCCACCTGGGGCAGGTGCCTGGCGCGGGGCCCGGGGCCCAATCTCCAGCGGCCCTCCGCCTCCGGACTGACATTTATGATGGCCCCGACGCCGGCCCGATTAGCACCTGTTGGCAGAAGTCCCGGCGTCACCTCATTAGGTCGGGTGACCCCCCCACTCCCACTCTCCAGGCTACAGGTGGGAGCTTCTCCCTTATCCCAAGTGGGCTGGGCAGGGGTGTACAGGCCAGAGATCCACCATACCCGGGTCTCCTACCTGCCTGTGGGCGCCAGGGGTACCCCCCCAAACTCCCCTTTTCCCATACCTGTGACCGGCACCAGCCTAACACTGCCCTGGCCTCTCTGACACCGGTGCCTGGACAAGCAGGGCAGGTGACCTCCCACCTTCCTTGGATTCCTTGACCCAGATCCGAGTGCCTCTGGTGTCCCCACTGGCGTTCCACCATCTGATCACTCCTCCGTGGTCTCTTTGTAACTGAGTTCTCGTCTCCTTCTGCACCCGCCCCGTCCCCTCTGTCTCCCCTGTGACCTCCCATGCCCCCCACCCCCAGTCCTGCTGATGGCCTGCCAGCCTTGCCGAGGAGCTGGGCGTATCTGGTGTTGCAGAACACACAAGGTCAGACCTGGGGGTGGGGGTGGACGCGGTCCCTGCCTCGCCCCCCACCCCGGCCCAGGGTCGGGGTGGGGGTGCTGTGTAGGAACCCCCCAGGTGCATGCACGTGAAGTGTGTGCCACGTGTGGACCAGACGAGGCTGTGATCCGCTCCTTCCGAACTCTAGCCTGCTCTGTGCTCCCCTCCTATTTCTGCCTTCCCCGTGGCTGTTTGGTCCTGCTGCCCTGTCCCTCTGTCTTTCCCGACGTGTGCCTGTCTGTTCTGTGTCCGGCAAACGGATGTCCTGTCCACATTCCGGAAACGCCCAAGGCATTGCAATCTCCGGACACAGGGGTCTTGGTCCCCGGCTGCTCTGGGAAGCAGGCATTCTCCGAGGCCGGGCCAGGCCCCTTAAATTCCTGGGTTCTCCTTGCTGGCCCTCAGGTGACCTCTCTCCCTGGGGTGGGAGTGAGTCACCCAAGGGAGGTGGACCCAGGAGGCCAGACTTTCTCCCTCCCTGCTCGGCATTTTCTCAGGCATCAGCTGCCCAGAGGTGGGGCCCAGAGAGGCTGTCCCTCCCCAGTGCCTGGACTTTCCCCGTCTGAGCTGGCCTTGCTCCTTGCTGTTCCCCTGCTCTGCCTGCCTGGGGTGGGAGTGATGGGGGTGCTGGTTGGGGAGGGGGTAGTATTAGTGGAGTCTGGTTGAAACCCCAGCGCTGTCACTTGCTCGCTGTGTGCCCTGGGGCCAGTGTCTTGGCCTCTCTGAGCCTTGGACCTGCCATCGGGAAAATGGGGCTAAGGAGGGTATTTGTGAAGGGCCTGCTAGCTGACCAGGCCAGGACTCGGCATATGGGGTGCTGTCAAGTCGTTACACTCTCATCCAGGGGTTCCCACTCAGGGGAAACTGCTGACGTTTGGGGCCAGGTCTTTCTCTGTGGTGGGGTCTGTCGTGAGCACTGTCAGGTGTTGAGCACCCTTCCCTGCCCCCTCCCACCACCACCACCAGGGTGACAACCCAAACTGTTTCCAGCCACTGCCAAATGTCCCCTGGGAACAGAATTGCCCCAATAGAGAACCTCTGGGTTAGAGGATCTCATTGACCCCCAAGAGGCCTTGCGTCCCGTAAGTATCAGACTTATCCACATCCTGTGATTCTGTACACTTTAAAAACACAAGTGGAGTGGCGAGGGACAGAGCAGGTCTATCCCAGAGGTTCATACTGTCTCACTGTGTAAGACAGAATTTATTCTGGCGCGTGGTGTGAGCCAGGGACCAAACTCAATTTTTTTTCCTGAATAATTGACACCGGGTTTCTCAGCCTGGGCACCACCGATGTTTGGAGCTGGGTCATTCTTCATCATCGGGGGCTGTCCTGGGCATTGTAGGATGTCGAGCAGCCTCTCTGGCTTTGACCCACTAAATGCCAGTAGCAGCCCCCACCCCCAGTCATGGAATCCAAAAATGTCTCCAGACGTAGCCAAATACCCCCAGGGGTGGGCATGAAATTTTCTTCCCCTGCCCAGCTGCAAAGTGTTGCTATAACCTCTCTGAGCCTCAGTCTCCTCACCTGTAGAGTGGGGAGAAGAATGTCAGCTGCTAGGGTTCGTCAGGGGCTGCTGCTGATGGCTTTTCTCACCTGTGAAATGGGTGCCCCCAGCTGACGGGGCACTTGGCGCTATGCTGAGCCCTGGCTGGGGCTTGGCTGCAGGACGCCTCTGTTTTAATTCCCAGCCTTGCCTCCTGTGGCTGTGGGCCCTTGGAGCAAGTGCTATGACTCCCTGGGCCTCAGTTTCCTCATATGGAAAGTGGGGTGATAGCACCTGCCTCAGGGAGTAGTGTTAGTTGATCTGGGAGAAGCTTCTAGTAACTGCTATGAGGAATAGTCATACTCGACCACTAGCCTGTGCTCAGCCGGTGGTGTGCGGTTTTGGGTAGCCCATGCCCCAGCCCCTGGTGCCATCCTCTCGCTGTGTGGCCTCGGGGTGGCCCCGCTGTCCTCTGAGCTGTAATCAGCAGCAGCAGGGTGCGGGTGGCCGGACTGGGAAGAGGCAGGAAGTCAGGACGTCCTGGGCCTGCAGGAGGAGTGCCTGGTCTTTGCAGCACTTGCTGTCCTGACCCAGAAGGGGAAGTTGGGGACAAGGGGCAGGCCAGAGCGTCTGGCTGCGGGGACACGTGCAGGTGTCAGCAGGGCTGGAGGCCCGTGGGAGTGTGGGCAGGCCGGGGGGCCTCGGGGAGCGTGCGGGAATGTGTGTATGTGTGGGTGGCGTCCACATGGGCTGGTGGGAGTGTGTACAGGTTTGAGGGTGTCCATGAAAGTATTCTCGGGCAAGTGCATAGAAGTGTACGTAGGGGAGGTGCGGGAGTGGGCCCACACCTGAAATCTTTGTCCCATGTGCACAGCCATGGGTGTGGGGGCATGCACGCAGAAGTGAGTCTGTTTTTTGTGCACATACGTGTGTGTCCGTGTTCCATGAACGCCCATGGATGTGGTAGCATGCACACATGTGAGTCTGTGTTCCACGCACACCCATAGATGTGGAAGCGTGCACACATGTATGAGTCTGTGTTCTGTGCACACACCCGTAGAAGTGGGAGCATGCACACACATGTGAGTTTGTGTTCCATGCACACCCATAGATGTAGGAGCATGCACACACGTGAGTCTGTGTTCTGTGCACACACTCCTAGAGGTGGGAGCGTGCACATATGTGTGAATCTGTGTTCCATGCACACCCATAGATGTAGGAGCATGCACACACGTGAGTCTGTGTTCTCTGCACACACCCGTAGAGTTGGGAGCGTGCACATATGTGTGAATCTGTGTTCCATGCACACCCATAGATGTGGAAGCGTGCACACGCGTGAGTCTGTGTTCTGTGCACACACCCCTAGAGGTGGGAGCGTGCACATATGTGTGAATCTGTGTTCCATGCACACCCATAGATGTAGGAGCATGCACACATGTGAGTCTGTGTTCTTTGCACACACCCGTAGAGTTGGGAGCATGCACATATGTGTGAATCTGTGTTCCATGCACACCCATAGATGTGGAAGTGTGCACACATGTATGAGTCTGTGTTCTGTGCACACACTGTAGAAGTGGGAGCATGCACGCACATATGAGTCTGTGTTCCATGCACACCCATAGATGTAGGAGCATGCACACACGTGAGTCTGTGTTCTGTGCACACACCCCTAGAGGTGGGAGCGTGCACATATGTGTGAATCTGTGTTCCATGCACACCCATAGATGTGGAAGCGTGCACACGCGTGAGTCTGTGTTCTGTGCACACACCCCTAGAGGTGGGAGCGTGCACATATGTGTGAATCTGTGTTCCATGCACACCCATAGATGTGGGAGCGTGCACACACGTATAAGTCCGTGTTCCGTGCACACACCCGTGGAGGTGGGAGCATGCACACATGTATGAGTCCGTGTTGCATGCACACACTCATAGAGGTGGGAGTGTGCACAGACACATGAGTCCATGTTCCGTGCACACCTGTAAATGTGGGGGCATGCACACGCGTGTGAGCCTCTCGTGTATCTGCCTATTGGTACGTGAGAGCGTGCACCCACCCAAGTCATGGGAGCCTGTGCACACTGGGGGAAGCCTCTCGTCACGTACACACCAGTGGCATGGGGGGTGCCCACAGGTGCCCGCCGGGGTGCCTCGGGAAAGCAGGCTGAGCCCTGGGCTGGGGTCGTGAGGAAGGTCCCCGAGATGCCCTGGCGCCCTGGGGCTGGCCCGCTGGCCGTGGGGGCTGCCGGGAACTGGCAGGAAAGAGGAAGTGGCGGGCGAGAGGCCCCGGCAGGGCCCGGGCTCAGGAAGAGGGCGGGGTGCACACCTCGGACCCAGGATGGCGGAGGCCGAGCCCCCTTCCCACCAGGAGCTGGAGGTGGGGCCCGAGTCCCCGCGGGGGCTGGCGGGGCAGGCCGGGGTGGGTGGGAGACGGGCCCTGCCCGCCAGACCGCCAGGTTTTGGACAGAAGAGGGGATGGCGCCGTGGCTTCACAGTCTTCATTTTGGAGGAAGAAAAGATTTGGGGCCCTTCGGGGCTCCCGGGCTGCGGAGACAGAGGGGGAGGAGGTTGGCTCCACTCTACAGGGTCTCAGGTGTAGAAGTCGGGTGGAGGGGAAACGGGGATGCTCTCATCACCTCCTAGTTTGGGGGACACTTGAGGGGAGACGGGGCCTGCTCTCGGCACCTCCTGGTTTGGGGGACAGTTGAGGGGAGACGGGGCCTGCTCTCGGCACCTCCTAATTTGGGGGACACTTGAGGGGAGACGGGGTCTGCTCTCGGCACTTCTTAGTTTGGGGGACACTTGAGGGGAGATGGGGCCTGCTCTCGGCACCTCCTAATTTGGGGGACACTTGAGGGGAGACGGGGTCTGCTCTCGGCACTTCCTAGTTTGGGGGACAGTTGAGGGCAGATGGAGCCTGTTTTCAGGACCTCCTAGTTTGGGGGACAGCAGAGGGGAGATAGGCCTGCCCTGGCACCTGCTTCTTTTGGGGGTAGGGGTCGCGCTGGGTGGTGGAGCCTCCCCCCGGAGTCCTGCTGCCTGGAGACAGAGAAAAGGAAACGGGGCTCTGGGGAGGAGAGGGCAGGGGCTGTCGTCTGGGGGGACGGGGCCCTGCCCTCACCTCGCAGTTTTGGAGGGGCTCCGTCTCTGGGAGGCCCGACGCAGGGGCAGCCCTCCCGGCCCCTGACCCCGCCCTGTCCCCCCGCAGAGCGAGCCGCGCAGCTGGTCGCTGCTGGAGCAGCTGGGCCTGGCGGGCGCGGACCTGGCGGCCCCCGGGGTGCAGCAGCAGCTGGAGCTGGAGCGGGAGCGCCTGCGGCGGGAGATCCGCAAGGAGCTGAAGCTGAAGGAGGGCGCCGAGAACCTGCGTCGCGCCACCACCGACCTGGGCCGCAGCCTCGGGCCCGTGGAGGGGCTGCTGCGGGGCTCCACGCGCCGCCTCGAGCTGCTGCACCAGCAGCTGCAGGAGCTGCACGCCCACGTGGTGCTGCCCGACCCTGCGGCCACCATCTGCGGTGAGCTGGGGTTGCCGGGGAGCGTGGGGCATGCCGTCACCCCCACTGCCGGGCCCACCCCCGGAAGTGCACCGCCAGCCGCACCGACCCCCAGAGAGACACACGTGGGCACCCCGACACCCAGACATGCACCGCCAGCTCCACTGACCCCCAGAGAGACACACGTGGTCACCCCGACACCCAGACATGCACCACCAGCTCCACTGACCCCCAGAGAGACACACGTGGTCACCCCGACACCCAGACATGCACCACCAGCTCCACTGACCCCCAGAGAGACACACGTGGTCACCCCGACACCCAGACATGCACCACCAGCTCCACTGACCCCCAGAGAGACACACGTGGTCACCCCGACACCCAGACATGCACCACCAGCTCCACTGACCCCCAGAGAGACACACGTGGTCACCCCGACACCCAGACATGCACCACCAGCTCCACTGACCCCCAGAGAGACACACGTGGTCACCCCGACACCCAGACATGCACCACCAGCTCCACTGACCCCCAGAGAGACACACGTGGTCACCCCGACACCCAGACATGCACCACCAGCTCCACTGACCCCCAGAGAGACACACGTGGTCACCCCGACACCCAGACATGCACCACCAGCTCCACTGACCCCCAGAGAGACACACGTGGTCACCCCGACACCCAGACATGCACCACCAGCTCCACTGACCCCCAGAGAGACACACGTGGTCACCCCGACACCCAGACATGCACCACCAGCTCCACTGACCCCCAGAGAGACACACGTGGTCACCCCGACACCCAGACATGCACCACCAGCTCCACTGACCCCCAGAGAGACACACGTGGTCACCCCGACACCCAGACATGCACCACCAGCTCCACTGACCCCCAGAGAGACACACGTGGTCACCCCGACACCCAGACATGCACCACCAGCTCCACTGAGCCCCAGAGAGACACACGTGGTCACCCCGACACCCAGACATGCACCACCAGGTCCACTGAGCCCCAGAGAGACACACGTGGTCACCCCGACATCCAGACATGCACCACCAGGTCCACTGAGCCCCAGAGAGACACACGTGGTCACCCCAACATCAAGTCTTGTAATACAGTTGTGGCAAACACTGAAATCCAGAGGTACACCTGTACCCTGAGGCTCACCCGCATTCAATCCCAACACCGAGAAAACACCCAAAACTCTTACACGTGGTCAAGCTAACCCCCAGTGATACAGCCGCCCGACACTTCCTGCCTTCCACAGCCAGAGAGTTATTTGCAGTCAGAGAACCCCCGAAGGGTCCGTGTCGCTGACGCCACCACCCGTCCCACCAACACGTCACTGTCCGGGGCCCGACAGTGTCACATCAGCACTGAGAGGCATAGAGAAGGAGCAAAGCCAACAGTCCGAGTCTGGACCTCCCCCTGCCCCCCAGTCTCCGGAGACTTGGCATCTCACAACTGTCCTATCACCTGACATCTCCCGGTTACACAAGCACTTGGAGGAAAACACACAGACCTCCTCACACCCAGAATCACTCACACACAGTCACGCTAACCCCTGAGGACTCGTGCACCTGTTGGGATTCCCGTACACACTCAAATCCACGCCCAGGAGCTCACACCCACCCGGAGACACTCCGTGCTTACTCGTGCTGGATCATGCCATTTGGGATGGGGGCATTCCCTGGGAGGGTTGGGGGTGGCTGGAAGCTTCCAGGCCCTGATGTCCCCCGCCGGCCTGTCTGCTGGCGCTGAGCCCCGGGGGAGGGCTGGGAGCCGTGGTGACACCCTCCTTCTCGCCCCCTCCAGATGCCCCCCACTCCCCGGGAGCGGGCGGCCCGGCCTGCTCGGCCACCAGCCTGAGCCGAGTGGCTGGCCTGGAGAAGCAGCTGGCCATCGAGCTGAAGGTGAAGCAGGGGGCCGAAAACATGATCCAGACGTACAGCAACGGCAGCACCAAGGTGGGGGCCGCGTGTGCACGCACGCACCAACACGCACACACACGTGTGTGCACACACCCTGCACGCACGCACCTGTATGCACCATGCACTCACACCCCACGTGTGCATACATAAGCCACACGACACTCACACATCCACACCCACACGCACACACACCCATGCACTCATATATGCACACACTTGCACACACCCATGCCCACTTATAGCTGCCCCCAGGGGAGGCTGGGACCCTCCAGGTTGCGGACAGAGGGGCTGACCCGGTGACTTGGAGACAGGCAGCTCACATATGGGCAGTAGGGGTGATGTCAGAAAGACTGTGGCCGAGATTTTTTATTGTAAAAAATTGTGACCATTTGAAAGTGGACAATTCCATGGCATTGAAACACTTTCACATTATTGTGCCACCACCTCCTCTATCTAGTTCTAGAACATTCTCATCACCCCCAAAAGAAACCCAGGCCCATTAGAGGTCTCTTCCCGTTCCCCCCACCCCCGGCCCCTGGCAACCTCAAATCTGTTCTCTGTCTCTATGGGTTTGCCGATTCCAAACATTTCATATAAATGGAATCATAAAATATTCCAGCCTTTTATGTCTGGCTTCTTTATCTGAGCATAATGTTTTCAAGGTTCATCCGTGTTGTAGCATGGATCAAAACTTCATTCCTTTTATGGCCAAAGAATATTTCGTTGTACAGATGGACCCCATTTTGTTTATCCGTTCATCTGCTCGTGGACACTTGGGTTCTCTCCATCTTTGGGCAATTGTGAATAATACTCCTATGAACATGCGTGTACACATTTTGTTTGACCACCACACCGTGAAAAAATGCCTATGGGACAGTTACAAAAACAACCCAGTAGGAGAACTCATCCCTGCCCCCAGATACCCAGATTCACCAATTTTAACATTTTGCCACATTTGCCCTACTCTTCTATCTATCCATCCAGCTGTCAGTTCATCTGTCTCTCCATCTATCCATCTGTCTGTCTGTCAATATGCTTTCTGAATACTTGAGCGTAGGCTTTATGCATTGCATTTCTTGAACACCTAATACCACCACGTGCGCTTCTTACACCCCGTAAAATTGTAATCCTTCAGATAAGCTGTCTGTCTTGGACTGTAGTTTATCTGTGCTTAATACACAGAAAAGAGTAAGAGCTTTCACCTTCCAAGGATGAATTTCCACCCCCTTGGGGGTGACATGGCCCCCTATTGAACATGCATGATCTCCGCATAAATGTCTTGTGATGTTGTATCCAAGTGGAAACACAGTACAGAGTGCATAGAAAAATCCCAGCACTTGTGCACACATGGGGTCTTAGATGGTGCCTGCTCATGGCCCTCCCACGGGGATGCCTGGCCCCCCACTTTCTGCAGACTAGACTGTCTCACACCCGACCTCCCAGTCACCCTCAGAGACCCATCCTCATGGCTGTGGGCAGGGCTGTACCCTCCATGGGAACCACTGACTGACCCATGTGTGTGCCATCCTGGCAGAAGCAGCACCTGCTGTGTGCTAGGCGGGGCTTGGCACCGTCAGTACCCCCCCATTCTGCAGATGGGGAAACCAAGGACCAGAGAGGTCGAGCGGCTTGCCCAGGGTCACACAGCAGTAAGTGCAGAGCTGGGATCTGAACACTGGCTGCTACGCCCGTCCACCTGGGAACGTGTTGACCGTTTCCATCATGGTTGCCCTGCACAGCATGGATGCAGGGCTGGTGGGTCAGAACCCCTGGCCGCCCAGCTGTCCCTTCATGCTGCACTTCTGCCTTCAGGACCGGAAACTGCTACTGACGGCCCAGCAGATGCTGCAGGACAGTAAGACCAAGATTGACATCATCCGGATGCAGCTCCGCCGGGCACTGCAGGCTGGCCAGCTGGAGAGCCAGGCCCCCGCCGATGAAACCCCAGGTGAGCCCCTCGCCCTGAGACAGCCCAGCCTGCATTCCGCCCTGCACTGCTGCCATCTATTCCTGACTCTCTCTGGGCCTCGGCTTCTCATTTTGTCCCATACTGTGTTCAGACTAGATCAGCAGTCTGGTGAGAATGCGGCCGCGGGTCCAATCCTGCCTGCCACTTTTGATTTGCAATAAAGTTTTATTGGCACACCGCCACGGCCATTCGTGTACTCGATTGCATTCAGGCCACAAGGATAGAGTTGAGGAGCAGTGACAGATGCTCTGGCCTGCAAAACCAAAAATATTTATTGTCTGGCCCTTTATGGAAAAAGTTTGCTGTGCCGGGAATAGATGGTTGCCTTGGAGTGGAGGTGTCCTAGCTTCTGGGGGTTCCCGGCCATCCTTGTGGCTGCGTCACTCCAATCCCAGCCTCCACCCTCAGGTGGCTTTAACAGATCACATCTTCAAAGCCCCTATTTCCAAATAAGGTCACTTCCCCAGGACTGGGGATCAGACCTTGAGTGTCTTTTTGGGGGACGCAGTGCGGTCCGTGCATGCATCTGTGTTCATGGATGTGTGGGGTGTCCTGTGACGTGCTGAGATCGCCAGCTGGAGTTTGGGACAACGTCTTGGTGTACTGTGGACAGGGGTGACGGGGTCCGTGCCACTGGTGTGTGCGCCAATGTAACCGTGACCTTGACCGTGTGGCGGTTTGTGCCACCGTGCGAGGTGCGGGGCTGTCCCGTGTTGGTGGGACTTTGTAACCGGCGGCGATGCATGCGTGTCCGTGAGCTGCGGATATCCACGTGGGCTTCCCGGGATCTGTGCGTGATGGGAGGATCCTGTCCCCGTGCTTCCGGGTGACACCGCAACCGTGGCGATGGTGTGGCTCTGCCCCTGTAAGTGTGTGGAAGCCTCTGGCTGTCCGAGTGCCGGGGCCTCTGGGTCACGCACCTGTGAGCACGGCTCTCTGTGACCAACAGCCAGAACGTGAGTCTAGGTCGTTGGAGAGGACGAGACTGTCCCAGGAGCTCACAGCCTCTCTGCGGCGTGTCCACGTGGCAGAGTGACCGTGCCCTTGTGGGTCTCCCGAGGATGGGGTTCGGGCCCGGGGGTTTGGGCCCCTCTTCTTGACCCTTTGCTCAGGCGTAAGGGGGTGTGTGTTCTTGTGACTGTGAGCTTTTGCTTCTATGATGTGTCCGTGTGCCCAGGGGATGGCAGGGCTGTGTCTGAGTGAGGACAGGGAGACTGACCCCAGGACAGTGTCCCTGTGCAGAGGTGACGGTGTTGCTATGTCCCTCTGGGTAACATGTCCCTCTGGGTGACAGAATGATGGTGTCACTGGGTGACATGTCCCTCTGGGTGACAGAGTGATGGTGTCGCTGTATTCCTCTGGGTTACAACACGATGGTGTTGCTATGTTTCTCTGGGTGACAAAGTGATGGTGTTGCTGTGTCCCTCTGGGTGACAGAGTGAGGATGTCACTGTGTCCCTCTGGGTGATGTATTCCTCTGGGTGACAAAGTGATGGTGTTGCTGTGTCCCTCTGGGTGACACAGTGATGGGTCACTGTGTCCCTCTGGGTGATGTGTTCCTCCGGGTGACAGTGACTGTGTTGCTGTGTCCCTCTGGGTGATGTGTTCCTCTGGGTGACAGTGACTGTGTTGCTGTGGCCCCGCAGGTGGCAGCGTGATGCTGCCTGTGTATCAGTGCCCTACGCTGGCAGCTTCGTCTGACAGCGTGTCTGCATCCCTGTGCTATCCACCCACTCCCGGGCATCCCTGTGACCATTTGGGGAGTGAAGTGTGTCAGTGTCTGTGTGACAGTGTGACTGTGCCCCTGTGTCCGTGGCGACAGTGCTCCCGGTATGGGCATCACGCCAGCTGTCACTGTGTGCCCGTGTGTGGCAGGGAGTTGGTGCCCACATGCTTTCTCACAACATGCCTGATCCTGTCCCCGTGACAGCCACCTGGAGGGAGCGGGACCATGATGTGTGTCTGTCACACACCTGCGTTGGTGGTGTGCCTGCCAGCCCTGTCCCTGGGCCTGTCCCTCCGGCAATCGTGTTTGCATCAGAGTGACCGTGTGTGTGTGTGTGGGGGGGGGCGCCTGCACCAACCGCCTGTGGTGACCGTGTCACTGTGTCACCACGTCGGCCCCTTGGTAGACACTTGGCTACCTTGGCACCCTGCTGCCCGGGGGCACATGTGGCAGGGCCTGGGACCTGGTTGGGGGGCCTGGGTCCCAGGTGCCTCACTGCCCCGAGTGCCACGCCCGCAGGGGCCCCGGACCTGGGGGCCGTGGAGCTGCGCATAGAGGAGCTGCGACACCACTTCCGAGTGGAGCACGCGGTGGCCGAGGGCGCCAAGAACGTCCTGCGCCTGCTCAGCGCAGCCAAGGCCCCCGACCGCCGGGCTGTCAGCGAGGTGAGGGGCGGGGCTCCAGGGGCGGGGCCTCGGGGGCGGGGCCTCGAGGGGAGGAGTCTCTGCAGCGGCGGAGCCTCGCTGGGGTAGAGCTGCGATGGGCGGGGCCTTGGCGGGGGCGGGGCTCCACGGGCGGGGCCTCAAGGGGCGGGGCCTCGAGGGGAGGAGTCTCTGCAGCGGCGGAGCCTCGCTGGGGTAGAGCTGCGAGAGGCGGGGCCTTAGTGGGGGCGGGGCTCCAGGGCGGGGCCTCGAGGGGGTGGGGCCTAGAGGGGAGGAGTCTCTGCAGCGGCGGAGCCTCGCTGGGGTAGAGCTGCGAGAGGCGGGGCTTTAGTGGGGGCGGGGACCCAGGGGCGGGGCCTCGGGGGCGGGGCCTCTAGGGGAGGAGTCTCTGCAGCGGCGGAGCCTCACTGGGGTAGAGCTGCGATGGGCGGGGCCTTGGTGGGGGCGGGATTTCAGTGGGGCGGGGCCTCGGGGAATCCCTGGGTGAGGTGGGGCTCCAAGGGCAACCCCTTGACAAGGAACGAAGTTTTGGGGGAGCCCTAAGATGATTTGGGGTCCAGGCCTCCAGGAAAAGGGGGTTCAGGGTAGGACTGCGCCAGTCTGGGGGCGGGGCCTGGAACCTGCTGGGGGCGGGGCGTCAGTACCTGCAGCCGGGCCCCGCCCCGTCCGCCTCAGGCCCAGGAGAAGCTGACCGAGTCCAACCAGAAGCTGGGGCTGCTGCGGGAGTCGCTGGAGCGGCGGCTCGGGGAGCTGCCCGCCGACCACCCCAAGGGGCGGCTGCTGCGCGAGGAGCTCGTGGCGGCCTCCTCGGCAGCCTTCAGCGCCCGACTGGCCGGGCCCTTCCCCGCCACGCACTACAGCACGCTGTGCAAACCGGCGCCGCTCACAGGTGGGCCTGCAGCCCGGAGACCCGCCGCCGCCCCTGGTAGTCTGGGCCCCCGGGCCCCCAGGCCTCTGCCCTCTTATCCCGGATCGCTGCTCCCCACAGCCCCAGCTCTCCTCTCTCCCCAGCTTTGGGCTCCCATCCTGCTGCACCCCATCTACCCCACCCATCTAGTCTCAGACCCCGTTTCCTCAGGCCGTTCAGCTCCATGAACCCTGGACCGCCTGCCCCAGCCCCGCCCCGTCCACACCCACACACCCAGACTGTGCTTGTTACCAGTCCAGCGCCGCCCCCCACCCTCACAACTGCAGCCAGACCCGTGGAGCCCTGGACCTCCGAGCCCCCAAGTCAGCCAGCCCCATCCTCCTTAGACCTCCCAGCCCCACCCGAGACCCCAGATCAACCTGCCCAATGCCACCCCGGACTTCCCCAGTCCTATGCTGCACCCCCTTGCCCGGAGCCCAGTCTTCCGCCCCTAATCTCCTCTGTCCCTAATCCGCAGCATCCGGACCCCCTCCCTAGCCTGTCCACCCCTGCCTCGGCCCCCCCAGATCTCTCATAATATTTCCCACCTCCGGGCACAGCCGTCACTGCCTCAGGCCCCCTGCCCTCACCCCCTCCCCTGGCTGCCCCCCACCTGCACCCACTTTGCCCACTGGTCACTTCCGGGCACCCTCGCTTCGCCTGCAGGGACCCTGGAGGTGCGTGTGGTGGGCTGCAGGGACCTCTCAGAGACCATCCCCTGGAACCCCTCATCCTCGGCGGGGGGCCCCGACAGCCGCCCCGCCTTCCTGAGCCGCCCAGCCCGAGGGATTTACAGCCGAAGTGGAAGCCTCAGCGGCCGGAGCAGTGTCAAAGCAGAACCCGAAAACGCCAGTGAGTGGGCCTCGCGGGTCCTTGAGGGATGAGGTGGGCTGGGGGTCTCGGGGTGCTTCCCATTCATAACCCTTTTAAAAACAAACACATAAAAAAAAAATAAAAACTAACACATACATATGGGAATAGAGTGCACAGAACAGAGAATAGCAGTACGGCAAACACCAGCCTTCCCGCCACTCAGATCAAGAAATAGCACACTGCCGGCTCCCTGGAGCCCCCTCCCCTAACCCAGCCCCCTCCCCAATCCCAGCCCCTCTCTGTGAACCCAGCCCCCTCCCCAATCCCAGCCCCTCTCTGTGTCCTACAGGTAGCCATTCTTCTGACTTTTAGGATTTGCATTTCCTTGCTTTTCTTTATAGTTTTTGGAGCCATGTATGCATCTCCAAACAATACAGTTGGATTTTGTCTGGTGTTTGAACTTTGTATCACTGGAATTTCATGGGACATATTTCATGATACTAGCTTCTTCCATTCAACTCTGTTTGTGACAGTCATCCATGTCATCAGCTTAAGCAATATCATTCATTCATTTTAAAAAAATGTAGGGTGGTAGAATATATATAACACAAAATCTGCAGTTTTAATTGTTTTTGAGTGGCATTACTTAAATTCACATTGTTGTGCAACCATCGCCACTATTTCAAAAACTTTTGCATCACCCCTCAGAGAATTCTCTCACCCGTTAAGTAATAACTCCCTGTTCCCCTCCCTGCTGGCTGCTGATAACCTCCAATCTGCTTTCTGTCTCTATGAATTTGCCTAGTCATTCATTTTCATTATGGTTTAATAGTCTACTGTATTAGATTAAGCCATATCAAATTGCCAGTTTTTTTTTTTAGGTAAAAAATAGTTGATTATCTGCAATTTCATAGTCCAGCCTAATAAGACAATGTCACAAATGAATAGATGAGTTCTGTTAATGGACATGGGATTTTTCTAATTTGGGGCTATTATGTATGCTTCATGTGTGTGTCTTCTGATACACACCTACATATGTTTTTCTAGAGTAAATACTTAGTGCATTACCGAGATTTCCATATGGAATATAAGTGAATTTCAATCCTTATCTCACACCATACACAATCATTTGGTGGTGGATTGGGCAAAACAAGCTTTGACACAATAGCCTAGCTGGATGTTTTTGTGGAGAGGGTGGGTATTCTAGTTTGCTAATGCTGCCAGAATGCAAAACACCAGAAATGGATTGGCTTTTATAAAGGGGGTTTATTTGGTTACACGGTTACAGTCTTAAGGCCATAAAGTGTCCAAGGTAACACATCAGCAATCGGGTGCCTTCACTGGAGGATGGCCAGTGGTGTACGGAAAACCTCTGTTAGCTGGGAAGACACGTGGCTGGCGTCTGCTCCAAAGTTCTGGGTTCAAAATGGCTTTCTTCCAAGACGTTCCTCTCTAGGCTGCAGTTCCTCAAAAATGTCACTCTCAGTTGCTCTTGGGGTGTTTGTCCTCTCTTAGCTTCTCTGGAGCAAGATCCTGCCTTCTATGGCCGTCTTCAAACTGTCTCTCATCTGCAGCTACTCTCTCAGCTTCTGTGCATTCTTCAAAGTGTCCCTCTTGGCTGTAGCTCCTCTTCAAAATGCCACTCTCAGCTGCACTTAATTCCTTCTGTTTGTCAGCTCATTTATATGGCTCCAGTGATTTATTTTAGACCCACCCTAAATGGGTGGGGTAACATCTCCATGGAAATTATCCGATCAGAGTCATCACCCACAGTTGGGTGGGGCGCATCTCCACGGAAACACTCAATGAATTACAATCTGATCAACACTGATTCGTCTGCCCACACAAGATTACATCAAAGATAATGGCGTTCGGGGGGACATAATATGTTCAAACCAGCACAGTGGCTAGGGGAGGATTTCTTTAACTAGAAACCAGAGGCAGCCCCCCCCCCCCAATTTCTGACTGTCCTCCGTATCTCTCCCCCATCCCAGGTGAGGTGAGCACTGTACTCAAGCTGGATAACACAGTGGTGGGACAGACGTCCTGGAAGCCGTGTGGCCCCAACGCTTGGGAGCAGAGCTTCACTCTGGAGCTGGAGAGGGTGAGCTGGGTCGGGGCACGATGGGGCTTGGAGGGGGAGGGGGTTCTGGGTCTTAGGCACCCCAAGTGATGTCCCCCTTCCGCTCCCTCGAGGCTCGAGAACTGGAGCTGGCCGTGTTCTGGAGGGATCAGCGGGGCCTGTGCGCCCTGAAATTCCTGAAGTTAGAGGATTTCTTGGACAATGAGAGGCATGAAGTACAGCTGGACATGGAACCCCAGGGCTGCCTGGTGGCCGAGGTACGGCCCTGACCCCTGACCTCTGACCCCCGAGAAAGGAGTCCTGCCTCCCTCATCCTCAATTTTCTAGAATAGGTTTTTTCATTGGTCTCTGAACCTTGATAGAAAAATACAATATCATCAACCATATCAGTGACACAATTTAGGCTGGGATTAGTTTTGTTCCGAGGCAGGATATTAAAAAAAAAAAAAAAAATCACAAAATTTTATCATACCAGAAAAAGGAAAAGAAAGCAAAACTGGGTGTCCTGTCAGAGAGGTTGCTGTGGGAGCAACAGTTGAGGAGGGATGGGTTCCTTCTGCAGTGGCATCAGGGCCAAGGCCAAAGTCAGGGTCTCCCACACATGGTGATACAGACCTTCAGGGCTGGCTCACTCCCTGAGGGGGCTGTTGTGTGCACTGTAGGGTGTTCAGCAGAATCCGTGGCCTCCCCACCCCCAGTCATGAGGACCAAAAATGTCTCCAGACGTTGCCGCACGTCCCCTGGTTGAGAACCCCAGTCAGCCTCTGTACCAGCCAGGACCTGTCCTAAATGCTTTACGGACTTCAACTCACCAATTCTCACAGCAGCCCAGTGAAGCAGGGCCTGTTATTCGTCATCTTTGACAGAGAAGGAAACTGAGGCACCAAGAAAGTGACCAGCCTCCTCTTTTAAACAAAATTCTCTTTCACAGTTCTTTAAATTTGGCCCTAATGTACACACGTGCCCCGTTTTGTATATATATATATATCTCCTCATGCCCCTATCCCCATGCAGAAATTCTTACATGATCTGATAATCAAGAATCCCAGGAAGAAAGAAGCAGAGAGAAGGGCTAACTTCAAATGATGGGGTGGTGAGATCCGTTAGGAAAACTATCCAAAACCAAGTGGTGGCTGGCAGTGGGTGGTGGTGGGTGGCCCGGGGCAGGGGGGCAAATTCTGAATTATTCCTGCTCACCTACCCACAAGGTTTACTTCCAGCCTTCTGTTTTATTCTTTTGCCTTCCACAAATCGTCATCCCACGGAACCTTCTATGTTTCTGTTGTGGATGAACCTACAGTGGATGAGTGCTGTCTGTGGCTGCGCCATCCAATATGGTAGCCACGAGGTGTGTGAGTGTGGCGAGGACTGGGAAACCGAAGTTCGAATTTTCCCTAATGTTACTTGATTTAATTTTAAGTCACCGTGTGTGGCTAGTGGCGACCACCTCAGACTGCTTTTCTGTAACTTTCACGCCTTCTGGAAGATGCATTTGAGTTGCGAGAATTAGAGTAGACCAGTGGTTTCCAATTGTGGGTGGCACTAGCACCCCTCCTGGAGGGCTTGTTGAAGCAGAGGACTGGGTCCTGAACCCCTGCGTTTCTGATTCGGTGGGTAGAGGTGGGGCCTGAGAATCTGCATTTCCCACAAGTTCCCAGCTGATGCTGGTCTGGGACTGCACTTGGAGAAGCAGAGCACTAGATAACGTAGGACCATTTGCTAGATTTGGATATAAACCTTGACGGATCAGAGATCCCCTCTGTTTTAGTTTGCTGATGCTGCCAGATTGCAAAACACCAGAAATGGATGGGCTTTTATAAAGGGGGTTTATTTGGTTACACAGTTACAGTCTTAAGGCCATGAAGTGTCCAAGGTAGTGCATCGACAGTTGGGTGCCTTCACTGAAGGATGGCCAATGGTGTCCAGAAAACCTCTCTTAGCTGGGAAGGCACATGGCTGGCGTCTGCTTGCTCCCAGGTTGTGTTTCAAAATGGCTTTCTCCCTGAACATTCCTCTCTAAGCCACAGATCCTCTTTAAAATGTCACTGTCAGTTGCTCTTGGGACGTTTGTCCTCTCTTAGCTTCTCCGGAGCAAGTCTGCTTTCAAAGGCCGTCCTCAAACTGTCTCTCAGCTGCAGCTCCTCTCTCAGCTCCTGTGCATTCTTCAGTGTCCCTCTTGGCTGTTGCAAGCTCGCTCCTTCTGTCTGAGCTTATATAGGGCTCCAGTGAACTAATCAAGGCCCATGCTGAATGGGCGGGGCCACACCTCCATGGAAACCATCCAATGAAAGATCCCACCCACAGCTGAGTGATCACATCTCCATGGAAACATCCAATCAAAAGTCTCCAATCCAATCAACACAAATACGTTTCCTGCCCACACAAGAACTGCATCAAAGATAATGGTGTTTTGGGGGACATAGTACATCCAAACCAGCACACCCTCCCTACCCCATGGAGGAGGGGCTGGTTGCCTGCTTCTTGCCTTTCCAAGATGACGCTCCAGAAGCCGGTTCCATTAGCAATGCATTGGTTTCATGACCTTTGCATAACATCCCATAGTATTCTAGGGTCAGATACGTTGCAGAGGAATCTGAACCCCCAAATATTGGGGCATGCACCCTTATGCTTCCAACACTTCCATGCCAAGCTGCCCAGAGGCAGGCAAAGGGTCCTTACTTTCTCTCCCCTCCCCAGGTCACCTTCCGGAACCCAGTCATTGAGAGAATCCCCCGGCTCCAACGGCAGAAGAAAATCTTCTCCAAGCAGCAGGGTGAGGGGGTGGGCCAGGCCTGGGGTGAGGCCAGGGGTTCCTGGTCGGGGTCACGGAGGGTGACGCCTGCTCCCCACCCCACCCCGTGCCCCCAGGGAAGGCGTTCCAGCGTGCCAGGCAGATGAACATTGACGTCGCCACGTGGGTGCGGCTGCTTCGGAGGCTCATTCCCAACGCCACGGCCGTGGGCAGCTTCAGTCCCGGGGTGTCTCCGGGACCCGAGACCCGGCCCACAGGGTGAGGAGGGAGGGAGGGCCCTGGGGTCCTCAGCCGCGCCCCCCACCGCTGCATCGCTCCCCAGGCATGCCCTCTTCCCCTCTGGCAGTGACATCTCTGTGGAAAAGCTGAACCTTGGGGCCGACAGCTCACCCCAGAAGAGCCCCCCAGGTCTTCTCTCCAGCCCGTTGAGCCTGGTGAGCATCCCCCTTCTTCTCCCCTGGCTCCAGCTCTTGACCTTGGTTAAAAATGTGCCCTCAGGAGCCAGGCGGCCTGCACTGCCACCTCCTTGCGTGACCTGTAGCAAAGAGCCTTGCCGCTCTGTCCATCGGGCTCCTGGTTGAAAACTCCTGTCAATGATAGAAGTCAAGAGAGCAGTAACCTCTGAGCGGAGGATATTGATGGCATAGGGCCCAGGGGAGCCTGCCCGGGTCACGGGGCAGCAGACGTTTTCCGTAAAGTAAGACAGAGTCAATATTTTCAACTTGGCCAGTCAGGAGGTTCTGTGTCCCCACTTGCCATCTCTGCTACTGCTGCACAGAAGCAACCACTGGCAATTGGGGTGTGGCTGGGTTCCAGCAAAACTTTACTGATAGATACCCAAAGTTTGAATTTCATTTAAATTTTCATGTGCCGGGCAGTATGGTTTTCCTTGTGATTCTTTTTAACCATTGGAAAGTGGAAAACCCATTCTTAGCTGCACAAAAACAGTCGGCGAGCTAGAATTGGCCAACTGCTGGTCTAGCTGACGGTTACTGAGGGGACAGATATATGAGAGCTTGCCCCCTTGCACACTGCGCTGAAGGTATTTTATGCCCCATTTGAGAAAAAAAAAAGGAAATAATAATAACATATGCTTTGGGGGATTAAATGAAATGAGGTGTCTTTGAGATTGACAAAAAAAAAAAAAAAAATCAAAAGTTTAATAACACCCAGTGCTGGGGAAGATGTGGGGAAACAGGCACTTTGGCAGAAGTGCGTGAATCAGTGCATCCCCTTGAGAGGTGATTTGGTGATGGGGACTGAGTTAAGAGTGAACATTCTCTTGATCCAGCAATTCCTCTCCTAGACATTTGCACACATGTGCAAATACATGTATTCTGGATGTTCACTGTAGTGGCTCGGTGTGGCTGAAAGAGTGGAAGCATTCTCAGGGTCCCTCAATAGGAGCTGGTGCTAAATAAATGACAATATGGAAGAATTCACAGCTGTTAAAAACCAAGCAGATCTTTGTGTGCTGGTGTAGAAGGATTTCCAAGATAAACTGTCATATGAGAAATGCAAGATTAGAATATCGTCAATAGTGGGTGGGAAAAAAAATGGAGCCTGTACCAGCATTTTTGCTCATGTGAATATAGAAATGAATCTAGAAAGATATCCACAAAATCTCTAATGGCTTTGGGGAGGGTGATTGGCTTCCCATCTGTTTGCCTGGATTGACTTTTTCTCTCTAGTACCTTCTTGTAGGAGGAGGGAGATGGGCCAATGAGTAATTTCTTTTCCACTTGAAAGATTAGTTTGCACCTTAGAAGAAATTGTATATCATCATTTCCTGCCAGCATCCAGCCTACTTTAAAAGGACATTGGCTTGTAAAATAATATAAGGTGTGCCGCATAATAAAATTACGG
This sequence comes from Choloepus didactylus, assembly GCF_015220235.1. Classification (NCBI taxonomy): domain Eukaryota; kingdom Metazoa; phylum Chordata; class Mammalia; order Pilosa; family Megalonychidae; genus Choloepus; species Choloepus didactylus. Next base: position 8,576,020 of record NC_051331.1, read on the forward strand.
GCAATAAAAAATAGTTTGGTGCTTTTCAGTTATACATGCGTGCACTACAGAGAATTAAGTACTACATGCCAATTAACAAAATAAGTAGGTAGATGATAAAATGTATTTAGAATATGGAAATATTTAGAACGTGGGAAAAATCAAGTGGGGATGGGGATGAGAGTGTGCAGAGAGTTGTGTTATTAATAAGGTGGCCAGCTGACTTGCCTTGGGAGATGAGGGTGGAGCCTTGTGTGCATCTGGGAAAAGAGTTGTAGGCAGCGGGAATGGCCTTTGCAAAGGCCCTGGGGTAGGACTGTGCCTGGTGTGTTCAAGGGAACAGTGAGGGGAACAGAATAGCTGAAGGGCAGCGAGTGAGGGGGTGAGTAGGGGAGATCTGAGGACCGAGAGGTGACAGGGGAGTTCATGCAGGGCCTTGGCGGGGGGGGACATTGTGTTTAGGGCACCCCTCTTGCTTCCCTCCCTCTGACCTTCTTTCCTCTCTGCAGAGTTCCCCGATCCGGGAACCTCCCATCACTCCCGAGCCGTCTTCAGAGACCCAGGAGACCCCAGGCCCTGCCTTGTGCAGGTGATGCCCCCTGCCCCAGCCCTCCCCTGCCCACAGCCCCCGTCCTCTGCCCCCTGTCCCCACCAGTGTCCTCTCTCCACAGCCCTCTGAGGAAGTCGCCCCTGACCCTCGAGGACTTCAAGTTCCTGGCGGTGCTGGGCCGGGGTCACTTTGGGAAGGTGAGCTGGGGGTTGGGGGGCTGACAGTCCAGAGCCCTGGGCCCCTGGGCTGGCTGGTAAGGCCACTTTACCCACTGTGATTCCAGGTTCTGCTCTCTGAATTCCGGCCCAGCGGGGAGCTGTTCGCCATCAAGGCGTTGAAGAAAGGGGATATCGTGGCCCGAGATGAGGTGGAGAGGTGGGGACCCTGCCCAGGCCCTCTGGGGCCCTTGGTCTTCTCTTGTGGGAGATGGGGACAGAACAGCCCCCTCTTTGGAGCTGCCGTGAGACTGACTCGTAACAATCGACTCTCCTTATCAAGCTAGTCTTTAAAATAATGACCACTCTTCTAAAGCGCCCTCTGAATGCATTACTTTCAGTAACTTATTCCCCACAGCAGCCCTATAAGAAACATGCTGTCCTTGTCCCCCTTTCTGCTAATGGCACAGAGAGGTTGAGGAATTTGTCCAGGATCCCACAGCCAGTAGGCAGCAGGGCCTGAACTGCCTCTGCTTTGGGGTCAGGGGGGCTGGGTTGGAGTCCCACCTCTGCCAACAGCGTGCTCGGGGATACTGGGAAATCACTTCACCCTCTGAGCCTCAGCTTCCCAATCTGGAAAAGGGGAGCAATTATGCCTCTTTGCAGGATTGTCAGGTAGATCAAATGTCAGGATGCATCTAAAGCATTGGGACCTGTAAAGCACTGGGTAGAGACGCTGAGATTATACCCAGTCCTCCCGACATCCTTTTATTAATCAGGAACCTGACTCAAACACGCTTAAACAAATAAAGGAATTTATTGGTATGAACTGGGAAAGTCCAGGGATGGGAAGCCTTCAGGCATGGCTGTATCCAGGTGCTCAGATGAAGTTGCCTCTCTGTTCTGCTTTTCACTGTGTGGGTGGCTTTGCTTGCAACCCCCTCCTGGGGACTCTACCCCACCCCAGCAGCTTCAGGCTCATCCCACCAACTTTAGCTCTTCTTCCTCAAAAATTCCAGCGGAAATCCTGGGATTGAGCCCCGTTGGCTTGGCTTGTCCATCCCAGAGTCAATCCTTGGCCAGAGAGATGGGGTGCTCTGATCTGTCTGTACCTTGTGTTCACTCCTGGTAGTACCCCAGCTGGATGTTGGGGGGGGGGGGGCCCTAGCAGGAGTAGGGATGGATTCTGGGTGCCCATTTGGCAAGGGAGGCTGCTGACATTGAGATATTAAGCAACTGGCCAGCGCTGGGCAGCAAAGTGAGATCCGAACGCAGAACCAGGGGGGCTCTCAACTCTGCAGCGTGTAGGGGCCGCGGGTAGGGGGCGGCCGTGCGGCCTCTGACCCCGGCCCCCCACCCCGCCCAGCCTGATGTGTGAGAAGCGGATCCTGGCGGCGGTGACCAGCGCCGGGCACCCCTTCCTGGTCAATCTGTTCGGCTGTTTCCAGACGCCCGAGCACGTGTGCTTCGTGATGGAATACTCGGCGGGCGGGGACCTCATGCTGCACATCCACAGCGACGTCTTCTCGGAGCCGCGCGCCATGTGAGCCAGGCCCCGCCCCCTGCCTGCCCCGCCCCCGTTCCTGGTCCGGCCCCGCCCACTCCCCGCCCCCTGCCAGCACCGCCCAAGCGTCAGCCCTGGCCCCGCCCCCGTTCCTGGTCTGGCCCCGCCCACTCCCCGCCCCCGCAAGGCTTCAGCCCTGGCCCCGCCCCCTTTCTTTGTCCGGCCCCCGCCCATTCCCCGCCCCCTGTCCGCACCGCCCAGGCTTCAGCCCTGGCCCCGCCCCCGTTCTTGGTCCGGCCCCGCCCACTCCCCGCCCCCTGCCCACACCGCCCAGGCTTCGGCCCTGGCCCCGCCCCCGTTCCTGGTCCGGTCCCGCCCACTCCCCGCCCCCTGCCCGCGCCGCCCAGGCTTCAGCCCTGGCCCCGCCCCCGTTCCTGGCCCGGCCCCGCCCACTCCCCGCCCCCTGCCCGCGCCGCCCAGGCTTCAGCCCTGGCCCGGCCCCGCCCACGCCACGCCCCCTGCCCGCACCGCCCAGGCTTCAGCCCTGGCCCCGCCCCCGTTCCTGGTCCGGCCCCGCCCGCGCCGCCCAGGCTTCAGCCCTGGCCCGGCCCCGCCCACGCCACGCCCCCTGCCCGCGCCGCCCAGGCTTCAGCCCTGGCCCCGCCCCTGTTCCTGGCCCTGCCCCGCCCACTCCCCGCCCCCCTGCCCCGCCCAGGCTTCAGCCCTGGCCCGGCCCCGCCCACGCCACGCCCCCTGCCCGCGCCGCCCAGGCTTCAGCCCTGGCCCCGCCCCCGTTCCTGGTCAGGCCCCCGCCCACGCCCCGCCCAGGCTTCACCCCTGGCCCCGCCCCCGTTCCTGGCCCGGCCCCGCCCACGCCCCGCCCCCTGCCCCGCCCCGCCCAGGCTTCAGCCCTGGCCCCGCCCCCGTTCCTGGCCCGGCCCCGCCCACTCCCCGTCCCCTGCCCGCCCCGCCCAGGCTTCAGCCCTGGCGCACCCCCGGCGCCGGCCTCGTCCTAGAGTTTGGGGGACTGGGGGAACTTTGGAAGATGGGGGGGCCAGGATCCCATGCCCCGCTCCTTGCCAGGCGGCCTGGCCCCCTCACCTCAGCCTCTCTCGGCAGCTTTTATTCGGCTTGTGTGGTGCTGGGCCTGCAGTTTCTCCATGAACACAAGATTGTCTACAGGTGTGTGTGCGCGCGTGCCCAGTGCCCACTGGGGTTCCCAGCCCCCCCCCCCCCCCCCATTCAGCTCTCCTTCCACCACTCCCTATCCCTCCACAGGGACCTGAAATTAGACAATTTGCTCCTGGACACCGAGGGCTACGTCAAGATCGCGGACTTTGGCCTCTGCAAGGAGGGTGAGGGGGCGGGAGGCTGGAGGAGGGGTGGGAACCCGACCTGATGTGTCCAGCAGGGACTGGGATCCCAGGGGCTTGGGGGTTAGACAAAGCGGGGAAGGACCCGTTGAAGTCTTGCAGCTACCTCACCCCAGCCCCCGACCGTGCTTGGCTCTGGACTCCCTCTTCTAGGCTAGGCTAGAGATGAGACTCTCCCGCATAACCTTACATGGCTCTGCCGTCCCCAGGGATGGGCTATGGGGACCGGACCAGCACGTTCTGCGGGACCCCCGAGTTCCTGGCGCCTGAGGTGCTGACGGACACGTCCTACACGCGCGCGGTGGACTGGTGGGGGCTGGGCGTGCTCCTCTACGAGATGCTGGTTGGGGAGGTGAGGCCTTGGGCTGCTCCCCTCCGTCCTGGCGCGTGGCTCTGGGACCCCTGTGTGCCCCCGGCTGGGTGAGGGTCAAAATCTGCCTCCGCCGATGTGCTGTGCCATTGGAGGCAGGTGGCTTGGCTTTTCTGACCTCAGTTTCTGGATCTGTAAAATGGGGGTACTTCCCCTCCCATGCAAGCCAGCCCACCCACGTCAAAGTGCCGAGGGGCACCGCCTGCCAGAGGGCTGGGGGTGGGGCCGGGCTTCGTGGGACCCCAGGAGGGGGCCTGATTCTACCTCGGCCCTCCCTGTCCCCAGTCCCCCTTCCCAGGAGACGACGAGGAGGAGGTGTTCGACAGCATCGTCAACGACGAGGTCCGCTATCCCCGCTTTCTGTCAGCCGAAGCCATCGGCATCATGCGCAGGGTGAGGACTCCCTCCAACATGGGGGTGCAGCCCTGCGGAGGGGCTCTGGGGCCTGGGAGGGGGGCAGACGCCAAGACACTGCTTTCTTCCCCAGCTGCTACGGCGTAATCCCGAACGGAGACTGGGGTCCAGCGAGAGGGACGCAGAGGATGTGAAAAAACAGCCCTTCTTCAGGGTGAGGTCTCCCCCACGGACCTGGGCACCCCCCACCCCCCAAGGACCTGGTCATGTCTTCTCCAAGAGGCTGGTTGCTTCATGCCAAGCCCACCCCCCACCCCCGCCTTGTCATTCCTAATATTGTCACTTTCCCTTGGTGCGCCCATTTCCTTCCCCTCTCTCCTTGTCCAGCCCCTTCCCCGCTTACCCTCCTACACCCACACCGACCCCAGGCGCCCTAGTGGGAGTACTGCCCAGTGGAGGAGTCCATCTTTCCGTCCATCTTGTGATCCGTCATGGTGTCCCACACACTGAGGGCCGGAGGAAGGGGCTAGGGGGTGGCCGATCGCGCGCCCCATAATGACCCCTCCTGCCCCGCACTCCCCGCAGTCGCTGGGCTGGGACGCCCTGCTGGCCCGGCGCCTTCCACCTCCCTTCGTGCCCACGCTGTCGGGCCGCACGGATGTCAGCAACTTCGACGAGGAGTTCACCGGGGAGGCCCCCACGCTGAGCCCGCCCCGTGACGCGCGGCCTCTCACCGCCACGGAGCAGGCGGCCTTCCGGGACTTCGACTTCGTGGCCCGGGGCTGCTAGCCCCCTCCCCGCCCCACCCCTGCCGCCCACCGAGCTCTTAGTTTTTAAAAAGGCCTTCGGGGTTTGGCCCGGTCCACGCATCCATGCCTCTTCTTGCGCGCAGTAACGGGGGTGGGGGGAGGTATGCACGGAGCTGGGGGGAGTTGGGAAGGGGGTGCGCCAATCCAGTGGGCGAGGGGGTGTAGGGGGTGAGGTGGAGGCGCCCTGGGTTCTGATGGGGCTAGGGAGGGGTCCGTGGTGGCAGGCGTGGGGAGGCCGCGATGGGAGGGGGCTCGGAGCTGTGTGGGGGGGACACTGGGGTTTCGAGTCTGTGATGGGCAGGACTTGGGAGTAAGGCGTCGGGCGGTGTCGGGGAAGGGCAGGTCCCCGGGGCGGCGGCGCTGTGCGCATGCTCCTGTGGCTCGGGCTCTGCGGGAGGGGCACGCGCCCCCTGAAGCCCGAGCACCTGCTGTCCCGGCGCCCTCGCCTGGCCAGTTCCGGAGCTGCAGCCGCCCCGACGGCGCACGCAGGCCCCCGCGAGGGCGCAGTCGTCGCGGCGGCCCCGAATGACACCCCGCCCTGGGTTGATCCGTAAAGTGGCTTTATCCCCCAAAAGCTCCGCGCCGCGGACCCGGGCCCAGCCCGGGATGTCTGGCTTAGCTGCTGGGCCTCCGGGCGCTCCTAGAAGTGTCCTAGGCCACTGTGCCGGGAGCTGCGCAAGGAGCTGGCCTCCCAGACACTCGGGGTCAGGCCCAGCCCGGCGGGGCCGCCCTTGGCGCCGGCCCTCGGGGGCAGGAAACGAAGCAGCTGGCGCAGCACGGCTTGGCGCAGCAGGATGTACACCCAGGGGTCCAGTATCTGGTTCCAGGAGGCGAGGCGCACGGCCAGAAACAGCGGCCGCTGCAGCGAGCTGGAGCCCCAGCCGCCCACAGCCAGCACCACCAACACCTACAGAGAAGCAGGTGTGAGGGCGAGGCTGGGGGGGGGGGCGGGCGTGAGAGAGGATGGGGAGCTGCTGGGGGAAGTTAGCTGTGAGAGCGCGTGGTTGGAAGGTTAAGCAGTGAGGGGGGAGTGCGGGGCAGGGGTGCTATAGGGCCGTGAATGGGGGTCTCTGTGGCCAGGAGCTATGAAAGAAGGGGGCAGGGCCGCTGAGGGGGTTGAGTCGGGGCAGCTGGGATAGTGGGAGAGTTTCCCGTTACCTGGGGGAGGAAGGTGAACTCGTGTCTAGAGGGAAGTGGATGGAGGGTGGGGGTCGGGGTGGGCCCCGAGGACCCCAGGAAGGAGATTGTGAGGAGCGGGACTTCAGAGGGAGAGAGCAAAGGGCGGGCTCCCCGGAAGGAAGAGTGCGTCCTGGAGGATGCGGGGCCCTTGCCGGGTCGGGGAGAGGCCCCTGGGATCCCAGGAAGGAGAGTGCGACGCTGGCAAGGGGGTGGGGCCAGGGAGGATGCGGGAAAGCGCGTGGCTCGGATGAACCTCGCGGGTGCCGGGGTCTGCGGCCGCACGCTGGTCCCTCCCGCTCACCAGCAGCGGGCTCCAGCAGACGCACGACACCGCCATGATGCCCACCAGCTGGCCCACCATCTCCACGTCGTGGGTGCGGGTTCTGCGCACCGAGCCGCCACCGCCGCCGCCGGGGAACCCGCCCGGAGCTGCGACGGCCGAAGCCAGGGACGAGGCGGAAGAAGCGGAAGCCGAGGTGGCGCTCCCGCGGCCGCGGCGGCGTCCTCGGCGGCTGTCGGTGCCCAGGGCCGGAGGGCGCCGGAGGGAGCGCCGCCGCCAGCGGGCGCGCAGCAGGGCCAGGCCGCTGAGCGTGTTGCACACGAGCGCGGCGAGCAGCGCGGCCAGGCCGAGGCCGGCGAAGAGGCCGGCGAGCAGGGCCTGGCGCCAGCCGCCCGCCGGGCCCAGGCCGATGAAGCACCAGGTGCCCGGGTACTGCAGCTCGTAGCGGCCCACGCGCGCCAGCGGCAGCAGCGCCACGGCCAGGGCCACGGCGGTCAGCGCGCCCAGCGCCAGGCGCGCACGGGCCGCCGAGACGCGCGCCGCGTGCAGCAGCGGCCGCGTGACGCCCACGCAGCGCTCCACGGCCATGCCGCAGCCCAGCAGCAGCGGGCACAGGCCGAAGAAGACCATGCAGCCCCCCAGGAAGCTGCAGGCCCCGCCGGCCGGCGCGCGCCCCGCCGCGTAGAGGCGCAGCACCAGCGCGCCCGGGATCACGTGGCCCGCCAGGTCGGTGCCCAGGAGGCTCGCGGCGAACAGCAGGAAGGTGGCGGCCGAGCGGCGGCGCCGCAGACGGCCCGCGGCCTGCGCCAGCAGCGCCAGCGCCAGCACGTTGGACGCGGCGCCCAGCGTCATGGAGAAGATGGGCAGCGCCGGCGACCCCCCTGCCGCGGCCCCGGCCGACGCGTTGGGGGCCGCGCAGGCCGCGCACGTGGTGGCCTCGCTGGCCAGGCTCCCGTTGAGGGGCCCGTAGGGGTTCATGTCGGGAGCTGCGGAGGCTGGGAGAGGAGGGGAGCACAGGGTGAGGCTGGCGGGGGACACTCAGAGGCTCTGTTCCTGCCCAGCGGGACACATGTAACCCCTCTCTCCTCCTCTCACCACTCTTGGTTTTTACAGCACAGTTAAATCCCCGGCCGGCTGGCCCCATCTGACACCCACAGACCCATTTCTCATTCCAGAGGCCCAGGAGACCTGCCGGCCCCATCTCTGCCACTGTCGGCAGGTGGCTCTCCGTGGCCCCATCCCTGTCCCCAAGGGCCCCTGTCCACACCCACAGCCTTGTCTGTCCTCAGGGCTCTATCTCAGTTTTCATGGTCGGTCCCTATCCCCCATGACTCTCTCTCTGTGTCCCCTGTGCCCTTCTTTCTGCCCCCCACAGTCCTGTCTGTCCCCATGACCTCTGTCCTCACTGCCCCATCCCTTTTGTCCATGACCCTGTCCTGTCCCCCATGACCCCACCTCTGTCCCCCATGACCCTGTCCTGTCCCCCATGACCTCATCTCCATCAACTTCAACTTCATCCCTCTCCCCGTGCCCTTGTCCTGTCTCTCATGGCTTCGTCCTGTCCCCAGTTGACCCCATCTCTGTCACCTCCAGCTTCATCCCTGTCCCCCATGGCACCTTCCTGTCCCTCACAGCCCCGTCCTGCCCCTACCATGGCCCCATCCTGTCCTCCATGGCCCTGTCCTGTTCCCCACAGCCCCATCCTTGTCCCCACGGCCCCCTCTCTGAGCTCCATTGCTCCGTCACCCGGGCTCTACCCCTGACCACTGCTGTCTCACCCGGGAACCCCCAGTCCCCCACAGCCCCACGGCCCCATTCCTGCCCTCCCCAGGTGCCGGCCTTGGAGGCCCCAAAGCTGTCCCAGGACTGTCTGTTGCCCCCTATCCTGGCACTGGGGGCTGAGAGGGGAAAGCCGCCCGCTGCGTCAGGTGGAAAGGGAGGAGGGACAGATGGTAAGAGCCACGGGGACAGACAGATAAGGCTGAGAGCCCAGAAACCCAGGATGGGCAGACGGGTAGTGACAGCCCATCCTTCTGCTCCCCACCCCAACCCGGAGACCCTCGCGCCCCGGCCTTCTTACCCAGTGCCGCCCGGGTTCCCAGGTCCCCATTGCCCGCCGCTCAGCCCCTGCTGCCCGCGGCGCCCCGGCTCTCCGGCAGGCCGCTCCCCTCCCTCCTCCAGGGGCGGCTCCCCGGCTCCTCCCGCCCGCCCCCGCCGGCCTCCAGGGACCGCTCCAACCCACACGCCCGCCGGGGGATCGGGGTGGCGGGAGACCCCATCTCCCCATTCCTGGCGGTGGGTGGGGGCCGCTCTGGGCCCCAGCTCCCTCCCCCCCGCCATAGGGAAGGAGGCCAAGGGGTGTTGTCCTGAGCCCCCTGTGACCCTCTCCCCCTCAAAGCGGGGCGGGAGCAGCCCCCTTCCCCCTCCCCGGTCCGGGCTTCTCGCCTGCCTCATTAATAAAGCGGATAAAATCTAAACACTGGAAAATGTGAGCGTCGCCCCGGGGCGGTCCAGGGCGGCTGCAGGGGTGCCGCTGCCCCCATCGGGCTGCGGGGTCGGGGGGCTCACCCTGTGCAGAGACTGCAGCGCCCCCCGCCCTGCTGGAGACTCCATGGATGTCTGGGTGGGTGGTGGTGGGCAGCGCCCTGGTGGGAGGCGGGGGGCAGGCTTGGGTCAGGCCCAGGGGATCCGCCCAGTATTTATACAGGGGCTTAAGCCCAGGCCAGGGCCAGGCGAGTCATACCCAGGAGGGAGGGAGGGACGGAGGGAGGCCGGAGGGGGCAGGAACCAGGAGGCCTGGCTACTGGGGACTCTTCCCCTAGCACCTCGGGCGGCTTTAGGATGTGTTGACAACTCCTGGGACAAAGGGTCCTAAGCCCCCAGCCACCAGCTCCTGGAGCTACAGCTGCAACCTCATCTCCTACCCCGAGCAGGGGGGTCGCGCACCCTAAGACACACACACACATTCCCCTTAGCAGCCCAAGTTTTGGCCACAGTCACGCCTGGCCCCAGTGCATCTGCAGCCACACTCCCCAGTGCCTTGGGGTGAAGCCCCTGGAGGCACCCCAACAGTCTCACCCCCAGCACCCAAAATGCAGGCATACTTAAGACTTGGCTACTCTGCTTCCCTCCACACCTTGAAACACAGCCCGCCGAGACCGCAATCGTCATGCCTCTTGGCGCTGGGAAAGTCTCACCCAGCACCCCACGACACACAAGTGTGCCCCTTAACACTGAGAGCCGCCTGGTCACACTCCCTGCTCCCGGAGGCACTCCTTAGCCATCCAAGACGGCCCCCAGGCACACCCCAAGACACGACAGACACAGCCCTGAACCCTGCCAGTCACACCTGCTCCCCGGAAACAGCAACTGCCATCCGCAACACCCCAGAAACCACAGGATGCAGCCCGCACTGCCAGTCCGTATCTCCAAATACTCGGTCGATCACCCCGAATGCCCTGGGACACCCCGTCACAGCCACAAAGAGAGACACTCCCGAGACACACAGCCACACCCCCGGCCCTGAGGCGTCTAGCTAGACCAACATAATGGGGCCCCCTGCACCTCCCCACACTTGCAGGCCTGTGGAGGGACCCACAGCCCAGCTCCCTTGCCCCCCCTGCACCCCTTTACGGAGGCAGCCCACTACCCTGGTGAAAGTGGGGAGCGACCTCTGGCCTCGCCCCCAGACATTCCAGCAGAGACCTCTGGCCTGGACCCCTTTTTTCAGTCCTCACCCTTCCCCCCCGACAGGTCTGGCCGGGGTCCCACCCCCCTTTCCATTCATTTATTTCCCCTCAATCCTGGGGGGTCGTCAAAACAGGCAGGCCAAGGCCGGTTTGCGTCCAGCACAAAGCATCTGGCGCCACAGACCCTGGAATGGGGGTGTGGGTGGGGACAGCATCATGAGCCGGGTCCCCCCCCCAGCAGGGGGCTCCTTCCTGTCTGCACTGGCCCAGGCAAGCCTGAAAGCTCCAACATATCCATCACTCTTCCTTCTCCTGAGCCAGGCCTCCTCGGTCCTGAGTGATCGCGGGTGTAGACGACAGCTTCCTGCACAGCATTCCCATCGGGCTCAGGGCTGCGGGAAGGCTTGTTGGAGGGAGAGCAGGATTTGAACCCTCAGTCGGCCGAGGGAGCTCCCGCCTTGCCTGGAAGCCTCCAGGCCCGCAGCCAGGAGCCTCGTGGGGCGGAACGGTGGGAGGGGGCGGGCGGCCTGGCCGGCTCCTAATTCAATTTGGAGCCCGCAGCGGATGGATTTCAGCTGCTGCATTCTTTCCCGGCCCCGGCGCTCCCCCTCTCCCACCCTGAAGCCACACACGGCCAATAGCAGATAGATTCTTTATGTTCAAGACGGCAAATTCAGATACAAAAGTCCCCACCCACCCCGCCATTGTCCCTCCCGCTCCAGTCCGTCGGGGGGGCTGGGCAGAGGGAGAGGCCGGGGAGGGTGGGGGGCTTCACAGCAGATTTGTTTCAAATGTGGAGGTAACAGACTCCAGGGGGGGTTCTTTGGGGGACGGGGAGAAGGTATTATTGCATTTGCTAAAGGGAGACACCCCCCTTCTGCATTCCCTGCAGCAGGAAATTAAGGAGGTCACAACCCCCAAACAGAACCCGAGGCCCCAGGGAGACAGAGGGACCAGTTTGGCAGCTGATGTGGAAAGTGTTGGGGGCGGGGGTGGGGGTGGGGCGTCCAATTTGGCTGGTTCCTCCCCATGCCTGACCCGGCTGAGGTAGGTGGGGAGTGGGATGTGGGGGGGCCTGGGGATCCCAGCCAGGCTGAGAAACGGGGAGGGGGTGGTACCGATCGGAGAAGGGCAGGGCCCGGCCCACCTCCACTCCGCGTGGCCCTCGGGCTGCCTGGCCAGGCCCAAGCCGGATGCTGGGGTCCAGGGCTTGGGGCCCCCTCTGGAGGGTCCCCCCCCCCCCACCAGGCCACGCGCTGGTCCTTGCGGGCTCGGCAGGATGCCTAGTAGCGGCCGACCTTCGCATCGCCAATGGCACCCCAGACGTCAAAGACAAACTCGTCCGGGAAGGCAAAGTCGCCGAGCCCTTCGTCCAGGGCCTCCGCCAGCTCGTCTGGGTTCCTTTTGTCTTTTCCTAACTCCACCATGGTGGCCGCTGGGGGTGGGCAGAATGGAGGCATAGATGGCCCGAGGGACAGAGGGGCTCAGCAGAGACCCAGCCTCCACGGGGTCCAGACCCCAGCCCCACCGGGTGCCCCCCACTCATCCCCCACTCACCCAGCTCTGTGTCCCTGATGCCCATGTAACTCTCCAGCAGGTCGTCCACCTTCTCAATCGCCTTCTCTTCAAAGGCCGAGGGCTGGGGGAAGGTGGAGAGGGGTGATGTCGTATCAAACATGAATAAGATAGTAATTATATTTACCTGGTGTCAGAGGCTCTTTTTAACCAATGTTTTATCTTCCGCAAACCCTGAGTGGAAAAGATGGGCACAACCACCCCATTTTGCAGATGGGGAAACTGAGGCCCGCTTGTCCTAGGTTACAGAGCTATCCGACAGGTGAGGCTGGGGCCCGGCTGGCACACTCACCAGGTCCTCCACTGTGGCCGGGCCCCGGGAGCGGAGACGCAGTGTCCCTCGGCCGGTGCCCAGCTGGGGGCCGGAGCCAGGGCGGCCACCCCCGGAGCGCTGGCTGATCATGTCTGGGGGGAGTGGGGAGGCAGGGAGGTGGGGTAAGTAAGGGCCAGGAAAGCCCACTTCCGGGGTCCTGGGCTCCCACTCCCCTGCCTTCCCTTCTCTGGGTTCCTGCGGGCTCCCACACCCCCAAGGGCAGGAGGGGGGCCAAGGTGACCCCAGGAGGTCAGGATTCCTAAGTTGGGCTTGGCATGGGTGTGGGCATGGCCGCCAGGGTCTGGGGATGGAAAGGGCTGCAGGGGAGGCAGGAGGGGGCCGCTTCGGGGCGGGGCCTGAGTCCCTAGCTGAAGGGGGGTATAGCGTGGGGGTGGTATAGCAATGGAGGGGGGGGTACAGTGGCTGCCAGGGTGGTAGGGGGGAGTGCTTGCAAGTCCCCCACCCCCACCGCAGTGGCCTCGGGCCCATTCCTGAGAGTTAGTGAGGCCAGACTGAAAAGCGGGGGGCTGGCACAGGGCAGCCAAGCCTGGCTCCTCAGGGCCAGCCAGGGTTGGGGGCGCTTGGCTGGGCTGATGGCTCCTGGGAGGTGGGTGCGGGGGCAGCTTCCTCCTTGCGCCCCCCCCTCAGGCTGGGCCGGGAGCCAGCACCCCCCCCCCGCCCGGGCCGCTCTCTGGCGCCACCCGCTGGCGGCTCCCGGCGCCGCGGCCCCTCACCGAAGGCCTTGCGGGGCTCCGTGAGCTTCAGCGTGAAGGCGCGGCCGCGGGGCAGCTCCTTGAGCAGCCGGGCCACCTCGTAGTGCCGGCAGCCCAGCAGGCTCTGCCCGTTGATGGCCTCGATCATGTCGCCCACGCTGACGACCTGCAGGTGGTCGATCACGCTGCCCTCCTTGATGCGCTGGGGCGGGGGGGGGGGGGGCGCGGTCAGCCCCTGCGGCCCCGCCCCCCGCAGCACCCCCGGGCGCCCCCTCCTCCGCACCGCTGCGGGCGCCACCTTGATGAAGGCGTAGCCCGCCCCGTTGTCCGTGATGGTGAGCCCCAGCGCCTCCTCGGACTTGAACACCTCCACCTCCTTGCGCTGGCCCTTGACGTGGGCGAAGATGAAGTCCTCCAGCCCGATCTGGCCCCCCAGGAGCTTGTCCATGTCCACTTTGTGGGTGTTGAGGGTGCAGAACATCACCTGCAGGGGGTGGGGCACGCTCAGCCCTCGCCTCCCTCCCTCGGGGGCCCCTCTGCTAACCGGCTCCTGGTGTGGGTGGGGAGAGTTGGGAAAGCCCTGCGGGGGCGGGGGCGGGGGGTCAGGGGCCCCACCAGGAGGTCAGCTCTGGTCAATAAATTCGGGGCGCAGATTCCCAGCCTGCCTCTAGAGGCTCCTGCTTCTACTTCCTGTGCATGCCCTCTCTCCCTCCTGGCGGCTCCCTTCATCACCCCCAAACCCTGGGGTCAGCTCTCCCAGTGCATTGTGGAGTGGTGCAGCTCACAGCTGACCTCCATCCAAGAGCCCACTGCGGCTCAGGCCTCCCAGGGCCGGATGGGAACTGAGCAGCCAGCCCTGGTCATCAACCACCCCCCCGCCCCAGTCCACTGGGGTCCAGGCCTCCCAGGGCCGGATGGGAGCTCAGCAGCCATCTGTGGCCACCCACTCCCACAATTCACTGGGGTCCAGGCTTCCCAATTACTGATGGGAATTCGGTGCCCAGCTGTGGCTACCAACTCCCACAATCCACTGGCGTCCAGGCCTCCCAGTGCCTGATGGGAACTCAGGATCCAGTCCTGGTCATCAACTCCCCACAGTCTACTGGGACCCAGGCCTCACAGTGCCTGATGGGAACTCAGCAGCCATCTGTGGCTACCAACTCCCACAGTCCACTGGGGTACAGGCCTCCCGGTGCCTGATGGGACCTCAGCAGCCACCTGTGGCCACCCACTCCCACAATTCACTGGGGTCCAGGCTTCCCAATTACTGATGGGAATTCAGCATCCAGCTGTGGCTACCAACTCCCACAGTCCTCTGGGGCTCAGGCCTCCAACACCTGACAGGAACTCAGCATCCAGTCCTGGTCATCAACCCCCCACAATCCACTGGGGCTCAGGTCTCCCAATGTTTGACAGGAACTTAGCACCCAGCTGTGGCCACCAACTTCCATAGTCCTCTGGGGCTCAGGCCTCCAATGCCTGATGGGAACTCAGCATCCAGTCCTGGTCATCAACTCCCCACAGTCTACTGGGACCCAGGCCTCACAGTGCCTGATGGGAACTCAGCAGCCATCTGTGGCTACCAACTCCCACAGTCCACTGGGGTCCAGGCCTCCCGGTGCCTGATGGGAACTCAGCAGCCATCTGTGGCCAGCCACTCCCACAATTCACTGGGGTCCAGGCCTCCCGGTGCATGATGGGAACTCAGCAGCCATCTGTGGCTACCAACTCCCACAGTCCACTGGGGTCCAGGCCTCCCGGTGCCTGATGGGAACTCAGCAGCCATCTGTGGCCAGCCACTCCCACAATTCACTGGGGTCCAGGCCTCCCGGTGCATGATGGGAACTCAGCAGCCATCTGTGGCTACCAACTCCCACAGTCCACTGGGGTCCAGGCCTCCCGGTGCCTGATGGGAACTCAGCAGCCATCTGTGGCCAGCCACTCCCACAATCCACTGGGGTCCAGGCTTCCCAATAACTGATGGGAATTCAGCATCCAGGTGTGGCTACCAACTCCCACAGTCCTCTGGGGCTCAAGCCTCCAATGCCTGATGGGAACTCAGCATCCAGTCCGGTCATTAACCCCCCACAATCCACTAGGGCTCAGGCTCCCAATGCCTGATGGGAACTCAGCATCCCGCCCTGACTCAAGAGCAGGACACAGGCCCAGGCCTGTAGCCGGCCCCCCTCCAGGCTCCCCAGGGGTTACCTCGGCAGCCGGCAGGCGGAAGGCCTCGGCGATCTTGCCGTACAGCTCCTTGACGTTGGTGAAGCCCTCGATGCGGCCGGTGGGGCTGCCGTGGGCCAGCTGGGTGTGGAACACGAGGCGAGGCCGCAGGGCCGGGGGAGGGGGGGGCAGGCCCCTTTGGGGTGCCCCTGCCCCACCCCCACCCAGGGGCCCCGGCTCCCCCACGCCCAGCCCACCACGGCCCGGCTCAGCCTCCTCATTTTCCACCAAAGGCGGCGCCTTTTTCCGCCGCCCCAGTCCCAGCGGCATTAGCAGTGAGAAGCGGGGGGCGCACCCAGGAAGATCTGTGGGGCAGGAAGGTGGGTTCAGGACCCAGGCAGTGCCATTGGGCCTCCCCTCCCCTGCTACCAGCTCCGGACAAGCCCCAGGAAGTGCTGGGTAAGCAGACTGGCCTTGGTTCAAATCGCCACCCCAGCACTCACAGCCACCTAACAGCAGCTGATGTTTATCACCACCCCATGTTAACTGCTCCGTTAGCTTTTGTAATCCTCATTCCACAAAACATCATGTCGGGACCATATCAGGTCATGGGGGGCCATGGTTATGCCCATTTTACAGATGAGGAAATGGAGGCTCAAAGAGGTTAAGAGGTTTCTCTTTTTCTTTCTGTCAGTTGCAGTCATCTGTGCTTTTTCCCCAGTGTTTCTGGCTCTCCTCCTTCTAAGCCTGTGGGCAGATGGCATTTGCTGACCCCTTGACCTGGGTAGGCACATGACTACTTCTGGCTAACGAATTGTGAGAGGAAGTGACACGAGGCTGAAGCATTTAATTGTTGGTGCAATGGCTTTGAGAACTCTATTTTTCCCAGGCAGGGCGACCAGCCACATTTGTTAGGCTATGGAGCAGTGACTATGACAAATGGAATCTCCTGTCGAGCTGCAATGTTCATGTAGCAGGAATGAGAAAAAAACAACAAACCTTTGTTATGCTCAGCCACTAAGATTTTGGGGTTGTTTGTTACTGCAGCAAAACCTGTGTTGACTGATACACTTTCTTTCCTCTGTTTTTTCCTTCCTCCTTCTTTGGCCCCTTTTTCTTTCTCTCTCTTTCTCCCTCCCTCCTTCCAAACAATCATTTATTAAGCACTTATTATATTCAAAACACCATTTAGATGCTGGGAATACTGCCTTTGATAAGACAAGCAAGGTCCCTACCTAGGGCCACCATGTGCAGCTGCACAGGTAGTTCACTGTGCAAAAGCACCAGTCCAAGGCGGCAAGTGGAACCAAAATTCAGCCTCACCCTGGGGTGGGGATGTGTCTGCCAGGAGGAAGGGTGCCTTTTTCTAGTTTACTGTACAGGTGCTAGCTGGGGCTCTATCCATGCTCTCCGGAAGCGTATAGTCCAGAGTGGGAGACATGCAATGAAGAGGCTAAAGTGTAAGTGTCTAACATAATTTCTACTAGTGCTCTGAAGACAATAAGACAAGGTAAGTTCTTTAGCTGAACAGGTCAGGGAGGGCCTCTCTGAGGATCTGGAGCTGGACCTGACACCTGAATGACAGGAAGAAACAATCGTGCAAGGACCTGGGGCGAGTGTGTTCTGGGAAGAGGGAACAGCCAATCCAAGGCCCCGAGGTGGCACCATCCTTGGCATGTTTGAGGAACAGTGAGGTTGGCCAGTGTGGCTGGAGCAGAGCGAGCCGGGGAGCAAGTGGAAGGAGGCGAGGGCAGGTTGTGCGGGGGCCTTATACATTGGGGTGAAGAGTTTGGGTTTTCATTTTTAAGTCACATGCCCCAGGTCTGTCCAACTCCCAAGTCCGATTTCAAAACCCCAAATCTGTCCCCTAAGCAACTCACTCTCCCTGGGCCTCAGTTGTCCGGTCTGCAAAGACTTGTGGTGAAGATGAAATCACATCAAGTTCTATCTTTCTCTGCGATCGGGACTTCCTGCTCCCTTCCTTCAGACCGCCCGTCTTCACGCAGGCATGAATTCATTCATTCCCCAGCAACTCCTCTGATACCATCCTGGCCTGATCCCATCATCACTCACCGAGACTGATGCCGTCACTTCCTCTTGGTCACCAGCTCCTGTCGTTGCCCCCCACGGTCTCTTGTCAGCACAGCAGCCAGAGTGATCCTATAAAACATAAGTCAAATGTTGCATCCACCCTCTGCTCTGATGGCTCCCAAGGAAACCCCTTCACTAGAAAGAAAAGCCAGTGCCCTCCCTGTGGCCCTCAGGGCCCTCTACGACCTACCCCTTTACCTTCTCCCACTCATCTCCTCGCTGTTCAACACCCCAGGCATGCTGCAGCCTCGGGGCCTTTGCACGTGCTGTTCCCACTGATAGCCACAGGCCTATCTTATTATTTGTCACATCTGTCCCTATATCCTTATTGCATAGAAGAGTGCCAGCACCTAGTAGGTGCTCAGTAAATACTTGTTGAATGAGTGCCTGTGCCCTGCTCTGGGAAGACAGAGGGGCACATGGTGTGGCCCCTGTCCTCAAGAGGGTCTTGTTTCCCTTACAAAAGCCAAAGCCTCACTTCTCTGCTCCTTCTCCTCACTTCCCAGCAACATGCCGGGCACACAGTAGGTGCTTTTTCTAGCCAGGCAGCTCCTTGAGGGTAGGCAGAGCATCTGCTTCATCTTTCCGTTTTTCACTTTCCTGAAGTCGATGATGCCGGACACCTTTTGAGATATTTATTAAATATTTATCATTTAGATTTGCCCTGTCGTAATGCCCTTTTGCTTTTTTTTTCTTCAAAAAAAAAAAACAGCTGAAAATACTTGGAGAAGGTTCCCCTTGAAAGGAGAGGTCTGTGTCCCCTCCCCTTGATTCTATGTCCGCTTGGACTGCTTTGACCAATAGACTATAGCAGAAGCAATGCTACATGACTTCCAAGGCTAGATCACAAAAAATCATGCAGCCTCTGACCTGCATCCTGGAAGACTCATTCCAGAGCCTTGAGGTATCATGTAGGAAGTCCGACTCCTCTGATTTTACCTGTTTTTTAACTGCATGGTCTATTTTGTTGTTTTCTTATTGATTTGTGGGAACTCTTTATATATTGTGGATATGAGCCTTTTATCTGTTCTCTCACCTCTCTATCCGCAGCACCTATCACAGGATCTGGCACACATAGGCACTCAAAGAATACCTGACATGAAATAATTCTGAATGAATAAATCAGTTCTACTCCCTCAAGTTATTTCATCACATTCAGTGATGCTAAAAAGAAAAACCTAATTTCTCCTCTAACTCTCCTTTGCCCCACACTATCTACCAGAAGATAGGATGCTAAGAAAATGGGTCTGGAACCCGGCTTCATTACTTACTAGCTGTGTGACCTTGAGCAGGTGTCTTAACCTCTCTGAGTACTTTCTCCCTCCCCAACACCCCTGCACCCCACTTTGGTTCAGGCCGGCTTCCGTGTCCTCACCTAACTGGGAATAATGGTAGTGAGGCGGATGGATGCTTAATGAATTTGCCTTCCAGGCCCAGAGAGGCAGTATGGCCTGGGTTCGAATCCCACCCCTGCCACTTACCAGCTGTGTGGCCGTGGGCAGGTCACTTCATTTCACAGGGCCTCAGTTTCCTCATCTGAAAAACGGGCAGGAGAATTCCGATCTCTTAGGGAGATTATGCACATAACCAACTTTGCGCTCTGACGTACAATCCAGGAAGCTGTTTTTATTGTCCCCATTATTATTGGTTTCCCCTCCCCTGTCCAGTCCAGGAACAGTCCTCTCGGTCTGACAAGGCTAACTCCATGCCACCTCCTCCAGGCAGCCTCCCTGGCTTGCTCCAGGCTGCTGGAACCACCCCTGTGGTCCAGAGACTCCGGCCCATGCACTTAATTACATGCTACACTGACAGAACTTTTGTCTTCCATCCTCAGGCTGCTGTTTAACTCTGTGTCTCTATTTTAAAATGTCAACCAGATTGCACCACTCCCTGCTTCCAACCTTTCAACTGTTCCCCACCTTACGGAGGAAAAACTCCCATTTCCTTACTGCAACCCATAGGCTGCTGCAGAATTGCTGCTCTGAACTCATCTTGTGCCCCCGGCACACTGATCAGAGCTCGGTCCAGCCCCAGGGCTGTGCCCTCTGCGATTTTTGCTGGGCTGGCTCCTTTTTTGTCATTCAGGCCTGGGCTCCGGAGAGCCTTTCTTTCTCTTTACGCTGTACCATGCCACGCCTTTATACATTGCACTTGTCACCATCTGCAGTTATCTTCTTTGTTCAGTTGTTAACTTCTGTGTTGCCTGCTTTCCTCCAGTGGAAAGTCAGCTCCCGGAGAGCAGGGATTTTTGCACCTTGTTCGCTGCTGTATTCTCTGTGCCAAAAACAGTGGCTGGCACTTAGTAGTTGGTCAATAAATATTTGTGGAATGAATGAAAGATGGTCTCATGTCCTCGTTCTGACTGCCCTGAGACCCTTATCCTTGCAACAGCCACCCCCCCATTAGCTTGATATGGGGTTGTGAAACTGCCACCGCTCCCTGCCTTCCCAGTCTCCCCTCAAACCCGAACATAGGGACGGAGAAGGTGAGCTTCAGTCTCTGCCACAAAGCTGGGATTCCACATCCCCACCCTTTGCGTCCCTAGGAAGGGCCTGAAACTTAGCAACCCCAGAGCCACACAGAAAAGGAGCAGGGCAAGCAGGAAGTAGGCAAGGGGGTTCCTGGGAGCTCACACAAGGCTGGGACTGGGTACCACGCCCAGACTCCCCCTTCCAGCAGGGTAGCGCGTTGGCAAGAAGGAGGGCAGGAGGCCTCTGATTCAGTCCTGAAAAACCGGCTCCTGGGTGTTTCCAGGGAGAACGCCTACCGCCTGGGGCTTGACCCAGACCGCCTTGGGTATCTGGGGAAACCAGTGGGCACAGGACCCCAGGGTCCTTGCTCCCTGCCCACCCCCCTACTCCCCCCATGTCATTCTTTTCTCAGGACCCTGAGCTTTGCCTTTCCAGCTTACAGGAGAAGGAACATGGGGGCAGTTTCCTGTTTGAGCAGCTGGTGTCTGGTGACCTCAGGGTAGAGAGAATGCAGAGCCCAAGAGGTGTGGCCCCAATGATGTCAAGGTAGAGTGGGGGGGGGGCAGGGGTAACTGGTAGAACCGCGGAGCTTCTGGACATGGAGTCGAGTGGTTCTGGGCTCCGAGACACGGGTTCGAGTCTCAGTGGAGCCACTTATCAGCTGTGTGACCTTGGGCAAGTCGCTCCACCTCTCTGGGTCTGCAGCCTCACCTCTAAAAGAAGTATCAGCAGTTCCCACGAGGTGTTTTAGAGGGAGTGATATGCAAGGTAATTGCCTGACACGGAAGCACTCGAATCCTAGCCGGTTCGACTTTTTCATTACCATTCTCGGGACCTCGGTTCTCCCGGGAGACCCCCAACCCCTGACAGGCTCAGACGCGGCCAGCTCCGGGGAGGTGCCCGGGCAGGGGGCAGAAATACCGGACGCGCGCCCATCCCCGCCCAGATGGGGGCTGTGCAAGGTGGGGCAGGAGGCGCGTCCGAAGACCCCCGCCCGGCGGCGCAGAGAGCTGTCCCCCTGCCGCCAGCGGGAGGCGAGGTGCGGTCGTGGGAAGGGGCCACCGGCATCCCCGCGCCCAGCGCGGACCTCTAGCCGCGACCCGGCTCGGCCCCACCCCGCGCGCTGCCCGACCGGCCGGGTCCCCGCGTGCCCGCGACAGAGCTCGAGCGTGCGCGCCCGGCCGCGGGGGACACTCACCTGCGCAGCCACCGCCGCCTCGCGAGCCCCCGGCTCGGCCCTCCGCAGGCTCCGGCCCCGGCCGCTCCCGCAGCCACGGCCAGGAGGGGCGGGGCCGGCGCCCGGCCAATCAGCGGCGGCCGTCCGGGGCTCGCGGCCAATCCGCGCCGCCCCGCGCCCCGTGGAGCCGACTCAGACGTTCCAGAGGGATCCCTCCGCCCCGAGCGGTTCTTCCCGACCCCCGCGCCGCAGCTCAGTGGACCGTTCCTCTCGGCCTGGGCCGCGGCGGGCTGTACCACCGCAGGGCGGCGGAGGGGGAAGCCGCGCTTAGGCCGGCCCAGCGCGGGAGGAAGGACGCAAGAGGTCAACGGGAGGCTGGGGCCCTGGACCACGCGCTGTTCGCCGAGTGTCTGTCTGGGGTGCCCTGGGGGTGGGGGGATACGGGGCAGACATGGAGGGGTGTTGGCCATGGGAGTCAGGTGACCGAGGGTGCATTTCGGGGAGAAGATGCGAACTTCCGACGTCCAGAAAAGCGAGCCCCTGAGGAGGCCTGGGAGGAGGCCGAGAGCAGCCCCCCAACCCGGTCACCCGCCCGGCCTGCCCAGCCCCAGCCCCAGCCCTGCCATCCTCGGGGTGGATCAAAAGATGCATTCATTCCAAGCCAGCGGGTGGGGAGGCGTGGCGAGATGAATGGGGTCGGGGAGGGGGGTTGTGCCCCGAGTGTCTCTGCGTCCTAGAAGTTTACAATGGACAAGGCATTCATTCATTCATTCGTTCACTCCTCAAATATTTAATATGCCCCTGCTGCGTGGCAGGCGCTGCCCTACCTCTGCACCGGATAGACTGACTGTGCTCCTGATGGAAGGAACCAGTCCGTGCAAAGGCCCGGAGGTGTGGCCGAGAGAAATCCCGGTTACAGAGCACATTTTAAGGATGAGTGCAACAACTCAGGGGCTAGGAAAGCAGCGCGAAGAGCTGCAACGGGACGGTGACACGAGTGAGACGGTCGACTTGCAGTGGGCTTGCTTGGCCAGTATTTATTGAGCGCCTGTTTTCTACAATAATGCAATCAGCCCAAGCCTCTGCCCTCAGGGAGGTGACCTTTGGCGGGCCTGCCTCTTCCATCTGACTGCGTTCCTTGAAGGCAGAACAGAACAGCATCTCGGCAAACCTGTGTTAACGTTTACGAGGAGAGAATCTCACCCTCTCCAGGTTTGGTTTGTGACCGGGATTTCCCAGATCCAAGAAACAAAGACACACACGCACACGCACACACACACACACACACACACACACACACACAGAGCACCTGGCAGACGCGGGACGCGTGGTTCCCAGGCCCGGTGAGAGTTCCTGGTTTTAGTTCAAAGCTGGCTCCTTGGGCCGCTGGAGCTGGATCAATAGTTCGCAGCGAATTCTGGGAATTGTAGTTCCTAGAGCTTTCCGGCTGCGGTGATCCTGCTCGCGCCTGGTTGAGTGACAGTCTGTGCAGCCCGCGGGGTGAGCTGCTGCAGGACCCAGTTGCCGGGGCCTGCCGGGGAGGCAGGAATGAAAGGGGAGAGCCCGTCTGAGCTCAGCGGCATCGGGCTGCGTTGCTGGCCCCACCCGGCTGGCAAACACGCGGGCTGCCCAGGCAACGGGGCGCAGCTATTGTCCCTCCCTTCCTGCTCGGCTGACCTGTGCCACCCGCGCTGTGGGCGTGTACCCACGACCCTGCTCGAGGCTGGCATCTCAGCTGCTCCCTGCACATCTGGAGAGGGCTGGGTGGGGTGAGGCTACCTGTTAACTAACGAGTTAGCTAGCGCCCACCCGGTTTTACAGATCAAGAAGCATGCCTGGGCGGGGGAATGGGGACACCCTGCTTAATGGGTAGAGTTTCTCTTTGGGGTGATGGTGGTGATGGTGGCACAATACTGCGAATGTAATCAGTCCCACTGAATTGTATACTTCAAAGTGGTTAAAATGGGAAGTTTTACATCATGTATATGTAACGTTAACTGCCATAAAAGTTTTTTTTTTTTTAAATTACTTTGGCAGCTCGCAGAGGTCTCTTGAAAGCCCTGGCACATGTTGGATCTCTCCCTGAAACCCCTGAGGGGTGTTTCTAACTTGATTTTTCCACCAGGACGTCTCGTGGTGCCTCAAACCAAACACGTCTGGAATCGAGATCCTGATCTGTGCCCTAGACCTGCCATTCGCCCTGCTTTTCCCATCTTGGCGATGGCAGTTCCATCCTTCGGGGCCCCAAACCCAAATGTGGAATCAGCCCTGATGCCTGGTGTCATAGTTTCTTGTAGCGGCTGTAACAAAGGCCCATGAACTTGGGGCGGGGGTGGAGAGGGGGAACCGGGGCTTAAAACACCAGCCATTTATTCTCTCACTGTTCTGGAGGCCACAGTCTGAAATCAAGGGATTTGCAGGCCCATGCCGTCTCCAAAACCCTTCCGGGCCTCTTCCGGCCCCTGGGGTTTGCCCAGCCATTCTGGCTTTCCTTGGCTTGTAGATCCATCCCTCCAAACTGTCTCCATCTCCCCACGGCTGTATTTTCTGTATTTCTGTGTCACGTCTCTTCTTTGTATTGGATTAAGGGCCTGTCCTCATTTTAACTTAACCACGTCCATCTGCAATGAACCTATTTCCAATGAGGCCACATTCACGGGTACTGGGGGTGGTGGTGGGGGTGGTGGTGGTGGTTAGGACTCGAAAATGTCTTTTTAGGGGATACAGTTCAACCTATAACACCCGGCTTTCCCTTACCACCCCGCCTCTTATCTGTCAGCAAATCCTATCAGTTCTACTTTCAAAACACGTCTTGAATTGTTTCCTACCTCTTCCGCTGCCAGTCTTGGTTTGGCCCCGTCCTCTCCCACCTGGACCAGTGTGGTAGCCTCCACCCTGGTCTCCAGACTCTCACCTTAGCCCCCCACATCTGCTCCCCCCAGGGGGACCTGTAGTCCCTCCTCTCCCAAGGACCCTCCCCAGGAGAACTGTTCCCTGAGAGCCAGGGCGTTGCTTCTGGAAACAGGCCTCATCTTCCCTAAGCCCGGCTCCCACGGACACAAGCCCGCACCCCGTCCCCAGGGCCCAGCTCCGACTCCTGGGTGAAAGTGTAATTGTATGGGGACCCTCCTTTGAACCAGCTTCTCCTCTGCCTAGAGCACCCGGCCTGTCCCAGCGGGCCCCAGACGCTCCGGCTCGGCTCGTCTCCAGCCCCACCCTGCCCTCCCTGGTCCCGGCCACACCGGGCCTCGAGGCCCTGACGCATGTGGGGCCTGTCAGGTGCCTCCATCCCTGTTCCTTGACTTGCCCCAGGTACTGGCTTGAAGGGTTGCCCTCCACCTTACCCCCCAAAAAAACAATATGTCCACCCAGAAACTCACACTGTAATTATTTGGGATAAGAGCCTCTGCAGGTGTAATTAAGCTAAGAATCTGAGCCCTAAATCCAACGGCAGTTGTCCTTATAAGAGAAAAGAAGTCACAGAGACTTAGGGAGGGGAGGGCCACCAGGCCCCGTGTTCTGGTTTGCTAATGCTGCCGTTATGCAAAATACCAGAAATGGACTGGTTGTTATAAAGGAGGTTTATTTGGTTACATTAAGGCCATAAAGCGTCCAAACTAAGGCAACAAGAAAGTACCCTCACGGAAGAGTGACGATGGCGTCCAGAACACCTCTGCCAGCTGGGAAGGTGTGAAGCCGCTGTCTGCTGGTCCTGCGTTGTGTCCCAGCTCCCCTCTCAGCTCCTGTGCACTTGGGCATTTTGTCCTCTCTTAGCTTCTACGGAGCCAACTCTGGGCTAGTATCTCTAAGGTGTCAGCAGAAGTCTGCTTTCAATGGCCGTCTCCAAAATGTCTCTCTGAGCTGCAGCAGCAAAATCCTTCTCTCTGAGCTCTTATATAGGACTCCAGTGATTAAATCAAGACCCACGCTGAATGGGTGGGGCATTTCCATGGAAATATTCAATCAAGAGGTCACACGCTAATCAAAAATGTCACTCATCATTGGGTGGGTCACATCTCCATGGAAACAATGAAAAAGTTCCAACCTAATCAACACTAATACGTTTGCCCTCACAAGATTGCATCAAAGAATATGGCGTTTTGAGGGACATAATACATCCAAACTGGCGCACCCTGTACCACTTGCACCCCCACCTCCTACCACTGTCCCCCTAGGAGCTTCCAGAAGGATCTGACCCTGCCCACACCTTGACTTTGAACATCTTGCTTCCTGCATGGGGAGAGAACACATCTCTGTTGTCTAAGTCACCCGGTTTGTGGTCATTGGTTACAGTAGCCCCAGGAAGCTCAGACACCCCAGTCTGTCTCTCCCAAGAGACGGGGAGTTGAGGAGGTGCCACGGGCCTGACATGTTTCCCCTTTCCAGATCTTGTCTCTAGCAATGGTGCTCAATCACTAAATACATGGATAGTGACGTAGGAACAGCTCCCCACCTCCACCCTGAGAGAGAGGGGTTCTCCTGCGGCCAGGGTGAACATTTGCTTCTCTCTACCAGGGGCTGGATGACCTGGGGTGAGGGGAGGCCCCTTCCGGGAAGGCTATCAGCAGACCCCAGGGCCGGTTGTCCTCCCTCCACACATTCAAGTGGCCACAGGACAGATGCTGCAGTTCCTCTCATCTGAATCACTTGGTCATTTAACTACTGATTCATTCATTCGCCCATCTGTCCATTCATTCGACAAACGTTCAGAGGGCCAGTTCTGGAACGAGTGCCATACTGCGAGTGGTGACACAATTATAAGGACTTGGTTGGTGACTGCAAGGGAACCTGGGGTCACTCCAAAGTAGGGACTTCTGGAGTATTTCCCTGGGGTTTTCTCCTCCCCACTCCAAAAAAAAAAAAAGTGTCTTAATAATTATGGACACAGCGGATCAGGCCAGCCCTGGGTGGAATCAGTAGATCACACAAGCGTTCTCTGAGCTGTGTGCCCTTTAAGGCCCGGGTTTTAGTAGAAAATATTGTGTTTTGTGCTATTTTGAGACAGAAGGTTGGGGCTTTGAGATTTCACAAAAAGAGTGATGAAATATCTCGGGAACTTTATCAGACAATACAGTGAACACCCTCTTCCTCTAAAGGAAGATAAAAATAAAACCTGAAAACCCTCCCAAGCTCCCACCTCCCCTCAGAGGAAAAGCCAAAGTCCTCTTTGCTGTCCACCGGCCTCTGCACTATCTACCCCTGTCCCTTCCTGTCCTCACTATCCCCCTTGCTCATTCCATTACAGCCTCATAGTCTTCTTTGCTGTTCTTTAAGCCACTCAGGCATGCTCCTGCCCCAGGACCTTTGCACAAGCTGGGCCGTGTGTGTGCCTGGAACACTCTTCTCTCGGATGTTGGCATCGATAGCTTCTTACCTTCCTTGAGTCTGCTCGGATGTCACCTCAGTGAGGCATCTGCTGGGGTGTTAAATACTGCACCCAACCCTCCCCACTCCCGTTTTCATCTTTCCGTCATTCTTAATCACCATCTAGCATTTTACATATTTATTCTCAATTCTTTCTTTTCTCCCCCACTTGACCATCACTCCACGAAGGCAGGGATTTTTGCCAGTTTTGTTCACTTTATGTCCCCGGCCTTTAGAACACGGCCAGGTACACAGTACGTGCTCAAACTTCTACTGAATGAATGAGTGCTTATTACGTGTCAGGCCCTGTGCTGAGTGTGTTAACAACAAAAACAAGAGCTCACAGTTTAAGAGAGCAGGTTTTTGGTGAAGTGCTTTGGAAATAACAGCTCAGTTTACTGTACACTGGCTCTGTGCTGGGTGTGCATGAAGCTCTCCTCACGGGCTAGCTGGTTGAACTCTAGCTCTGGAAGGTTGGGGATGTGAGAGCTGCTGTCATCAGTCCCATTTTACACAGGAGGAAACTGAGGTTGGAAGAGTTTGTTACTCGCTCAAGGGAATGCAGTGAGCAGGACCTGAACCCGGGACCATCGCCCTCTGGAAGCTGAGTTCTTTTCCACCATGTCCTTTTGCCTCCCTGCTGCACGACCTCACCCTGTTCCTGCAACACTGCTACAATATCTGTGCCTTCATTTTTCTTGTTTTTCAAAGGAGGCTGCTGAGGCTCAGAGAGGTGAAGCCACTTGCCCAAAAGCACCCAGCAGTGGAATGGCAGAGCCAGGATTCAAAGCCAGGCCTGCCAGCTCTGCAGCCGGAAGGAAGCACTGCCTTGCTGATGAGCAGGACGTTAAAAGCGGACATGGGCATGAGCCTGCTTCAGGTACAGCTTCCTCAGGCCAGGTGAGGGAGGGCCAGGGTTGGCACTGTGGGTAGCAGAGGGTCCAGCAGCTCACCTGGGAAGGCCATTCCTGGAACTCAGCTGAGAGCACTGATCCAAGAGGCCCCCACCCCACATACAAGCTGTGGGCTAAGAAGCCTTCTCTAAACTTCAGAAAGAAGTGCCCACCGTCCCCACACCCCACCCAGGATGGGGTGTGACGATGATGACAAGAAGTGACACACAGTACTTGTTCTATGCCAGGCCCAGTTCCATATCTTTAAATCCCTATGTTCTAAGAGAGGTGCAGTTACTATGACCATTTTACAGCTGAAGAAACTGAGGCACACGGAGGTTAAGTCATCTGCCTAAGGTTGCACAGGTAAAATTGGCCGAGTTGGGACATGAATTTGGAATTAGGAACAACGGCCATGGAAGGAGCAGGGGCACCAAACTCTGAACTGGATCCTCACCACCCCCCAGGCTGGGCACAATAAAGGCGTGGCCTTAACAGCACGCGGGAAGCACTTTACTTCCCCCAACATATTACCATGTGGGAGGAAAAGAAAAAGGGGCAGTGGTCCAGCAGGGAAGAATGTGTGCATCGTCCAGCAGCTCAGGAAAGGCACAGGAGAGACGAGAACTCACTGGTTGTTGAACGGAGTCATGAGGGGGATTTTTCACTTTATGCAACCTTTTGTTTCATACTGTGATCACACATCCAAAAAAATGAAATTGCAAATTTAGAAGTTATGCTTATGTAAGCAGACTCTTCCTCTCGAAGGCCATTTTTTTTTTTTTTAAGTTAAAATACACGGCTGTATTTTCAGCTGCATTTTATGTAAAATACTATATTTTAACTTATAATACTGCAGGTCTGGGGGAGACAACAAGGGGGGCTGACGTTCCCACCCTGTTCGATGCACACGCAGTTTTAGTTCGGCACTGTGTGCAGATCGTGTACAGATGAAATGCTGAGTACAGAGGATTATTCTGCAGGTGGGTCCCTGAAGAATGAGGAAGCTCCACGTGTACTGACATGCAAGGAGTTCAGAGCCCAGCTTCGAGGGCGGCGTGGGAAAAGACAAAATACATGAAAAGAAGGCCAAGCCAGCGACAGAAAAGGTTTCTTGCATAAGCACAAGGTACCTCTGCAAACACACCCACTGGCCCTGTAGAAAACCTTCTCAGAGAACAGCCTCTCTTCATGCTGGTTTTGTTTTTTCTACCATGAACTTTCTTCACAAAGTACCATACACCTATCCCCTTCACTGGCACCCCAGGCCAGCTGTGTGGCAACATCCAGGACCCTGTGTACCTTCAGGCTCTGTGCTTTCTCGCAGAGGCGCTTTGACATAAAATACACAGGGACCCACTCTGCAATGAAAGGGACTGGGTAGGATGGCAGCCCTGGGGACCTGGGAAGCAACTGAGGCCAAGGCCAGCTCTACGTGAACGTGACCGAGGCCCAAGGTTGCTCAATAAAAGATTTTACAGTAAGGTCTCGCTTGGCTCTGCTATCCCAGGGAACACCTTTGGACCAGACGACTCCTCCTGGCTTGGCCACTTTTTTTTTTTTTTTTAAGAGACTAAGGAATTGTATTTGGGCAAAGATCCCCCTAGACCTGGGCGGTCCAGGAGGAGCCACCGGCCACCAGTGGCTAGCACAGCCAAAGAACACAATTTTTAGTTTTACTGAATTTTAAAGAAGTTTAAATAAAATAGTTAACCATTCCCACCAATGCAGAAAAACTACTGGACAGCAGTGCCCCTGGACTGTTTTCAGAGATCCAACTGCTTCAATTGGAAGGCAAAGTAATCCCTACTCCAATTAGGTGTTGACTTCGAGACGTTTTGTACCAAAGCAGCAATACTGTTTGAAGTCTGGGTAGCTGCTTACTTTATAATAAAACCAGTTCATCAAATAAAGCTACAAAGAACAAGTACCTTCAGTGGCCTGCAAATAAAGCGAGGGCAGGAAGTAGATCTGCTCTGGGGTGGGGCCTGGGCCGACTCCCTGGCTGCTGGAATTCTGGTTCTGGTCTGGCCAGGCCTGCCTGACACCCAGCCTGTCCTGGCAAGAAAGGAACAGACTGGAACTCAGCAGGCAGACCGCACACCATCCCTCGGCCCCAGACCATCCCCAGAGGGAGGAAGTCAGGGCACCTGGAAGACAGAAGTAGGAGCCAGCCCCTCTTCCCCCAACATTTATTAAAAAACAAACAAACAAACAAAACACAAAGAGGCAACTCTGAATCCACTGCACTTGGGTCTCTTTAGATGTCTGGTTCTGGAGTCTGGGTGGGTTTTTCTTCTCACCCCAGGCCCAGGAGACTTACGCCCATGCAGAGACAACCCCCCCCCCCCACCAAGCCAGCAGAGCCCTCAAACAGAGTCGCAGGACTGCTCCCGAGTTAGCATCAGTCTTTAATGCCGACGCGCCGCGCATTGACAGGTCACACCTTTTGGTCTTGTGTTGGCAGTGGCAACTTAATGAGTCTGAAGGGCTGAGCACCAGACTGGCCTCCGGGGGACGGACACTCGTTCCAATGCCCCTTTTCCCCAAGTTTTCTTCTGAATTCCAACCTGGCCCTATACAGAGCCGGAGCCGTCGGGGACTGGCTTCGTTTGCGTGCATGCCAACTTTACACGGAATTATAAAAACATATTTACAGGCGATCCACAGTGCTCCTGTAATCAGAAGCAAAGACCCTTTTATCAAAAGGGATTATAGTTAGGGCTGTGCAAAATTCAAAAGGATCAGATCCCTTTGAAAGAGTCTAGAGTCCGTTAGTTCAGAAGGGAACAAAAAAACCAACCAGGATTTCTGTTAACGCTGCAGGTGTGCCAGGAGATTGCCTGACAGGAAAGGAAACGGAGAGAGCCATCAGCAAGCACTCTCAGCTTCCCCAGAGCCAGGGTCCCAGGGCCCCTCCCTGCTCCAGCTGGGCTCCCAGGCCTCAGCAGGAGAGGCTGCTGCATGACTCACTCACTGAGGCCGGCTCCCTTGGTCCCGCTTGAAGGAGGTATTGCTTGTGGGCACCGGCCAGGCAGTTCTGCAGAGATAGTCTGGGTTCTCAATTTGAGATGGCAAAATGGAAGACGGGAGTCTCCAGAGGAAGAGCAAAACATCAAAGACAAATACAGAATAAAACATGGACTTATCACGTAATGGAAGGGGAGGCATGTATGGGGCTGGTAACTAAGGTGGCAGGTTAGGCCCCCCTAGCAGCTGGAGGATGAGGGACTAGAGGGTCAAGTCCAGCTGTAGGCCTGCTTCTCACCCTGGGGGGAGGCTGAGGAGGGGTGCGGTCCACCCTGGAAGGACCACAGGACCCAGTGGGGCAGACTGGGCACTTTCTCCTGCACTCCTCACCTCCTGCCACCCTATCGCTTGAAAAACCACTTAAGTCTAGTGCGCGACTTTGAAAGATTGTAATATATTCTCTGGAAAACATTCAGCAGTACGAAAGCCCTCCCTGGGCCCACAACTGGTGAAACGGTCCAGAAATCCTCACGCTCTGGAAAGGTCCCTGGTCAGTCCTTGGGGAGTGCAGGTGACTATATTGGAAGAACCTGCTCGAGTACGGTTTTTGACGTCTGGGGAATCCTTTCGGGAAAGATCACTTCAAACTCAATAATGAGGTCCCCGCGTTTCTCAGGTGTTTTGGGGAGGGGGAGGCCTTCTCCGGGAACTTTTCGCCTCATGCCGGGCCTGATGACGTCTTTGAAAACGACGGGTATGGTCCTGCCATCCAAAGTGGGGACGTTCACTGTACAGCCACACAGAGCCTTGGAAAGCAAAGGGATGACGTTAGACAAAGAATGCCTTAAGAAGCACTACTACCGCCAAGAGGTGGTTTGGTGAGAGGTGAGAGCCATTGGGCCCCTGGAGCTGAGACCCTGCCCCCAAATCTACCAAGTCACCAGGACAAAGCACTGACAGAGCCCTGGACAGTCCTGTTTGCCGCTACATACCCCTCAGCCTAGCTCACACCAAGCCCTCCCAAGCATTTGTTGAGCAAACACTGCCTGCTTCAGAAAGCAGCCCTGTCCTCCTCAGACACCATGCTGCCCAGCGCCTTACCTCCCGAAGGCTGATCCTGGCTGGGTAGATGACATCAGAGCCATCTCTCTTAAAGATGTTGTGTGGCTTGTCCTTTAAAACAAAGACAATGTCGGCTGGAATGTTGTTGGAGGTCTGGTCTCCTTCCTTGGGGAAGGTGATTTTGGTCCCTTCCTTCCACCCTCTCTTCACTTCGATGGTCAAGATCTTGTCTTCGTTGCGAATGCTCTTTCCGTCCGGGTTCAGTCGCTTGTGGGAGATTTTCATCTTCTTGGTGCAGCCGCTGTAGATCTCTTCGAGTGAGACCCGGAGATCATGGGTGACGGGGGGATCCTGCTTCTTCCGGGCAGGCTCCTGGGAAGGGCGGGAGCGGCCGAAGTTCACGTTGGTGAAGCCCCCCATGCTCCCGGGGAAGCCATAGAACGGGTCGTCGATGTCCATGCCTTCTTCTCCGTTCCGCTGCCCGAAAAAGTTATCAAAGGGATTGCGACCACCGAAAAACTCGGCAAACATGGCGTGGGGGTCTCCATGGAATGTATAGCTAAAAGAGGTCCCGTTGGCACCACTGCTGCTCCCGCTACTGGGACCACTGCCCTTCAGGCCTGAAAAGCAAAACCAGAAGGCATCAGACAGCTGGCTGGAACTTCTCTAGGAGATTTGCAAGAGGGAAAAGAGCGCAGAAACCCTCCAGGGAGGAATTCCACAGGGCCTGCTGGGAAGAACACTAAACTCCTGCAGCAGCAGAGACGGACTTTCCAGACACTTCCAGGCAACATGACAGTAGTGACATGCCCAAGCCCTGGGGCAGGCATTTCTTGGGGACACTGAGGCTCTGGGCCACCTTTTGGCTGGCCCACACTCCCCACAGTGTTACAAAAATTTACCAGAGATCAGATACAAAGGACCATCCGAAGTAGATCTTCCCTGTTTACTTTCGAAATCTCAGGGATAAGAGCATGTGTGGGAAAAGCAGAGAAGCAAGCAAAAAAGAAAGCGATTTTCCAGTTGCCACCACCCCCGCGCGGGCATGAGGTGCCACCATCTCACATCAAGTCTGCTCGTTTCTTGAGCCCAGAAACCAGACTGAGTCATCAACAGGCAAGTGGACGGCAAGAACGCCTCTCCCTCTCTCCCCGCCCCGAAGAGGGTCACCCCGGCCGCCTCTCCCTACGTGCCGGACCGGGCAGCACCGGGAAGATGACCTCGCTCCGGCACCGCAAGGCCCCACGGGCGGCGACGGGCGCCCCCTCCACGCGGATCGTGCCCACAGCCGCCCCAGACCTGCAAGCCCAGGTGCGCCCAGGTGCGCCGGGGGCCTCCGGGGCCGTGGGCGGCAGCGCCCAGGGAGGCGCCGCCCCGGCTTGCTGGAAGCTTCTGGGCGAGCGGCGCGGCCAGGGCTCCTCCCCCCAGGGCGGGGGCCCGGCGGGCGGGCGGCAGCGCCTCCCCGGGCTGGCCGGGGGCGTCCGTCGGGCCTCGGTTTCCCCGCCTGTCAAACGGCGGGGGCGCGCCCCGTCCCCGCGCGCACGCGCACACTCACCTTCCTCCCCGTAGCGGTCGAAGATGTCGCGCTTGCGCGGGTCGCTGAGCACGTCGTAGGCCTCGGCGATCTCCTTGAACTTCTCCTCGGCGCCGGGCTCCTTGTTCTTGTCCGGGTGGTAGCGCAGCGCCTGGCGGCGGTAGGCCCGCTTGATCTCCTCGTCCGACGCGCCGCGGGACAAGCCCAGCGTCTGGTAGTAGTCCTTGCCCATGGCCCCCGTCTGCGGCCCGCCGCCCCGCTCCTGCCGCGCCCGGGCTCGCCGCCTCCCGCTCCCGGACTCTATATACCCGCCCGGCGGAAGCTTCCAGAGCCCGCCAGCCCCCTCCAGAACCTTCCGCCCCGCCCCCCGCGCCGCGCCGGCCAATCGCCGCCGCCCGCCCCGCGACGCGCGACGTCCGGGGCGGGGCCGCGCCGCCAACGGCCGCCCGCGCGCGGCCCCGCCCCTTCCGCGCGGAGCTCTGCAACGCCTCGCAGCGGCCCCGCCCACCCTTTCCCTGGGGAGAGCCAATCGGGGCCTGCTGTTGCCCCGCCCCCTGCGTGTCTCCGCAGGCCACGACGCGCCTCGCCGCCTGGGGAGGGGCGGGGCTGGAGGTGGCCCCGCCCCCGGGCTGCCCCGCCCCGCCCCCAGGTCCCCCTTCTGTAACACGGGCATAGAAATACCCACGCGGCCGTTCCTCCGGGCGGTGAGGAGGATGCAGTCGGAAGCCCCAGACCTGCTCCTCTGAGTGAGTGCGTGTGTGTGTGTAGCAGCGTGCACTGCAGTATTCTCAGGTGCAAAGCACACCTCTCGGGAGACGTCTCCCAGTCCCTCCGCTCGTGCCTTTTACTTTACACAACTTCTTAAGAGCACCTGCCACTGAAATCTGAAATTATCTTGCCCCTTGGTTTTCACCCTGACTTCCCCCACACCCTCAGGCCGTGACCTCTGTAGGACCCCATCCTGTCCCCGCTGGGTCTCCAGGGCCTGGGACAAGGTTTGGAACGCCGGGCACGTTTCATAAATATTCCTGGTTGCTTTGATGCACCTGCCTCTTTTTCTCTCCCCACTACCTTTTTGATCTGGGGGATGGACACAGCTCTCCGTGCTTCCGCTCCCTTATTTGTGAGAGGCTCTGAGTTTGGGGTGCTCGTGATCAGGGATGGGTCTGATGGGGGAAGGAGATGTGGAAAGGGGCAGAGGGAAGAAGGGGCAGGGGGATGGGCGTCCTGGAAGGCAGCCCAGGAGGCCAGGGCCCCATGATGTTGGCTCAAGAGCCAGACGGTGGGGTTTGATTCCTGGTTCCAGCACTTCCCGGCTGTGTGACTTTGGGCTGGTTCCATGACGGTTCCCAGCCTCGGTTTCCCCATCTGAACAATGGGGAAAGCAGTTGTATCTTCCTTTTAGGATTTTGAAGTTTACGAAAGTTGACATTTGTAAAGTGCAGAGGGCAGGCCTGGCACAAGGGAAGCTGTGAGAAGGGTGAGTCACTGTTTTGTTCAGTGGTGGGCTGCTGAGCCACCCCCTCCCCATTGGCACCACAGCGAAACTTCTGGTGACTGACTACCCACCCTTGTGCAGGCGGAGACCCCAGAGAAAGAAGTCCAGTGGCCTTCCCTTGCTGGCCTGACCTCCCCTGCCCACTCACTGACCTCAGGAAAATCATGTCAGCAAGAACTTTGGACTAGGACGTGACAGGGGTCCTGAACCAGTTGTGGGGGAGAGAGAATTTTGTACTTAAAAAGTTACGTAAATAAATAATAGCATAATAGCAGGCGAGTCATCATCATGGGGGAACAAAAACAGAGCTTTGTGGACTTCCTCACACTTACACTCTAGGATTGTTAGTGTGAATTTAATTGGGAGTTCAAATATGGTGGCAACATCTTTTTGCTGATGTTTTGGGCTTCAAAAGTCTTAACGTGGCTCTGGTTTTACAAACACTTCTTGTCATACCGGAGGGCAAGAAAACATGGGGCCAGGGGTGTCCTTGTGTCTCCCTTAAAGCTGGGAACTCCCCCTTCCTTCTCAAGTAAGCCAGACTCATGTTCCAGAAGATTTTTAACTGTTTAGAGAAAAAAAACAAAGCCCTCCCTTGACCTGGGCAAATGAGTGGGCATGTCAGAATATTACTGGAAAAGTGGACTCTGCAGAAACCTCCGCCAATCTTGGGCTCTTGATTTGGAGGAGCTACGAGGGCGGGTCTGGAGTTAGCCTGCCTCTGCAAATCCTAGACCTATTGTTTATACTTACTTACAGCCTGCATGATCTTGCAGAACCTGCTTGATCTCTCGGTGCTTCAGGTTACTCCTCTGTAAAATGGGGATAAGGGTGGATGGTCCCTCCCAGGGGACAACCTGAGATTGGCTGGCTGACACACATTTTAATGACAGTTGATGCTGACATGCCTGCACTATGTGCCAGGCCTGTCCTAAGTGCGCGACTTGTATTAACTGATTTAATCCTCAGAATAGCCCTCTGAGGTGGGACTAGTGTTGCCCCCATTTCACAGGTGGGGAAACTGAGGCCCTAGGTGGTCACATGACTTGCCCAAGGTCACCCAGTGAGTAAGATGCTGAAGTGTAGAATGCTTAACACACTCGGATCATGTGGGATGTGATGCAGGTGACGATAAAGCTATAATAAAAAAAAATTGCACTGCTACACGTGTCAACTGTTCGCCGGTTCATCCAAAAGACTTTCAGAACAAGTAGGCCATACGATCTGGTAATCCCACTGCTGAGAAACATGTGAGTGAAATAAAATCTATGTTCACATAAACACCTTCTGTGGGTGTTCACCATGGCTTTCTCGGTAATGACCAAACGCTGGAAATAACCGGAATGTCCTCCGACGGGTCAGTGGATAAACGGAATGTGATCTGTCTGTACAACGGAATACTACGCGGCCATAAAAATGAACCAGCTACTGCTACACAAAACAACGCAGACAAACCTCAAATGCATTGTGTTAAACGAAAGAAGCCAGACTCAAAAGACTGTTAATGTGTGATTCCATTCACAGGGCCTTCTGGAAAAGGCAAATCCGTAGGGACAGAAAGCAGGTCAGTGCTTGCCAGAGCTGGGGTTGTGTACACAGGGACATTGGGGTGCCTTTGGGGTGGTGGAAATGTTCTTCTATATCTTGGTTGTGGTGGTAGTTATGCAACTATATATGTGGTGAATTTTACTGTATATAAATTATACCTCAATAAAAAACCAAAGAAACATTATTCATAATAGCCCAGAGCTGGAAGCAACCCGAGTGTCCATTGCAGATGAACGGATAAACAAAATGTGGTGTATACATACGACAGGATATTGTTCGGCCGTTAAAAGAAATGAAGTTCTGATACATGTAGTGACAGGGATAAATCTTTAACACGTCACATTCAGTGAAATAAGCCAGACATAAAAGGACAGGTATTATATGATTTTGCTTACAGGAAATTTCTAGAATAAGCCGATTTGTAGAGAGACAAAGTAGATGAAAAGTTAGCAGAGGCTGGGGGAGATGGGAAATGGGAGGTGGTGGTTATTGTTTAATAGGTGCAGAGTTCTTATTTGGGCTGATGGTTTTGGTAATGGATAGTGGTGATGGTAGCACAATTTTGTGAATGTAATAAATGCAACTGAATTGTACTCTTAAAAACGGTTCAACTGGGAAAATTTGTGTTATATATGTGTTACCCTAATAAACAATTAAAAAAAAAAAAAGGAAGAGAGGGAAAAACAAATATCCTATGGACTTAAAAAACAAGGCGAGACACGGAGAGGGCCTTGGAAAGCTCTCTCCCAGGTTCCTGACACAGCAGAAAGCTGCTGACTAGCCCTGGCTTGTCAGGTCTCATCTTCTTCATACAGCTTTGAGCCAGCAGGATCACACACCCCAGACATAAGCCACGCCGAGTTTTAGGAAAATCAAAAATCCTACTTTACCAACACTTGGGAAATACAAAAGGAACTTGTGAGGCACACACACTAACAAACCCATCAGCGCTTTGATATCCAAATGATGGCGGGTTGGTGCTGCTCAATCTTCAGAACTTCCCCAGTGCAGGCCTCCTCTGGAATCTCGCCTTTAGAAACGGCTTTATGGGGCTTGCCAACCACTAAATGTATTGATCCATATTGCTGAGGACATAGAAGCAGCTGTCCCTACACACAGGCACTATCAGAGTTACCATATAGCCACCGGACGCTGTACAGCTGGCTTGAACAAAGCATCCAGCCCCAGTTCAGTGGCTGGGTCTGATATCTGCAGACAGCCTGGTTACTGGAAACCAGTGAGGAGAACAAGGGGGCCCCAGCCTGCAGTGATGGTCAAACACAGGGAGGAATTCTACTCTCCCTTCCTGAATCCTGAAGGTGGGGCTCATAAAAGCAGCCTCAACAGGGAAATTCCAGGATGATCCGAGTCCATAGGAATACGTGGGGAATCTCTCCAAAAATGACGCCAGAAGGCCTTACTTGGCTGGAACTGAGTCATACAGAAGGCTCACTACTCAGACCACATCGAGGATGCAGAAATCAGCTGAACTGGCAAAGTACCAAAACGGGGCTAGAATTTGGAGGCTCAACCCCCCACCCCACTGGCCACTCACAACTAGAGACCTCAAGTAACTCAACTTGGTCCAACTTGCTGCCTCTGAGTGAATAACCACGTCCCGCTCCCTCGGGAGGGCAGAGAGTGAGACCTGTCTGGATGCCAAGGGCCCCCCGAGATACCACGTGCCGCCAAACTGCCAACAGAAAAAGATCCGTGCCTTTGAAAGCACAGTTAGCAAACACCTTAATGTTTCCATCTGTTTTGCTCAGATAACCACAGTGAACTCCTATCTGGGTTTCCAAAGTCCGCATGCAGGCCTCGGCTGTGTTTATCGGAGATGGGGGTCCCCAAAGGCTACTTACTGGGCTTCCAGAGTTTCCAGAGCGGAACCGGGATGACTCAGTGTCAAGCGCTGACTCACCTTCTCCCCGCCCTGCTCCGTGCGTGAATCAGTGACCTACGTTTGAGAACTCCTCACCTCGCCGGTGAATCCCAGAAGGGTTCAACTGTTGACGAAGGCTACTGTGAACAGAGGGGGTCTGTTCCGAGGCTCAGGGGCAGAGTCTGGAATAAGGAGAAAGGAGAGAAGGTGAGGGACGGTGCCACTGCTGCCTGTTCCTCAACCTGTACTGAGAGCGTCAGCGTTTGTGTGCAGGTGTGGTGTGTGTGTGCGTGTGTGTGTGTGTGTGAGTGTGCCAGGCCCAACCATAAGTCCTGAGTATGATTCATGCCTGTGATTTTTTTTTTGATTAACAAATGCAATTTATTTAAAACATCTTCATTTTAACACTGAGATGTGATATTGCATTTTTTTTTACATTCAGTTTTATTGAAATAGATTCACACAGCATCTGTACACAATCAACTGTTCACAGTACGATCATATAGTTATGCATTCATCACCACAATCTATTTCTGAACATTTTCCTTACATCAGAAAGAATCAGAATAAGAATAAAAAATAAAAGTAAAAAAAGAACACCCAAACCATCCCCCCCATCCCACCCAATTTGTCATTTAGTTTTTGTCCCCACTTTTCTACCCATCCATCCACACACTAGACAAAGGGAGTGTGATCCACAAGGCCTTCACAATCACACTGTCACTCCTTGTAATATACATTATTATACAATCGTCTTCAGGAGTTCAAACTACTGGGTTGGAGTTTGGTAGTTTCAGGTATTTACTTCTAGCTATTCCAATACATTAAAACCTAAGAGGTGTTATCTATATAGTGCATAAGAATGTCCACCAGAGTGACCTCTCGACTCCACTTGAAATCTCTCAGCCACTGAAAGTATTTTTTCTTACTTTGTGTCCCCCTTTTGGTCAAGAAGATATTCTCAATCTGGGTCCAGATTTATCCCCGGGAGTCATATCCTGCGTTGCCAGGGGGATTTACACCCCTGGGAGTCGGGTCCCACATAGTGGGGAGGGCAGTGAGTTCACCTGCCGAGGTGGATCAGTTAGAGAGAGAGAGAGGCCACATCTGAGCAACAAAGAGGTACTCAGGGGGAGACTCTTAGGCACAATTATATGCAAGTTTAGCCTCTCCTTTGCAGTAACGAGCCCCACAAGGGCAAGTCCCATGATAGAGGGCTTGGCACATCAAACTGCCAGTCCCAATGTTTGTGAGGAAGTCCAACACTTCTGCACCTTCCCCCAGCTCCTTGGGGCAGGGGGGGTGGGGACGACCGTAAATATATTTTTTATTCTCTGCCCAAATTACTTTGGGATGTGTCACTATTTCACTCTAACCTATACCAACCCACCATATCTCACTTCCTATTCAAAGCTCCATGCAATCGTGGTGTTTGAACAAACTGACTGTAGTGTTATGCTGTTCAGAAAATATAGATCCTGCACCAAATAGACATCTCTTTCCTCAGTCTCACATGGAAGTTGAAGTTTTAAAACACAGTCAGTTTCAACCTTTACCCTTTGGCCGGGTTTGCCCTAGTCTTAACCAGATCTGCTTTATTCATATCACTAATTGAAGCCTGGGCTCTTTTTCAGCTTTTTTTGAACAGTTGCTGTATGCACTAATACTGACATTCATATCTGTCGTGCTCTAGCACCGAATTTCAGGTGTCTCAGACATGCCTGTGATTTTAAATGTTCTAGTAGGTGCATTAAAAAAACTAAAAGAAACAGGGGAAATCAATATCTTTTAGCGTATCCAAAATGGCATTTCCACATGTTATCAACATAAAAAGTCATTAAAAAGTTACATATTCTCCTTGTTATCTAAGTCTTGGCAATCTGGCATGTGCTTTGCATTCACAGCACATCTCCATTTGGACCCTCAGATTTCAGCAGGTGGAGACAAATGTGGGCCCCCTGCCCAAAGGGCTGAGGAAGGTGGTGGCGGGGGCTTGCATTGAAAAGGGAGGTGACGATATTCCCCGAATAGGCCTGGGGATTAGTTTGCTGGTTAGTGGGCGTTCCAGGAGACCCTTCACCACCCCTTCCTCAATCTCCTCTTTCCTTCCCTCCCTCCATCCATGTCAGGGTACCCCCCGCCGTTGAGGACTCGCCCTCCAGGCACCCTTGTCCACGCCCCTGTCCCCCAACCCTCCCCCGCTGCCCCCGGGACCCCCGGAGGCCGCCCACCTCGGAATTCGCCCAACCGCGCCGCTGGCCATGTGGACGCTGCCCTCCCTGTCACTCAACTTCTTGCTCCCGCCTCCCGCCTTTCCACAACCGTCGCGTCCCTTGGTTTCCAAGGCGACGCGGCCAAGGGGGCGCGCGGCGCGGAGGCCCTCTTTTGATTGGTGGGTGGCCGAACCTTGTCTTTCCCGACTCGCGCCCTCGCTCGGCGGGTCCCGCGTGCCGATTGGCTATCTCCGTGGCGCGAGAGGCCGGCCCTCGCCCGGACCCGCCCCACAGGGCGGGGACGAAGGCGGGCACCCCGCGCGCTGATTGGCCGGCGGGGAACCGCGGTTAGTCTCGCGCGGCGGCCGCGAGTGCGTGAGGCTACCTACTCCGTGTCGCGCGCAGGGAGGCCGCAGGGGCCGCAGCAGCAGCCGCATCGGCCGCCGTGTGAGGGAGCCATGAAGCACTATGAGGTAAGAAGCGAGGATGCAGGGGCCGGCCTCCCGGACACCCCTTCTCTGTTTCTTCTTCGGGGGAACGCGGGACCTCCCATTCGACTCCTGCGCTCCGAGGGGTCGAGCCGGACGGCGCAGGCGCGGTGGGCGCGCGCTGCGACCCTGGGCCGCTCGTAAGTCGCGGTGCGCATGCGCGGGGGTAGTAGTTACAATTCTGCAACCAGGCTGCGTTGGGGGTGCTCCTTCTTGGGGTCCCTGCAGGGCCTGGGTTGCAGGTTCCGGCATGGGAGGAGCGAGGGTGCGGGACTCCTGCCTCCCATCCTAGATGGGCGCATCTTGCACAAACCTTGCCCCATTGCCTCCGCCTCGGGCTTCACCAGGGGGCTTTGCAGTCGGCACGACCTTTGAACCCCTTCCCTCGCCCCGCACGAGGCGTTCCGGGGCTGGCTGCAGCCGAGCTGCAAAGCTGGTCTAACTTCCTGGCAGCCTAAGAGGTCTTAGCCAACATCTGCCTGGCATCGAGGGGAAATCCCACGCCCACAGCCACTTTTGAAGTCCGAGTCTTCTGACCCCTAACCTCGATCTCTTTTCTCTCAAAACGAGGTCTTCTGGTGAGCATATCGACCTGGGTCGACAACAGAATACGAGCACTTAATCGTTGCTGACTTTTAAGTAACTTTATCCTAAAAAAGTGAAACTCTTTGAGACTAATAACAGTAGTGCAAATAAAAAGTCATTTATCATTTGCTCAAGAAAAGGTTAAGAATAAGGATAGTTTATCAAGTGCTTATTCTTGGGGTAGTGAGATTCTGTTACCTCCCTTCAGTTATCTGGGAGGTAACTAGAATATTATTATTATTCCCATTTTTATAGATGAAGAAACAGTTTCAGCGATAGCAAGTGACTTGCAGAACACCCCCTAGGTAGTAAATGCAAACAGGGAGCAACTTAGGACGTATGGGTCCAAACTCTTTTATACTGTGTGTCCCCACATGAAAACTAGCAGGTCGGGAGATTTCTTGGACAAGTTGTATATCGTTCTCTCTCTCCGCCCCCTTTATTATTATTACTATTGTTTTAGTAATTTACCCAGATTCCTTTGAACCCTTTCACCCAGAAATCCTCATTTTTGACAGGGAACCAAGGATAAGAAGGTAGGATCAAAAATAAACTCTCATGCCTCATTCAATTTTATGATTCTAGAATAAGGTTCTTTGTAATATAGATTTCCTTCTCAAACCTTCCTTGTAACCCTAGAAGAAAGGCCAGGTTTAGTTTGAAAGATGCATGATTGATGAGCCATGTAGAATTTTGCAAAATGAAGTCAGTTTAGCTTTGTTAGTCAGCAGTCAAATAAAGAAGGTGTCTGAGAACCCTGGGGGTGGGCTCTGTGAAGCAAAGAAGCTGTAGAACAGCCTGATGGCCACGGCTTGGATTCCAGAACATGCTGTACTTCATTCAGACCTTTCTCATCCCAGAAGGAAGGGGGAGCTTCAAACCCACTGCTCAGAGTGACCCTGGAGAATAAAATATATATATATATATATATATATATATATATATATATATATTTTGCCATGTTCTTTGGTGTCATTCTCTGCTAATATCTGCCAAGTGCTCACCAAGGCAGTAGTTAATGGGGTTTCTCTCAGAGCTGCGCTTGCACAGCCAGCAGATTAGTTCTACTCAAAGCACTTGCTGCCGATCAACAAAAATAGCAGAGAGGCTTTCCTTCCGATTTAGCAGAGGTTTCAATTATCCACATCAAAGAATGTATTTCTATTTGGGACTCAATCCATTGCCCACCACCTCCAGGCAACCCTGCAGCCCACAGAGAGGTTAGCCCCTGTCAAAAGACTTTTATGGAGATTTTGGATTATATCAGGAAGTCCAGTTTACTAGCTAGAGGAGCAGTGTCACAGAGATGCAGAGACTTTCTCCCTGTCCGAGTTACCGCTGGGTCAAGGTGTGACATCAGGCAGAGATCTAGCTGGTGGAGAGATTTGTTGCTGCTTTTTGATCGCTGTTTCATGTCACCGCCAGTCTTGCTTCTGTGATCCGGGGGCAAGAGTATCCCTGAAGGTTTAATTGAGATGAAGCAGCTGGGATGGGTCATGTCTGGGGCCTCTGCTGAAGCTCTCTCCTTACCAAGCTGGAGCAGTTCCTGGAATTGTCTTGGGGTCACGGTGAGGTTGGTAAGGCAGCTGGTTATCCTGATAGATCCTCAGCCTAGCAGGAATTTTTTTTTTTTTTAATTGCTGATTTGAGACTCTCTGCAGATGAGATCCCAGTAGCAAGTGGAACAACTGCCTTCGCAGGTTGTAAATGAGCCTGTCAATTCTCGAGTGGCAATTTAGCCGTGATCAGTCCCTCTCGGCCTCCTGGAGCCCAAGTCACTGCCCGCTCCCCATGGCGGGGTACACAGAGCTAGTGACACACCCCCTCAGAGTCCCTGCTGCCCTCATTTAAGGTCTTCCCTTAACCAAAGAGGGTGGCTCTTTTGGGCCCACCTTGTAAATCATCCTAGGTCAACATCCAGCAAGTGGCTTTCTTCAGTTTCCCCCAAGGAATAAATATGGGAAAGTTCTGGAAGAAGAGTTCTGGTCAAGAGGCAATTGTTGGGAGCCAGAAAACTGGGTAGGTAGGCAAAAATTCAGGAGGAAGTAAACTCGCCTGTGATGATGAGATGGGTGCTTGGGGTTTGGACCTGGGGCTGAATCCCCCCTGCTCTGCCACTCACCGAATGTGACACAAGAACCTTACTTAACCCGTGGGAGCCTTTTTTTTTTTA
This sequence comes from Choloepus didactylus, assembly GCF_015220235.1. Lineage (NCBI taxonomy): Eukaryota > Metazoa > Chordata > Mammalia > Pilosa > Megalonychidae > Choloepus > Choloepus didactylus. Next base: position 8,618,978 of record NC_051331.1, read on the forward strand.
ATGCTGATTTCCCTTTTTTTTTTTTTTTTATTAAATTCAGTTTTATTGAAATACATTCGCACACCATACAATCATCCATGGTATACAATCCACTGTCCACAGTATGATAACATAGTTATGCATTCATCACCACAATCTATGTCTGAACATTTTCCTAACCTCAGAAAGAACCAGAACAAGAATAAAAAGAACAGTGAAAAAAGAACACCCAAATCATCCCCCCATCCCACCCCATTTGTCCTTTAGTTTTTATCCCCATTTTTCTACTCATCCATACACTAGATAAAGGGGGTGTGATCCACAAGGTCTTCACAATCACACTGTCACCCCTTGTAATCTACATTATTATATAATTGTCTTCAGGAGTCCAGACTGCTGGGTTGGAGTTTGGTAGTTTCAGGTATTTACTTCTAGCTATTCCAATACATTAAAACCTAAGAGGTGTTATGTATATAGTGCATAAGAACGTCCACCAGAGTGACCTCTCGACTCCATTTGAAATCTCTCAGCCACTGAAACTATTTTGTCTCATTTTGCATCCCCCTTTTGGTCAAGAAGATACTCTCAGTCCCACGATGCCGGGTCCACATTCATCTCCGGGAGTCATATTCTGCATTGCCAGGGAGATTTACACCCTTGGGAGTCGGGTCTGTGGGAGCCTTTTTAATTTGACTCTTCCTTGGAGCAGAGCCCATGTAATTGTGAAAACAAAGAATGATGATAAAGATCATTAAGAAGCTGCTAGAAATATGTCAGAGGTTATGCATAAAAGGGGAGTTGCTACATGGAGCTCTGGTTCATTCATTTTAAAACTGCTGCACCGAATTCCATCGTATGAAACAAATCTAGTTTGGTTTACCCAGTCCTTTATGAATTATTGCCAGACATACTGAGGAGGGAAAAAGTAATGCGCAAATGAGTCTATAAATTGTAAAAAATGCACCAATTGAGCCGTCTGTGGACCTGCTTATGGACGTCCACAGAGAGGTTAGCCATAAAAGGCTAAAATTGTAATAAGAGATCAGAAACATGCACGTGTAAGAATCTTATAGTAATTCAGAGGAGCTGTTGCCTGGAAGGAGAGGGAGAGAAAGGGGAGGCAGAGGGGCTTTAGCTGTCTTTATTTTTTTTTAAATTATATTTTTATACTCCCTAGTTTATTTTGAAAACAACTTTTTCTGATATATATCCAAAGGAATTTGAAATTAGTTATCTCAAAGTACACAGAAATTACCTATATTCTCCAATAAATGTAACAGTGATAAAAGAACACTTAACATATTATTTAAGAACTTCAACATAGCAGAATTCTCTTTTTCCAGCTTTTTAAACTATTTTTCCCATTTAACCCAATATGTAATATTTGACATTTGTTTTATTTGTGCATATAAAACAGACACATTTGTCAAAGTGAGCATAAGATGAAACAGCATACAGTGTCCTTTCTAGAAATAAATTTTCAGAGGCAAGGTGGTCCAAATGGGAACAAAAAAACTGACTCATGAAAAAAAATTTAGAACAATGCTAAAGCTTTATTCCATACCATAAATCATTTTCTTTCCTATCCTTGTGACATACAGGTTTGCACTCTGAGTATGTGTGAATCAGAATCCTTCTAAGCAAGATGATGAAGCTCTATGACTAGGGATTTCTAATCCAGTAAGACACCCTGGGGTAAAAAGAGAAGTTTTATAGGTAAATAGAGGACATCTATCCATCAAGTTATACATATCTACTTAATAAAGAGGTAGATTATTTAAAAGTCTCAGTGGACTCAGATATTGACTTGGGCCCGAAAGTGATATTTTAATTACTTATCAAGCATATTAGAACGCTAGCCGTTGCTGGGTTAGTACCTTGAGGTTAAACTCTGGAAAGAAATGATTGTTACAAAACACACACAGAACATAGTATTTTGTGGTTCTACTATTTTGTTTGTTCCACTGTTTTTGTAGTTGGGGCTAGATAAGCGGTCCAGTTTGTTTAAGAATATTTAATATACCCCATAAACTGTCTGAATCAAAGATTTTTATTAATTCTTCTGCCAAACACAACATGGATTTCCATCTGCAATTATTTTTTAAGATGAAAAACAATAAGTCAATTGAAAAGAAAAAGTTGTGGCCGTGAGCTATGAAGCATTACACTTTTAACACACTGATTAACTAAAAAACCTAGAACATCACTGTTAAGATGTTAATCATTGTTGGCCTTCAGCAATGAATGGATGCAACTTGACTGTGATTTCTCCAAAAATGCTTTGCAGCACTTAACACACTGCTGGTACACAGACTCAAAATCAGAGTCATTCCCATAACAGGGATCCTCGATAATAAGTTGTTTTTGTGGATCGTAGCTCCCAAGTAGTTCAGTTTTCGCTTTGCAGTTTTTACCTTCACTACCTTTTCTATTCAGATCTCTCAGACTGCTTTCATCCATACGTAGTATGTGATCAGATGTGGCTGAGTCTTCTTTGGTAACCTGCCGGGCCACATGAGTCTTGGGAATATCATACTTCATCACGCAATTTTGCCCTCGATAATCAGGAGGGTTTCCTATCTCGTAAGTGGATTTTGTGGCACTGTCTGTCCTCCAGTTATCTGAAATATTTTGATCAGTTACAAGTTTGCTGAAACTGCTTCTGCACTTCTGCAGTGGGTAATCAACAACTGTTACCCAAACATACAGTCAGCACTTGACTTGGGCGGCTGCACTGCCATCTTCTCAGAAGCAAAGAGCGGCAGAGAGTGAGCTGCCTTGTTTTATATGAAAAAAAAAGTATCTGAAGTAAATAGAAGAAAACCTAAATATCTATTAAACCTGGGAGGTTGGATCCTAGTGTCTGCATCTGTTTTCTGTATTTTTTTTTCACCTAGATTAATCCAGAAGGGGAGCAGTCATTTGGGTTTTTCTGGGCTTGGGGTCCCCGTTTCGATACTTAAGTCTCTCTGACCCTTTCCTGTTAAATTGGGGAGCACTGTGTTCTGAGGTGGGGGCTGCTGATCTCTTCACGTACAGGCCTCCCCAAAATGCTTTTGGGGTTGGAAAAGCATTTCGGGAAATGCTTTTTTTTTTTCTTTCTTTTTTTTTTTTTTTGTGAAAGCCTCTTTTCTGTTGGTTTTACCTCAGAGATGAACTTTCAGAGGGTGGTTTATTTTTAACTTCCTGGGGGGGTCCCTCGCTCTAACTCGCACATACTTGTGCCTGGAAGTGTGCAGCTCTAGCTGCTCCCTGTGGTTTTCGAGTGGGCTGTGGGAGAAGAGGGGCCCCCCCATCCCCGGTCAGCTGATGAGCTAGAGAGGGGCCCCAGGCACTTCCCAGCCTACCCACTAGCCGAGGGATGAAGAACGCTCAGCAGCTCGCAGGCCTATCGCTGCTCGAACCTGGCTCTGTAAATGTGAGCAGTGCCAACTGGCTATTCACAAACTGCCCCGGACGGGCTTCAGGGCTCAGTGCCGCTTTCTGGGCCCTTCCGGATTCTTCCGTCCCTTTGCACGTGGTCAGGGCACCCTGGCCGTAGCTGGGCCACATCATCTTGGGGCCTGCTGGGAACCTCGCCTGCCTTCGGGGGCCCTGCTGAGTTGGGATGGTGTGGTGTGGGGTTCACACTTGCTCCAGGACTTCACTGTGCATCAGGAAGCTGGGTGAACAGAGAGGGTCCCGGGGCTGGGGCTCCCAGTTTTCTTGGGAGGAGTAGCTATAATCAGGATGTTTGGGTATTTCGAACTTAATGGAGCCAACCCTGAGTTCCAAATCTTTCCTCCCAAACCTGCATCTTTCCAGCACCTGAATTCCGTCTGTGCCCGTCCTCTCACATCTGAATAAAGCCTGCAAGTCCATAGCTCAGCTTTCAGCGACCCATCTGGGACTAACCATTTCTTGTCACTGTCATTCCACCACCAGCTCTAGGCCAGGGGCCGGCAGCCTAGTCAGCACGTTCGGCTTTCTGGGCCCGAGGTCCCTGTGGTCACTTGTCCGCGGTGCTGTGGCAGCACGATGGCCGTCGTGGACATGACGTCTGCCAAGGAGGAGGGCTGTGCTCCAGTAAAGCTTTACTGCTGGGCACTGAAGTTTGAGTTTCATACAATTCTCGAGTCATGAAACATTCGTCGTCTTTTGATTTATTTTCCTAACCATTTAAAAAAGTGATAACCATTCTTGGCTTAGGGACTGTACAGAAACAGGTGGCAGAACAGAGTTGGCCCTAAGCCTGCAGTTTGCTGAACCCTGGTCTAAGCCATCATGATTGCAATAGAATTATGGTTACAGTCTCTTACTGGGCTCCCTGCTTCCACTCTTATTCCCCTGCAGTCCGGAGGGAGCTTTTTGGAACCCAAGTCAGGTCACGTCCCTCCTCTGCCCAGAACCCTCCATGGCTCCCACTTCACCCAGAGTAAAAGCCCAAGTCCTCCCTGTGGCCCACAAGGCCCTCCGCGACCTGCCGGCTCACCTCCATGCCCTCGTCTTCCCCCAGTTTCCCCTCACTCACGCCCTCCAGGGACACAGGCCTCCTTGAGCACACCAAGCGTGCTGCTACCCCAGGGCTGTTCCTTTGCCTGGTGTGCGCACCCAGATATCTCAGCAGCTCCTTCCTTCACTGCTCCCCCTTCCCGTTTCTCCACAGCACACGTCACCTTCGGACGTACTTGGCATAACTGCTTTATCACCGGTTCCCTGCTAGAATGCCAGCTCCCCGCGGGAAAGGATTTGCATTTCTGCTGCTGAGGCTGGAGCCCCAGAGCCCAGAACAGGGCCAGGTCTATAGTGGGGGCGCTCGGTCTGTCTTTACCGCGTGGGCAGCTGAGCCTCAGTTCCCTGATCTGCAGGAGGGTGTGGGTGGCTGTGAAGGCAGCAGTTCATGGTGCACCTGCCATGCTGTGTGCGGAGGGCTCCCGTGGGTGGGACTGACCTGTGGGTGCCTCCTTGCCCTCCTCTCCTGTGCAGCGCGTCTGTTGAGCTCATGGATCCCGTCCAGCCTCCTGCCCGAGATGGGAGAGAGACACAGGTGCAGTCACTGACTGTGGCCTGGTTGGGGCTGCAGGGGTGCAGATCTGGGCCCACCCTCCAGGGGTCTGGGTCTGGGGAGGTGAAAGTGAGTGTCAGGGAAAGAGTGGCCCTGGATGGCCGCGTCCGAGGGCGTCCTGCTGGGGAGCAGCAGGCAGGGGTCCCGCCCTCTCCCCACATGCTTATAGCTCCGTCCTTGGGTCAGTCACTTGTGCTCCCCGAGCGGTGGCCTCCTGGTGTCTAAACTGGGTAACGGTGCCAGTCCAGCGGTCAGCAGGGGTGTGGAGCCGGATGGTGGAGGCAGGCGCACAGCACAGTTCTCAGGGAGGCAGGGGAGGTGGAAGGGGCCCGGGGCATGGTGGGTGCAAAGGTGGGGTGGGGGTGGCCAGGCCAGCGCCATGAGGGTTTTGGGCTTCATCCCACGGGTAGGGGTCTCTGGGAGGTGGCCAGCTCAAGAAGGGGTGGCATTTCCATCAGAGTCCCCTGGGGGCATTTGAAAGCCTTGGGTCCCATCGCGCTGGTGCATGTGTTGAGGGTGGGGGGCGGCCAGGCCTCGGGGTGATCAGCAGGCTGCCATCCACCCCGCAGCACTGGCCGCTGCACCACCAGGACCTTCCCTGCTGGGTGAGCCTGTGCCTTGGGGCCGCCCGGGGACAGTCCCAACTGCCAGATGGAGAAGCCCAGGGCAGGCCCGGGTGACCTGCGGGGTCCAGGTGCCACAGGAAAACGCACCGGGGCGTCCTGTCTGGACAGAGTGGGGGAGGCCAGCGCCCCCCCCCCGGCTCCCCTGGCCTGGCCATCCGGGTCGTGGGACCCATGTCTCTTTCCCTTTTCTGTTTTAAGGCCACCAGCCCTCCTCTTCCCAGTGGAGGCGGCACCCTCCGGCTGCCACCTGCGCCATTTCCAGGCCTTGGTTTTCTGAGCTGCATGACAGGGTCACAGTCCTTCACCTTTAGGGACAGGGGCAGGGGCCGGGGGGTCCCGGGTGTTGGTGGCTGCGTGTGCCAGCCAGGGTGATGCTCGCTCCTGTCGGGCACGTCAGGGAGCCTGGCGCAGAAATGAGGGCACGAGCGGGCCACGGGGAAGGAGGTATTTCTGGCCCAGCAGGTGCAGCCTGCATGCACTTCCTGGCAGCCGGACCCCACCAAGGTCTTTTCAGCTGGCCTGGCATGAGGAGCGTGACTCAGTATTTCTGGGAAGTGGAAGAGAAAGGGAGCTCCACGGGGACCAGGCCATGGACCCCTGTGCGTGGGGGTGGGTGAGCGGCCAGGGCTGCTTGGCTCCCAGCAGGCACGGTCGGGCCAGGCTGCCTCCCCAGGGCTCGGTGGCGGCCACCTGCCCGCTCCGCGGGGAGCGTGGGCAGCCCTCGGGCTTGCATGGGGGCCAGCGGGGGCTGGGAGTGGCTTCTGGGGTCTTGTGCGTCTTGGCCTGGGTCCTGGGCTGCCCCAAACAGGGTTTGCATCCCCAGCTAGGCCTCTTGGGGCTCCCAGGAACTCGTGCTCTGGCCTTGGGAAGAGCTGTTGCCCACCCCGGGGGCTCACTTCCCTTGCATGGGGGCTTCCTGGGGGGATCTGAGTGCGCCTGGTGCTGACTCGGGGTGCAGGCCCCAGAGGTCAGGGTGGGGGTTGGGGGTAGGTTGGCCTCACCTGGAATGGGCACACCCTTTAGAGGCGCAAGTGTTTTAGGCCTGCCGGGTGCCCCCCACCTCGGCCTCCTGTCTCTTTGGGTTGCTGTGGGGTGAAAGGGAGGTGCCTGGGAAGCCATGGCAGCCCTGGTCCCCAGGTGGAAAGCATAGGTGGTTCCAACGCTTTAGGGGAGCTGGGGAGGGTGTTCCGGAACCCAGGCAGGCCCTCCCTAGGCCCAGGAGGCTGCAGAGGCGCCTGGCAAGTCCGACCCGGTGAGGAGACCATGAGGCCTTGAGCTGGGGACTCTGCAGCCAGGAGGGCCCCAGAAGAGTCAGTCCAGTTGTGCGTGTCAGGATGGGGAAACCGAGGCCCAAGAGGAACCTCCCCAGGCCCCTGGCTCCGTAGAGCTTCAGGGCCCCGGGCCTGGTCATATGTCCCAAAGCCTCCTGCTGCCCCCAACTCGGCACCCATCCCCTAAGCCCCACAGCCAAGCTGCCAGCAGGTCCTGGGGCTCTCCCTTCACGTATGTCCAGAACCCTGCCCACCCCCCGACTTCTCACCTACTGTTCACCCCCCCATCTAGTCATGGCCCCATCACCTCCCACCTGCACCAGCGGATTTGCATCCACACGGGTCTCCCAGTCCCGTTCTCACCCCACAGTCTGTTCCCCCCACAGCTGCCAGAGGGCGCCTGTGAGCACCTGAGTCAGGCCCCGTCCCTCCTCCCCCCAGAACCTTCCACAGCTCCCACCTCACTAGGAACAAAAGCCCAAGTCCTCCCTGCGGCCCATCAGGCCTGCACGGTCTGCCCCCTCACCTCCCTGCCCTCTTCTCCCGCTCTCCCCGTTCCAGCGGCTCGGGCCTCCTCCCTGGTTCACGGAACCCCCCGGCGTGTTCCCGCCTTGGGGCCTTGGCACTGGCTGGTGCCTCTGTCTGAAATGGTGCAATGCCCCCCACCCCGAATCTGGGCGTGGCTCGTTGCCTTGTTTGCTCTGGTCTTTTGCTCAGATGTTCTTTCTTGGGGAGGCCTCCCCTGACCACTCTGTTTAACCCCCTGCTGCTACCGACCCCCCTCTCCTCCTTTTTCTTTTTCTCCAAAGCATGGGTGACAGCCTGTGCCACAGTTGTCTGCCCTCAGCCCACCCCCAGCACACACTTCGCACCCGTCCCATGAAGGCTGGAGGTGGGGTGCTGGCAGGGCGGACACAGCGCCGGGCCATCGCAGCTCCCCCTGCGTGGGCAGGCATCTTGTCCTGGCTCCGGCTTGGTTCCCGCCCCCCCGCCGACCTTGGGGTCCTGTAGATCGGTCCTTCTTGGGGCTCTGCGGTGACTGGGCTTCTCTACAGGCAGGAAGTCCCTGTGCTAGTTGTTCTCTCGCCTCTTACGGTGACTCTGGGGAGCCAGGCGGGGGGCAGCCCACTGGAGGTGAGATGTTTGCAGGCTCAGAGACAGGGGTGACGTGTGCAGGATCGTACAGCCAGGAGACGGGTGAGTCCTTTTGACCGCAGGGCCTGGGGAGCATGGATGAGCTCGGGGGAACCCACCGGCACGTCTCCCATCCACGTTGGGGGGGCTTGTGAAGGAGGACAGCCCAGCTCTCGTGGATCCCCTGGGCCTGGGTGGCTGAACCTTTCCCCTGGGGGGACTAGCTGGCATGTCTGTGGACTTTGGGGGACGGATCACCCTGCCCCCACCAGGGCCAGGGGAGGCCCCTGTGGGCAGCCCTGTGGCTGCCTCCGCCTTGACCCTGCCAAGGGCAGCAGTGTGGAGGGGACTTTGGGCTCCAACCCTTGTCACCTTGGGGGCCAGTGCAGGCACCTCCTGCCCTCCCCGGATGTTTGTGGAGCACAGCGGCTCGCGGGCCTGTTCTAGAAGCCGAGAGAAGGGCAGAGAACAGAACAGACAGGGCCTGCCCTCCGCAGTTGATGCGCCAGTGGAACCAGGGTTTGGGGGTCGCTCTTTTAAACTGGCAGCCAGGGAAGGCCCCACGGAGACGAATCGGAGGGCCCAGGGGTGGGTCCCGTGGCGTCTGGGGAAGACTGTTCCAGGCAGCGGGAACGGCCTGTGCAAAGGCCCCGCGCTCCCCGCGGCATGACCGCCCTGCAACTCTGTTCTTCTGTCTCCCGGACGGTGCAGGGGGCTTTGCCCCCCCAGCAGCTCTGGGCAGCAGTGTTGGCCCGGAACCTAGACCCCGTGCTCGGAAAGTGGGAGCCCCTCTCTGCCGCTCCCTGCTCTGCCCTGTCGGTGACCCCTTTATCATCACGCAGACGGGGCGGGGGAGTACTGGCCAGTCACTGCCCTGGGTGCCGCCACAGCCTGGCCCCACAGCCCACCCTGGCCGTGCCCTGGCCTCATGCTACCACGAGTTGCTTTTGGCCGGGTCCCGGAATCCCGGGCCTCCGGGTGAGCATTCCTCCCCGGCTTGTGGGACTGTCAACGCCGAGCCATGCTTCTGCAGCCCCGGCCAGGGCGCCTGCCCCGCGTCCTTGTCCCCTGCCCATGCATTGTCCGTTGTGGCCGCAGGGCCCCACTCCCTGCCTGCAGCCAGCACCCCGAGCTGGCCCTGGGCTCTCCCAGGCCGCCGTTGTCCTACCCACTGGAGGGCGCGCTCACCACCCGAGGCTGCTCACAGGCAGGAGGGCTGTCCCAGCTCCCCTCGGGAACCCACTGCTCCCCCCCAGGACTGGCCCTGAGCCGCCGCCTGCTTGTAGGAGGCTGGTGGGCTTCCAGGGTCCTTGGCCAGCTCCCTCGGTGCTCAGGGGTCCTGCCTGGACCCCTTCTCTGCAGCCACCTGCCCCCACCCAGGCTCAGGCCTTCGGGGTGGGCGGAGAGCTCAGCCCAGGGCACGAGGAGGGGTGCAAAGGGATGAGTGGGGGCAGGAGGCATAGGGACGAGGCGCCCTAAATGGGCTCGGGGTCTCCAAGGGGGTGGGGAACCTGCTGCTGCCCCCCGGCCCTGTTTTTTTTTTTTTTTTTTTTAACTTTGAAGTCTGAAATAATTTGAGCTTCCCAGGAAATTGCAAACATAGCACTGAGAGGTCCTGGGTACCCCCCAGGGCCTTGAATCTCTCTGGGAGTAGATGGCTGCTGGGTCCGGGGATTTGGGGCAGGAAGTGGGAAAGGAGCAGCTGCTTCTGCCAGGAAAGTCCCTGCCGCGGTGGGCTTACCTCTCGGTGGCCAGTGGGGCGGCAGGCACCCCTTTCCTCTGCAAGCCGCCGTCTCCCTTCCCAGGCGGCCGGGCCCTCGACGGCCGTCTGTCTGTCTGCACCTTCCCCTCCTTCCTTCCGTCCCGGGGCCTGGTCTGCTGCCCAGGCTGGGGAAAGGGTAGGATTTCACCCCCTGCCCCCCGGCAGCTGCCCGGCAGGGAGAGGGGCCCGTTGTATTTTAAGCTGGTGAGTGGCTCGGCAGGAACTCCGAGGCCTCCTCCCCGTGGCTGTGCCGCTGTCCCGCGGGCCCCACAGCTCCCAGGGCCTCTGTCAGCAACTATTAATACACCTGTAGCCGTGGGCGGCTGCCCACGCGCTCCCAGCCCTTTCCGGCACCTTCCGAGTGCTCCCTTGCCCTCTCCCACAAGTCCTTTTGGGGGGCCCACTGTTCCCCCTTTCTGGCCCTCTGTGTGCCAGCTCAGCCTCACCCTGCTTCTGTGTCAGCGCCGAGGTCCCGATGGGCAGACAGGCCCCATGCCAGAGTGACCCGCTGGCCGTGGGCAGCCAGAATCCAGACCCAGGCCTGTCCTGACAGGGGCAGTTATAAATCCCGAGTGGGGCTCGGAGAGGACGTGGGCCCAGAGGCACCAGCTCCTCCTGGGCTCCACGTGGTCACCCACATGTGGTCATGTGTGTGTGCAAGTGTGTGTGCATGCATGTCTGCCATGTTGGCGTGGATTTCTGTGCACCTGTGTGCATGTGTGTGTGTGTCGGCGGGCATGTGAGGGGAGCCCCTACCTTTGGGGGAGGCTCTGATGCAGTCCGTCTGTCTCCCCTGGCTCCAGGCGAGTGGCTGGGGGTGCCCTCCATGGCCCCTGGCTGGGAGGGGGTGGGGGGCGGGCGGTGGCCTGAAACTTGTCTCTGACCCCTTTCCGCACCGAGTGGAGAGTGCAGCTCTGCACCAGTCACTGCGGAATCTGTCGCCTCCCTGGAAGCACTAACGCACGGGGATGCTAATCCAGGGTGTCTCACGGCTCAGCACAGGGATGCTGATCCAGGGTGTCTCGCGGCTCGGCGGGGAAACGCAGGAGCTCTCGCGCATTCTCAGAATAGCTGGGATTTCTCCCAGCCCAGTGAGCTCCGCAGCCTTTCCCTCTCAACCCCGGCCCTGGTATGGGGGCTGGGCAGCACCCCCCTGCATGACTCCGGGCCTCTCACTGTCCCTGGGACTGTTGGGCAGCCGGGCAGTCTCCAAAGCTGCTGACTGAGGGTGACCCAGCTCTGGGGTCTCCCCAGGGACCCCACAGAGGAGGTGTGTGGCCTGGCTCCGGAGAGGGGCTCAGTCGGGATGGTTTTATATTTAGCTGGGCAGTGGTGGTGCCACTCGGGTTACAGCTGGCAGGGAAGTGGGCTGCGCCAGGAGCGGCGCGGGCGTCTTTCCAGCTCCGCGGCAGAATTTGATCAGGCCCCGGGCCGCGGGCCCCGGGCTCCAGCCGCTTCGAGTGGGGAGGTCTGCGGTGGGGGCGGACGGGCCGGCAGCTGGGGCCACAGGCCACGGGGGCGCAGAGCAGAGCGGGCGGCCGCGGGCGGCATGGACATGAACGTGGTGGCCCGAGAGGCCAGCCCGGGACTCCTCCTGGGCCTCAACAGCCTCCCCCGACCCGCGCCCCCCAAGACAGCCAAGAGGCCTAAGAAGGCTGTTCTCTTCTTTGAGGTGGAGATTCTGGACGCAAAGACGCGGGAGAAGCTGTGCTTCCTGGATAAGGTAGGGCCGCGGCCGGCTGCTGTGCCGGGCCACGGCGCGCCTGGACCGAGGCGGGGACCTTCCCGGGGGCGTCTGGATGGGACTGGGGGCCTTCTCTGCGGGGACCTGCGGGTGGGGGTGGAGGGGAGCGAGGCCCAGCGTCCCCTGCTCAGACCTCCCCCTGCTGGGCGGGGACACACGGGCTACCCAGGGTTAAGCGTGGAGACCCCGCCCCGCGGTCCCCACGCTTTGGCAGGACCCCTGACCACGTGGAGAGGGACCTGGACCCCTCCCCTCCCCAGCCCCTCCGACTAGCAGCTGCCCAGGTCGCTCCCCCCCGCCCCCCATGTCCCCACGGCCTGTGCTTCCTCCAGGTGGAGCCCCACGCCACCATTGCCGAGATCAAGAACCTTTTCACCAAGTCCCGTAAGTCCAGGGCCGGGCCTCGCGGTGGGCGCTCCCCGGGGGGCTGCGGGCCGGCGCCCCCGTGTGGCCGCCGCGGGAACGCCCTTGCTGGGCGCGGGGAAGGGCGCGCTCCCGCCTCCGCCGCGCGCTGCGCTGCGCTCGTGCCCTGGGGCCACCTGGGGCTGCGCAGGCCCAGAGATCTTGGCCAGGCCCGGCGGGAGGACGGCGTGGGGCGGCGGGGACCCCGATCCCACGCACCGGGGAGGGCGCGCGGGTGGGGCTGGGGGCGTGACGGCACATGCTCTCCCCGCAGACCCGCAGTGGTACCCCGCCCGCCAGTCTCTCCGCCTGGACCCCAGTGAGTAGGCGGCGCCTGGGCCCAGGGAGGTGGGATGGGGGAGGGGAGAGGGGGGTCCCGGGCGGCGCTGAGCTCCCCCGCCGGCTTCCCTGCAGAGGGCAAGTCCCTGAAGGATGAGGATGTCCTGCAGAAGCTGCCCGTGGGGACCACCGCCACGCTCTACTTCCGGGACCTCGGGGCCCAGATCAGCTGGGTGACGGTGAGCCCCGCTCCCGCCCCCCTCGTTGCGATCAGCCCGGGTGCGGGACCTGACTTTGCCCCCCGCCCCTCCCCCAGGTCTTCCTGACCGAGTACGCGGGGCCCCTTTTCATCTACCTGCTCTTCTATTTCCGCGTGCCCTTCATCTACGGCCGCAAGTACGACTTCACGTCCAGTCGGCACACGGTGGTGCAGTGAGTGGAGCCGGGCCGGGTGGGGTGTGGGGGGGAGAGGCGGGGCGGGGCGGGAGAGCCCCGCTGAGCCCGCTCCCCGCCCCGCAGCCTCGCCTGCATCTGCCACTCATTCCACTACGTCAAGCGCCTGCTGGAGACGCTCTTCGTGCACCGCTTCTCCCACGGCACCATGCCGCTGCGAAACATCTTCAAGGTGAGCGCCCCCCCTCTCCCCGCGGGGCGCCCCCTGCCCACACCGGCGCCGGCCACCCCCATCCGTCTGCCCCGCTCCTTTCCAGAACTGTACGTACTACTGGGGCTTCGCCGCTTGGATGGCCTATTACATCAACCACCCGCTCTACACGCCTCCCAGTAAGTGGCGCCCGCCCGGCTCGCCCGGGGACCCTCTCCGGCGGGCTCTCCTCTCAGGGGCCTCCCATTTTCTCTGCAGCTTACGGAGCTCAGCAGGTTAAGCTGGCGCTGGCCATCTTTGTGGTAAGAGGCAGGGCAGGGATGATGAGCAGGAATGGGTGAAGGGGTGACGGGGCGGGGGGCTTTGGCCTGACTCGTCCCTCACAGATCTGCCAGCTGGGCAACTTCTCCATCCACATGGCTCTGCGGAACCTGCGCCCCGCGGGTGAGTGCCTGCCCGCCCGGGGTTGGGGGGATGGGTGCTGGTGGCAGTCAGGGGGGCCTGGCATAGCCTCACCCTCCCCCAATCCTGCCCACCAGGGTCCAAGGCCAGGAAGATCCCGTACCCCACCAAGAACCCCTTCACCTGGCTCTTCCTGCTGGTGTCCTGCCCCAACTACACCTATGAGGTGAGGGGCTGCCCTGGGCATGGGGTCCCTGGTGGAGGGAGGGTCTGTCTGTCCACGGCTGCTGGTGCCTGGCCCGGCGCTGCTGCCCCAGTTTGAGCCGCAAGCCCTGGAGACCGGGAGACAGGCGGCTTCTCTGGGTGTCAGGAGGTGTGAGGGGCCTCTTCCCCTGGAGCTCAGCGTGGCCTCTCTGCCATTAGTTTTGGTTCCCATCACCCTCCTCTGCCAGGGTTGGGGGAAGGTAGCTGGCTCTCCTGGGCAGGGGGTAGACAAACCGCCCAGCTCTGCCCACCTCACCTCCCCCCGCCCACAGGTGGGCTCCTGGATCGGCTTTGCCATCATGACGCAGTGCCTCCCAGGTGAGCCCACGGTCCCCCCACAGCTGTGACCCCCCTGGGCTGCCCTGCGCCCACAATCCTGACCCCCCCCTGCTCTGCCCGCAGTGGCCCTCTTCTCCCTGGTGGGCTTCACCCAGATGACCATCTGGGCCAAAGGCAAGCACCGCAGCTACCTGAAAGAGTTCCGTGACTACCCCCCTCTGCGCTCACCCATCATCCCCTTCCTGCTCTGAGTCCCCTGCCTGGGGTCCTGGGCCAGGCCTGTGCCAGGCCCTCGATCTCAGTGTCGTTCTGGGGGAGGAAGGGGCCACAGCTTCCCAGCCCAGGCAATAAAACCTGCTCTCCCCATCCAGGTGGACCCTGGCTCTGTGTGCTGCTTTGGGGGTTTGGGGGTTCCGACAGGGCAGTCAGACACAGATGCAGGTCTGGGGAAGGGCCTGGAGGCTTTATTTCTTTGATGGGTCCACAGCGAAGTGGACAGAGCCCTATAGGGCCATCTCCGGAGCCACTTCGCCGGCCCCCTGGCCTCTGGCGGCTTCGGCCTCCCTCCGTTCCCGCCGCTTCTTCCGCTGGAGCAGGCGACGCTCCCGCTCGAACTCCTTCATACGCTGCACGTAGCTGGGGGCAGGGGGGAGAGGGGTATCAGGCTGCGGCTGGGCCCGGCACATGGGCCTGCGGCAGGTGTCCCAGTGGACATCAGAGGGCCCAAGGCAGCTGGACAGCAGGGGGAGGAGCAGGATCCCAAAGCACAAATCCTTTGCGTCAGGAGCCACAGCCTCCACGGGGGCGGGACTCGGGGCGGGGCGGGCGGGGAGGGGACGCGCGGGCCAGGCGCTCACTCGAGATGCTCGCAGTAGTCCCAGTCGTGCTGCTCGTGCTTGCAGGCCAGGAAGTTGGGGAAGCTGTCGCGCTTGCACTTGAGCAGCCGGATGAGGTAGTGCGCGCAGTAGTCGCGCTGCTGCAGCACCAGCTGCGCATCGTTCATCTCCTGCTGCGTCGCCACCATCACTGCGGGGGCGCGGGCGGGCGCGGTCAGCGCAATCCCCAGGTCCCTCCCCCGTCCCCAGGGCCGCGTCTCAGGGGCTGCCGGCAGCGAATTCGGGCCACCCTCTGACAGACGGAGGTGCTGGGGCAGGGGGTCTTGCCCGATCAATCCGGGGCGCCCTCCGCCCCGTCATTATCCAAACAGGTCCCCGCGGGGAAGCCCTAGCGCGCAGCCCCACTTTCTCACTCGCCTCTGCTCCTCGCCCGGCGTGGCCTCGGCTTCCACACCTACGGAAAAGGCTCGCAGCCCCTCGCTCCCCGTTTTACCGCGCGCGTTCACCGAGCTGATAAACTGAAGCTGCCCCAGGAGATGGAGCTGAAGGAGCCTTTGGTCCCGGCGCCCGCGCACCGAGCAGAACCCAGCCTGGCAGGGAATCACCCACCTGCGCCCCTTCTTGGACTCTTGGCTCACTTGCTCTTTGCGTCCTCAGGGACATCCCTCTGCTCCAACGTCTTCCTTGGTTCTAGCTCCCCGCCAGCATCAAAACGCATCCCTCTCAACTGCAAGTCTGCCCCCGGCTGCCATCTTTCTCCCCTCTGCTTCCCAGCACGTCTCTAGCGTGTCCAGGTCCTCTTCTCTCACCCCACCCCACCACTGTCCTACAGGGCTCTCACCAGGGCCCCCCAAGACCCCAGATACCCACACTTCCTTCCTTCTGGAAACCTCTTCCCTCAGCTCTTCCCAGGGTTTCCTCCATCTCCCGCTGCTCTGCTCTTCTCCCCAAAGCGCTCCCTTCCTGGGGCTCTTCTCAAGATCCTCTGTGCTTTCTTCTCCAAGGCCAAGAACATCACCCCATGCTGATGCACCCCAACTGGATGCCTCTCTCTGACCCCATACACCTCTCTGAGCACCAGTCCACCAGTGCCCAGTTTTGGTGCCAACAAGCCCTTTGTGCAGTGCTTGGGGGCGAAGGCTTGGCCAGGGTGTTGTTGCCCCTTTTGAGGAAAGGAGAAACAGGGCAGTCACTGGAGGGGGACATGGCACAGGAGGGGATTTTAAAGTGGTAGAAATAACAGTGCACCGAGTCGCAGCAGAGAAGGCGGAGTGTGAGAGTGCTTAGGCAGGGGGTGGTGCATAATGCCCAGAAAAGCTCTTCTCTGGCTGCTCTATCCTTCTCAATAACAGGGGTTGCACCATCAAGGGCTGGGAGGGGGTGGGAAAGAGCTGCTGGAGTCTGAGGACAGAGAGAAGGCAAGGGAGGGAAGGAAGGAGGGGAAAGCAAAGGGCCTGGGAACATAACAGGAAGGCTGGGAGACACACAAGGCCCATGGAGAGAGCAATCTGGGACCAGTCAGCGAGGTTCAGCTGCTGGGGGTGGGTGGGGATGGGGCACGTGGCAAGAAGGGGAAAGCTGGGTCAGACCCAGGTTATGGTTTAGCTCAGAAAAAGAGATAGGCAGGGGGTTGCAGGTATTCGCGAAACTGATCGTGTGTGAAGTGGCTGGGAGGGCCCATGAAGGGTGGGTAGATGGATGGACTGTAGGACCCCGCGAGGCCCGAGGACATAACAGGGGTGACTGTACCACCTCCCTGTGCTCTCAAATGCACTGATCTCTCTGCACACCCACCATTAGAGGTCTCCCTGTTTCCAACTCATCATCCACCCAGCAGTCAGCACCATCTTCTGGCAAAATAAATCTGATCGCGTGTGCCTCCGCTGCTCAGAAGCATTGGCTCTATACTCTTAAGCTCCTCTCTGGCTGGTCAGCTCCAGGAAGTCTTCCCTGCAGCTCCCCCTTTTCCGCCAGGTGCCGCCCCCAAGAACTGCCTAGTTCCACTGCGCCCTCCATCCTCCCATATTAGGCTGAATTCCCTTCAGACAGTGCCTGCGTCCTTCCAGTTCCCTGCTGTAGCCGTGGTGCCCAATTTGGGACCCAGCCCGGGGCTGGCGCTCAATAAACGCCGGTGATATATTGATGCATAAAAAAAGCAGCGCGCAGTATGTGCGGCTGAACCCCTTGTGTTTACCTAAAAATAGCCGCGGCATCTGGACAGGTGTACCACTGAACACATCCCTTCTGTGATAACCCCCCCAGGACAAGCTCCAGCTCTTGCGCGCCTTAATCTCCCCGATCCCAACACCCACCCTCCCCCGGTCGCCCCTCTTTTGTCCCAGGTTTTTGCCCAACCCGGGCCCGCTGCCTGGAATGCCTCCTCACTGAGGCCGAGGCCAGGGCTGCGCCCAGAGACAAACGCGCGATGCTCGAGCTCTGCCCTGGGGACCCCGGGGTTCGGGGTGCCGGCTCCCGCGCCTGCGCACTGGGCCTCACCGCGCTCCTTGCGCTCGGGGAAGCCGTAGTCGGGCGGGAAGCTGGGCATCTGCAGGGGGTCGGGCTCCACCGAGGCATCGCCCACGTAGCGCCGGGCCAGGTGCGCCCCCATAGCTGCTGCCGCCGCGGTCCCCGGGGCAGCCGGGGTCACCTCGCGCGTACCCGGAAGCACTCCTCCTTGGCCAGCACGGCTTCCGGGTTGCGCGGGCCGCCGCGGAGATCATAGAGAGGCCCGTCTCCGGAGGACTTCCGGTCCGGCTGGCGCCACCTGGCGGCCGGACCCGAGCAGGACAGGCGCGGCTTGCTTCCTCGCGGCATGTGGTGTTTGCAGCCGGAGGTGCTTGATTTTTTGGGCCGAGAACCCGGGCGATGCGGGTCTGAGGTTCTCCCCACCCCTTTTGCGGTGCTCTTGGAGCACCACAAGAACGAATAAAAATTATTTTTCTTATCTTTTCTCAAAAGAAGGTAATTTTCTTCTAAAACATTCGAAATTGTCTTTTGAAAAACCCCGCACAATACCAGTTATAACTAGTGACAATCAACATTTTAAGTGAAATCATTAAAAATGGATAACTTATTAACTAAATTTAATTTATTTAAATAGATAGGCAATTAATTATAAAAATGCTTAAAGCTGACCTTTTACATAAATTTTAAATAAAACTGAATATTTAAAATAAATCCTTCGAATGTTTTTGTAAAAATAACAACAAATTGCAATTCTAGCTCCCTCTAGTTGCCACTGTAAAGAATTGGTATTGCATTTTGTACTTGTTACAGGGGATTTGTATACATGCAAATATAAATATTTGCATATTTGCAAATACCTTGTTTCATACTGCAGGATGCTCCTTGGCGCCAAGGCCTGACTCCAAGTTGCAACTGTTACAATTTGTTGGGCTAATTTGTTATTCTTTCTGGAATCCTGACTTGGAACTGGGAGAGAAGCCACTCAATGGGCGCTAGGCAGTATTGGGAAATGATAGTTGGTTATTCAAGAATCGGTTTCCTTTGAGAAGGTAATTTATCTTTTCTTCTACCTGCATTCCTCTGCTGCTGAAATCTTAGATTGCCAGAGCTTCTGTGACAAATACCACATGATGGGTCAGCTTAAATAACAAGCATTTCTCCCAGGGTTGGCAGAGTTCTAGTGATGGAAGTCTTTTGTCCATGGCCATCTCTCTTTCTCCTCCCTGCTTCTTCTGCCTTCTGGCTTCTTTTAATTCTCACTTCTGGTTTCTCTTACTCCATTGCCTGAGTTCCCTCTTTTAATGCCTCCAGTTACAGATTAAGGTCCACCCTAATTCTATTTGGTCACATCTTAACCAATAATGACACCTTCAAAGGGTTCTATTTATAAATGGGTTCACACCCAAAGGAAACTGGGTTAAGATTTGAACATGTCCTTTCTGGGGGACACCCCAAAGCAGCTTTCGTTTTCGGTGCCAGCATCTGCAGCAGCAGAACAGGAAACCTTCACCGAATTCAGACACAGGAGGACATAGGGCAGACAGGCAGGACACCTTCCCTTGGGCCCTGAGCGCCGTTATCTAAGAACAAGGTTAAAACCTTTGAGCTCTGCTGGTTTTGAATCTGGGATCCCAAGCAACAGAGGCAATCTGCATTCTTCAACACTCTTATTCGGTGTGTGTGTTTGTGATTTGCGACGTCCTTTGTCATGGTGATGTTCATGTGTCAACTTGGTCAGGTGAGGGTACCCAGGTGTCTGGTCAAGGAACCACTGGCCCAACTGTTACTGCAAGGACATTTGTGGCTGGTTAATCAACCAGAAGGCTGGTTTATTAAATCATGAGTCAATTGGCTGCAGCTATGACTGATTACGTCAACGAAGGGTGCGTCTTCCACAATGAGAGAATGCAATCGGCTGGATTTAATCCAATCAGCTGAAGACTTTTAAGCAAGACAGATAGAGGGCATTCACTTCTTTGTCTAGCCAGCAAAGTCTTTTCTGAGGACTTCGTGGGAGTTGCCAGTTTGCTGACTGAGGAGTTCATCAAACACCTTCATTGGAGTTGCCAGTTTGCCGCCTGCCCTATGAAATTTGGACTTGTGCATCCCCACAGTTGCATGAGACCCTTTTTATAAAATCTTTTATTTAGATACCTCTTGTTGATTCTGTTTCCCTAGAGAGCCCTGACTAATACGCTCTTTATGTGATGGGGTGAATGGTGGCCCCCCAAAAGATACATACACCTTCCAACCCCTGGAACTTATAAATGTGATGTTATTTGGATGTTGTTTCTTTGCAGATGTAATTACTTTAAGGCTCTTGAGCTGAGCTCATCCTGATTTATCCAGGTGGGTCCTAAATCCAATGACAAGTATCCCTTATAAGAGACTGAAGAGGAGATGGCCAGGTGAAGACAGAGGCAGAGATGGCAGTGATGTGGCAACAAGCTGTGGAATGCTGGCAGGCACCAGAAGCTGGAAGAGGCTAGGAAGATTCTCCCCAAGAGTCCTGCAAACACCTTGATTTTGAACTTCTGCCCTCTAGAACAGTGAGAGAATAAAATTCTGTTTTTTAGGCCACAAAGTGTGTGGCAATCTGTTGCAGCAGCCCTAGGAAATCACCTTATGCTAAAAATCCTCAAGCCAATTTTATCTTTAGATGTGTCCTCTCCTCAGAATTACAGGTGTGTATATAAATCTGTTCTGGTTTGCTAAAGCTGCCAGAAATGCAATATACCAGAAATAGACTGGCTTTTACAATGGGGTTTTATTACTTCACAAATTTATAGCTCTAAGGCCATAAAAGTGTCCAAACCAAGGCATCCACAAGAGGATACCTTCACTGAAGAAAGGCTGATGGTGTCCGGAACCTCTGTCAGCTGGGAAGGCATGTATGTGGCTGGCATCTGCTGGTCCTTTGCTCCCAGGTTCTGGTTTCAAAAGGCTTTCTCCAAAATGTCTCTAGGCTTCTCTCTCTCAGCTCCTGTGCATCCTTGCTTGTTCTCCCAGGGCATTTCTCTCTCAGCATCTGGGGGTCCTCTCTTAGCTTCTCTGGGGCAAACTATGAATTTCATCTCTTGGCTTCCCTTGGCTTTCTCCAGGTTCTGGCTATTTCCGTGGGTCTTTGGTTAGCATCTCCCAGGGTATTTCTGACTACATCTCCAAACATCTGTGTCTGTGTTGGCTGTGGCTCTCTTTCTCTACCTCAGTTAAAGATTCCAGTAAACCAATTAAGACCCACCTTGAACGGGTGGTGTCACATCTCCATGGAAATAATCTAATCAAAACGTCCTGCCCACAATAGGTCTGCCCCCACAAGATTGGATTAAAAGAACATGGCTTTTGTGAGGTACATAATAGATTCAAACCAGCACAGGACCCAACAACCGATCTGTTCCAGTTTGCTAATGCTGCTGTTACGCAAAATACCAGAAATGGATTGGCTTTTATAAAGGGGGTTTATTTGTTTACAAATTTACAGTCTGAAGGCCATGACAATGTCCTAATTAAGGCATCAACACAAGTATACCTTCACCAAAGGACGGCCAATGGCATCCGGAAAACCTCTGTTAGCTGGGAAGGCACGTGGCTGACATCTGCTGATCCCAGGTTGTGTTCAAGCTCCTCTCTCAGCTCCTGTGCTTTCTTCAAAATGTTGCTCTTGGGGCATTTTGTCCTCTCTTAGCTTCTCCGGAGCAAACACTGAGCTAGCCTCCCCAAAGTGTCAGCAAAAGTCTGCTTTCAGCGGCCATCTCCAAAATGTCTCTCTGAGCTGCTCTGAGGTCCTTCTGTTTGTGAGCTTTTTAAAGGGCTCCAATGATTAAATCAAGTCCTATCCTGAATGGGCAGGGTCCATAACTCCATGGAAATAATCCAATCAAACATTTCACCCACAGTTGATTGAGTCACATCTCCATGGAAACACTCAAAGGATTCCAACCTAATCAACACTAATACATCTGCCCCCACAAGATTGCATTAAAGAACATGTCATTTTGGGGGACATAATACATCCAAACTGGCACGGCATCTCAGACTTCATATGCTCAAACCAAACTCCTAATCCCCCTGAAGGCTCTTTCTCTAAACCTGCTCCTCCTTCCATATTTCTTTGTTGGGTAATAGCCCCTCCATTCTTCCAGGTGGTGAAGCCACAAACCTCAGGATTGCACTTGACTCTTATTCTCTAATTCATGGGTGTGGTGGCTTGAAGGTATACACTGCAGGAAAACATGTTCTTAATATTATTCCATTCCTGGTGGGTGTGAACCCTTGTAAATAGGACCTTTTGATGAGGTTACTTCAGTTAGGGTATGGCTCAACTACATCAGGATGGGCCTTTTTGTTTTTTATTAGAGAAGTTTACAGAACAATCACGCACAAAATACAGGATTATCATATACCACCCTATTGTTAACAGCTTGCATTAGTGTGGTATGTTTGTTACAATTCATAAAAGAACATTTTTGTAATTGTACTATTAACTATAGTCCATTGTTTACAAAAGTGTTCACAGTATGTGCTGTACAGCCCTGTGGCTTTTTTTTTTTTTTTTTTTTTTTAGATTTTTATTCTAGTAACATATATACAATCTAAAATTTTTCCTTTTAACCGCATTCACATATATAATTCAATGCTGCTAATTGCATTCATAATGTTGTGCTACCATCACCACCATTCATTAACAAAACTTTACGATCAACCCAAATAGAAACTGTACAATGTGAGCATCAACTCCTCATTCCCTACCCCCTCCCTCTCCCCTGGTAATCTGTTTTCTAGTTTCTGACTCTATGAATTTGCTTATTTGCTTATTCTAATTATTTCATATCAGTGAGGTCATACAATATTCACCCTTTGGTGTCTGCCTTGTTTTGCTCAACCTGATGTCTTCAAGGTTCATCCATGTTGTTGCATGTATCAGAACTTCATTCCTTTATACAGCTGAATAACATTTCATTGTGTGTGTATACTACATTTTGTTTATCCATTCATTGGTGATGGACACTTGGTTTGCTTACCTCTTTTGGCAGTTGTGAATAATAAACATAGATGTGAAAATATCTGTTTAAGTCCCTGCTTTGAGTTCTTTTGGGTATATACCTAGAAGCTGGATTGCTGGGTCTTACATTAATTCTATACTTAACTTTCTGAGGAACTGCCAAACTGTCTTCCAGAGTGGCTGTACCATTTTACATCCCCATCAACAATGAATGAGTGTTCCTATTTCTCCACATCCTCTCCAAAATTTGTAATTTTTCTCTATCTTTTTTAATGGTTGCCCTTCTAGTAGGTGTGAAATGGTATCTTGAGGCTTTGATTTGCATTTTGGTAATAGTTAGTGCTGTTTAACATCTTTTCATGTGCTTTTTGGTCATTTATATATCTTCTTGGAGAAATGTCTATTCAAGTCTTTTGCTCATTTAAAAAAATGTGTTGTTTTTTTCTTCATTGTTGAGTTGTAGGATTTCTTTATATATTCTGGATGTTAAACCCTTATCAGCTATGTGATTTCCAAATATTTTCTTCCATTGAGAAGGTTGCCTTTTTACTTTCATGATAAAGATATTGAGGCACAAAAGTTTTTAAATTTTGATGAGGTCCCATTTAGCTATTTTTTCTTTTGTTGCTTGTGCTTTGGGTGTAAAGTCAAGGAAACCATTGCTTAATATAATATCCTGAAGATGCTTTCTTATGGTTTCTTCTAGGAGTTCTACAGTTCTGGTTTCTATATTTAGGTCTATAATCCATTTTGAGTTGATTTTTGTATATGTTATAAGGTAGTGGTCCTCCTTCATGCTTTTGCATGTGGACAGTTTTCCCAGCACCATTTTTTGAAAAGACTGTTCTTTCCCAATTGAATGGACCTGGCAAAAATCAGTTGGCTATAAATGTAAGGGCTGAATTCTGAGCTCTCAATTCTATTCCACTGGTCTCTGTTTCTGTCCTTGTGCCAGTACCATGCTATTTTGAATACTATTGCTTTGTAGTAAGTCTCAGGTTTTCAGGATGCCTTTGGCTATTTGGGGCCCCCTATCCTTCCATATAAATTTGATGATTGGCTTTTCCATTTCTGCAAAGAAGGCTGTTGGAATTTTGATTGGGATGTCATTGAATCTGTATATCACTTTTGGTAGAATTGACATCTTAATGATATTTAGTCTTCCAATTCATGAACACATTTATTTAGATTTTTTTTATTTATTTAGCAGTATTTTGTAGTTTTCTGCACAAAAGTCCTTTATATCTTGGTTAAATTTATTTCTAGATATTTGATTATTTTAGTTGCCATTGTAAATGGAATTTTTTCTTGATTTTCTCTTCAGATTGTTCATTGCTAGTGTATAGAAACACTACTGATTGTTCCATGCTGATCTTGTTCCCCACCACTTTGCTGATTTCATTTATTAGCTCTAGTAGCTTTGTCGTGGATTTTTCAGCTTTTTCTATATATAGGCTCGTTCATTCACAAATAGGGATATTTTCACTCCCTCTCCAATTTGGATGCCTTTTATTTCTTTTTCTTGCCTAACTGCTCTGGCTAGAACTTTTCCATTACAATGTAGAATAACAGTGGTGACAGCGGGCATCCTTGTCTTGTTCCTGGTCTTAGAGGGAAGGCTTCCAGTCTCTCACCATTGAGTGAGACGCTAGCTGTGCATTTTCCATATATGCCCCTTATCATTCTGAGGAAGTTTCCTTATATTCCTAGTTTTATAAGTGTTTTTATCAAGAAGTGGTGCTGGATTTTGTCACGTGTCTTTTCTGCCTCAATTGAGATGATACTGTGGTTTTTTTTTTTTCCTCTTCATTCTGTTAAGGTGGTATATTGCATTAACTGATTTTCTTATATTGAACCAACCTTGCATATTGGGGATAAATCCCACTTGATCATGGTTTAATGTGCTGTTGGATTCTGTTTGCTAGTATTTTGTTGAGGATTTTGACATCTATGCTCATATGGGGTATTTGTCTGTAATTTTCTTTTCTTGTGGTATCTTTATCTGGCTTTGGTATGAGGGTGATGGTGGCCTCATAGAATGAGTTAGGGAATATTCCTTCCTCTTTAATTTTTTGGCAGAGTTTGAACAGGATTGGAATGTTTGGTGAAATTCATTCAGTGATGCCAACTGGTCTTGGGTTTTTCTTGGTTGGGAGATTTTTGATTACTGATTCCATTTCTTTACTAGTTATTAGTTTATTGAAATCTATTTTTTCTTGTGTCAGTGTAGGTAGTTTGTGTTCTTCCAAGAATTTGTCCATTTCATCTAGATTACCTAATTTATTGGCATACAATTGTTCATAGTATCCTCTTATAGTCCTTTTTATTTATGTGGGGTCTGTAGTAATGTCCCCCCTTTCATTTCTGATTTTAGTTGTGTCCTCTCTTTTTTTTTTTTCTTTGTCAGTCTAGCTAAAAGTTTACTGATTTTATTGATCTTTTCAAAGAACCAACTTTTGGTTTTTTGATTCCCTCTATTGTATATTTATTCTTGATCTCATTTATCTCTGCTGCAGCCTTTGTTACTTCCTTCCTTCTCCTCACTTTGGGTTTGGTTTGCTCTTCTTTTTCTAGAATATCCAGTTGTGAGTTTAGGTCTCTGATTTGAGATTTTTTTTCTTTTTTAATGTAAGCATTTAGGGCTATACATTTCCATCTCAGCACTGCCTTTGCTGCATCTCATAAGGTTTGGTATGTTGTGTATTTGTTTTCTTTTCTGCCCTTTTTTTAAAAATATTTGTTTTCATTTGCCTCAAGGTATTTCCTGATTTCCCTTCTGATTTCTCCTTTGACCCACTGGTTGTTTAAGAGTGCATTGTTTAATTTCCATGTATTTGTGAATTTCCCAGCTCTCCTCTTGCTATTGACTTCTAGCTTCATTACCTTGTGGTTGGAGGAGACACATGGTCTGATTTCAATTTTTTAAAACTTTTTTAACAGTTTTATTCACATACCATACAATCTATCCAAAGTACACAATCAAAGGCTCTTGATATAATTACAGAGTTGTGCATTGACCCCCACAATCAATTTGAGAACATTCTCATTGCTCCAGAAAAATCACATACTCCTTATATCTCTCTACTATTGATGCTTAACTTTGATTTCAATATTTTGAATTTATTGAGTCTTGCCTTTTGACCTAACATATGGTCTATTCTGGAGAATGATCCTTGTGCACTTGAGAGGAATGTGTATTCTGCTGGTGTTGGGTAAAGTGTTCTATAGATGTCTGTTGGGTCTAGATTCTGCATTTCTAACATGTTCCCAGGCGGTGCTGATGCTGCTGGTCTGGGTTCCCCACTTGGAGAGCTGCTGAGCTAGATCTTCATGTGCTGATGTTGGGAAGTGCCTATCATCTGTCATTAAATGACAAAAGCAAGCTTGCAAGGATAGACTAATGAAGATGGAGTCTTTCTTTCCTGGACTTCCTGAGACTTGTCCCTGTCTCCAGGCCACTGTGTGGATTTGTGATCTTGTTCCCTTCCTCACTCCAGGGGCACTGTTCACATTGTGGGCTCTGTGAATGCCATCTTCTGGAGTTGTGCAGTGCACAACCTGCGCAGCTGCCCCAGGCAGCCCTGTCTTGTCCCTGGTGTCTGTCTTCCCCTTCCTTCCTCTGTGCCTTGGCTGCCCGCCTTGAGGTCAGAGCTGGGATGATTCCCAGGGAGGCAAATTATGTTCATTTTGTCTGTGTGACCTTGGGAAGTGACTTCCTCAGTTTACTCATCTGTAAAATGAGGACAGAGATAGTTACCTCACAGTGTTCCTGGGCAGGGCTTCTAAAATTGTACCCCCACCTGATATTGCTGCCCCTTCCCTGCTTTATTTTTCTCCTTAGCCCTTAGCACTGTCTAATATGCTATGTATTCAACTTATTTATCACGACTGCTATTGTTTTCTTCCTCTAGAATGTCAGATTCATGGAACAAGTATTTTTTTTTTTAATTGAGTGAAATTCGTATAACATAGAATGGACCATTTTAAAGTGAACAACCAGTGGCATTTAGTACATTCATGATGTTGTACAACCACCATCTCTTTCTAGTTCCAGAACATTCTCTTCACCTCAAAAGAAACCCCATACCCAGTCACTCACCATTCCCTCCTCCTCCCAGCCCATGGAAACTTCTAGTTTGCTTTCTGTCTCTATGGATTTACCTACCCTGGATATTTCATATAAATGGAATCACACAATATGTGACCGCTTGTGTCTGGCTTCTTTCACTCAACATAATGTTTTCAAGGTTCATCCACAGTGCATTATGGATCAGAATTCATTCGTGTTTATTGCCTATGATATTCTATTGTATGTATTTACCATATTTTGTTTATTCATTCATCTGTTGATAGACCTCTGGGTTGTTTCCACCTTTTGGCTGTTGCATATAATGCTATATACATGCACGCATTAATATTTGTTTGAACACCTGCTTCCAATTCTTTTGGGTTTTCACCTAGGAGTGGAATTGCCTGATCATATGGCAAATCTGTGTCTAATTGTTTTAGTTTCCCAGGCTGCTCAAGCAAATACCATGGAACGGGTCCCGTTAAACAATAGAAATTTAATTGCTCATGGTTTTAGGCTGGGAAAAAATCCAAATCAAGGCATCATTGAGGCAATGCTTTCTTCTTGAAGACTGGCATTTGGGGGCTGGCTGCTGGCGATCTTTGGTCCTGAGCTTGCACACGGCAGCATCTCCTGGTCTCTCCCTTCTCTCCTGGGTTCCACTGATGTTCAGCTCCTTGCTTCCAGTGGCTCGCTCTCTCTGTCTGAATTTCATTCTCTTGTAAAGGACTCCGGCCATAGGATTAAGACCCATCCTGATTGAGGTGGGTCACACCTTAACTGAACTAGCCTCATCAAAAAGTCCTACATATAGTGAGTTCACATCATCATGAATGGATTGGTTTAAGAAAATGTTTTTCTGCTCCAAACCACCACACTATTTGGCGAATCCCCAAACTATTTTCCAGGGCCAAGGATTCGTGTCTGTCTTCTTCACGGCTGTAATTCCCACACTTGGAACAGAGCTGGCTCCCAGTTGGTGCTTAATAAATATTTGCTGAAATTAACAAATGTATAAATAACAAACATATAAACTAATGCATGAATGTATAAATAGGGAGATGGAGAAGTGTCAGATGTAGAAGAAGAGTTGGTTGCATAAAAAGCGCTTACTTCCTGGCAGTAGTAGATGCTCAATAACTGCTACATTATTGCTGCATTATTATTAATTTCATTCACGCTGAGCTTTCTAACTAGGAAGGCTGCCTAAAGCAGGCTCTCCCTCACTGGTTCTTTGACTAGACACTGAAGGGGTCTAAGCCAGGGATGAATTTTGGCTGGGGGGTGGGTGTACCTTGTGTTTTGAGGTCCCCGGACTCAGATGCTTCAGCCCGGCTTCTCCTCACTCATAGTTGGGGACCTGCAGGGGAGGATATTAGGGCGAGGGTGCTATCAGGCGGCAAGAGTGAGAGAAGAAGGGATGGGATGGGTTGTCCGTGCTTCCTGTTTAGTCTGTGTGAGTCACGTGACAAGGGGACCTGCACCTGCCCCGCCTGGTTTGCTGTCCACAGTTCCTTCCTCTTCCCTCACCCACTCATCCTGCCCCGTCTGGCCTGTACAAGACAGTGGCTGCGTTAGCATTTTGTGAGGGGGGCCGCCTCAGAGCTCCGGATGAGGCTGGGGGCGGGAAAGGAAACTTGGGTCGGTGCGAACCCCGCCACGGTCTGCTGAATGGGGAGGCTGAAAAACAAGGGCAGCGAGGCCTGGCCTCTCCAGAGATCCCCTGGGGAAGGATGTTTTTCTGATCTAAGCCAGGTGCCGAAGATGTTCCATCCTGGCCCGGGGGGCGTTGGAGGAAGGGGTGAGCCTGGGAGGCCTGGCTTCCGGGGTAGCCTCAGTTAAGACGCGGCAGGCAGACGGTCACTTAGTCATTCAACAAACATTCTCTGCACTCCTACTGTGTGCCAGGCAGGTCAGAAACCTGGAACAAGGCAGACAAATATCCCTGCTAGTGGGGGCAAGGCAGGAAGTGAACAAGATAAGTGAAATGCATCAAATGTCTGATGGGGATAACTTTTTAAGGAGAAAAATATAGAGTATATGGAGAAGAACTGGCTTGGAATTTTAAAGACAGTCACTTTAGAAGGTCTCACTGGGAAGGTGACATTGGAGCCAAGACTTCCTGTTTCTAGAATATACCAGGAACTTCCTCTCTCAGGCCCTTCACCTTTTGCAGGGAATTGTTTTTCATCAAGAAATCCACATGACTTTCCCCTCACTTGCTTAGGCCTTTCTCAAATGTCATCTTACCAGTAAGACTTTTCCTGATCATTCTTTAAAATTTTATTTTATTTTTATTGTGGTAACATATATATATAACACAAAATTTCCCATTTTAACTATTTTTTAAAATAGACCTTTTGTTTTGACATAATTTCAAGCTTATGGGACAGTTGCAAAAGTAATACAAGCCCCATATAAAGAACCCCAACACAACCCCCACCCAGGGCCCTAGATCCACCAACTGTGAACATTTTGCCATATTTGCTGTTCCTTTCTTTCTTTTCCTTCCTTCCTTTCTTCCTTCCCTTCTTTCTTTCTTTCTTTCTTTTCTTTCTTTCTTTTCTTTCTTTCTTTCTTTTCTTTCTTTCTTTCTCTCTTTCTTTCTTCTCTCTTTCCTTCCTTCCTTACTTCCTTCCTCCCTCCTCCCTCCCTTCTCTATCTCCATATTCTTTAACCTATTTGTCGTTCTATCACTATCATCTATCTATCTCTAACTTCTAAACCTTTAAGAATAGGTTGTGTAGCTCATGCTCCTTGAACTTAATACTTCCATCTACATTTCCAGAGAACAAGGATATTCACTTACATAACCACATTAAGTGCAGTTGTCAGGTTCAGGAAATTTAGCATTGTTATAAACCTTACATTTTATCTTCCAATTTTTCATGTGTCCTGATAATGTTCTTTTGGGAACTTTCTCCTCCATTATCATTTTAACCATTTTAAAGTGCACAGTTCAGTAGCATTAGTTACATTCACGATGTTGTGCTACCATCACTGGCATCCATTACCAGAACTTTCCCATCACCCCAAACAGAAACTTCTTACCTGTTAAGTAAAAACACCTTATTCCCCACTTTCCCCATTCCTAATAAATCTACTTTCTGTGTTTATGAATTTGCCTATTTTAGATATTTCATATAAGTGGAACCATACAATATCTGTCCTTTGGTGTCTGGCTTATTTCTCTCAACATGAAATCTTCAAGGTTCATCCATGTTGTCGCATGTATCAGAACTTCTTTCCTTTTTTTTTTTTTAACAACTGCATAGTATTCCATTGTATGTACATACCATGTTTTGTTTGTTTGTCTATTGATGGACTTGTGGGTTATTGCCAACCTTTGGCTATTGTGAATAATGCTGTTACGAACACTGGTTTACAAGTATCTGTTTGAGTTGCTGCTTTTAATTGTTTTGGGTATATACCTAGAAGTGGAATTTCTGGGTCATATGATAATTCTATATTTAATATTTTGGGAAACTGCCAAGCTGTTTTCCATAGCAGCTGCACAGTTTTACATCCCCACTCACCCACATTGTACAAGAGCTCCAATTACTCCACATCCTGACCAGCATTTGTTTTTTTTCTGTTTTTTAAATAATAGACATCCTAGTGGGTATGAAGTGGTATCTCATTGTGGTTTTGATTTGCATTTCTCTATTAGGTCATGATGCTGAGCATCTTTTCCTTTGCTTATTGACTATTTGTCAATCTTCTTTGGAGAAATGTCTGTTCAAGTCCTTTGCCCATTTTAAAATTGCATTATTTGTTCTTGTTGGGTTGTAGGATTCCTTTATATATTCTGGACATTAAACTCTTATCAGATATAGAGTTAGCAATTATTTTTTTCCCGTTCCGTAGATTGTGCTTTCACTTTGTTTATAAGGTCCTTTCATGTACAAAAGTTTTAAATTTTGATAAAGTCCATTTTATCTATTTTTCTTTCATTGCTCATACTTTTGGTTGTCAAATCTAAGAAATGACAGTCAAATCTGAGGTTCTGAAGTTTCCCCCCTAGGTTTTCTTCTAGGAGTTTTATGGTTTTAGCCCTTATGTTTATTTAAGTCCTTGAGCCATTTAGAATTAATTTTTATATATGGAGTGAGGTAGGGTTCCAGCTTCATTCTTTTGCATGCAGATATCCAATTTCTCCAGGACCATTTGTTGGAGAAATCATTTCTTCCCCAACTAATGTACTTGGCACACTTATCAAAATATTTCCTTCCTTAATGGAATGGTGTACTGTGGTGTACGCATACAGTGGAACACTGAGCAACTACAAGAAGGAGTGAAGCTGTGAGATACACAACAAGGTGAATGGATCCTGTACACAGTATTTGAGTGAAGTACACCAGAAATAAAGGCAAACACTTCAATGCCTCACCAATATGGACTAACTATAATGTGTAATCTCAGAATTGAATCTTAGAACATAGCCTAACATGGACATAATAATTGTAATAGTCCCTAGATTGTAAGCTCTTACAGCAGTTAACTCTATCCCTGAATTGTAATGCCTATCTCTAAACTTTGAGATGCTGATCCCCTAACGTTTAACCTGATTGGTCTCTGGAACAATGCATATCTCTGAGACACCTGAAACTCAGAGCTAGAGCTCGGCAGATATGAATGTCAGTATTAGTGCATACAGCCACTGTCAAAAAAAAAAAAAAAAAAAAAAAAAAAAAAAGAGCTGAAAAAGAGCCCAGACTTCAATTAGTGATATGAATGAAGCAGGTCTGGTTAAGACCAGGGCAAGCCAGGCCAAAGGGTAAAGGTTGAAATTGATTGTGTTTAAAACTTCAACTTCCATATGAGACCAAGGGAAGAGAGATCTATTTGGTACAGGATCTAAATTTTCTAAATGGTACAACTCTACAGTCAATTTGTTCAAACACCACAATTGCATGGAACTTTGAATAGGAAGTGAGATACGGTAGGTTAGTATAGGCTGGAGTGAAATAGTGACACATCCCAGAGTAATTTGGGCAGATAGCAAAAAATATATTTACAGCCTCCCCCTCCCCAGCCCCGAGGATCTGGGCGAAGGTACGGATGTGTTGGACATCCTCACCTGGACTGGTGTTGATGTTGTCACAAACATTGGGACTGGCGGTTTGATGTGCTGAGCCCTCGAGCATGGGACTTGCCCTTATGATGCTTATTACCAAAAAGGAGAGTCTAAAGTTGTATGTAATGGTGCCTAAGAGTCTCCCCCTGAGTACCTCTTTGTTGCTCAGATGTGGCCCTCTCTCTCTCTAACTGAGCCATCTCGACAGGTGAACTTGCTGCCCTCCCCCCTACGTGGGACCCGACTCCCAGGGGTGTAAATCTCCCCGGCAACGCAGGATATGACTCCTGGGGATGAATGTGGACCCGGCATCGTGGGACTGAGAGTATCTTCTTGACCAAAAGGGGGATGCAAAATGAGACAAAATAGTTTCAGTGGCTGAGAGATTTCAAATGGAGTCAAGAGGTCACTCTGGTGGACATTCTTATGCACTATATAGATAACACCTCTTAGGTTTTAATGTATTGGAATAGCTAGAAGTAAATACCTGAAACTACCAAACTCCAACCCAGCAGTCTGGACTCCTGAAGACAATTATATAATAATGTAGATTACAAGGGGTGACAGTGTGATTGTGAAGACCCTGTGGATCACACCCCCTTTATCTAGTGTATGGATGAGTAGAAAAATGGGGATAAAAACTAAAGGACAAATGGGGTGGGATGGGGGGATGATTTGGGTGTTCTTTTTTCACTTTTATTTTTTATTCCTGTTCTGGTTCTTTCTGAGGTAAGGAAAATGTTCAGAGATAGATTGTGGTGATGAACGCAAAACTATGTTATCATATTGTGGACAGTGGATTGTATACCATGGACGATTGCATGGTGTGTGAATGTATTTCAATAAAACTGAATTTAATTAAAAAAATTTCCTTCCTCAATTAGCACTCCTGAGGGTAGCTGTTTTGTTTTGTTTTTTGTTTTTTTCTTTTGGTTCACAAAATGTATCCAAATTACCTAAATCAGAACTTGTTACATAGTGGGTGGTTGATACATGTCAGTTGAATGGATGAATGGACAAATGGGTCCCCATTTGATATATTGGGAGATTGAAGCTCAGAGAAGTTGTTCCACTTCCCAGAGGTCACACAGCAAGGATGGGGCAGAGCTGGGGGTCAGCCTGTACCCATTACCAGTTGATGGAGCTGGATTCCAACATCAGTTCCTGAATGCCTGTGGTGTACCATGTCCAAGGGTTGGTGTTGGCTGTGTGGTCCTTATTCCCACTCATTAAGAACACCCAGGTTTCATGCCACTTATCTTGCCCAAATGCCCACACCCCTCAAAGGGTGCCCCTATATGGGCAGGGATGCTATCAATTTTCTTGACCTGGGTACCACCGTCTTCACCCACATATCCCTCTGGGACCTGATGCTTCCCATGTGTGCTCAATGGGTATTTGCTGAGCAGATGGGTTTTTCCTTCCTTCCTTGCCTTCTCAGGTACATCTTTCTTTTCCTATCTGTAAGTTGGAAACAGTCACACCAGCTCCTCTTGCTGGTTGAGAGGTTCAGCGTAAAGGGGAAAGCCAGCCCCTGGGGATCTGCTTTCTGTGTGCTGCTGCCCTCACGACTCAATTAAGGCTGGGACCCCCCTTGAAGATTAACAAGCCTAGATAAGATTGACTGTGAGCTCTGGCTCTTTGAAACCTTTACAGAGAACACACACACACACTATATATATATGCTAAATCCACTCATGAACTTCCTATCTTATTTTGCACTTTGTAGAGAAAATTTTAATGTGACAACGTCAAGGAATGTTTGGTAAAATATAAATGCTATACACCTGAACTCTACATTTTTATTACTACTTTTTCATGTTTATTTTCCATTCTCCCAAAATATCACAAGAAATAATTCATGAAGAAAATTCTACTTTTTTCGTATTTTTTATTGTAGAATATAACATATATACATAAAAGTGGTAATTTTCCAAGGGCAATTTTAACAAGTAGTTAGAGAGCAAATTTCAAAGAATATTATAGGTTATGGTTCCATAGTTTCAGTTATTTCCTTATTATGAAATATAACATATACACAGAAAAGTAATATCTTTCAAAGGATGATTTAATAAGTAGATATATATGAAACTTCCAAAGTTATTATGAGTTATACTACCATAGTTTCAGTTATTTCCTTATTGTGAAAAATAACAGATATACAAAAAGGTATAGCTTTCAAATTACAATTTAACAAGTAGCTATAGAACAAATTTCAAAGGATATTATGGCTTACAATTCCATCATTTCAGTTCTTTCCTTCTATCTATTCTAATACTCTAGCAACTAAGAAAAAGAAAATTATATAAAGATTCAGTATTCATAATCCTTTGTTAAATTCCATCTTGTCTGTTGCTACCCCTTCCTCTAGTTTAATCACTGTCCCGATCTTAGGAATGTCTAGGCAGTGACCACCCTAACTTGTTCATGTTGAAAAGGGGTGTTGACATTATGGGAAAAAGGGGACACATCTGGTTGATGTTCTTGAAGAGGCTGTTGCCTCTAGGTTTTGGGATTTAGCTGGCATAGGAGCACTCTGAAGGATTTAATCTTAATCGTCTCCCCTATCCATTACCATACCTTTGAATTCACCATCAACATATCTGAACATATTAGATTATCGTTCCCTCTCATTAGCTACTGTCTATCACTAGGTCCCCAATTTTCTTAAAAGACATTCATTTTTCATTGTTCAGGGAGTTCATAGAAATGTTAACATACAATATCTCTCCCTGTGTGTCTGAGTTATTTCACTTAGAATTATATCTTCAAGGTTCATCCATGTTGCCATATGTTTCAAGACCTTGTTGCTTCTCACTGCTGCATAGTATTCCATTGTATGTATATACATTTTGTTTATCCACTCCTCTGTTGGACTGTTTCCATCTCTTGGAAATTGCGAACAATGTTGCAATGAACATCAGTATACAAATGTCTGTTTGTGTCACTGCTTTCAAATCTTCTGGGCATATACCAAGAAATGGAATTGTTGGTTCATAGGGTAATTCAATATCTAGTTTGCTGAGAAACTGCCAAACTATCTTCCAGAGTGGCTGGACCATTATACAGCCCCACCAGCAATGAATAAGAGTTCCAATTTCTCCACATCCTCTCCAGCATTTGTAGTTTCCTGTTTGTTTGATAGCAGCCGTTCTTATTGGTGTGAGATGATATCTTATTGTGGTCTTGATTTGCATCTCTCTAAAAGCTAGTGAAGATGAACATTTTTTCATATTTTTTTTAGCCATTTGTATTTCCTTTTTGGAGAAATGTCTTTTCATATCCTTTGCCCATTTTATAATTGGGCTGTTTGTACTATTATCACTGAGTTGTAGTGTTTCTTTATACCTGTTAGATATTAGTCTCTTATCAGATACACAGTTTCCAAATATTTTTTTTCCATTGAGTTGGCTGCCTCTTCACCTTTCTGACAAATTCCTTTGAGGTACAGAAGCTTTTGATTTTGAGGAGTTCCCATTTATCTATTTTTTCTTCTGTTGCTTGTGCTTTGGGTGTAAGGTCTAAGAAGTGACCTCGTAGTACTGGGTCTTGAAGATGTTTCCCAACATTATCTTCTAGGAGTTTTACTGTACTGTGTCTTATATTGAGGTCTTTGATCCACATTGAGTTAATTTTTGTATAAGGTGTTCTCTTTCATTCTTTTTGTTATGGCAATCTGTTTCTCCATTCTACCAGTCTGTATCTTTTGATTGGAGAGTTTAATCCATTCACATTCAAAGTTGTTACTGTGAAGCGAGTTCTTGAACCAGACATTTTATCCTTTGGTTTTTAGTTGTTAGATCTATTTTTTTCCAGCTCTTTTTTTTTTCTTTAAATTACCCTTACTAATAACTCTTCAGTTTTGTGCTCTTCTCCAGACCTCTTTCCCTGTTATTTTTTTCTCAGCTAGTAGAGCTCCCTTTAGTATTTCTTGCAGAGCAGGTCTCTTGTTAACAAATTCTATCAGCATTTGTTTGTGAAAATTTTAAACTCTTCCTCAATTTTGAAGGAGAGCTTTGCTGGATAAAGAATTCTTGGATGACAATTTTTCTCTTTCAGAATCTGAAATATGTCATAGCACTGCCTTCTTGCCTCCGTGGTGGCCACTGAGTAGTCACTACTTAGTCTTATGTTGTTTGCCTTATATGTGGTGAATCACTTCTCTCTTGCGGCTTTCAGAACTTGCTCCTTCTTTTCAGTATTTGACCACCTAATTAGTATATGTCTTGGGGTAGATTTATTTGGATTTATTCTTTTTGGAGTTTGTTGGACATCTTTAAGGTGCATATTTATATCATTTAGAAGGGTTGGGATGTTTTCCCCAATAATTTTTTTGAATACTCTTCCTACCCCTTTACTCTTCTCTTCCCCTTCTGGAACACCAATGATTCTTCTATTTGTGCACTTCATGTTGTCCATCATTTCCCTGAGATCCATTTCAAAATTTTCAGGTTTTTTCACCATTTGTTCTTGTGTGCTTTCACTTTCCATAACCCTATCTCCGAGGTCACTATTTTTTTCCTCTATTTCTTCAAATCTGGTGTTATGTGTCTTAAGAATATTTTAAATTTGATCAGCAGGATCTTTTATTTCCATAAAATCTGTTATTTTTTTAATTTACCCTTGCAAATTCTTCTTTATGCTCTTCTAGGGTCTTCTTCATGTCCTTTATATTCTGAGCCATAATATTGATACCTGTGTGTACTTCTTTGCTTAATTGCTCCAAGTTTTGTGTCTCTTCTAGCTTTTTAACTTGTTATTTGACTTGTCCATATCTTCTACATCCTTCAAGTACTTTTTAATTCTCTGCAGTCTTCGGGGCATTTCCTTGTCTTGATAGGGTTATTTTGGGAAGTGCAGAATTAATTGAGTATTTATATATATAATTTGATTTGCTGGAGTGTAGTTTCCCAATCCTGCCAGTAGATGGCACTCTTGAGGTACCTCTAGCTGGATTGCAGTTTCCATAACCTACCAGCAGGTGGCCTCTCAGGTAGCTCTTCCTTGAAATTCTGATGTGTGGTGGGCGAGTCCAAACCCAGTGGGGAACCGATCAATGCACTGGATTTCCATGTCCTCTGGGGAGTCCATGTCCTGGGGCTTCGATGTTGGCCCTGGGCAGGCAGGCAGGGAGCCCGATGAAGGGCAACCTGCAGGTGGGACATGGGCCCTGCCTGCTGGTTCTCTGCCTGTCTTGCACCTGCAAGGGTGCAAGGGGTGTGGAGGGGCTTCTGATTGCTGGCATGGCGACTCTCCCTTCCCTGCTTCTCACTGTTGCACCCGCCACCCACCAACTCCTGTGGTGGGGGGAGCCATTGCTGCCTGCTAGGTTCCCTCACCAGAGCTCCCTGCTGTCTGGCAAACCATCAAGATAGGTGGACAGGAGCAGAAAGCCACTACTCACTCCCTTTCCAGGTGGTGGTTTTGCTACTGCTGGCCTGGAGTGGGGGGCTGTCTGGATGGGAAACACACCGGGTCCCTCCAGCTGCCATCTCTGCTCCATTTTAGTTGGATGCCCCCTCCACGTGCTGTGGGGGACGCTCTATGTCTGGTCACACCCCAGAACCACAGTCCCTGGTGTCCTCTGGCCCCTTTCTAGTTGCTTTCTTGGAGGAAGAGAAGCCATTCTGCCTCACCTACTTGCCATCTTCCGGGAAGTCCAGAAAGTTCTACTTTAACATTTTGGTCTGATTAGGAGACTTGGTGCCTTGGTAGGATGGAAAATTGTATCATTTCTCATTCTTTCAATATCGTAAAATTCCACTCATAAAATTACAGACCTTCAAAAATAATTTCATTTTGCGCATGGAGTCCTTGGGTCAGGAAATTAGATGGCACAGTGGGGGATCTTGTTTCTGCTTTGCAATGTCTGGGAAGACACAAGGGGCTGGGGGTCTGGAGGTGGAACTTCTCTGGAAGTATCTTCACTCATGTGCCTGGCAAGTGCACTGGGATGAATTAAAGTCAGGACTCACCTGGAACTGTTGGGTGGAGCAGTCTGGGTGGTGTGACTTCTCCAGGTGGCTTGGACTTCCTGGACAACATGCAGCTGGATTTCAAAAGGGAACGTCCTAGAGAGAGAGCATCCTGAGACTGATGTTCGGAGAGACCCAGGTGGCTGCTGCACAGCCAGCCCACATTCAGGGAGAGGAGAATTAGACTCTATTCCTTGTTGAGGGACTGGGCAAGTCACACTGCAGAAGTGTAAGTAGGATGGGAAATATCGTTGCAGCCATTTTTTGAAAACTATTTGCCGTTGTCATGAAATGAGAGAGAACGGTCATTGTGGGTGATGCTAAAGCTGTTGGCCCCCAATGCTGATGGCAGCAGCCGTTTTGAGAAACACAGGCATCCTACCCTCTTGGGCGCAGAGTTATTTCAAATAGTTTCAGTCTGATTATTGTGCGGCTTTCTCTTGGCTTACAGGAAACTCCCACATCCTTGCCACACTAAAAGGCACATCTGCTCCCACTGCCTTCTTCTTTCCTTGTCCATTCTTTGCTTTGTGCTGTCTTGGAGGTGAGTCAAAACTCCATTCTTTGGTTTCCTCATGGGCAGCTCTCTCCCTTCTCCTTTAACGTTAACCTTTTTGATACCCTCCAGTGTCAAGTTAAAGGTAAAAAATAGTTTTTTGACCACATCTTTTGCAGATTCTGCAAATACAACCATGGCAGCCAACCTCCAAGATGGCACGCAATGATCCCTATATCTTGGTAGTCACTCCTTTGTGTAGTCATCTCAACAATGACTCAGGGCTGGTCCATGGGATAAGAGGGTGCAGTGGATGACTTGTGAAGCTAAAGTTATAAAATGCATTTGTGGCTTCCACTTTGGTCTCAGCCATGTTGTCAGGACAATTAATCAGCCCTTTGGAGAGGCTCACAGCCTCCTGCCCACATCCAGGTGGGGAACCATCTTAGAAGTGGATCTCCCGGTCCCAGCCACGCCTTTGGATGATACAGCCTCAGCCGATATATTGATTGCAGTGACATGAGAGATCCTAAGCCAAACAACTCAGCTAAGCCACTCTTGAATTCCAGACTCATAGATATTGAGAGCAAATAAATGCTCATTGCTATTTTGCTATTTTAAGTCACTAAATTCTGAGATAATATTTTACACAGCTATAGAAAACTGATTCAGTGGCCCAGAATGTCCCTCTGGAATGTTGAAGTTCTTAGCACCTATCACTTTAACATCTTTTTAAAATGTCACCACCTCCAGGAGGCCTTCCCTGACTGCTAGTCCCCATCCTATGCTGTTTTATTTATTTTTAAAATAATACATACTCATTATCAGAAACTATATTGTTTGTTTCTATATTTCTTTACTTGTTTATTGTCTCTCCTGTCTGGTTTGAGAGTTCTATGAGGGAAGGAGCTTATTTATCTTTTCAATTCCTTTTTCATGCAGGGCTTGGCACTTTCTAGGAGCTTGAATGCAGGGGTTGTTGTCATTGTTACTTTCATTTTTAGTTTTCTGGCTCCTAAAGCAAATACCATGCAATGGGTTGGCTTAATCAATGGGAATTTATTGGCTTATGGTGTTGAGGCTACGACAAGTCCAAAATCAAGACATCATTAAGGTGATGCTTTCTCCCAGAAGACTGTGGAATTCTGGGTCTGGCTGCTGGTGATCCTTAGTCCTTGGCTTTTCTGTCACATGGCGATGCACATGGCGGCCTCTCCTTTCTCTTCTGGATTCCATTGACTTTCAGCTTCTGGCTGCTCTGTGACCTTTCCTATAAGGCCTTCAGTAATGGAGTTAAGACCCATCCTAACTGAGCTGGGCCACATCTTAACTGAAGCCACCTCATTGAAAGTCCTGTTTACAATGGGTTTATGCCCATAGGAATGGATTAAGTTTAAGAACATGTTTTTTTTTTGTTGTTGTTGTTGTTGGGGGATGGTGGTATATAACTCCACACCACTACATTCTGTGATGAATTCAAACTGGGGAGAAAGAAAAGTGTGTGTATGTGTGTGTGTGTGTGTGTGTGTGTGTGTGCACATGTGGGGGAGTTCCCCTCAAGATGGGTTTGCATGTTCTTGCCTTTTAAAGTAAAAGGGAACCGAGAGAGGCCCCAGATACTCAAGCAGGAGAGACAGGGTGCAGAAACACCTTCTCAGACTCCTCACCTTGGCTCCAGCCATGCCCACCCTGTATACTAACTCTAGATGCCTGGACCCATTAGGTACAGCCCTGGTCAGGCTGGGGCTGGGGGCTGGTGGATAGGGTGATCATGACCCTGTTGTAGCATCACCACTCTGGGATGGGTTCTGACTTGCTTCTGTCTCTGGAAGGAGCCAAGGATGATGATACTGATGATGATGATTATGAGAACATGACACCACCCTACAAGGACCTTCCTCCCAAGCCAGGTAAGTGGTCCTTTCTGAGGCCAGATGGAGCATCTTGTGTCCTGGAAGATGGGGAAGCAGCATCCCCAGGGGGCAATGGCTGGCCATTGTGGACACACAACCCAGCCAGGCACCCTGATAGTGGGAGCATCTGTGGCTAGACCCTGCCGTTGAGGTTCTCTCAATCTAATGGGAGAGGCTGTTCTGGACATAGCCTCAGGTGATGAGTGCCAAAAGGGGAGGGATGGGGGAATTCTCAGGGGATTTGAGTGCTCTACTTGTAATGGTGTGAACTTGGGTGTCAGGGAAGGTTTTATCAGGCAGTCAGAGGAGGGGGTCATTGGAGCAAAACTTGAAGGATGAGTGGGAATTTGTCAGGAAGATAATCACAGAAGGGAACCAGTAGGTGCAAAGGCCCTGAGGCATGAAAGATGGTATGTCTGAGGAACTACAAGTGGAAGGTTACCGCATTAGCATCTTTACACTCACACTCAAAGCCCAGGTTTGGCTTCAGAAATTGTGTTACCCATACCTTGCCCTGGACTTAACAAGAGTCTGGTAAGTGGATATACAAGTGGAGGTTTGAGAGTTTCTTGGAGTCAATTCTCACCAGGGCCCCTGAGGCCATAGAGGTCCCTGGGGCCCAGCCAGTCAGGTGTCCATGGGACAGCAGCCATTGTGTGTGGGACAGGACTCTGTGTCCCACATTTCTGAAACCAGAGTGGGGCCATCCTAGGAGGTCCAAGGACAGCATGGGAATCAGCATGAAGTAGGTGAAATGGGCCCTGCTGTTGGACTGTCCATCTCTAACTCCAGTTCTGTTCCAACATGATCCTCAAACCCAACTCCAAAACCAACCCCATCTCCATCTTCAGGACCATCCTCTCCCCAAACATAACCCCATTCATATCCCAAATATAGCCCCAATACCCATTCTCATTGCTAAACCCAACACCATCACAAGTCCCCAACCCAACCTCAAATTATCGTCCATTCCCAAACCAACTCCATGACCATCTCTCAACCCAATTCCAACTCAAACCCAACTTCTTCTCCATTCCCAAACACAGTCATGACTCCACTCTTCATCCTAACCATATCTTGAATCACAACCCTACTCACAGGTCCATCACTATCCACCCTAACCCATCTTCAGCCCCACCCCATACCCATCTCCATCCAAACCCAATCCTGGCCTCCAACTGCAACTCCATTCCCAACCCCACATTCATTCCTATCACCATTCTAACTCCATTCCTATCATTATTCTAACTCCATTCCTACCCCCAAACTCAACTGTGTCTTTAACTTAGGGTGACCAACTGTCTTGGCTTGCCCAGGGCTGAGAGATTTCCTGGGGTGTGAGACTTTCAGCTTTAAAACTGGCAATCCATTTACCCTTTCCCCATCTCTAATCCATTCCATTCTCGTACCCAATCTGTCTTGGTTTCCCAACTACTAAAACAAACAAACAATGGGTTGGCTTGACAACAGGATTTTATTGGCTTACAGTTCTGAGTCTAGGAGAAGTCCAAATTCGAGACATCAGCAAGGCAATGTTTTCTCCCTGAAGGCTTTTGGAATTCTGGAGCTGAATGCTGGTGATGCTTGGTTCCTTGGTTTTTCTGTCACATGACAATGCACATCGCGACACCTTCTCTTTCTCTACTGGGTTCCCTTGACTTCCAGCTTCTTCTCCAAGTGGCTTTCTCTCTTAAAGCCTCCAGTAATAAGTTTAAGGCCCAACCTCATTCAATTCGGCTGCATGTTAACTAGAAATCACATCTTCAAAAGGTCTTATTTACAATGGGTTTATGTTCAAAGGAATTGATTAAGATTAAGAACATGTTCCCCACCCCACCACAACTGGGGTACATAATTCAACCTACCACCCAACCCCATTTCCAACCTCACCCCCGACTCTCCATTGCAATCCCAACCCTATTTCCATCACTTTCTTCAATCTTGTTTCCATATTCAGGCCAGCCCTAA
This sequence comes from Choloepus didactylus, assembly GCF_015220235.1. Lineage (NCBI taxonomy): Eukaryota > Metazoa > Chordata > Mammalia > Pilosa > Megalonychidae > Choloepus > Choloepus didactylus. The sequence goes on from NC_051331.1 coordinate 8,660,570, forward strand.
CTCCAACTTTCTCTTCCCCAGGTTCATTCGCTCCACCGCGGCCTCCAAGGGCAGGTGAGCTGGGACTGGGGGTGCAGCAGACCCAGTGCCCACTTTGCTCTCCTCTGTGCCTAAGCAACCATTTTTCCCTCTTAAGGAAAGAAAACGGAGAACCCGCAACTTCCCCTAAAGTCTCCAAAGATGGCAGGTGAGAGGGTAGGCTTGGGACCATCCAGCTCACCTGGATGAAACCCTGCTCTGCATGACCCTTGTCTTTCTGACCCTTTCCAGGCCTGGACCTCACCCCTGTCCCCTTCATGTCTCCCCAGCTGCGTGAGTACTGGGAAGAACCCTTAAAATGCCTGAGAGGTGGCACCCGAAGATCCCCCATCCAGTTCCCCAGTTCTGAGCCCAGAATACAGCAGAGGGGATCAGGGCTGTGGATGTAGAAAGACAGAGTCTTTTGGAAACTTTTGAATAAATGTCTCTCCCTCTTTCTCTCAGATGTTAATCCAGAACCTCCTGCATTGCAGTCATCTCCAGCCAGTAAGTCCTTATTCGTCCTGGTGGCCTCCATATCTTCCCGCAGGGTTTTTGTTTCAGACCATTAGCTCCTGGGGTGAGAACTGGGGCCAGGAGAGCCTTTGCTACTTTTGGAAACAGCTCCCTCCTGAGTCTGTGCCAGACCCCAGGGTCCCAGGGCTTGGAGCAGACAAGCACTCACAGCACCAAGACCTGATGGACACACTTCAGACCCCTCCTCCTGCTTGACCAAGATGCAGGCAATATTCTCCACCCCAGATACAATGTTCAGGCTTCCTGGAATGGGGAGCCACTTGGGAAGGAGCTACTGATTTACCTTTTTCCATCCTTTTCTTTTAACCCATTACATCATTATATTTAAAGTGGGCTTCTTGTAGACTGCGTATAGTTGGATCTTGTTTTTCTCTTTATCCCATCTGGCAGTCTTTGGCTTTTAATTAATTAGACCATTTACATTTAATGTAATCATTGATATGATTGAATTTAAGTCTATCATCTCTTCATATATTTTTCTGTACATCTCCTCTGTCTTTTGTTACTCAATTTCATAGCCTTATTTATTAGAATATAATGGATCATAGATGTTAACAATAAAGCAGGGTCCAAGTTATGTACAACCCCTCCAAGTCACAATTTTGTTATTTTCAAAATGGGAATAATACTGATGTCATAAGGGGGAGGCTCCACTAAGATAATAAGGGTGCAACATGAAGCTTGGTATGCAGTAAGTGGTCCATAGTTGCTCTGGCCTCTTCAGGACTCACTTTCCCCAACACTCTATTGCCAACCCCAGCTGATGGGACAGTCATGACGACAAAACTCTGTCCACCTTCTCTTGGAGAAAGGCCCAAGGGTCCCTTCCTCACTCCCCACAGCATTGCTGTCAGTCTCTCTGCAACCCCCACCCCTCCCTCAACAGCAGCCTCAGTGCCCTGGCACAGCCAGAATCTGGGCTGTTCTGGGCGCTGCCGCGAGGAAAGACTGACGGCGTGTCTGTGTCCGCTGGTTGTGGCTTCACTGCTCCTCAGTTGCATCGGCCTCGCTGTGACCCTGATCAAGTGTGAGCTGGGCCAGGATGGGGCATGGGGGAGGCTGGGTGCGGGGCACGGGGGGACCCAAGCTCAAGCTGAACTCCCCCTCGCAGACCAGGAGGTGGTGGAAGAGCTGCGGATGTTGACCTTTCAGCAGATGGCGTGGCAAGAAAATGGTGAGAGCTTTCAGTCATTCTTTCATTCCACACATATTGAGCACCTACTACATACCAAGTGTTGGGTTAGGCACCAAGGGTAGAATATGTGTGTGTGTCTAGACCTCACTGTCCAGAATGATAGCCATGAGCCACGTGTGTCTCTCGAGCACTTGCAACGTGGCTGGTCTAAACTGAGATATCCTGTGAGTGTAAAATAAATGGAAAACATACTATGAAGAAAAGAACACAGAATATGCCCCTCATGATTTTAAAATATGATTGCATGTCTGTTTTAGTTTCCTTGTTGCTAAAGCAAATACTATGCAATGGGTTTGGTTTAAATGACGGGAATTTATTGGCTCATGGTTTTGAGGCTAGGAGAATTCAGCAAGTGGTGCTTTCTCCTTGAAGACTGCAATGCTCTGGGACTGGCTGCTGGTGATCCTTGGCCCTGGGCTCTCCTCTGCACACGGCAGCCTCTCTGGGCCTCTCCTTTCTGTTCTGGGTGTCATTGTCGTTCAGCTTCTGGCTGCTCTTTCTGTGGCTTTTTTTCTGTCTGACTTTCTCTCTGCTTATAAAGGACTCCAGTAATCCAGATTAAAGCCTAACTCAATTCATTTGGGCCACACCTTAATGAAGTAACATCTTGAACAGATTTTATTTACACTAAGTCCATACGCACAGGAAAGGATTAAGTTTAAGAACATGTTTTTCTGGGGTACAGAGCTCCAAACCATCACAATGTTATAATGACATACTGGTATGCCCAAGTCATTTGTATTAATTTTACCTGTTTCTTTTGACTTTAAAAATGTGGCTACTAGAGAACTGAAAATAGACATGTGGCTCACACTATATTTCTACTGGACCATATGGGTACAGACAACCATTAATCAAATGATCACCTGAATGATTATAAAATTCCAAATTTTGCTGAAAGTAAGAGGAATGCAGTTCTATGAAACTGTCTAAGAGGGATCTGGACCTGTGTCTTTGGGAGGTCCCAGAGAGCTTCCCTAAGGAAATGGCACTTGCAGCTGAGCGAGGGAAGGGAAGGAGTTAATCAGGTGAGGGTTGTGAAAGGTATAAGGGAATTAGGAATGTGCAAATGCTCTGTGGTAGGAGGTGACATCATCAGTAAAGGGAGCCGGAGGTGCAGCTGGACAGGTGAGCGATGACGGTGGCTTGGATGAGGGTGGTGGCCGTGGGGATGGAGAGAAGTAGGTGGAGTTAGAAGGAGGTTCAGGAGGTAAAAATTGACAAGCACAGCTCTTGCTGGGGATGGGTTGGGAATGACAGGCAATTGAAGGGTTATCCATTAAGCTAGGGAATGTTGGAAGACGGCCACGTTTGTGGTGGGGCTGGATTTAGCCATGACTGCTCAAGGCCTGGACATTGCTCCATCCAGTGCTGTCCCTCTCCATACCTCACATCAAGCTGCTCTCTCCCTCAAAGCCCACCAGTGGCTCCCCATTGCCAGTGTCCAATGTGAAACCATTGACTTAGCATTCAAGCACCCAGACATCAGACCTTACCTTACTCAGAGCACCCACCCCACTCCAGCTGCCTCTGTCTTTCCCAACATACTTGTCCCTGAGCCTTTTCCCCCCAGTGTGGTCCCTACCTGCTGTGCCTCCTCCTCCCTCTCACAGTTACTGAATTGCCTTGTTCCTTCAAAGCCCACCTCCTCCAGGGAGCCCACCATCCCTACTCTTCCCCAAGTCCCGGGGTTACTCCCTCCTCTGAGCCCCTAGGACCTCCCCTGGGCACTGAGCATGTGGTTTTCTGAGTTCTAGCACCAGCCGCTAGAACATGGGTGCAGTGAGGGAGAACATGGATCTGGTTTCTCTCTGGTGCATCTGCAGTCGGAGGTGAGTAGGAGAAGGTTCTGGATGCCTAAACTTCATGTTCACCCCTGCTACAGTGACTGGCCTGGCAGGATTAGCTGGCCTCAAGGAGGACATTGACCACGTAAAAGCCGACACCAGCCAGTCCCTGATGGAACTTCGGGGCTTATTAGGTGAGTGGGACTTGGGCAGTTGCCCAGGGAGGGGGTCATGGTAGAGCTGGAGCATTGCACAACTCCATGGGAACCATTCTCAGTGCAGTCTCTGTGAATGCTTCTCCTTGGAGTTGAGCAGTGCACAGCCTGCACAGCTGTATATGGCATGCCAATCACATGGCCCTGGCTTTGGGACCACCCTGACAGTGTTTTATTTTGTTCCCAGACTGTGCCAGGGTCACCTGCCCTGAGGGTTGGCTCCCCTTTGAGGGCAAGTGTTACTACTTCTCCCCAATCATGAAGCCATGGGATGGAGCCCGGATATTCTGCCAGGAAAATTACTCTCATCTGGTCATCATTAACAGCTTGGCTGAGCAGGTGAGGTGTCCTGTATGGCCCCTGTGAACCAGCAGGCTAGCCTGCCACTCTTCTGGGATTCACACGTTCTTTCCTGCCCTGGGTAGAGAGAGATTGGAACTGATTTGAGTTGCTAAAAATGTTAACTGCAAGCCCTTACTGAGATAGCATCATGCAGAGGGTTAAAAGGTGTGTGCTCAAACCCTGAGTTCAAATCCTAACTGTGCTGGGCAACCTTGGGGAAGTTACCAAGCCTCAGTTTTATTTCTAACACAGGGATATAATAATGGCTATCTCTTAGGTAGCAGTTTATATTCTCTTAGGCTGTATACAAACATCTTACATCTTGCATGCATTAATTTATTTAATCCTCATAATAACACCATAAATTAGTGTATCAGTCCCCAAATTTCAGTGGCAGATTCACTGTTGAAAGTGTATGAGACAAATCATACACTGACTCTTTTTTTTAAATTCAGTTTTATTGAAATATATTCACATACCATACAATCATCCATGGTGTAAAATCAACTGTTCACAGTACCATCATATAGTTGTGCATTCATCACCATAATCTATTTCTGAACATTTTTGTTACATCAGATAGGATCAGAATAAGAATAAAAAATAAAAGTAAAAAAGAACACCCAAACTATCCACCCCATCCCACCCTACTTTTCATTTAGTTTTTGTCCCCATTTTTCTACTCATCCATCCATACCCTAGATAAAGGGAATGTGATCAACAAGGTTTTCACAATCACACTGTCACCCCTTGTAATCTACATTGTTGTACAATCATCTTCAGGAGTCCGGACTACAGGGTTGGAGTTTATACACTGACTCTTAAAGCTTCCCACCTACTTCTATTCACAAAGCAAGTCACATGGACAATCCCATCCTTTAGGAGGTGATAGGGAAGTACAGTCTCACTTGGATGCATCCAGAAGGAGAATTGGAATATTTGTAAACAACTTTAATGACTCAATACTACTATTGTTGGGTAATATTATCATTTGTACATAGTACATATCATTTGTACTTCACAGATGGAGAAACTGAGGCACAGTACACGTAAGCAATTTACCTGTGGTAACTTTCAACTAGAAGTATCAGAGTCAGGGTTTGAACCCAGATGGTCGGCTTCAAAGTTCATGCTGTTAACCATTACATCATAGCAATTTGATGCATGGTTTATCTTTGTCCATCTTCTAACCTTTGGCCTATCTGTGATATATTTAAAATGGGTTTCTTTTAGACAGCATATAATTGGGTCTTGTTTTTTTAACCCATTTACATTTAATGTTATTATTGAGATGATTGAGTTTAGTTCAGCCATCTTATTATTATTTTTTTTCCTATATTTTCCTTGTTTTTGTTTTTTTTTCCTGTCAGGAGATGTCCACAGTTTCTTGGTGAGTTTATTAGGCTCAGAGAGGGACACCTGTGCAGGGTTATGCTACCAGCTCTAAGCAAGATGGCCCACTAACCCCATTTCCCCAGCCCAGGGTACAAAGGGCAGTAAGGGTCTTAGAAGCCCAGAATGGGAGAAGCTTCAACTGAGTGGGTGATTGTGAGCCCTCTCCCACTCTGCCCTCTGTTTTTCTTTCCTCTGTTTCATAGCATCATTTGTATGTGTGGCTAACACAGAGGGTTTGGGGGAGGATTAGCTGAGATAATGGGGCTGGTACAAATCATACTCCCTAAACTTAGTTGCACAAGAAATATGACTTTGCTTTAAATAACTCATATTGGTTCCTTTTTGAGATCCCATTCTAACAGGGTGGTGGGCATTTAATCCCAGTCAATCAAGGTCTCCCCTTTTTTTTCTGAATGGGGACAGCTTATGTGGGGTCAAAGTGGAAGACAGCATGTCTGGTCCTCAATGTCTTCCACTGATAAATAGTTTAACTTCTTGGTGCCTCTGTTTCGTCATCTACAAAATGGGGAATGATAATAATAACACTCACTTCAGCGGGTCACGATGAGGATCAAATGAGATAGTCCGTGCAAAGTGAACAGCTCACTCAATAATTCATTAATTCATCAATCCAACCAACATTTTTTGAGTGCCTACTATGTGCTAGATACAATTTCAAGCACTGGGGATCCAGCAGTGGCCAAGATGGTGACATTCTTTTTCTTAAGCTGCCCTTGTTTGGGTGTCTGGCAGGTAGCAAGGACGCAAAATGTTAGCTTTTCTTCCAGTTGTCTGATACTTGGCCTTGGACCACCTGGCTGTCCCTGAGACATGCCATCTTCTTGTCAACAAGAGCCTTTGGGCTTGGATGTCTTTCCACCTCTTTCTTTCTGTTCTTGAGGCACAGGCTCCTTCTACCCCTTGCCGAGATGTGAAAGACTGTAAAGCTCCAACAACTTTGAAGGGCCAAGTGGCCTTTTCCTCTCTCTGGTTTCCTGATACTTCCCTTGGGCTTTACCCAGGAAATGGGGCCCAGATCCCCTCTGCTTTTGGAGCCCCCAAGCCCATCTGGGTTTTAGTTGCCATCACCTGCGCCCATCTCTTAAAAGACCCACCATTCGTCCACCTTCATAACTTCCTTCTCAATGTGGTCTCTCCTCCCCAAAATTTAAGGAATCTTTGGTGATGATAATTATATGAGTGAGGTATGATTTGCATACAGTAAAATGCACAGATCTTAAGGTACGTCCGGTGGGTTTGACATGTGTATCACTCTGTAACCACCAACCCAATCAAAATATAGAACATTGGCGCCACCCCAGAAAGTCCCCTCATGTCCCCTTTCCCACCAAAGTCTCCCTTTTCCCAGGCAACCACCCATCTGATTTTCATCACCATGGATTAGGTTTCCTGAAGGGGAGTTTCTTTTAGACATCATATTTTATTCCCAATCTTTTGCTTTTGGCATACATCCTTTCTTTTTTCCCCAAAGACCTGGGCTTCTGAAATACAAAAACCAGGAAGTCTCTTCCCCACCTCTTTCTTTTCATTTTCACCTTCTTTTCCTGAGTCAACTTAACAGAGAAGCTTGTCGCCTAGATGCAGATTGAGGCTGCATGTTGCAGTGAAAAAACCAGGGAAATAAAAACACCAGTTACCATTAAAATGTACCATAATCAGACACAAAAAGACAAATATTGTATCATCTTGCTTGTATGAAAGACCTAGAAGAAGCAATTTCATAGACACAGAGAGTAGATGAGAGGTTACCAGAGGCTGGGCAGGAAAAGGGAAATGGGGAAGTTTTTTTTCTTTCTTTCTTTTAATTAGAGAAGTTGTGGGTTTACAGAACAATCGTGCGTAAAATACAGGGTTCCCATATACCACCCTGCTATTAACACCTTACATTGGTGGGGTACATTTGTTACAACTGAAGAAAGCATGTTTTTATAATTGTACTATTCACTATAGGTATATAAGTATAATTATAATTGTCCATGGTTTAAATTAGGATCATGGATTTTTAAAAAAAAATTTTTATTCTAGTTACATATCTACAATCTAAAATTTTCCCTTTTAACCACATTCAAATATATAATTCAGTGCTGTTAGTTATGTTCACAATGTTATGCTACCGTGCCCACCGTCCATTACCAAAATTTTTCCATCGTCCAAAATAGAAACTGTAATTTTTAAGCCATAACTCCCTATTTCCTACTCCCTCCCTATCCCCTGGTTATCTATATTCTAGATTCTGACTCCATGAGTTAACTAATCCTTATTATTTCATATCAGTGAGGTCATATAATATTTGTCCTTTTGTATCTGCCTTAATTCACTCAACATGGTGTCTTCAAGGTTCATCCATGTTGTCGCATGAACCAGAGCTTCGTTCCTTTTTTGCAGCTAAATAATATTCCGTTTTGTGTCTATGCTACATTTTTTCAATCCATTCACCAACTGATGGACACTTGGGTGGCTTTCATCTTCTGGGAGTTGTGAATAATGCCACTGTGAGCATCAGTTGCAAATATTTGTTCAAGTTCCTGATTTCAGTTCTTTTGTGTATATACCTAATAGTGGGATTGCCAGGTCATATGGTAAGGGAGTTATTATTTTTTTAATGCAATTTTTATTGAAATATTTTCACATACCATACAATCATCCAAAGTGTACAGTTGTTCACAGTATCATCATAGAGTTGTGCATTCACCAACACAATCAATTTTTGAACATTTTCATTACTCCAACAAATAAAAATAAAAATAAGAATAAAAACAAAACATCCCATACCCCTTCTCCCCTGTATTATTCATTTACTTTATGTCTCCATTTTTCTACTCATTTGTCCATACACTGGGTAAAGGGAGTGTGAGCCATAAGGTTTTCACAATCACATGGTCATGTCATATAAGCTATATAGTCATATAATTGTCTTCAAGAATCAAGGGTACTGGATTGCAGTTCAACAGTTTCAGATAGTTCCTTCTAGCTAATCTAAAGAAACTAAAAACTGAAAAGGGATAGCTGCATAATTTGTAAGAGTTACCTCCAGAAGGACCTCTCGACTTCATTTGAAATCTCTCAGCCATTGAAACTTTGTATCATTTCATTTCTCTTCCCTCTTTTGGTCCAGAAGCCTTTCTCAATCCCAGAAAGCCAAGTCCAGGCTCATCCCCAGGCATCATGTCCCAGGTTGCCAGGGAGTTATTTTTAATGGGTGCAGAGTTTCCATTTGAGGTGATCGAAAAGTTGGGGTAATAGATATTGGTGATGGTAGCACAACATTGTGAATGTAATGAATGCCACTGAATTGTACACCTGAAAGTGGTTACAATGTGAAATTTGAGTTGTATATGTGTTGCTATAATGAAGAGTTAAAAGAATGCTACATGTATGTTATAATGTTAAAGTAGCATTGCACAGCATTCTGAGCCAGGGACTGTTCTGAGTGCTTGTTACTTATGAAATCATTCACTCATTATCATCCCATTTAACAGTTGAAAAAACTGTGGCAGAGTGGTTATGGGTCCCACAAGAAAGTAGCATGGCGGGGATGTTATTCCACCATGCGTACAACAGTGAGAGGCTGGGTGGGTTCTGTTCTGCCCTGTGTGGGGACTCGGAAGGGTTGGGGGACAATGTCCACAAGCCTTAAATTTATGGGATGGAGTAGAGGTGGGACCCTCTCCTTGAGGGTTGTGTATAGAAATGGATGACTGATGGAGTTTGTCCTTATAGAAGTTTGTGTCCAGGGCTCATGGCTCTCCACGGGTGTACTGGCTGGGGCTGAATGATATAAAGGGGGACCACGAAGAAGAGGGGACTTGGAGGTGTGCTGGACGGGTCACCCGTCACGTTTACAAGGGCAAGTGTCCAGGGCTCCTGGTGCCCCTCTGTGTTTTCCTGGGGGTCTCAACCCTGGGGAGAGGGGAGCGAGATGGGAATGTGTGGCCGAAGGGACTCTGGCTGTTAACTGATCCTGCTGGCTGTTAAAGTATACAAATGTTTCTTTCCCTGTTGGTAAATTGCCATTGCCTTTGGCCCTCTGAGTGTCCCCCTGCTGCCCCCTGGACCTCCCCAACCACCCCAAAAACTAGAAGGCTTTATGCCTGGCACAGAAGGGGCTTACGGAACCTTATTGGGTGGGTGGGTGGGTGCAGTGGGGCTGTGTATGCAGGCATTACTGCTTATTTTTGGCACCACGTCTGGGCATTCTATTCCCCCCTGTGTTCTTGTCACCCATACAGTGCAAGCTAGCAGATTCTCTAGAAATCCCAAGGAACAGGGCTTTCTCCCTGGACCATTTAATTTTTCTTCCCTAGCATCACCACGAACTTTTTAGCACAAACTGCTCCGATATACTAGCAAGTACCCCAGGCCAAGGGTTGGAATAAAGGAAAAGAGGGGTAGCCAACAGGGGGGTGAAGGAAAAGGAAGATTTTGATTCACAAAATGATGGCCAGTATCTCATTTTTTTAAATTCAATTTTATTGAGATATATTCACATACCATGCAGTCATACAAAGAGCACATTCAACTGTTCACAGTACCATTATATAGTTGTGTGTTCATCACCAAAAGTAATTTTTGAATGTTTTCATTACCACACACACAAAAATAATAAGAATAAAAATTAAAGTGAAAAGAACAATTAAAGTAAAAAAGAATACTGGGTGCCCCCCCTTTTTTTTTAGTGTCTCATTTTTAATGGAAGGCCCCTGGAAGGAAGGGCAACTGTAGATAGAGGTGGCATGGCAGATCAGATCCCTTCCCAGGGTTGGCAGGTCCAACTCCCAGCTGCTGTAAGTGTTGGCTGCTAAGGGCTTACAGTTATGTCCTCTCCAGGGGGTTTCCTTCAGCTGAATGGAAGCTTGCCCACCTGGGGGTTACGCCACTCCCACCAGGACTAACAGAAGGCTGGACCCCTTTCTCAAGTCGGGATAACTCTGTGGGTCTATTTACATTCCAGAATTCCCCAAGGCATCAGGCTGTGGCTGGACCACACTGAACCTACATACTTGCTCAGCTACATCCCCTGCCCCATCTTTTTTTTTTTTTTTTAGATTCAGTTTTATTGAGATATATTCACATATCACACAATCATCCATGAGTGTACAATCAGCTGTTCACAGTACCATCAGATAGTTGTGCATTCATCACCCCAATCTATTTTTGAACATTTTCCTTATACCAGAATGAATAAAAATAAGAATAAAATGTAAAAGTAAAAAAGAACACCCAAAGCATCCCCCCTCCCACCTTATTTTTCATTTAGTTTTTGTCCCCATTTTTCTACTCATCCATCCATACACCAGATAAAGAGAGCGTGAGCCACAAGGTTTTCACAATCACACTGTCACCCCTTGAAAGCTATGTTGTTATACAATCGTCTTCAAGAGTCAAGGCTACTGACTTGCCGTTTGATAATTTCAGGTATTTACTTCTAGCTATTCCAATACACTAAAACCTAAAAAGGGATATCTATATAGTGTATAAGAATGCTCACCATAGTGACCTCTTGACTCCATTTGAAATATCTCAGTCACTGAAACTTCATTTCGTTTTGCCTTCTTCTTTTTTAAATCTTCATTTTATTGAGATATATTCACATACCACGCAGTCATACAAAACAAATCGCACATTCGATTGTTCACAGAACCATTACATAGTTGTACATTCATCACCTAAATCAATCCCTGACACCTTCATTAGCACACACACAAAAATAACAAGAATAATAATTAAAGTGAAAAAGAGCAATTGAAGTAAAAAAGAACACTGGGTACCTTTGTCTGTTTGATCCTTCCCCTATTTTTCTACTCATCCATCCATAAACTAGACAAAGTGGAGTGTGGTCCTTATGGCTTTCCCAATCCCATTGTCACCCCTCAGAAGCTACATTTTTATACAATTGTCTTTGAGATTCATGGGTTCTGGGTTGTAGTTTGATAGTTTCAGGTATCCACCACCAGCTACCCCAATTCTTTAGAACCTAAAAAGGGTTGTCTAAAGTGGGTGTAAGAGTGCCCACCAGAGTGACCTCTCGCTCCTTTTGGAATCTCTCTGCCACTGAAGCTTATTTCATTTCCTTCACATCCCCCTTTTGGTCAAGAAGATATTCTGCCACCTTTTTTTTAAATGTAATTTTATTGAGATATATTCACACACTGTATAATCCATCCAAAGTGATACAATCAGTGGCTCACAGTATTGTCATATAGTTGTGTATTCATCACCACAATCAATTTTAGAACATTTTAATTGCTCTAAAATAAAGAAAAAATAAAAATAAAATTAAAAAAGAATACCCAAAACATCCCATATCCCTTATCCCCCCTATTATTTATATCTATTTTTGTCTTTATTTTATTACTCATCTGCCCATACACCAGGTAAAGGGAGTTCCAGTCACAAGGTTTTCATAACCATATATAGTTACACAATCATCATCAATAATCAAATCTACTGTATTGCAGTTCAACAGACTCAGGTGTTTCCTTCTAGCTATTTTAATACACTAGAAACTTAAAGGAATAGCTATATAATGCATAAGAATAACCTCCAGAATGACCTCTTGACTCCATTTGAAATTTCTCAGCCACTGAACCTTTATTTTGTTTCATTTCTCTTCCCCCTTTTGGTCAAGAAGATTTTCTGAATTCCATGATGCCAGGGCCAGGCTCATCCCCGGGAGTCATGTCCCACATTGTCAGGGAGATTTACACCCCTGGGGTCATGTCCCATGTAGAGGGGACGGCAGTGAGTTCACCTGCTGGGTTGGCTTAGAGAGAGAGAGAGAGAGAGAGAGAGAGAGAGAGAGAGAGAGAGAGAGAGAGAGAGAGAGGGCCACATCTGAGCAACAAAGAGGTTCTCTGTGGGAGACTCTCAGGCACAATTATAAGTAAGCTTAGCTTCTCCTTTGCAAGAATAAGATTCATAAGGCCCCTACCACATCTTGCTTCTCTCTCTCCCTCTCTCCTGAGGGAGCAAAGCAGGATTCAACTGATCAGAATCAGAAAATTGATTCAGGAGGGGGAAACTGTCCTGGTGAAAAGGGAGATGGGGATGACTTAGAACAGGTAAGCCAGGGCCAAAGGGATGGTGCAGCATGTTTGGGTAATTCTGAAATGCTGAAGAAATGATTCACATGGAAGAAAGAGCCCCAAACCATGAAGGCCTTTCTTTTTCTTATATATGTCTTTAATTAATAGACTTTAATTTTTAGAGATATTTTAGGTTATCATAAAAATGGAGCAGATAGCACAGAGAGTTCCCATACATTCACTCTCTCCCCCACCCCAAAGAGTCCCCTATTATTAACATCTTGCACCAGCGTGATACATTTGCTACAATTGATGAACCAATACTGATACACTGTTGCTAACTGAAGTCCATAGTTTACATTCATTACACTCTTCATGTTGTACAGTTCTATGGGTTTTGACAAATGCATCATGCTATTAGGGAATCATACAGATTAGTGTCACCACCCTAAACATCCTCTGTGCTCTACTTATTCACACACTCCCCCCTCCCACTTCCTCCATTCAGTTTCTGGGGCCCAGAGGAACCCAATAACCTCCAAGAAGAGGACTGTGCCAGTATGAACAAAGGGGGTGCTTGGAATGATCTCTCCTGTGAAAAAGCTACATATTGGATTTGTGAGCGGAAATGTTCCTGCTAACCCCAGGGCTGAGTCTGGGGGTATACTCGAGTAACCATCTGGCCTTGGAGATGGCTCCTTCTGCTCTTGCTCGGAAGGTCTGACTTCATGAGCTGATGTGGATGTGTCCGGAGTGGAATCAGCATGCTGGATGTAACAAGTTCCCTGAGACACAAGTTGGGCATGGGCTGCATTTCTAGGGTCAGGACTTGGGCTCACCCAAACGGATGGTGAGCTGGAGGGGCATCCAGGACTTAGCAGTGGTCTCCCAGCCTTGGTCTTCAGGACTGAGTTCCTGACCATGGTTCTTGGGAAATGATGCTGACCTTGGGACTGACACGGAGCTTGGGCTGAATGCCTCTGGTTCCTCTGAACTGAGACGGGCTCCTTCACTGCCCACCTGGAGCAGACCAGCTTCTGGATAGTGGGAGGAGCAAAACTATTCTTGACAAGCAACTTTTTCAACTTCTTGGGTGTGGTTGGCCCAAGCCAGGAAGCAAAATCTGACTTCTGCCAAGACCCTACCCATGGAGATTTGAGAAAGACCAACCTGCTAGAAAGGGTCCAGAAACTTCTAGAAAGGCAAGACTCCTGCACAGTGTGTCTGGGTCAAGCAGTGACTTGGTCAAATTTATGGGACTTTAATGGAGACATCCGCCAACATGTGCCCTCAGACTCTCTGTGGGTTATGAAGATCCTGGATGATCAAATTCACTTTACTTTTGCATGGGCTTTCTTGGGCTATTATATTAGGTCTTGTGATGTTAGTATTTCTCAAAATGTCACCTCATTGTATAGGGCAGTTCTGGTCATGGCAGTATGTTTAATATCTTTGACTCTTGCCCAATAAAAGCCAGAATTCCACCCCTCTTCAGTGGTTTTGTCAAGCAAAAATATTTCCTAGGGGTACTCCCAACCTCGACCCTCAAGCTGAGCACAACACAACATGATGACCATTTGGGAAATTACTGGACTCCATCCATGGATGGGTAGACATTCTCCAAACCAATCAATTTATCGATCAAGAAGTGCCCTTGACTGTTTTGACTGAGAGCAGGTGATGAAGGCAAATAGGCTCTGAGGAGGGGGACAGAAGGGGAGGTTGGTGCTCACTTCCTGTTACCTCCCTTCTTGGCTTCTCCCACCTCCACACCCTGCTCTCAACTTACTAGTCCCCAAAACAGCCCTCCACCCCCATCTTCCACAGCCTGCAGAGTGGGCGGGGGTCCTGTTCTAAATCCTCCACCCTCCCTTAGTCCACCCAACTGCTTAACTGCGGTCAGGGGAAGTTCCCACATCTCAGAAGAGGAAACTTGAGTTTCCCTCCAGGTGTGAGTGAGAAATGAGGAAGCAGAGAGCTGTGGTCACATCTCTGAGTCATGCTGGGGTCCCACAGTGGTGCTGGCCACAACCTATTTCCCTTCCACATCTCTCATGATTGTCCAGTTGAGGGCAGAGAGGTAAACATGAAAGAGAGCACTTTTTAACCACTCTGGGTTCAGGAGAGTAAAGGGTGGGTGTTCTTGGCTAATAAAAATATCAACCATTGTGTGTCAGGCATGCCATGTAGCTCTCATTTAACCTTTGCTGCAATGCCATGAGGTTGGCAATTATTCCAACCTCATTTTTGCAGCTGGGAAAATTGGGGCCCAAAGGGGGTTTGTGGCTTGTCCATCGTCATTGGTGAATAAATGGCAGAGCTGGGATTTGGCCTCAGTCTTGGCCTCCAATGGTTATCTCCCTCTCTGGAGCACCTCCTGTCTTCTGAAGGATTATTTGTAAACTTTAATTATTCCCAGAGACCCTGCACTTTGTAACTCTGTTGTCAGCTGGCAATTATGGGAAAGGAACAGTGTGGTGAAACAGATATGCTTGGCTGACAGAAGAGATCAGGGGTTGAGTGGGTCTGTTGTTGATTAATTGTGGGGCTATCCTGGGGCCATTATGATAATTAAGGTGAGAGAGAGCAAAAGTGGAGGTGAGAAGAATTCCAGATCATTTTGGAGGTAGATCCAATAGGATTTGCTGAAGGATTGGATGTGGAATGTGAGAGGAAAAGAATGACTCCAAGGTTTTCAGCCCAAGGAATAAGAAAGACGGAGTTATCTTTAATAGAGACAAGAAAGGAAAATGCCTATGAACACAACTCATTTATTTTTTTTTAAACTTTACTTATTAAAATTTAAAAAAACATTTCAAACAAAACAAAGGAATAAGAAAAACAAATATCCTAAAATAATCACATAGCTTCCAATATGTTCCTACCATACCCCAGGAAAATTAACAAACCATAGTCATTCCTGAGCATTCCCATATCAAGATTACCATCCATAACTTATCTGTTCTTATTAGAATATTGTTTCCTCTTCACTAGTTGCTGTCTATCTCTACGTCCCCTACATTCTACAATATAAGACATTTATTTTACATTTTTCACGGAGTTCACGTTAGTGGTAACATACAGCATCTCTCATTTTGTGCCTGGCTTATTTCGCTCAGCATTATGTCTTCAAGGTTCATCAATGTTGTCATGTGTTTCACGACATCGTTCCTTCTTATTGCCATGTAGTATTCCATCGTGTGTATATACCACATTTTGTTTATCCACTCATCTGTTGAAGGACTTTTGGATTGTTTCCATCTCTTGGCAATTCTGAATAATGCTGCTATGAACACTGGTGTGCAAACAGCTATTCGTGTCACTGCTTTCAGATCTTCCAGGTACATACCAAGAAGTGAAATTGCTGGATTGCAGGGTAATTCAATATCTAGTTTTCAAGGAACCACCAGACAGTCCTCCAAAGTGGCTGTACCATTATACAGTCCCACCAGCAATGAATGAGTTCCAATTTCTCCACATCCCCTCCAGCATTTGTAGTTTCCTATTTGTTTAATGGCAGCCATTCTAATTGGTGTGAGATGATATCTCATTGGAACACAACTCATTTAAAGTGAGAATGGGTCAAGAGTGGAATTCCATGTGCAGCCGGTATAGCCATATCATGCCCATATCCTTGATCCTCATGACTATCAGCTGCCTGCAGAGTCCACTTGATCTGCCATATGACAAGCTGGGTGCACCAGGGGAAAAATGTTTCTTATAACAGCCCTCAACCCATACCCCAGCTTTGGAGAACACATACCCCAGCTCCCTCACTCCTCAGACAAGATGACTCTGAGGTGCATGCCCCACATCACCTTCCAGCGACCACCAGTGGGATTATGCTCCAGTTTCCCACCATGGTAGCCCGCTTGATAACACATTTTTTTATTGGCTGCCTTCCTTCCTTGTCTCACTTTGCCTCTTTTCTATGGGTACTTCTGGGATCACTTCAAAATAATGCCTTGCCCTTGAATCCTTGTCTCTGAGTTTGCTTTGGGGGAATCCAAATGAAGACACTGCAGAGCAGTAGAAGACCGGCTTGCAAAATGGTTCTGGTTTATCTAAGACTGAGGGGTTCCTGGGACTCAGGATTTTCAGTGCTAAAACTGGGCAAATCCGGGTGAGTTCGCTACCCTAACAGCAAAACGGTGTGGCATCAGAGAAGAGAAAGTTTCAAGAGGGGAAAATGATCAACGGAGTCAAATGTGACCCAGAGGCAATGTTAGATAAGACCAAGAAACAGACAGTGGTCTTAGCACTGAGGAAGCATTTGGGACATTGAGCCATGGTTTGATGTGTTGGAGGCAGAAGTAAGACTTCAGTGGGTTGAGCAGTGAGGGGGTGGGAGGAAGTGGAGACAGCAGAGTGTAAACAACTTTATCTAGAGTTTTCATCTGTGAAGGAGAGGAGAGAATGGTTATTGGATTATTGTAGCAGGAGAGGTGTTTAATCAGGTTTT
Organism: Choloepus didactylus; assembly: GCF_015220235.1. Classification (NCBI taxonomy): domain Eukaryota; kingdom Metazoa; phylum Chordata; class Mammalia; order Pilosa; family Megalonychidae; genus Choloepus; species Choloepus didactylus. Next base: position 8,677,567 of record NC_051331.1, read on the forward strand.
TTTTTTGGGGGGGGTAGGTAGGGGGAGGTTGGTTAGAAAGGATGTGTCTTAGTTTTTCAGGGCTGCTGTAACAAAGTACAGACTAGTCGGTTTAAACAATAGGAATTTATTGTCTGACAATTTGGGAGACCAGAAGTCCAAAATGAAGGTGTTGGCAGGGGTGCTTTCTCAGAGGTCTGAGACGTTCTGGGGGTGGCTTGCCAGCAGTCCATAACTCAGTCTGTGCCCCTGTCACACGGCTGTCTCTTTCCCATCTGTCTCTTACTCACTGCATCCAAATTTCCTCTGCTTATAAGGACTCCAGTCATATTGGATTAAGACCCACCCTTATGCAGTTTGGACTCATCGTAATTAACAACATCTTGAAAGATCCTATTTACAAATAATTCACAGCCATGGGACCGGGGTTAGGAATTGAACATGTCTTTGTAGGGGACAGGGTTCAATCCATAATAGGACATGAACATGCTTCTCAAATGCTCTTTTTTTGTGATGATTAATAAACTTTATTATTTTGTCATTTCATATCACAAATTATAATAAGACTATGTAAACGACCTGATGAATTAAAATATATAGCTTGTTGTTACATTATTACAATAGCAATAGCGATACATTACATTTGTTTATTATTTTACAGTTTCAAATATTTTCACATTGTCTATCTCCTGTGATTCTGTTCTCACAACAACCTGTGAAGTAGGCAGAGTCAATACTCTTCTCACTATTTATCAGCTGAAGAAATTGAAGGACAGAGAAGGGATTTGCTCAATTAAATGAACAGCAGAGCCTATAGGGAAACACAAGTCATTCATTCATTAATGTACTCATTCTTTCAACAAAAAATTCTGTATAACTATTATGTGCCACACAATCTTTATTTCTTAGGTGATGTCCAATCTATTGCTCAGTTTTGTTACTTTGAACCTTCCATTACAGAGTATATTAGTTGTATTAATGACACTGCCTACCAGGCACAATAGCCTTTCTAGTCCCAACCTATCACCCCTACTAATAGACATGTCGACACTTAAGCTTTTTTTATTTAAAAAAAAATTATTGTGAACTTTGACATATATACACAACAGTGATAATTTTCAAAGTACGATTTCACAAATTGTTAGAGAGCAAATTGCAAAGAATGCCATGGGTCACAGTTCCTCAACTTCAGCCATTTCCATTATTGTAGAATATAACATACATACAGAAAGGTGTCAGCCCTCAATGTACAGCTCAAGCAGTTATACAGGCAATTTCAACAACTGTAATGGGTACAGTCCCTTCCCTGTTACACCGTACAAAGTATATACAGAAAGGTGAAGACCTTCAAGGGCCAATTCAATGAGCAGCTATAGAGCAAATCCTAAAGGATGCTATAGGCTACAGTTCTATCATGTCATTTATGTCCTTCCAGCCATTCCAACACCCCAACATCCTATATATATATATATATAATTATATAAAGTTTCAGTATTCATAGACCTTTGTTAAATCTTATCTTGGCTGCTGCTACACCTTCCTCTCACTTAATCTCTTTCTCCATTTTCAGGGGTGTCTAGGCAGTGAGCATCTAGACAAATACTCTTTCAAAAAACTCCTCTTTTTCCCATATTAGATATCCTGGATCTTCCAGTCTGACTTTTTTCCTTCATGATTTTCATCTTTTTTGCATTTTGCTCTCTGCTTTAAGCATATTCTACATAGTCTTCTAAGCCATTAATTTGTCTCTTGACAGTGATTACCCTCTTTAAAATGTGTGTAGCAAAACTTAACATACAGAATTATGCCTTTTTTTAAAATTCAGTTTTATTGAAATATATTCACATACCAATAGAGTCATCCATGGTATACAATCAACTGTTCACAGTATGATCATATAGTTATGTGTCCATCACAATCTATTTCTGAACATTTTCCTTACATCAAAAAGAATCAGAATAAGAATGAAAAATAAAAGTGAAAAAAGAACACCCAAACCATCCCTCCCATCCCACCCTATTTGTCATTTAGTTTTTATCCCCATTCTTCTACTCATCCATCCATACACTGGATAAAGGGAGTGTGATCCACAAGGTTTTCACAATCACACTGTCACCCCTTGTAATCTACATTATTATATAATCATCTTCAGGAGTCCAGACTACTGGTTTGGAGTTTGGTAGTTTCAGGTATTTACTTCTAGCTACAGAATTCATACCTTTTTAGTTCCAGGGAAATATTTTGGTGTGGTACTAGAATCCCAAGTTCTTATTTTCCCTATTCTTGTTTAAAGTTGTTGTCTGTCTACCCCAGAAGCTCTATTTCACTAGGTGTCAATTCAGCTGATCATCCTCTTTTCAGCTGCTAGGCTTTCTCATATGTTGTTATTTTTCTCTGGATCTTAGATCAGAGGTTTAGAACTCTAAATAGTGGCAGTTCCAAAGGATGGAAGGAGATGGGTTCTCCACCCTAGGGAGGGTGTGTGTGCACTGGGGCAGGTCTCCAGGGACATATCCCTGCTCTTTTTTCCAGGCTCAGGAGTAGGGTTCCTCTTGGGGATCTTAGGGACTGAGAGACAAGACACACATAGATGGGGATGACTCTTCCCAGGATGGATTCTGTCTTCTCTTCACCCCACTGGCTCTTCAACTTATTTCAGTAGTTTTACCTGGTGCAAATGGGAGTTCTATCTGCAGTTTTCCATTCAGGGGCTCCCCCAGAGACACAAACCTCACTCCCACCCAGCTGCCATGGGTCTCAGCAGCCTTTTGGTTCCAAAGAGGTAGATATATTGAGGTAGGGATTGGACAGAATCAAGACATGTTCAGATGGCAATTTTCTTAGAATCTCCCATTTCTCTTTCTTTAGCATAGGAGTCAGCAAGCTGTGATCTGGGGGCCAAAGCATGCTGCTTGCATTGTGTTTTTGTATAACCAGTACAATATATAGTCAGTATTTATACAAACAGACATCTGTGTGGCTCACAAAGCCTAAAATATTTGCTATCTGACTCTTTACAGGAAAAGTTTGCCAACTCCTCTTTAGCATATTTAAACACCACAAGGGAAGATTCAGGAGAGAGAGAAGATATAATTAACGGAGACAGATTCTCAAAGAGGTAATAGGGGATGGGATCCAAGGTGCACAGGAATGAGTTCGTCTCAACAAGAGGAGGAGCTCCTCTGCCATCGTGTCAGAATGGAGGAGGGGACAATGGGAATCACTGGAGCAGGGAAGCAAGGATTGGTACAGATGAGAATATGTATGTCAGGAAATTGAGGGAATTTCCATCTGCTGGTGTTTACTTTCTCTGAGAATAAGGAGGCAAAGCCTTTTGACTTACGTAAAGAGATAAGATTTATGGGTGGACCTGATGAGGACTGAGGAAGGAGGTGAAAAACCCGAACTCCCCATGTGGGGACGTTGATGAGGGTGAGGGAGAGAGAGTTCCAGGTAGCTTGGAGGATAAAAGGAAGCATGAATTTATGATGGCTCCAAGCTGAGTGATCTGGGATCTCCCTGCCTTGATGGAGCAATGGGAAAAACCTGTGCTTGGGCTGCGAGTAACAGATTCTCTGACCCAAAGTGGCTAAACTATAGGAATTTGCTGTCTTACGTAGCAAAAAGTTGAACCAACTTTTTGGATAACTCATCAACGTCATAAAGATCAAATAATCCCCATATTTCCACTCTTCCATCTTTAGCATTTACTTCCCTCCAAGTATCACAGTTGTATGACAACATTCAGCTGCAGGAGGTCATGGGCTGGCTCTCCTTGAATTCATCTTTATTTTTATCAAGCCAAAAAAAAAAAAAAATTCCCAGCAAGCTTTTCTTGTCTTGTTGGCTTGAACTGGTCCAAATGCCCACTCTAAACTGATCTCTAGCAAATGGAATGAGGTTTCCAAATGGTTATCTTAGACCAGGGTTTCTCGAGCTAAGCACTATTGGCATTTGGGGATGGATAATTCTTTGTTGAACACTGTAGGAGGTTTAGTAGCATCCCTGGCCTCTACCCTCTAGAAGCCAGTAGCACTCTCCTCTCCAGTTGTGACAACTGAAAATATTTCAAGACATTGATAAATGTTCATGGGTGGGCAGCAGACTCACCCCCAGTTGAGAATCACTGGCTTAAATCAATCTCAATTGACCCCTGGGCCCAGATACATAGCTGTCTCAAATCTGAAATCAATGAAGTTTCTGTTAAAAAGGAGAACGCAGTGGCAGTGTTGGCTGTAGTGTAGACAATCCATGGGGTCTGCCATAGTTGGATCCCCCCTGGATTGAGGTTTTCCTGGGTAGATATGGAATGAGAATGAGGGAATAAAAGTGTTGAAAGTAATAGGGGAAAATCATTTGACATGGTGGATCGTAAGATTTAGGTTGGATAAGAAAGGAGGTGAGTATATCTATATGATTATACTGTGAAGCATTGATTGTATACTTTGGATGGATTGTATGGTGTGTAAATATGTCTCAATAAAACTGCTTAAACAAAAGAAAAGAGGCAAAGCCAGGAGGAAGCAGACGGTTTGGGAGGAGCTCATGGTTTGAGGGGATGAATGAGTTTAAAGAGCAGGTTTATAAAAGATGAGAGGGAGAACTGGAGGAAAGGCCCTGGAAGGGGACTCCTCAGTTACAAAAAAGTAAATAAGTGTTTGCAATGGTCATGAGTTGGGTATACAGGGACAAGCATTGGCCAAATAGATCACCATGAAGAGAAATCCAATTCAACACACATTTATTGAGAGCTTATTATGCAGAGCAAACATGTCAGGAAGTAAAGGTTAAACATTTTCCCTAAAGGCAACATATATATATATATACAACAAGCGTCTCTGTCCTCAACTTGATTCTTCATGTTGACAGCCAGATCCATGGGGTTGAATGTTCTGGTTTTAATATTTTCTCTTCAGTTGTCCTAAATAAAAAAAATCCCCCCCCCAAAGATATTTAGATTAAAGGTGGATGTAAGGATAAAATTGGAGAAAAAAACAGAAAGAATAGGATGAGAGCCAGAGAGCTCCATCTAGCAGCAGGGATGGCACAGTCTTCCAGCATTTTAGAATCTTAGGGCATGTGTGGTCTTCTTTAGCTTAGAGTCAAAGGACTTCTCAACAATCTAGAAGGAAGACTTCTTCCCTTCGAAAGATTTTCAGACATAGTATCTCACCCCCGAATTTCAGAACCCTGAATGTTTTATTTTGCTATGAAAAGCAGGGAGAGTACTGGTCTTGCCCCTTTTGTTTGCCCATTGCTTAGCAAAGTGCTTGACACATTGTAGAGCTCAACAAATATTCTCTTTGTCCCCCACAAGTTAGAGCCTGGTTTAGAAGTTCAAGCTCCATATGGGAACCAACATCTCCTATGGAAGCCCATGGGTATAGCTTCTGATCCTTCTGGCAAGGACCATGCCTAGTTACAAGAATCAGTGTATAGAGCAAGTCCAAAGCTATGACTACCTTCTAGCTGTTTATGGTTCACTCATAGAACTCTCTGTCCATGGAGCAATTTACCCGCTGTGATGGTTGGGTTCATGTGTCAACTTGGCCAGGTGATGCTACCCAGGTGTCTGGTCAAGCAAGCACTGGCCTGTTACTGCAAGGAAATTTGTGGTTGGTTAATAAACTAGAAAGCTGGTTTATTAAGTCATCAGTCAATTGGCTGCAGCTGTGACTGATTACATCAATGAAGGGCGTGTCTTCCACAATGAGAGAATGCAATCAGCTGGATTTAATCCAATCAGTTGAAGACTTTTAAACGAGACAGAGGACCTTCACTTCTTCTTCGGGTAGCCAGTGAAGCATTTCCTGAGGAGGTCATTGAACACTTTCATCAGAGTTGCCAGTTTGCTGCCCGAGTAGTTCATTGAACACCTTCATTGGAGTTGCCAGTTTGCTGCCTGCCCTACGGAATTTGGACTCATGCATCACCACAGTTGCATGAGACCTTTTTATAAAATCTTATATTTAAATATCTCTTGTTGATTCTGTTTCCCTAGAGAACCCTAACTAATACCCCAGCCAAGCATGACTTTTACGATAAGCAATATTGCCTGGCTACACATACGACCTTCCATCTTTACCAAGCTTCCAGGAGAACAGAGCCAGAAAGTTAACACAAGATCAGACTTGCTCATAGAGAAAGGGAAAGGATTTTGTTAACTCTTTACTCACACCCTGTGCCTAGAAAAACACAAGCTTAACAGATTCTTTTAAAGTTGATATACTTCTTAAAGGAGGCTCATTGTTTTTATTTTATATTTTCTCTTTTCAAAGATACATTCATCCAGTGTCCGCAATGTTAAGTAATCAAGAAATGTTTCCGTATTTTCTTGTTGGGAACCAGTCATTGGAGGCCCGGCAGCTTTTGGAAATTATTCTGGGTTATCTGGAAACTTTTATTTATAGGCTACAGTTGATTGTCAGCATTGACCACAATTTTACCCTTATTGGGAATGAGTAAGCCTAATATTCATCAAAATTTTTCCAATTACCTGACATGCACTAAGACTTTTTTCCTGGTCCCTTTTCCTCTGGGACCTTGTGGAAAGATTTATAATTAATTCACCAGCCCCTTCTTCAAATAAGAGACAAAGTTTCTTTGGTGACCTTAATATGGATTTTTCACTGCTGAGGAAAATCACACATTATCTCAAGAAATTTAGAAGATGATTTATCAGAAATTTCTCAGTTTAGTTTAACTTAAAAAAACACCATATTTTAAGATTCTTTGCTTAGTAGATGTGGTGGGTGTTCACATGGGAGGCATGAACCAAACAAGACAAGGAGGGGATTTTATGGATTTAGAGTTTTGGAGCCCATCTTGCTCATCCAGACCTACCTTCTTAGAGGTATGTTCTCTCGTCTTCCCAAAACGGCAAATAAGGGAGAACTATGGTGTTGAAAGTTCAATCCTTGGGCACTGAGCTTGAGTCAGCTCACTGCAAGAGCAGAGAACACCAGCCACCCAGTTCCAGAGGTTTCCTCTATCTAATAGGGTAATTTCCTTCATTGGAAAGGTCCCATTATTTCCTGTTCTCTTTTCCTATAAGTATGTAGACCATCTGGGGCTGTGTTCATCTCTTGGAGCTCATTCCACTGTGTTCACCAACTCTGCTGGGCTCACCCCCATCTCTCTATGGGATAGTAGGAATTGGGCAGATGATGACACTGCTATTTCTACGCTTGTAAATCTCCCCCAAAGAACTCTACTTTCAATGGACACCATGTAGTGCTGGTGATTGAGGAGTCCAGCTCCTGGCTAAAATCCTGTGTGTTAGAAAGGCTTTTACCCAGTGGGCCTCGTGGGGGGAAAGCTGTTCTCCCCACACCAAACCGGGTGCATGGGCAATGCATTGCTGTCTCTAAAGACGGCAGTCCATGTTTTTATGCATATCCGCATTCCTATCCCAGGCACGTCCCTATCAGGGGGCTTCAAACTGAAGCTTTCTCTGGGCACCTCTGTTGAGATCTCTTTAGCAGGAAGAGGAGTGGGAGAGCTTGAAAATACTAGCTCTCCTATCTCCCTGGCTCCTGGGTCCATAAAATGCCAAGATCCTTTCATTTGGGGATCCTTCAGCAGTGAGATAATTCCCACATCAGTCCTTCTCTATCAGACCCTCACTCAGTGGCATCGTTGTATGGAGAAAAATGGAATGGGGTGGGGGAAGTCAATGCTTTCTCCAGTTTAACCTCTTGCTCATACTATTGCAGGGGCTAAGGGTTTGACGGCTACTTTCAGTTTTGCTTGTCGTCTTAATCAGATACTCCAACACCTGACAGCTCAGCGCAGCTGTCTCTGTTCAGCTCAGATTTTGACAGTGATATCTTTCCCATGCGCCTTTGCAAGGCAAAAGCACATTCAAAAGCCAGCTCAAGCACTGTTAGTGAGGAGGGGAGAGTAAATGAAGAACAATGTATTGAGAATGAAGAATGCAAGCTGGGTTATTTGGACTACAACACTTCCCTCTACCCTCCACGAAAGGGAGCTTGTACTAAAACAAAGAGAGGAAGTTTGGGGTTTCAAGGGTGTGAAACATTAGAACAGGACACAAATCCTCTCACCTCACTGGGTTTTGAGTCTGGGCCAAACTTGCTGGAAAGTGTGTGAGTCTCAGCCTCAGATTTTGATTTTATGTTCACTGTAAACCACTTTTGGTATTGTTTCCAGACCTGAAACATTAAAGGAAAAACTGGAATGGTTTTCATTAACATAGGTGAAGAGGAGAGAAGCCAGTGACTTGGAAAAAGGATAGAGACATCATTAAAACACTTTTTCATAATACAGAATATATGTTTGTTGTAGAAAATTTACACAATATGCATTTGCAAAAGGAAGAAAATAGAAGTCACACAATTCCTCAACTTAGCAAAAACCACTGATAATGTTTCGGTGGTGTCCTTCCATTTGTTTTGGTTTGGGATTACCCAGAAGCTGACCCTATGATGAGGGTTTGAATGTAAGGAGTGTATCTGGAGGGTAATCTCAGGAAAAATCAGCAGGGCAGTGGGGGAAGTGAGACAGGAAAGGGAAGGCAGGAAGTAAAGCCTGTTTCCCACTGTGGGAAACTGGGGCTTAGTTCCACTGGGGAGTTCTGGGAGGCAGCAGAAGACACGCACCTCAGGGTCATTCTACCCCAGGGTGAGGGAGGTGGGGTATTTAACCACCAACTCCCACCAGCCATTGGTTGAGGGCTGGTCTCAGGGGCCATTAATCTCTGGCACCACGAGCTTGCTCAGTGCATGGGCCAAGCATGTCCTGCAGACAGTAAGAACTCCAGAGGCAGAAACACAGGGTTTTGCAATAAACCTTGGATGTGCAGAGGTGGATGCTAAAGGGGTATGGATGGGCCATTGACAGTTACCTGTTACACCATGGTTTCCCAGCCTTTGCACCACTGACATTTTGGAATGTGTAGTTCTTTGCAGTGGGAGGCTGTCTTGGGCATTGCAGGATGTTTAGCAGCATCCCTGGCTTCATCCCAGTAGATGCCAGTAGCATCCTCCAGTTGTGACAACTAAAAATGTCTCTGGACATCACCAAATGTCCCTAGGAGGCAACACTGTCCCTGATCGAGAACCACCGTTGTATGCCATACGCTCCCACTTGTAAACAAATGCACAACAATAACATAAGGAATAAATGTTTATATACATTTTATAAGCAAAATGGAACCTTTCTGGGTAATGTTTTGTACCTTGCTTTTTCAGTTAAGAATATGTGAATATCCTTCCAGTCATAAAATATTCTTGTGCCTGGACAAAAATGAGGATAATGTTCCAAGCCTGTGCTGGCCCCTTCCCCTCTAGGGAGTGTCTGTTCTACCAGCTCAGTTTCTTCCCTTCCTCTGAGGAGTTTTTCTGCCTTTCCTAGTTTGGTTCTTTGGGATCTTGGATGTAGAGTGAGGAAAAGAGGGAGAGGAATGGAGGGAAGGAGGAGAAGTGGGGAGAGAGGAGAGAGGAGGAGGAGGAGGGGAGAGAGAGAGAGGGAGAGTGAGAGCGAGAGAGACAGAGAGGGAGATAGGGAGAGAGAGAGAAGGGAGAGAGAGAGAGACAGGGAGGGAGAGAGAGATGGGGGAGAGAGAGAGAGATAGGGAGAGAGAGAGAAGGGAGAAAGACAGAGAGAGAGAAGGGAGAAAGACAGAGGGAGGGAGGGAGAGAGAGATGGGGGAGAGAGAGAGAGAGAGATAGGGAGAGAGAGAGAGAGAGAGATAGGGAGAGAGAGAGAGAGAAGGGAGAGAGAGGGAGGGAGGGAGAGAAAGAGACAGGGAGAGAGAGGGAGGGAGGGAGATAGAGAGAGAGAGGAGAGAGAGAGAGAGATGGGGGAGAGAGAGAGATGGGGGAGAGAGAGATGGGGAGAGAGAGAGAGACAGGGAGGGAGATAGGGAGAGAGAGAGAAGGGAGAAAGATGGAGGGAGGGAGGGAGAGAGAGATAGGGAGAGAGAGAGAGATGGAGAGAGGTAGGGAGAGAGAGAGAGGGAGGGAGGGAGAGAGAGAGATAGGATGAGAGAGAGAGAGATGGGGGAGAGAGAGAGAGAGGGAGGGAGAGAAAGAGAGATAGGGAGAGAGAGAGAGGGAAGGAGATAGGGAGACAGAGAGAAGGGAGAGAGAGAGGGAGGGAGGGAGGGAGAGACAAGAGAGAGAGGGAGGGAGATAGGGATAGAGACAGAGGGAGGGAGAGAGAGAGAGAGAAAGAAGGGGATAAAGAGTGAAGGGGTAAAGGAATAAGAGGAAGCTGAAGCTGAAGTAGGATTTTGGGGAAAATCTTGAAGAAAGGGGACTAGAGCAGCTATGAGGGAGAAGGAAATTGCTGTGAAAGGAAACAGGATGCCTGGACTATGTGTTCCCTTCGTGATGTTGGAGAAGGGCAAGTAAAGAGCTTGACTGATTCTGTATTTCTTCTGGTTGCTGGATTAGGTTTACTTTTGTGCCTTTGTATCCCCCTGACCTGGACCACATGGATCCCAGCTTCATTGTGCTTTCAGTCTTTTACAACATTTTTTTTTTAATAGAGAAGTTGTAGGTTTACAGAAAAATCATACATAAAATACAGAGTTCCCATAAACCACCCTACTACTAACATCTTGCATTAGTGTGGTCCATTTGTTACAACATATGAAAGAACATTTTAATAATTGTACTACTAGCTATAGTCCATCATTTACAACAGCACAACATTATTTTTAATGGTTGTTGTGTGGAGGTAGTATAATTTAACTAAATCTAGGTAGAGATACGTCAGCGTAGTTCAACAGCACACAGTAGAGCTGCATTTTGCTGAGGAGTTGAATCTACAGCCAGCATGCAGTCCAAATAATCTGAGTGTGCCTTAGGAAGGCATCACATTGGAAGCTTAGCTCAACAATTTCAAAGCTGCTATCATTTCTGAGTCCTGGGGCATACCACTATTCTTTTGTTCAGCTGCAGACAAATGAATTGGTCTGCCTTTAGCAACTGCAGTGAATAAAAATGCATGTCTTTCCAGACTAAAATTTCACACTGTGAAGTGCCTCAGGAGCTGAGAAAAACAAGGGAAGAGCACATATAGGTCTTTTGCATTGTGTTCACCCAAGGGTATAAACGCACTTAGAAGAATTGTGTATACTGTTCCTTAGCTGAACATAGCCACACTTGTTTACAATGAGATAGTTGAATGGATGGATGGAGGGATAGATAGATGCATAGATACGTGATAAAGAAAATATAGCACAATATTAATTATGGAATATAGGTAATGGGTATATAGGTATTTACTGTATCATTCTTTAAACTTTTTGTACATTAAAATTGTACTCAATAAGATGGGAAAAATTAGCTTATTGTGATTTTCGCTGTAGAACTGTTAAAACATATTGGTAGGAGACTCTACCAACACGTGGAAAGCAGCAGAGGTGATGCAACCAGAAGCTTGAGATGGTCTTGCCGGCACTGCTTGCCTCCTTGTGCTTCTGCCCTTGTCAGGAGAAGAACACACCCTGGGAGGTGTTCCCCCTTCTGCCTTTGCCTCAGGGTGAGTCCCAGGGAGCAGAGCTAAACCCCGATCTGTTTCGTGGAGCCAAGCCGAGCCCAGCCCAGCCAAGATCAGCTGAACCCCAACCAAACTGCAGGCTCAAGAATGAGAAAAGGAAGTATTTGTTGTTTAAACCACTGAGATTTTGAAGTTACATGCTACCTAGCTATAGCTAACTATTACAGGTGGGAATGCTTGAAGGAAAACATATTTCCTTGATACAACAACTCTTTATTTTATGAAAGTGCTTAATAAAGGGATGTTGTATCTTACAATCAATAGCATCTTAGAGAAAGAATAGGTAGAGTTTTTATCCACTGATTACAACTGATATGGAAGTTTAGAGAGCCCGGATTTAAATGTTCATTAAACTGTGTACCTCCAAATTTTTCTTAAGTTTAAAACACAATAAATAACTGGAATAGGTAGAAGTAAATATCTGAAACTACTGAACTCCAACCCAGTAGCCTTCACCCTTGAAAACTATTGTATGACAATGTAGCTTACAAGGGGACAGTGTGATTGTGAAAACCTTGTGGATCACACTCCCGTTATCCAGTGTATGGATGCATGAGTAGAAAAATGGGGACAAAAACTACATGAAAAATAGGGTGGGATGATTTGGGTGTTCTTTTTTATTTTTATTTTTTATTCTGATTCTGATTCTTTCTGTTGTAAGGAAAATGTTCAAAAATAGCTTGGGGTGATGAATGCACAACTATATGATGGTGCTGTGAACAGCTGATTGTACACCATGGATGACTGTATGGTATATAAATGTATCTCAATAAAACTGAATTTAATTAAAAAAACCCACAATAAATAAAGGAGACAACACTTACCTGCTGGCTTAGGAGGCAGTAGACCAGGAAGATGAAGAAACCCTGAAGGCTATTGATGATGGTGAAGAGGTACGCCATGACGCAGGCGGCTGATCCCACCTGCAGCATGCCCAGTCCCCACGTGCAGCCCAGGATGAAGAGCTGAGCTGTCGCTTTGAGAGTGAGCATCCTGAGAAGAGTCAGCAATGTTTATTTTAAAAAGCTAGTTATTGGACGTGGACAGTCCTGTCATGTGGTTGTCAACCCTGAAGGCTCTGGAGCTAGACTTCCTAGGTTTAAATCCAAGCCCTGCAACGTGGAATATGACTCCCGGGGAGGAATGTAGACCCAGCATCGTGGGACGGAGAACATCTTCTTGACCAAAAGGGGGATGTGAAAGGAAATGAAATAAGCTTGAGTGGCAGAGAGATTCCAAAAGGAGCCGAGAGGTCACTCTGGTGGGCACTCTTATGCACACTTTAGACAACCCTTTTTAGTTTCTAAAGAATTGGGGTAGCTGGTGGTAGATACCTGAAACTATCAAACTACAACCCAGAACCCATGAATCTCGAAGACAGTTGTATAAAAATGTAGCTTATGAGGGGTGACAATGGGATTGGGAAAGCCATAAGGACCACACTCCACTTTGTCTAGTTTACGGATGGATGAGTAGAAAAATAGGGGAAGGAAACAGACAAAGGCACCCAGTGTTCTTTTTTACTTCAATTGCTCTTTTTCACTTTAATTATTATTCTTGTTATTTTTGTGTGTGTGCTAATGAAGGTGTCAGGGATTGATTTGGGTGACGAATGTACAACTATGTAATGGTACTGTGAAAGTGCGATTTGTTTTGTATGACTGCGTGGTATGTGAATATATCTCAATAAAATGAAGATTTGAAAAAAAATAAAAAATAAACAAGATGAATACAGAGAGAAAAAGCCATGGAAGAAAGAAGATAAAAGCAACAAAACCTGGAAGGGAGGGGAGAGACCCCAGGCAAAGCTTCAGTACGCCTTTCCACGTGGCAGAGGAGCCGAGGATTGCCAGCAGCTAGTCTCCAAAGGGAAAGCACTGCTTTGGTGATGGCTTGATTTGGACATTTTCATGGCCTCAATACTCTAAGCTTGCAAGCTAATAAATTTCCATTGTTTAAGGTAAAAAAAAAAAATGAATCCGAGCCCTGGCACCTGTGCTTCCTTTACCTTTCTGTACGTCAGTGCCCTCATCTTAGGGTAGGATTGCCGTGAAGATTAAATGAGAACTTATGATATGTAAAGTACTTAGGACAGTGTTATGGGTTGAATTGGGTTCCCCCCAAAAAACATATGTTCAAGTCCTAAGGGTTGAATTTTTGTCCCCCAAAAAGACTTGTTGAAGTCCTAACTCCCAGTCCCAAGAATGGGAACTTATTTGGAAATGGTGTCTTGGACAACGTGGTCAAACTGGATTGGGATGGACCCTTATCCTTGTCTTTATAGAAAGGGGAGAATTGGACACTGGGGAGATGGCTCTGTGACAACTGAGGCTGAGATCAAAGCCCAAGGATTGCTGAAAACTTACCACAGTCTAGAAAGAGGCAAGGAAGAATTCTCCCCTACAAATTTTGGACTTCTAGCCCCTGGAACTGAGAGACTATAAATTTGTGTTGCTTTAAGCCATTCAGTTTCTGGTACTTTGTTAAAGCAGTCCTAGAAATTAAAAAGACAGTATCTGGAACAAAATTAGTACTGCATGTATGCAAAGTATTCTAAAACTGGGAGCTCTTTATCTCTTTCTCTAAATCATTTATAGACAGGGTCAAAACGGGTGCTATTAACAATTGCAGTGGGTTAACCATCATAAACTGGGAGTATCTCAGGCAAACTAAGATGCATGGCCATCTTACTTACAGAATATATATCCTTAATTTATTAATATAGCAATACATAAATGAGAAAGGCTAGTTGAGGAACAATTTGTATAGCATGATCTTATTTTATTTGTGTCTGTGCTACAGAAAATTAACAGAAAAAGATCTGGAAAAATATCATACATGTTATACAGTTTGTTAATTCTGGCATCCCTGGGAAGTGGAAAGAGCAGAAAAAGGGAGCATTGGCCAATTTCACTTTCTACTTTGTATATTTCGAAAAATGTTCCAAAAAATTCAATAAGTATGTTGTATTTTTGCAATTAAAATGTAAAGCATAATAACAACAATAAAGATATGTTCAAATTAAAATGGATGCTGCAAAATAAAAAAATACTCAAAGATCAAACTTTTGAGGGAAAAGATTATACAAAATTATATTTCAATCTAAATTATTCTTCAGCCTATTACACACAACTGGAGACATACGTTTAAATTTGTTACAATTAGCTAAATTGGTCCCTATTGGTGGGAGAGGGTACAGTTTTATGGGCATATTCTTCAGCAGCTCAATTCTTAGGATTTCTGTAGAATTTAAGCTGTCAGTAACTGATGGCTTATCAAACCTGAACTGGTTATCTTTAGGAAAAAAGGGCACTCCTGTATGTGTTTAGTGTTGTGGCACAGAAACTGCTTGTTTTGCACTTTTCCTCTTCTTCTTTTTAGTGTTACATTTCCTTCCCACTTTTGAAAGTTTTATCATGGCACATTGCTGCTCAGCTAGAGACTACATTTCCCAGCATTCCTTGCAGTTGGGTGGCCATGTGACCAAGATCTAGCCAATGGGATGTGAAATGTGCAACTTCCATGTCACGGGCTCCCCATGGACGGGACACAGACAAGAACAGCTTCCTAGGGGTTGCAGGAGCAATGCAATAGAAAGAACCTGAGTCCCTGCACTAGTCTGTGGAGCAGAGCTTCCCCACCATGCAGTGCTCACCTCTGAATTCTATTTCACTCTTTTTTGGATCCTTTTTTTGTACCCTATAGTAATAATGACAGTGCGAGATTACAGTAGCCTTGCTAGTCCCTGGAATCTGGTTGTCATGTGTATGTGTAGCTACATACGCAGGATGGAAGTGTAGGAAGGTGGGTGGAGAAAAAGGGAGTGGGAAGTACCATTTGTTCCATCTCACCTTACGTTCTGGATGGTTGACACTTCGCTGTTGAGGGAGGAAAGTTTCCTTTTCAAAATCCAAAGGACCAAGAGAAAAAACACTAAATTTGCCTACAGGAACGACACAGACGGTACAGAATGCAAGTTAAAATATGTACCACCCTGCACACAACTCCCACCTTCTTGTGCATGGATTTGAATTGGTAGCAGGTGGAAAATCAAACCATGGAACCGAGAAAATGTATGTTCCTCATGCTGTCTCACACCCAGCACTTCTCCTTCAGTAGAGAATGTTGGATCCACATACTTACACAGATAATGGCACAGACGGGGCCAAGGAAACCCCAGATGAATCCCTGCTCCAGCTGGAGCCAGCAGCTGGGAAAAAAAGGAAAAAAGATGCAAAGAGAGATCAGCAAAAGCACATGAAATGAACATGAAGTGACATCTTTCCTAATACAGGATCACTCCTCCTGAAAATATCAGCCAATGACAATCAAGACTTTGAGTGTGCCCCACCACGTATTGGCATTATGTTAACTATTTTACAAGGACATTCCTGTTGAATTTTCACACCAGTATGGTGAGGTTGGGGCAACCATTATGCCCCTTTTCATAGCTAGTGTCTAACTGCAGAACTTTCCCTCCAAACCCAAGCTCCTAGCGCCACCAGACCCTGCATTCCTGGGAACAGGGCTATAGCTGTTATAGAGGGGAATGTAGAGTGGATTTGATGTATACGTCCCAATCATCATCTATAACATCTGTGCCAGTTTGAATGTATTATGTCCCCAGAATGCATTATCTTTGATGCAATCTTGTGTGGACAGGCATATTAGCACTGATTAGATTGTAATTCTTTGATTGAGTGTTTCCATGGAGATGCGACCCACCCAACTGCAGGTGATAACTCTGATTGAATAATTTCCACGGAGATGTGGCCCTGCCCATTCAGCATGGGCCTTGATTAGTTTACTGGAGCACTATATAAGCTCAGACAGAAGGCGCGAGCTTGCTACAGCCAAGAGGGACACTTTGAAGAGCACACAGGAGCTGAGAGAGGAGCTGCAGCTTATAGAGACATTTTGGAGTGGCCTTTGAAAGCAGTCCTTTTGCTCCTGAGAAGCTAAGAGAGGACAAACACCCCAAGAGCAACTGAGAATGACATTTGGAGCAGCTGCAGCTAAGAGAGGACAAAACACCCCAAGAGCAACACTTTGGAGAACACCATTTTGAAACACAACCTGGGAGCAAGCAGATGCCACCACCTGCCTTCCTAGTTAACAGAGGTTTTCTGGACGCCAATGGCCATCCTCCAGTGAAGGTACCCTATTGTTGATGCCTTACCATGGGCAATTTCTGGCCTTAAGACTGTAACTTTTTAACCAAATAAACCCCCTTTATAAAAGCCAATCCATTTCTGGTATTTTGCAAAATGGCAGCATTAGCAAACAGGAACACCACCACTCCAAAAAGCTTTAAGGAAATATAACTGTCCACGGCCCAGGGAGGGAGCACAGCTTACCGCTCAGGTGTTCCATACAGGTGAGCCCTGGACGCTGCGGAAATGGCCACAATCACAGCCGGGACTCCATAGCCCACGGGGAACATAAGCCATTTGATGAGCCGGTTCGTGCTGGAGTAATTGACCACCGCCAGGTTCCGCGCCGTGAGGAAGAGGTGCAGGCCTTCCAACAGCATCCAGGTGAAGGAGGCCAGGTAGAGGAAGTGCAGGGCACCAGCAACGACGGCGCACAACACCTGGGGGTGCAGCCAGAGCCACCAGGGCAAGGTTACGGGGTGAAGGGTGGCCCCTGGACCTTTCCTCAGCACTGGCGTTGAGTTCAGACTGCCTCATATTAGACTGAGCTATCTTTCTGTTCTTTTTTTCCCTTGCAATTTTATTGAGATAAAGTCAAATATCATATAGTCATTCAAAGTATACAATCAATTGTTCACAGTATCATCATATAGTTGTGCATTCATCAACACAATCAATTTTTGAACATTTTCATTACCCCCCAAAATTAATAAAAAGAAGAATAAAATAAAAGTAGAAAAGAAAACCCAAAACAACCCATCCCTTCTTATTATTCATTTAGTTTTTGTCCCCATTTTTCTACTCATCTGTCCATACACTGGACAAAGGGAGTGTGAGCCACAAGGTTTTCACAATCACATGGTCACACTGTATAAACTATATACCTATACACAGACTGAGTAATCTTTTAAAAGTAAAGGCAGCAGGGTAGGGGTAGGGAATGGGGAATTAATGGTTAACTGGTACAGAATTTGTTTGGGGTGATGGAAAAAATTTGGTAATGGATGGTGGTGACGGTGGCACAATATTATGAACATAATTAACAGCACTGAATTATATATTTGAATGTGGTTAAAAGGGGAAATTTCAGGTTGTATATAGGTTACTAGAATAAAAATCTTAAAAACCCATAGGACTGTACAACACAAACAATGAACCCTAATATAAACTATGGGCTACAATTAATAGTACAATGATGATAATATTCTTTCACCAGTTTCAAAAAGGTACCACACAAATGCAAAGTGTTAATAATAGGGGGGTATATGGGAACTCTGTATTTTCTGCATGATCTTCCTGTAAACCTACAATTTCTCTAATCAAAAAATTATATGCTTTTTAAAAAGTAAAGGCAGAAGAGTTTGGCAGTTTTTGAAAAGTTGTGAAACAGAAGTTTCACTCCTAGATACATTCTCCAAAGTACTGAAAACAGGTGTTTAAACAAAAACTTGGACGTGAGTGTTCATATCAGCACATTCACAGTGGCCAAAAGGTGGAAACCACCCAAGTGTCCATTGAAGGATGAATGGATGGACAAAGTGTGGAACGAATGGGAACAAAATGTGCTCCATCCACACGACAGCATATTATTCAGCCACAATAAGAGTGAAGTCCTGATCTACACTACCATGTGGATGAACCTTGAAGACATTAAGTCAGCAGGAAAGACACAGATACTGTGATTCCACTTATATGAAATATCCAGACTCGGTAAATCCATAGAGACCGAAAGTGATGTGGTCGCCAGGGGCTGGGGGGAGCAGTGACAGCCAATGGATATGGGGTTTCCTTCTTTTGGGGTGATGAGAATGTTCTGGAACTAGATAGAGTTGATGGTTTCACAAAACTGTGAATGCACTAAATGCCACTGAATTGCGTGCTTTCAAATAGCTAATTTTATGTTGTGTGAGTTTTAACTCAATAATTTAAAAAAGACTGAGTAGAAGTTCTTGGGGAAGAGCATTTCGAGAAGACAAACTGTCCCTGTAAAGTTCCTAAGGAGAGAACAGCCTAATTGTTCCAGAAAGAAGTATGGCCAGAGCAGAGTGAAGTGGGGGGGGGGAGTGGAAAGTGACCAGGCTGGGGAGGTGGGAGGGGTTTCCTTTTGGGGGTGATGAGAATGTTCCAGAACTGGATCATGGTGCTAGTTGCACAAACGTCATGAATGTAATCAATGCCGCTGAATTGTACTCTTTAAAATGCTTACAATGGTGAAGTTTATATTACGTATTTTATCACAATAAAAAATATTTTGAACTAAAAAAAAAAAAGCAAAGGCAGTTAATAGTGAACGCAAGCCCTGCCCACCCCGGCACCGCCCTTTCCAACCTCCCCTGGGGCCTAAGGGCCGTTGTCTTAGGGTTCACACCCAGCAAGGCTCTGTGAGCCCAGCAGCCCCTGGGCAGCGCAGGGAGGTCTTTGGGACCCTGCAGGTACCTTGGGCTCCGTTCGGTCGATGGCTGTGAGGAACAGGAGGTGGGCAAAGAAGAGGCAGATGGAGAGCTGCAGGTGGAGTGAGGTGCTGGTGTTGTGGATGGCTTTGCAGAGGAGGAAGGTGAGGGCTGCCAGGAAGAGGCACAGCAGGGAAAGCCCCAGCCCCACGTAGGTGATCACGGTCAGCACGGGATCTTCCTCCTGGGACCCGGCAAAGAGGAGCTCACAGTCAGTCTTTCCTGCTCTGGGATTGTGGCTCTCCCCCTCCTTGGGACTGGGACAACGCAAACACAAGAATGAAGCCCGGGAACAGAGTGTGGGAAACATCTGACAGATTAACATTTGCACTCTTTAAAGTTGGGGGTGGGGGGAGATACTGGAGTAATATCTAAAAGGGTATTTTTTTTTAATTCAATTTTATTGAGATATATTCACATACCATACAATCACCCAAAGCGTACAATCAGTTGTTCACAGCACCATCATATAGTTGTGCATTCATCTCCCCAATTTATTTTTTGAACATTTTCCTTGTACCAGAAAAAGCGAAAATAAGAATAAAAAAAAAAAGGTAAAAAAGAACACCCAAATCACCCCCCCCCCATTTTTCATTAAGTTTTTTGTCCCCATTTTTCTACTCTTCCATCCATACACTGGATAAAGGGAGTGTGATCCACAAGATTTTCACAATCACACCGTCATCCCTTGTAAGCTACATTGCTATACAATTGTCTTCAAGAGTCTAGGCTACTGGGTTGGAGTTTGATAGTTCCAAGTGTTTACTTCTAGCTATTCCAATACATTAAGACCTTAAAAGGATTATTTATATAGTGCATAAGAATGCCCACCAGAGTGACCTCTTGTCTCCATTTTTTTATCTCTCAGCCACTAAAATTTCATTTCGTTTCATTTTGCATCCCCTTTTTGGTCAAGAAGATGTTCTCAATCCCGTGATGTCAGATCCAGATTCATCCCCGGGAGTCATATCCTGCATGCCAGGGAGATTTACACTGAAGGGGGTTTCTTTTGAAAGTGATGAAAATGTTCTAAAATTGACTGTCGTGATGGCTGCACAGCTCTATGAATATGCTAAAAACCATTGAGCTGTGCACTTTAAGTGGGTGAATTGAATGGTATATGAATTATATCTCAACAAAGCTGTTTAAAAAAGTAACTCCACCTTCAAAAAGGAGAACCAAGGCAATGCCCAGCTCCATAGATGGAGTTCATAAATGTTATGATGAGTAAAAAAAAGCAGTTTATGCTTTTAACTTCCTTTTGGCACTCCTACTGCCCTATGTAATAAGAGAATTCAGAGCTTCCCACCAACAGTTCTTTGGGAGTGGGATAGGGATGGCTGGGACGAAAGCCGATGTGTCATCGCCTGCCAAGGTCATCATAAGTTCCTCTGACCCCGTCTCTTGGGTAAGTGCCCGGTCTGACCCCCTGTCACCACCTCTGCTGCTACCGTGAAACCCAGCCACCGTCATCTCTCTCTGGGGCCACTCTTGCTGGTCCACAGTCTGTTCCTGACCCAGGAGCCAGAGGGATTTCTAATGATGTACACATGTAACATCCCTGATGAAAATCCCCCACTGTCTTCCCATTTGCTTTGCAATGGGTTCATATCGTATCTCTCCAATCTCGTCTCATTTCACTTTCTCTCATTTGCTCTGCTCTGTCCACACTTCTTTCTGGAGCACGTCGGATTGTTCTTTCCTCGGGGCCTTTACACATACAGATTCCTCTTCTTGGAATGCTCAACCCTGATACCCTCTTCTACTGACTTTTTTTTTTATTAAGGTGAAATTCATGTAACATATGAATCATTCCAAAGTGTACAATTTATTGGCATGTAGTACATTCACAATGTTTTGCAACCATCACCTCTATCTAGTTCCAGCACTGTCTTATCACCCTAAAAGAAGGAAACCCCATACCCATTACTCTTCAACCCCCTTCCCCCAGCCCTGGCAACCACCAATCTTCTCTCCATCTCTATGGATTTACCTATTTCAGATATTTCACATAAATGCAATCATATGATATGTGGTCTTTTGAATCTAGTATCTTTCACTTATCACAATGTTTTTGAGGCTCATCCAAATGTAGAACTACTAACTCTTAATTTTTTGATTTCAGTTCAAATATTTAATTTTCTTACAGGCCTTTTTGGACCAGTTTATCTAAAGCATCTTGCCTTCCCCAATCTCTCCAGTCACTTGCTCTTTTGCATTTTTTTCCTAACACTTATCGCCATCTGCTAGGGGCTCAGAAAGTGTTTGCTGGAGGAACGACACAATGACATGTTACCTGGTTTGTGTAGGCTACGAGGACAGCAAAACTGGACAGGTGAGTGGTGCTGCACTTAGTGTGACTTTCGTTCGCTTGGATCAGGAAACAGCCATCTGTGGACCAGTGGCTGCCCTCCTTGGTGGTTTTCCAGTAGACACAGATGGTCCTTTCCCTACGGGGGTTTACCTGAAAATAGAATGGGCGTATCATCGCCTTTGTCAGGAGGGACAATTCTGAGAGTGTTGGTCTATGCCTGGGCGCCATATTGGAAAACACATGGGTTAGAGATGATCCAGATAATTCTAACGTTTCTGAAGGTGATAGCTGCCAGGATCTCTGACCTTGTCTTGGGGCTTCTGTATAACTTAAACAGGCCAAAACTCTCTGAGAGCCAGAATTTTATGATGTTTCGTTGGTTTTAGGACCTTGTCCCTCATCACCACTGGAGTCAAACCAAAGCCGTGTCTGAGGCTGACACACCACCTCCCCCTGAAGACTTTCTATTATGGGTTGAACCTTGTTCCCAAAAAGATATGTAGAAGTTCTAATCCCAGGTCCTGTGAGTGTGACCTTATGTGGAAATAGGCTCTTTGAAGACATGATTAGTTAAGATGAGGTCAACCTGGAGTAGGGCAGGCCCTGATCCAATGTGACCAGCATCCTTTCAAGAAGCGAGAAATGTCACACAGATAGGGGAGAAGGTCATGTGTCGAGGGAAGCAAAGATTGGAGAGGGGCAACTATAAGCCAAGCATTGTCCAAGATTGCTGGCAGACTCCAGAAGCTAGAAGAGGCCAGGAAGGATCTTCCCCTACAGGTTTCAAAGGGTGTGTGGCCCTGTGACAACCTCTAAGCCAAATTTCCCTGGTACCCTCTTACCAATTCTGTTCCCAGTTCCTCATAATAGAACACTCCCTCTTCCACTGAGAGGGGTGGAATAGGAAAGACAAGCCACAGGGAGAGAGAGAATAAAATTAGCCTTCAAGCTCTTCCTTTTCTTCTCAGGGCTTCCAGAGTATCACTTCCTGGGTTCTAGGAGATGGTACAGATACTTCTTGTTTGGGGGCCTTGTCTCCTTTGAGTAACCATGGGGCCATCCCCAGACTTTTTCCCACACCCCACTTGCCAAACATGAAAACTCCCGCACCTAGATTTTATGCACTACAAAGAGAAAACCTACATTTCCCTGCTGTTTCCCCATTAACTGCTGTTTTCTTGATAGAATTGAAAGGGAAAGGAGCAAAAGAAGTCTATTATGTGTATTTCTAGCTGTTGGTCCTTTAGCCTTTGGAAACAGCAATTGATTAAATAAACATTTTTTTGATTGAGTTATACAGTCTTAATATCACACTTCTGTGTGAGAGTGAATATTATGTCTCAGTTCAAATTTCACAGATTTCTGAATTACTTTTAATTAAAATAATTCCACACTCTAGAATAGCACTGATCAAAAGAAATATGTGACCCATTTATGCAAGTTAAAGTTTTCTACTTGCCACATTATGAAAGTAGAAAGGTAAAAAGGTGAAGTTAATTTTAATAATATATTTGATTTAACCCATTAGATCAAAAATATTATCCTTCTAATATGTAATCAGTATAAACATTATTATATTTTATGTTCCTTTTCTCATACTAAGCCTTAGAAATATTGTGTATTTTACACTTATAGCATGTCTCAACTTGGACCAGTCATATTTCAAATGTTTGGTAGCCATACGTGGCTCGAGCAAGCTCTTTGGACAGTACAGGTCCAGAACCAGTGGCTGGGATGTATAGCAGTTGTTTGTCTACCTCGTGAAGCCTAAGTAAGCCCAGACTGCAGTTCTGACCCACCTTCAGGTGCTGGAAACTCATGGTGACTGATTTGGAGAGAGAAATGTTCCTTTTGGGTCCAATAGCAGCGCTCACCACATGGGAGTTTAGGTAAATACGATCTTTCTCCGCCATCTCGTCAAAGAAGCTTGCATTTATGATGTTCCCAAGAGAAGAGTATGAGATAAAAGCAACTGCACTGGGACCTGAGGAAATAGAAAGATGGGATCTTTGAAAGTGTCGGCATTCCCAGATGCAAAATGTGGCAAAATGTTAAAATTGGTGGATCTGGGTATCTAGGGGGAAGGGTGTATTTTGGAGCTCTCTGTATGGGTTTTGCATTATTTTCACAGCTGTCCTGTAAATTTGAAATTATTTCAAAATAAAATCTTTAAAGGAAAAAAAAGGCACCATGGGACAATTAAATAAAATACGGTATTGAGAATTAGCAATCTCTTTGGAAAAACTTTGAATAAATAAACAACAAAAGCAAAAAGTAAGACAAAACAAAACACAACAAAATGTGTGACCGTTCTTTCCGCCCCTCTGCCCCCCAACTCCCAAGCAGAATCTTTCTTCCCCACACCTGCCACAGCCCACCGCCATCTCCACACCTGTCCTCAGGTGCCTCCTGGGAAGTTCACCCCACGCTCTTCCTACCCAATTCAAGTCATCCTTCCAAACCCAGCTCAAATCCAGCCTCTTCTCCCCCAACTCCAGTGCTGATGCTTCTTTCTCTGAGCTCGTATTTCTAGAGCAGTCCCTGCCACACTGATGGGAATTTAACCGCCCGCTAGTTGTTTCACGTGAATCAAATCCTATTTTCCCAACAGACTATAGACGCCTGGAGGGCAGCATGTATCTGTCTTTTCAAACTGAGTGTAAAGTTTTCTAGGTTCATCCACGTTGTAGCATGTATAAGAACTTCATTCCTTTTTATGGCTGATAATCATTTCCTTTTTCTCTCTATACGTTCTGTGTATGTGAATCAGATCTAGAAATCAATAAAATAAATGGAAATCCTATTGATCTGTTTAAAAAACTGGAATGCCTCTGGGTTCCAGGAATATGGTGGAAGAACAAACCAAAGTTTCTGCTCTCGTGGATCTTACTTTCTGGGGTGGGAGACAGACAAAAAAAGCCATAAACAAATAAATAAAGGTATATAGCAGAGAGTGATCAGTTCTATAGAGAAACTTAAGCAGTGCAAGGGGACAAAGATTCAGGGGGCTGCTACTTTAGACAGTTTTCAGATAGCAGTTGTGAATGAAATGGAGGGAGGGGGGAATTCCAAGAAGGGAACATAGCAGGGGGAAATCCTTCAGCAAACAACGAGGAGGCCAGTGCCGCTGGGTTTGAGTGAGTTAGGAGAAGGAAAGAGTTGAGGTGGGGAGGGGACCCCAGGGGCAAACTGCAGGGCTTGCTGGGCTGCGGGGAGGGGGTACTTTGGCTTTTGGTTCAAGCCCAGTGGAAAACCATTGAGAAGTTTTAAACAGGGGAGAGCTGTAAATTGACGTACTTTTTTTTTTTTCCACACACCAAACATTGGTGGCATTTATTTTACATACAACAACATGCAACCTGATATAGTGGTTAGACTGAGACCTACACAGGGTGCTATTGAATTTTTTAATTAGATATTTTTTGTAGGTTTACAAAAACATCATGTAGAAAATACAGACCCATATACCCCTCCTCACACACACAGTTTCCCCATTATCAACACTTTGCATTGGTGTGATACTTTTGTTACACTGGATGAAACAATGTTATTACAATTATACCAGCAAATTATTAACCCATAGTTTACATTAGGGTTTGCCATTAATTGATTTTCATGACTCCAGGTTAGAAAAAAAAGTCTTCTGTTCACATATTCTTTCATATCCCTTCATCTCTTGAGCCATTAATCAAAGACAACACTGGATTTTATTTCTAATTGCATTGCTTTGT
This sequence comes from Choloepus didactylus, assembly GCF_015220235.1. Classification (NCBI taxonomy): domain Eukaryota; kingdom Metazoa; phylum Chordata; class Mammalia; order Pilosa; family Megalonychidae; genus Choloepus; species Choloepus didactylus. The sequence goes on from NC_051331.1 coordinate 8,702,723, forward strand.
AATATGAGAGAGCCTCAGATAATCTGCCTTAATGCCTCAGTTTTATGACATAATTGGGAACAAATCGTTCCATAGAAATGAGCTTTGCAGATGAACGAAGATAACCAAAGTGGCCAGAAGTTTTGGATGTAAATCTTTATAGAAGCAAGAAGAGGTTTCCTCTTTCTTAGTTATAATGGACCCATGATTGTAAATGAATTTTCCCCTTGCATACTGATTGATAAGTTCCTTGGAAAGCAAAGGTCTTTATCCCTGGATTTGTGTGGGATGTCTTTCTCCTTGCTGGCGGACACATACTTTAATAGAATAACATATTGGTATTATATGATATATAATAATAGAATAACATTGATATCATATATTAATATATAATTTATTGTGTATTAATAGGATATATACATTATATATATATACACACATACAGCATGTGATAATATATTATGAGCATATTTCTGTGTCAATAAATATTCATTTTTCTTTATGGCTGCTGAGAAGGCTGCATTGCAAAGAAGCCATATAGGGTGTGTTTAGGAGTATGGGTTTCTAGGTTTGAATACCAGCTTTGCCACTTAGTAGCTGTGCAATTCACCCTAGTGGACAAAATCCCTCCACCGGCCTCTCTAATAAGTCTTCTTTGGGGTCAGAAGTAGGAGATTCACTTCCGTTTTTCTGATTTAATGGCACTTTCCATTCATCAGAATGAAACAGCTGTAGGTGGTTGGAAAACAGCCTCAGGTGGCGGATCAACCTGTCATGCTTAGAAATTGCTTTCTGTTTTGAAACGAAATATTCCGGTGTAAGAGCAAAATCACGAACAGAAAGGAGAGGCGTGGTGATGGCGGTTTCCAAGGTCGACCCCGTGGCACGGGGGTATTTATACAGGTAGCAGAATTCGTGTGGTTTTACATCCTAATTTGTGACTGTGCCAAGTTCACACCTGGTGTCTTCTTATAATTTTAATAGCAAACTCCCCTCACTCTTAAATGCCACCAATGTTTGGTGTGTTAAAAAAGACTCTTAAAAGTTGTCCCCATTTGGGTGGTAAATTACAAAGTCACTTTAGAGCAGTTTACCAACCAGGGCAATTCTTACCCCTCTAAGGGACACTGGGCAAGGTCCGGAGATAATTTTGGTTGTCACTCCCAGGGGGATGGTGCTGGCATTAGTAGGTACAGACCAGGGATTTTGAACATCCTACAATGCACAGGATGGCTCCCACCACAAAGAACGAGCCAGCCCCAGAAGTCAGTATTGCTGGGGTTGGAAAATCTAGCTTTAGACATTGCCAGAAGGACAAAGAGATGTTCCTTTATGAGCTTGTCATGTGTCCATCAGTTGGTTCTTTTTTCTCATTAGGAAAGTCGAGACCACAACCTAAGTGCCAATTTAATTTAAAGAGCATTTGTCACTGTTTTCCAGGTCTTGTGCACTTGAGGGTGACTATAGAAAGAATTCATCATCTCCACCCTTAAGAGATCCTAGCACAATGCTTCTAGATAGTTTCAACACAACAAGACAACCCACTGAATGCCAGGAAAAGGTAGGTTCAAGATGCTAGGGGCAGACAAAGGAGGGAGGTCCTCATCTGGTGCTGTGATGAAAACGGGCAATCCTGGAGGCATCATGGAGGAGGTGACACTAGAGCTGTGTTGTGAGAAGAGTAAGAGTTCACCCAGAAGAGTGATGGTGGGCATTCCTCGCAGGGGAATAGCCAATGCAAAGATTCAGAGGTGGGAGATGGCAGGACCCATCTGCAGAACAGCAAATAGTCTGCTTCTGGGCACTGATATGCCAGGTTCTCTTCGAGGCACAAGTCCTCATATCAGTATAGATAGTGTATGTTAAAAAAAAATTTTCAAGTGAATTGTATTTAGTGCCATTTAATATGTTCACAATATAGTTTAGCCACCACCTCTATCTAGTTACAAAACTTTTTCGTCACCCTAAAAAGAGATCCCATACTGTTAAGCAGTCACCCCCAATCTGCTTTCTATCTCTATGGATTTGCCTATTCTGGACATTTCATACAAATGCATTCATACAATATTTGTCCTTTTGTGTCTTGCTTCTATCACTTGGAAGCTTTCAAGGTTGATCCTTGTAGCGTGAATCAGAACTTCATTCCTTTTCATGGCTGAATAATATTCCACTGTATGGATGGATCCCATTTTGTTTATCCATTTATCCATTGATGGACACTTGAATTGTTTCTGCTTTTGGTTAACACTCTAGAACAGTCTTCATCCCAATTAGGAATTCACACTTCAGGGCCAATTAGCTTTAATCAGAAAGGCCACATTTGAGAGATGGCAACTACAAACACCTCAGGTTTGAGTTGCCAGATGTGCATGTTCCCAGCTGAGGTTGAACAAGCCCACTCTCTGCCTTCTTGTTTCAGCTGTCATACTGTAAACAAGTGTCCTTCTCGTGCTATATTTAGTGCAGTGTTGTTCCCATTTTGGGGCTTTTCCTTGGTGATTTCACCTTTTAAAATGCCCCCCCAAGCATAGTGCTTAAGTGTTGTCTGCTGTTCTAAGTGCAAAAAGGCTGTGACATACCTTATGGGCAAAAATACCTGTGTTAGATAAGCTTCACTCAGGTAGAAATTATAATGCCATTGGCTGTGAAATTCAGTGTTAATTAATCAAATGTATGTATTAAATAGGGTGTCTGTTCCAGTTTGCTAATGCTGCCAGAATGCAAAATACCAGAAATGGATTGGCTTTTATAAAGGAGTTTTATCTGGTTACAAATTTAAAGTTCTACAGCCATCAAAGTGTCCAAACCAAGGCATAAACATGAGTATAACTTCACTGGAGAAAGGCCAATGACATCCGGAAAACCTGTCAGCTCCAAAGTCATGTGGCTGGCATCTGCTTGCTCCCAGCTTGCATTTAAAAAATGGCGTTCTCCAAAATGTCCCTAGGCTTAGCTTCTCAGGGCAAACTCTGGGCGACTATCTCCAAAGCATCAGCAAAAGTCTGCTTTCAACGGCTGTCTCCAAAATGTCTCTCTGAGCTGCTCTCCAAAATGTCAGTCTCAGCTGCTCTGAGTGCCTTCTGTTTGTGAGCTCTTTTATAGGACTCTAGTGATTAAATCAAGACCCACCCTGAATGAGCGGGATCCATATCTCCATGGAAAAAATTTACTCAAATGTTTCACCCACAGTTGATTGCATTACATCTCCATGGAGACACTCAATCAAAAGATTCCAACTTAATCAACACCAATACATCCGCCCCCACAAGATTGCATCAAAGAACATGGTGTTTTGGGGGACATAATACATCCAAACCAGCACAGTGTCTTTAAACAGAAACACACATAAAACAAGGTTATATATATTGGTTGATGAAAATTTTATGACCAGAGGCTTGCAGGAACTTAACTCTGTATTTTCCCCCAGGGGCAATGATTCAGAATTTGCTAATTCAGTGTTCGAGGTGATGTTTTAGAACATAACTACTATGAATAATGAAAATCCACTGTATCCATCAAAAAAGAACCAAATGGATATGGGCCATTTCAGCACAAGGCCTCATGGCAACTTCATGAAGTAGGTTAATTATTATGGTAGTGTCTTTGACCATCTCAGACTTGTGGACCATTTCAGAAGGATGTAAGACCTGCTCCTGTCACCTCCCTGCCCTTCTCTCCCCCCACTACTCCTTTCCTCTCTCCCTTTGCTCCAGGTGTACTGGCCATTTTGCTGTTCCTTGAATATGCCGGGCACATGTCTGCCTTAGGACCGCTGCACCTGCTGTCCCTGCTATTGTAAACACTCTTTTTCTAGATAACCACATAGTTGGTTCCTGGCATTCTTTGGGTTTCTGTTCAGACATTGAGGGCTTTCTCTGATTGTGTATAGAAAGCTCTCCCCCCACTGCCACTCTGTATCCTGCCACTCTGCTTAATTATTCCTCAAAATGCCTGGCAAATTAATTATATTTAATTAATGGACCATCTCCCTCAACTAGAAGTAAGTTCCATGAGAACTGATGCTTTGTGTGTTTGTTCATCCAACAGAACAGCATCTAGCACCTAATAGATGACAGATGATCAATAAACATCCATTGAATTGAATGAAGAGCACACCAGCATCTGCCTTTTTTGTGTCTAAAGCTTCAGGATGTGTGGGGCCCCCTTCTATTTCTTATTCACAATAGCTGTACCTGTGTCAGTCACAAAAATTATGTCACTGATTTCTATTTGTGGTTGGTTAATGTGGCTGGATGGCCTCTTTCTATGGTGTAGAGTCAGGGCTGGAAAGTGGCTGCCCAGTCAAGGACTACATTTCCCAGCCTTCCTTGCTTCCAGGAGGAGCCATGTGACTGGTTTTGGCCAACAGGATGGAGTGTTGCTTCCAGGTCAATGATGTAAGACATGGGTGTGTCTTCTTTTCATAAATGAGTGAAGAGGATTCTAAGTTCCTGGGGTATGGCAGAGCCACAAGATAAATGGGGTTTGGGTCCCCAAATCTCCATGTGGAGGAACGCTACCCATCAACCAAGAATATCCCCATGGGATTGTTAAATGGGCAAAAAATAGGCTTGTATTATGCAAAGCAGCCAAAACTTTGGGGCACATTTGTTACAGTGGCTAATGTGACTAGCTAAATGAGTTTCCAACAGTAACATCTCTTGATATTTTGGTATCTTATCCAGTCACCACCCAGCTAATCTTAGATTTTTCACCTCCTATGGGCCCATCAAATGTGTGGAAACACATTTTAAGAACCATTGTCCTTGGGCTATTCTGCCCTGGAGAAATTCTCAGCCTCCTCACCTGATCCCAAACAGTTTTTCTTCTAGCCTAGGAGCTCCTAAAAGAGACCCAAGGGCCAAACTGGGCTGCAGGTGTGTTTTGTTTGACCTGCACTTCCAGCTTTTGCACACCCTCTCTGTAAATTGTGAATTACAGAAGAAGGTGGTGACAAGGCAATGTGAAATTATGTAACTGCAGCCTCTGCTCAGCCCATCCTCAAATGGAGGCAGTTTCAGGTTCTTATCTTCATGGATGAGGCAGGCGGAGTGAAAGGAAGTAATTGCCTCATGCTCAGTTTCTCGGTTAGGCATGTGGCTAGCTGTCTACATTTTGTCATCTTTATTTTATTGTCTTTACTTTTGGTGCTAGTACAGGTGAACCATACCCCACATTTATGTGATTGAATTTAATAGACCCCATAGCAGTTATAACCATATATAGTTAGAATAAAAGTGTTCTTTCCAGATTTAAAAATTGGACGTTTTCATACAACCCCCCCCACACACCAATTTTTGGTTTCTCTTGTAAAATAAGAATATCTGGTAACACTGGGGACAATTAATAATAACAGTTCATTCCTTTTTCACATGGGCTGTAGCAGATGCCATGGCCACCCTGTCCACATCTCCTCGGCATTCTCTACTTCTTTATCTGCTGATAGCCTACTGCAAGCAGCTGTAACTCTATGCCCGGGACTTTCTCTGGGTGATTATGCATTTGACTTCACATAGAACAGGCTGGAAGTCCTCTGGAAGATCCCTCAACCAATTATGGAAGGGAGTTCCATCTCCTTGATTGGGATCACTCGGTGAAATTGAGCCCCAATTGTCCCAAAAGTAACCTGCGTTTCAACACACCTATAGGCTGCTTTCCCTTCCCTGTCTCACTTCCCTTCTCCCCTCTTGATGCTTCCTGGGAATCACCTCCCAATGAAACTCCTTACACTTGAATTCCTTATTCTTACCCCAGCGACTGCTTCTGGATAAACCCAAAGTGAGACACAGGTGGAACTGCCCCCCAAATGGCAAAGACATCTCTTCCTTGCTGAAGAATAAAAAACCTCCAGCTTTGAAAAATGCCTTTTCTTTTTTTAAAAGGGAAAAAACTCGAATGACAGTTTTAGGGTAATAAAGCCATTAGGCAGGAGCCTGCTGGGGTTCCCCACCCGACTCACATAATGATATTCTCTGTGTGAAGGGTTCTAAACGAAGCCGCCATGAGTACCTTGTGTGTTTCCCTGGATGACGTCATCGCAGTGGATGTCCATTGAGTTCGCATCGGTGTTCAAGCTGAAAATCCTTCTTCCCTCTGAACAATTGTTACTAACAACTCGAGTTTCAATAGCTGATAAGAAAAGCAATAGGCAAGCTTACTGATAGTATAAGAAGCTTTAAAAATGTCAGAACAACATGAACTGCTCACACTTACCAAATGTCTAGGATGCGCCAAGAACTGGACCAAGGACCCTGTTCAAATAATCTCAGCCTCATACAACCCCACGGAGCCTACACAAATCATCTCAGCCTCATACAACCCCACGGAGCCTACACAAATCATCTCAGCCTCATATAACCCCACGGAGCCTACACAAATCATCTCAGCCTCATATAACCCCATGGACCCTATACAACTTATCTCAGCCTCATACAACCCCACGGACCCTATACATATCATCATAGCCTCATACAACCCCATGGACCCTATACATATCATCATAGCCTCATACAACCCCATGGACCCTATACATATCATCATAGCCTCATACAACCCCATGGACCCTATACATATCATCATAGCCTCATACAACCCCATGGGGAAACGTTATAAAAGGGGGAACCTGAAGTTCAGAGGTTGGGTAAGATGTCAAGTCTTGAAACCAAGTTCTTAACCAACACCCTGTAACACAGCACTTTTGAAGCAACAATTCTATTTCTAGGAATTTATTCTCAGCAAAGAATCATGGACGAGAGGGCAGATTTAGCTGTAAGACAGTTCATAGCAGCATAGGTAATGGTGAAAAATGGGAAGTTATCTAGATGTCCAATGAGAAGTAATTGGTTAAATAAATGATGGCACAGCCCTCTAATGGGGGAACCATGCTTCCAATCAAAATGGACTGATGGAAGAATTGAGACCAAGAAACAAGTTTATTAAAATATTTAGCTTAAGAAGCAGATGGCAGCAAAGGGGGCTGTGAGGTGGTGGTTGTTGGAGTTGAGTGATGGGTTCTTATTCTGTTCTCTTTTCTTTTCCATGTGTTTTTAAAAAGTTTAAAAAGTAGGTAACAAAATAAGACATAAACAATGATGCTGTTTTTATATAAATTTATATAATAAAGCATGGAAAGACTGAATAATCATGATAGCAACTGTCAGCTGCAATTCTGAGTGCATTGCATGTACAGTAATTATCCTCATTTTACAAATGAAAAGACTGAATACCAGGGAGGTGAGGCAATGGGCCAAGACCAAATAATTAGGACATGCAGACATTGGGAGAGTCAAGTTACTCGTAATCTGGAAAATTGTTTCATTTAGAATGGAAAGGTCCAGATTTGTTTCAAGAGAAAATTAGGCATTGGATTTTCAAAATCCTACCTGAAAGTCAAAATCCCAGATCACGGATTAGACACCATTGGCAACTTTTTTTTTTTAAACCCTTTATTGAGGTGTAATTGATGTGCAATGAACTGCACATATTTAAAGCGTACAATCTGATGTTTTTTTGTTGTGTGTATACAGCCGTGAACCATCACTATCATGAAGATGGTGAACATTTCCATCATCCCCAAGAGTTGCCCCCCAAATCCCTCATGCCCCATTGTCATCTGACATCCCTCCTCCCACCCCTCCTGCACCGTCAGTATTGATCTGCTCTCTTTTACTATAGATTAGTCTGCAGTTTTCTAGAGTTTTATCTAAATGCACCCATGACATGTATTTCTGATTTTATTTTGGTAATTGTGCAGTCCAGACCCTGGTTGGTAACCCACATTGAGTGCTAGGTCCTCACGTCTCCTTACCCATGGTTTTGTTTCGGATTTTCTGGATTTTTTGCTCTGGAGCTATCAGAGCAAGTTCCAGAGCTGTTGACTCCACATCCTGGAGAATGAATGTAGCCCTGGATGCAATTTCACTCTTCTCTCCTGTTCCCCATAGAGTATTATTGGTGAGAAACGACTCTAATCCATCAACAATCTGTTGCAGCTTTGAAGACATAAAGAATTAAAAAAAATAAATCCAATCTGTCAGTTCCCACACCCCTGAGGGACAGTAGAGAGCACAAGAAAGCAGACTCTGGAGCCAGACGATGTGGGTTCAAATCCCGGGTCCACCACCCACTGGCTGTGCAACCTTGGGCAAGTCATTTCATTACTCTGTGCCTCAGTTGCCCCCACTTCATAGGGGTTTAGGAGGATTAAATGAGTTAAGAGTTGCTAAGCTTTCAGAAGAATGTCTGGGCCTGGTAAATATGATGTAAAGGTTAGTTAGGGAAATGGCAAAGTTGCTGGAAATAGACCAGGGAACCTCTGGGCAGGGGGACATTGGGCAATGTCTGGAGACATTTTTGGTTGTTATGCTACCGACATCCAGTGAGTGGAATCCAGGGATGCTGCTGAACACTCTACAATGCACAGGACAGCCAAACGTCAGAGAATGATGGGCTCCAATGTCATTAGTGCCAAGCGTGGGAAACCTTGAAATAGACTCTAGCTGGCAATTTTAAATCAAGAAATTTACCTGTGAAGGAGAACAAAGAGATGGGCCAGTGACTGGACAAGAAGGGTCAAATTGAGGTCTTAAAAACTGTAATATTTAAGCAAGATAATAGAGACAGATGGTAGATTACAGATTACCAGGAGCAGGAAGCGGTAGTTATAGCTTAATAGGTGCAGAGTCTCTGTTTGAGATGATGAAAAAGTTGGGGTTATGGATATTGGTGATGGTAGCACAATATTGTGAATGTAATTAAAACCATTAAATTATACACTTGGGAGCGGTTAAAATGAGGAATCTTGAGTTATGTTTATGCTATTATAATAAAGAGCAAAAAATTAATATAGGTGATTTGAAAGATCATTTTATGATTATTATTATTTTTTGTTGAATTCCATATCCTTGTACTATCAGCAGCACCTGGCAACCTGTTAGACATGCAGAATCTTGAGCCCTCCCAAGTGTACTTTACCAAGGCCCCGAGGAATTCATGAGCATGTTAAAATACCACATAGTTGACCATATGGGCTGCCAATAACATCCTAGATATACACCTCAAAGGAATTGAAAACAGGGACTCAAAAGATACTTGTATGCCAATGTTCATGGCAGCATTATTCACAATTGACAAAAGCAGAAAAACCCAAGGGTCCATCAACTGACAAATGGATAAAACAAAATGTGGTCCATCTGTACGATGAAATATTATTCATCTGTAAAAAGGAAGGAAGTTCTGAGGTGTGTCACCACATGGATGAATCTCAAAGACATTAGGTTAAGTGAAAGATGTCAGGTACAGATGAAAATATATTGTATGAGTCCATTTCTATGAAATACGAAGAATAAGCAGATTCGTAGAGACTGAAACTAGATTAGAGGTTACCTGGAGCTAGAGGGAGGGGTGAAGGTGGAGTTATTGCTTAATGGGTGCAGAATTTCTGCTTGGGGTGACGGAAAATTTTGGTAATGGATGGTGGTGATGGTTGTACAACATTGCAAATTTAATTAATGCCACTGAATTGTACGCTTACAAATGGTTAAAATGACAAATTTTATGATACAGACACACACACACATGTATATATATTTCCATGATAAGAAAGGAAGAAGGGGAAAATGGATATTGTAGAACAGTTAAGAGAGAGAGACTAAGAACGTGCTCTTAAATAGTAATAATCATTTAGAGTCTGTAAACCGACTCCGAATTTTAACAAAGAGAATAATCCAGGACTCCAAGAACCTGTAGTCTGGTTCTTGCTCTAGAATGGGTTCTTGCCTTTCTCTCTTCACTCCCTGACTCTTACCCTGCTCTACTCCAGCAGGATGCTGGAATGTTAACTGAGAAAAGAATAAATGTTCATCTTTTATAAGCCATTGGCTCTTTGGGTCTCTTGTTGCAGCGGAGTAGCCAACTCAAGTATACCCTCTTAGTCTGTCTTTCTTGGTCTGGGGAAGATCTCTGTTTTTAGACGGCAGCATCCTGCTCTAAATCCACCCTGATCTGCTAATTTGGGGTTTTGTAAATCATTGTTACCCTTCTGTGTTCCAGGGCTCAGCCCCCACTCACCTCTTTCTTGACTTCGGTTGGTTGCGTCTGTGAGGTGATGTCTGCAAAAGATGAAAAGGGAAAGTGATTATTAGAACTGAAAGTGAGGCGGTGGAGGGGTGGGAAGGCAACTTGAGTAGCCTTTGCATATTTTTGTGAATGTGGTTGAAAGGGGAAGTTTAAGGTCAAAATGATTTAAGTTATTAAGGAAAAAAAGAGAAGGTTCGGAAGGTCTGAGCCTGCTCGCTTTGTCCTTTTTGGGGATTGGAGTCTGAGTTCCTCATCATGGTTTAGAATGATAGTCCTCAACCGTGGACAATATTGCTCCCCCAAGGATCATTTGGAGATGTCTGAGGACAACTGGGGAGGGTGCTACTGGCAGCTAGTGGGTAGATCCAAGGATGCTGTTTGATGCCCCACAATGTGCAGGGCAATCACCCCACAACCAAGAATTGTTTGGCCCAAATGTCAATAGAGCCGCAGTGGAGAAATCCTGGCATAGATGGAGCAGAAAAGTGCAAGGTCCATATTTTTCAATTTAGTCTTGGCTGGAAATTATAACTGAAACGGCTGAAGATACAGAAAATTGGAAACCCCAGGTTTTAAAATTCAGCCTTGGCTGGGAATTATGACTGAAACAAAGCTGTCACTTTTCAGTTATCAGCTGTTACTGAAAGCCTTCCGTTGCTTCTGGAGCTTTACGAGGACAGCCAATCTCTATTTTAGGAACATGAGGAAAGGTTAGCAAATATTTTCCTGCATGTTATCATCAGACTGAGGTTAAATCTATACTCATTCCACAGTTTGATTTTCAGCTGAGTCTGCTAAAATAGGCAAGGAGCTTCCTTATAATATTAAAGATTTTATCTTCAGAGTTCAGATTTGTAGCCCTGACTCTAGAATATGTTTGTTTATAGCAAACCACATTTTTGGTCAAAAACTTTGCTTGCAACTGAAAGTTGCAAACTTTATCATAGGGAGTTACTTGGATCCATCAACCTTGGTGATAATTAACCCCAGATGGACTTGATGTGTATAAAAGGACTGTGCAGAAGATCTTAGAATTAGGAAAATAACCAAGGGATTTTCCTTTCTTGTAAAATAAGGTGAGTTTAACTGAATCCAGGTGAACCTCAATCTGTTTGTACATTGCCAATAGAGTTGCCTAGTAAAAGACTCATTCACTTTGGGTTTAATTACATTTATTAATTAGTTAATTAATTCTGCAACTATTTATTGAAAGTGTGAGCTAGTGATGAGGAGCATGGAGAGAGCTTATGGTTCAGCATCCCCCACCCCATGCATTTTTCTCTGATCTCCCACACTTGAGCCCCAGGTTCCCATTTGGAGCTCACACAGCTCCAAGACATTTATTCACCATTGTGTGAACTTCAGCTCTGGGGAAAATGGGAATCTGGTCTTGGAGCCTTCAGGACCACCTCCCATGGGTAGGAAAAAAATACTATTGCTATTAAAAAGGAGCCTGAGCTTTCCCATGACTTTTCTAGCTGGAGCAGTTTTTTTTTTATTCTCATATGCAAGAATATTTGTTACATCATTGTTTGCAATAAATAAATATTGGAAAGAATCTAAATATCCATCGATAATTGAATTGATAAGTAAATCTATAAGTAATAGATAAGCCATATGCATATTTATATGATGGGATGTTACGCCATGGTTAACAAGATCTTTTTGTATAAATATGGCTAGATCTCAAAAACAATGTTGAATGAAAATGGAGCTGTGATTTTAACCATTTTTAAAAAATCAGGTGAATGAATGGTAATATTAGCAAACACTCATAGGCACTTTCCTAAGAGCTTTATATGTAACTATATTGTTTAATTCTATAATAGCTGTATACAGTAGTTATAACCATGACCCCTATTTTACAGGTAGGGTGGAGAAAAGTTGCATAGATGTCTGAGGACACTCTGCTGGGAGTTGTCTCCAGGATTCAGGTACCATGTTTGTAACCATTCTGCTCTGCTGTCTGTTGAAGCTAAGGATGCATCTGACAGAAAATTGCACTCCCACACAAAAATCACATGGAACAAATGTTGAATGCCTCTTTACATGCATTGTCTCATTTAATTCTCACAACAACCCCTTGAGTTCCCGAACTTCCATCTTTCTTTGGTTCTTTTCTTTCCATCATCTATTTCCCTCTGGAAAATAGAAACATGCTCTGGTCCCACAACAAGAACATCTTTTTTTTTTTTTTTTTTTTTTTTTTTTGTGGCAGACTCAACCAAAAATGGTGAAAAGAGACGAGAAAACAAGGATTTTCTTACTCTGACAAGTGTTTTCACTGGCATCCTTGAATTCTGTTTTCCCAGAAAGGAGTTTGTATCCAGAATCACAGCGACATTGGAAATCTCCTTCGGTATTATGACATTTAGCCTTTACTCCACAGTATATGCTGTAGGGCGGCTTACATTCATCAATATCTGAAACACAAAGGAGAAATTAATCCTTCATTCAACAAAGATTAATTGAACATCTACTATATGCCAGAGTTGTGCCCCTTTTCCCAGGATCTGTCCTGGCTTTCCAAGATGACTCAGTCTAGGTAATGGTTATCTTTTTTCTTTCCTTTCCTCGTTGACTTTGGTTGGGTTCTCCAGGAAGCAGACCTTGAGACAAGGATTCAAGTGCAAGTGATTTATTTGGGAGGTGATCCCAGAAAACACTGGAAGGGAAGTGGTGAAGTAAGTCAGGGAAGGGAAGGCAGAAAACAAAAAGTTTGTAATCAAGCAAGTTTTAACTGGGAAATTGGGGCTCGATTCCTTTGGGGACTTCTTGGAGACAGTGTGGAACGCACGCCTCAGAGTCACCCCACCTGAGGAGTGAGGGAGCTGGAGTATTTATCCACTAACTCTCATTATGTATTTATTAGATGGCTATTTCCTAAAGATAAAAGAAAGACTCAGCCCTTAGAGTTTGAGAGGGAGAGAGACGAGGAAGATACCAATGACCAGTTGCTGAGGAAAGAGTTTAATTAGATGGAGGGTGCTATGGAAACAGAGGTGGGGTGTGTTATTTCAGCCTGGGCAATCCTAAAAGGATCTTTTAGAAGATTCTTTTGAGCCTTTTCTCTTCCCTTGTTAGATCCCGTCCAGGATCATGTATTGCATTTCCTTGTCATTGTCCCTTTAGTTGCTCTTTCTTCTGGTTTTAAATTGTGGGAACATAAATACAATGTAAACTTTCCCATCTCAGCCATTCCCAAGCACACCACTCAGTGTGATTAATCACATTCACATTATTGTGGTACCCTCACCGCCTTCCATTACTAAAACTTTCCCATCTCCCCAAATAGAACTCCTATATCCGTTATGCATTAGCTCCCTATTCCCCTTGCCCCCTGTACTTCTGGCAGCCTGTACTCTAATTTCTGTCCTTACGAGCTTCAATATTCACCAATATTTTCTTTGTAGTTACCATAGGGCTTACGTTTAACATTCTAAATCTGTAACAATCTCGTTTGCTTTGATAACACTTAATTTCAATATCCACAAACTATGTTTCTATACCTCTCTGTCCCCTCACTTGCATGTAGTTCTTGTAACAAATTATATATTTATACATTATGAGTCCCAAACCACTGATTTATGAGAAGATTCTTGATCAATGAGCAATGATTATACGGATGATTGGAGGTGGGCAGGAGAGGGGATTTCAGGCAGAGGGAGTTGCAGGCAAAAAGACATGGAGGAAATGTGACACACACACACACACACACACACACACACAATGGAATACTAATCAACTGTAAAAAGGAATGAAGTCCTGATAACATTCAACAACATGGATGAATCTTGAAGCCATCACATTGAGTGAAATAAGCCAGACACGAAAGGACAAATATTGTATGTCCTCACTGATATGAAATAATTAGAGTAAGTAAACTCATAGAGCCAGATTCTAGAACATAGATTACCAGGGGATGGGCTGGGGATAGAGAATGGGGAGTTAATGCTTAAATTGAACAGTTTCTATTTAGGTTGATCATAGAGTTTTGATAATGAATGGTGGTGATGGTAGCACAACATTGTGAACATATTTAACAGCCCTAAATTTTATGTTTGAATGTAGTTAAAAGGGGGAATTTTAGGTTGTATATATGTTAATAGAATAAAAATTTAAAAATAACAGCATAGGACTATGCAACACAAACATTGACCCCTGTTGTCAATTATGGACTGTAATGAATAGTACAATTATAAAAATATTCTTTCATGAATTGTAACAAATGTACCACACTAATGCAAGATGGTAATAATAAGACAGTATATGGATAAAAAATTATTTTATGCCTTATTTTTCTGTAAACCTACAACTTCTCTCATTAAAAAAAAATAAAAAATATCCCCCCCCCAAAAAAAAAGTACAAAACAAAAAAGACTTGGGGGCATGAAATAGCACAGTCCTCCCAAGAAATTGTAATAGACTGAGATGGCTGAGCAGCATTTTTGGATCTGGTAGGAGAGGTGGATGGAGGTAGAAAGGGGACGGCTGGGAAGCAAAGACATTTGGACTCTACTCTGAGATCTCTAGGGTGCCTCTGGGAGGATTTCAAACAGGGGCATTTAAGCAATGACATGAAGGATGAAAGTAATTCTAGCCAGACTATCTTTGATTGCTCGCCCCCTCACACCCATACTCAGCTGATGCAAAGCCTGTTGGATCTATGTCCAAGACATATTCCAAGTCTGTCCATGTGCTGGTTTGGAGCTGTCATGTACCCCAGAAAAGGTCATGCTCTTTTAATCCATTCCTGTGGGTGCAGACCTGTTGTAGGTGGAGTCTTTTGTTTGGTTATTTCAATTGAGATATGACCCACCTCATTCAAGGTGGGTCTTAATTCTTTTACTGGAATCTTTTATGAGAGGATAAAGAACAGAAAAAGCTGAGAGAACTTAGGGAGAAAATCCCTGGAGAAGCTAAGAGAGGATCCACAGAAGCTCGGAGAGGAGGCCATCGGAACCAGGAGCTGAAAACAATGAAACCTGGGAGAGAAGGACCAGCAGACATTGGCCATGTGCCTTCTCAAGTGACAGAGGTGTGCTGGATGCCAGCAGCCTGTCTTCAGAGTCCAGGTATCATCCTGCTGATGACTTAATTGGGATATTTTCATGACCTTAGAACTGTAAAATTGTAGGTTAATAAATCCTCGTTGTAAAAGCCAACTCATTTCTGGCATATTACATTCCAGCCGCTTTAGAAAACCGAAACATTCCACTTGATCTCAACTCTACTCTATCACCTTTTTCTAAGCCGTCTGTAGAACTGATTATGCAGTCAAAGATTTGAGGCAGGGAAACTCTTTAAGAGCCTATTGCAAAAGCCAAGGCAAAAGATGGTGGTGGTCAACTGATTTTTTTAGAAAGGTCCAAAGACAATTCAATGGGGGAAAGAGCAGTCTCTTCAACAAATGGTGCTGGGACAGCTGGAAATCCACGTGCAAAAGAATGAAGGTGGACCCCTATCTCTCATCATATACAAAAATTAATGCAAAATGGATCAAAGACTTAAATGTAAGAACTAAAACTATAAAACTTTTAGAAGAAAATATGGGCATGAATCTTCGTGACTTTGGATTAAGCAATAGTTTCTTAGATATGACAACAAAAGAGTAAGGAACTGTTTTGGTTTGCTAAAGCTGCCAGAATGCAATAAACCAGAAATGGGTTGGCTTTTACAACGAGGACTTATTAAGTTACAAGTTACAATTCTAAGGCTGTGAAAATGTCCAAATTAAGGCATTGAGAGGAAGATACTTTCTTGGAGGAAAGGCTGCTGGCATCTGAGGTTCCTCTATCAAACAGGAAGGCACATGGCAATGTCTGCTGGTGCCTTCCTCCTGGGCTCTAGTTTCAACAGTTCTCTCTCAGCTCCCCAGGGGCTTTTCCTCTCTTAGCTTCTGTGCCAGTTTGGATGAATTATATCCTCCCAAATGCCATGTTCTTTGATGCAATCTTGTGGGGGCAGATGTATTAGTGCTGATTAGGTTGGAATCTTTGGATTAGGCTGTTTCCATGGAGATGTGACCCACCCACCTGTGGGTAATACCTTTGATTAGACTATTTCCATGGAGGTGTGGCCCCGCCCATTCACTGTGGGACCTTGGTTAGTTTAGTGGACCCTATAAAAGCTCACAAACAGAAGGACCTCAGAGCAGCTGCAGCTAAGAGGCCAAAATGCCCCAAGAGCAACATTTTGAAGAATGCACAGGAGCCGAGAGAGGAGCTGGAACACAACCCAGGATCAGCAGACACCAGCCGTGTGCCTTCCCAGCGAACAGAGGTTTTCTGGACGCCATTGGACTTCCTTCGGTGAACGTATACTTGTGTTGATGCCTTAATTTGGATATTTTCATGGACTTCAGACTGTAAGTTTGTAATCAAATAAACCCCCTTTATAAAAGCCAATCCATTTCTGGTATTTTGCATAATGGCTGCATTAGCAAACCGGAACAGCTTCTCTGGGGGCAAATTCTTTTTTATCTCTTAGCTGCTCTCTGGTTCTGGTTTCAATGGCTGTCTTCAAAATGTCTCTCCAGAATGTCTCTCTGAGCTCTCTGAGTTTTATCTGCCTTGTATTGTCTCATAAAGGACTCTTGCAAGGGGATTAAGACCCACCTTGAATGGGTGGGGTTACATCTCCATGGAAACAACCTAATCAAAAGGTCCTACCCACACAATAGGTCTGTCCACATAAGAATGAATTAAAAGAACAAGGCCCTTGTGGGTGAACAAATGAATGTCCACCATGCAAAGAGTTGGAAAAGGGATGGTATTGGGGAAAAAATATAATCAAAGCAAACTGGAGTCTGTGGTCAACAGTAACATTGTGATATGCTTCCATTAAATGTTACAAAGGCAATATTAAAAAAAAAAAGGCCTTTCCTGGGGTACACAACAGCTCCTAACCAGCACAGGAGTAAAAGAAAAAAAAATAGATAAATCACACTTCATCAAAATTTAAAACTTTTGTGTTTCAAAGGGCAGTATTAAGAAAGTGAAAAGACAACTGACAGAATGGGAGAAAATATTTGCCAATCATATAACCGATAAGGGACTAGTATCTAGAATATACAAAGAATGCTTATACCTCATCAATAAAACAAAAACAAACAGATAATCCAATTAAAATGGGCAAAGGATTTCCTTCCTTTGATTTTTTTTTTTTTTTACCTCCAAAGGATATTATGTGTACATGAGAGATAAAATATAATTCAGGAGGAGAAAGGAACCTAAGAAATCAGGAAACCCAATTCCCTTCTAACTTTGTAGATGGGAAAAGGGTGCCCCAGAGGGATAGAGTTCACATATATCCATGTTGGATTCTGTGATCTCTTTTGCAAAGATAACCTTCCAGTGGCAAAGGGTCCACATTCTTGAAAGGGATCAAATCCTGGGGAAGTTAACAGTTTCATACCAGAGCTCCTCCGTGACCCAGGGAAGCCAGTTTTAAAGAGAGAGACATCCTCAGAGTTTGCTTATTCAGGAGAAGGTCTCTTACGTTTTAAAAATGTTTGTGTGAAACTTTACAATTCATGAAGTCCCGTGGCATTCGTCACCTCCTTCAACCCCCTCTACACGCACAGAGCGCACGCGGTTGGACCTAGCTAGCTTCCAGAAGAGCCCCGTTTCTCCGACTTCAGGGTCAGTGTTTCTTTCTCGGGGAAGGTTGAATTGGTAGAGTTTTTTTTTTTTCTGTCTTTTTTTTTTTTTGTTTTTTTTTTATTATTAAATTCAGTTTTATTGAAATACATTCGCACACCATACAATCATCCATGGTATACAATCCACTGTCCACAGTATAACATACTTATGCGTTCATCACCACACTCTCTCTCTGAACATTTTCCTTACATCAGAAAGAACCAGAACAAGAATGAAAAATAAAAGTGAAAAAAGAACACCCAGATCATCCCCCCATCCCACCCCATTTGTCCTTTAGTTTTTTATTCCCATTTTTCTACTCATCCATACACTAGATAAAGGGGGTGTGATCCACAAGGTCTTCACAATCACACTGTCACCCCCTGTAATCTACATTATTATATAATTGTCTTCAGGAGTCCAGACTGCTGGGTTGGAGTTTGGTAGTTTCAGGTATTTACTTCTAGCTATTCCAATACAATAAAACCTAAGAGGTGTTATCTATATAGTGCATAAGAATGTCCACCAGAGTGACCTCTCGACTCCATTTGGAATCTCTCAGCCACTGAAACTCTTTCATCTCATTTTGCATCCCCCTTTTGGTCAAGAAGATACCCTCAGTCCCACAATGCTGGGTCCAGATTCATCCCCAGGAGTCATATTCTGCATTGCCAGGGAGATTTACAACCCTGGGAGTCGGGACCCACGTAGCGGGGAGGGCAGCGAGTTCACCTGTCCAGATGGCTCAGTTAGAGAGAGAGAGCGGGCCACATCTGAGCAACAAAGAGGTACTCAGGGGGAGACTCTTAGGCACAATTACATGCAAGTTTAGCCTCTCCTTTGCAGTAACGAGCTTCATAAGGGCAAGTCCCATGATTGAGGGCTCAGCACATCAAACCGCCAGTCCCAATGTTTGTGACAACATCAACACCAGTCCAGGTGAGGATGTCCAACACATATGCACCTTCGCCCAGATCTTCGGGGCTGGGGAGGGGGAGGCTGTAAATATATTTTTTATTATCTGCCCAAATTACTCTGGGATGTGTCACTATTTCACTCCAGCCTATACTAACCTACCGTATCTCACTTCCTATTCAAAGTTCCATGCAATTGTGGCGTTTGAACAAATCGACTGTAGAGTTGTACCATTTAGAAAATTTAGATCCTGTGAATTGGTTGAGTTTTTGGCATCCTTCGTTACTTGGCCTGGCCTCCCAGGGTCCTCACGCTCTCTCCCTTCCACCCCCTACTCTGGGCGATTTGAAAACTACCCATTTACCGTTGCATTTCTCAAAGGGGTAGTTGAAGAATGGCTTCTTAGAATCGGGACTGTATCCACGTTTGCATGTACAGTGCGTGCTGTTGATACAGTGGGCATTCAGCGGACACGAGAGATGACAGGGGCCTGTGGGAAGGAAGCAGGTGATTGTCAGCGTGGCAGGGAACTCTCTCTCTTTTTTAAACTTCATTTATCGAAAAATTAAAACAAACAAACAACCAAAAAAAAAAATAACATTTCAAACAAAACAAAGGATTAAGAAAAGCAAATAACCTAAAATAACTACTTTGCTTCCAACATTTTCCTACCTGTGCCAGTTTGAATGTATTATGTCCCTCAAATGCCATTATCTTTGAAGCAATCTTGTGCGGGCAGATGCAATTCTTTGATTAAGTGTTTCCATGGAGATGTGACCCACCCAACTGTGGGTGATAACTCTGATCAGATAATGTCCATGGAGGTGTGGCCCCACCCACTCAGCATGGGCCTTGATTAGTTCACTGGAGCCCTATATAAGCTCAGACAGAAGGAGCGAGCTTGCTACAGCCAAGAGGGACACTTTGAAGAATGTACAGGTGCTGAGAGAGGAGCTGCAGATGAGAGACAGTTTGAAGATGGCCGCTGAAAGCAGACTTTTGCTCCTGAGAAGCCAAGAGAGGAAAAATGCCCCAAAAGCAACTAAGAGTGACATTTCTGAGGAACTGCAGCCTAGAGAGGAACGTCCTGGGAGAAAGCCATTTTGAAATCAGAACTCTGGAGCAGACGCCAGCCACGTGCCTTCCCAGCTAACAGAGGTTTTCCGGACACCATTGGCCATCCTCCAGTGAAGGTACCCGATTGTTGATGCGTTACTTTGGGCACTTTATGGCCTTAAGACTGTAACTTTGTAACCAAATAAACACCCTTTATAAAAGCCAATCCATTTCTGGTGTTTTGCATCCCAGCAGCATTACCAAACCGGAACACTGTCATACCCCAAGAAAATTGATAAACCATATCCAAACAAAGGAATAAGAAAAGAAAATAATCTAAAATAACTACATTGCTTCCAACATGTTCCTAAAATACCCCAAGAAAATTAACAAACCGTAATCAAACAAAGGTATAAGAAAAACCAAATAACCTAAAATAACTACATTGAAGCTAATTTTATAATGCAATAGCTTTTTTTAGGTTATCAAAAAATTAAAAAAAAATTCAAACAAAACAAAGGATTAAGAAAAACAAATAACCCAAAATAACTACATTGCTTCCAACATGATCCTGTGATGCCCGAGAAAGTTTGCAAACCATAATCTTTCCTGAGCATAGGGGACTCTCTTTTATACCGTCTCGCCCTTTGAGGCTGATATGGCCCTTAACTTTTCCTTTCTTGAGGCTTTCAGTATATTAAAAAATAAAGATGCTGTTATAGGTTACATCGTGTTCCCCAAAAGGATAAGTTCATGTCTTAGCCTGAGGCCTTGGGAATGTGACCTTATTTGGAAATACGGTCTTTACAGATGGAATTGGTTAAATTAAGATGAGCCCAAGCTGGATGAGGGTGGGTCGAATCCATTATGACTGGTATCCTTACAGACAGACAGACGGACACTGGGGAGATGGCTGGGTGAAGACGGAGGCAGAGATTCATGTTATCACAAGCCAAAGTCCACCAAGCCAGAGAGAGGCACGGAAAGACTCTCTCCTACAGGTCTCAGAGGGAGTGTGGCCCTGCTCACACTTCAGTCTGACTTCCAGCTTTCAGAACTGTGAGAAAATAAATTTCTGTTGTTCTAAGCCACCCAATTTTTTTAAGGTTGTATAATATTTTCAATAAATCACTTTTTTAAGAACTCATAAATGAAATTGCAAACTGAAATTCAGAGTTGTTCATTGTATTTTTGGCAAATTACTTGCAGAATAACCAGGTATATTGAAATAGTTGCATTTCTTTTGTTCCTCTCAGCTTATTTTGAAAAATTTAAAAATACAGAAAAGTTGAAAAAGAACATGATTACCCATAAATTTTTATTTACTTTCACCATTTTTAAACTTTTGCTATACTTGTTTTTGCAGAATCAGTTTTGAAAGGAAGTTGCAGTATCATGGCACTTTGCCCTTAAATATTTCTGCACTTATTTCCTAATAAAATAGGATACTCTTCACAGCATCATCATAATACCTCAAAATATTGATACAATATTATCTAATGTGTAATCTATATTCCCATTTCCCCATTTGTTTCAAAAAATTTTTTTAACCCAGGTTCCAAGCCTGATCATGCATTTTATCATTTGGTTATAATGTCTTTAGTCTCTTCTAATCTTTAAATCTCCTTCCATATATATATATATATAAATTTTTTTTTTTGAGATCCAGGTCAATTGTCCTATAGAATACCATCTGTATTTGTTTCCTGAAGATTAGATTAAGGTTATATTTTGCAAGTCACCCAATTTTGGCACTTTTTTGTGGCAGCCACGGGAAACTAAGACAGTTGCCAAACCAAAATTGGAAAAAGTGGAATTCCTATGCATGATAAAGGACTTTGTTGGCATCAAACAAATTAACTTTAACCCCTCAAATTCAGAGCAATATAATTCTGGTATTCTCAACATTGTTGCAGAATTTATAAAAGGGGAACGAGGTGGTGAATACTTCGGAGGCTGGCTTTGGTTCTGGCTGTAGCACGTATCCGCTGTGTGTCCTTGGACAAATGTCTTGACCTCTCTATGCCTCAGTTTCTGCAAAATGGGTTATTGTGAGGATTAAGTGAATTAGAACACATAAAGTACTTTGAACAGTGCCTGGCATGTACTGTTAGCTGTGATTATAAAAATTTGAATTCACAGGGCATCAAAGGAGATACATTCTGATAACGGTACAAGTTAAATTTGGTAACCGCATATGTACCTTCATTTAGACAGAGATACATCAAAAGTCTTATCTAGCAAATGAATGGAAATAAAGGGGCCTCAGAACAAGGAAAGAAGGAATAAGGAAACACCTCAAACTTGGAGTTGGGAGTGGGGGGAGATCCCTGAAAGATATGCAGATGGCAGCAAGATCCACGGGGAGTGGGGGCTGGAGAACATTCCAGATCACCAAGCTGCAACTCAGAATTCATCTCTCTGCAGCAGCTGGCTAGAAATGTCCCAGAGCAGCTGAACCAGAATCTGCATTTTAGCAAAGACCCCAGGGTATTAGAGTTAAACTGAAATGATTTGTTGATTATTTGTTGACTTGTTTGTTATCAGCATAATGATTACCATCATGCCCAGCCACTACCCCTGGAATGTTCACTTACTGAGAATTTATGGTACTGCTCTAAGCCCACATGGTACACACTGTGGTCACTAAAAACTGACAAGCAGTCAAATAACAATAAAATAAAAAGATAAATAAAAATATATCCAAATCTGATGAAATTGTCAATTAACAACAACAAACAAACAGGAGCAAGCCTGCCGAGTCCTGCTCTCAGGATGAGCCCTCGTTTTCCAGCTTATTGGAGGATGTGATGACCCAGGTCTTGTGTTGGTTTGGTTGTGGAAGTCAGACTCTGAGCACTCACCTCCAGTTTGCTGAGCCACGGCTCCTAACACACTCAGCAGGAAGCAGAGCCCTGGAACAGAGAAGCAGAAGGGAGAGACATGAAACTGTCAAAGATTCCAGGAGATCCTCCAAGGGCCATGTATCAGCTATCTATTGCTGCGTAACAAACAAACACAAAATGTAACGGCTTAAAACAACGCTCATTTTATCATCTCTCTTGGTTTCTGTGGGTGCGGAGTCTGGGAAGGGCCCAGCTGGGCAATTCTGGCTCAGGGTCTCTCCTAGGGTTGGAATCAGACAGTGGCTGGGGCTGCGGCTGCTGGGAACGGGCTGGGCCTCTCTCCCCCTTCATGTCATATCAGGACCTGCCTGTGCTCCCTGGGGCTTCCTCCCAGCATAGTGGCCTCCGTCAAGCTGATTCCGTGGCACTTCAGGGTTCTAAGCATGAATGTTCCAGACAACAAGGGGGACTTCTGCCATATTCTCTCTCTCTTTTCACCAGATTTAAGAAAAATTGTTATATTTTACTAGATTTTTTTTATTGCGGTTGAAAACATAAAATTTGCCATTTTAATGCATTTTTAAGTGTACAATTTGGTGGCATTAATTACATTGGCAAAGTTGTGCTACCATCACCACTATCTATTTCCAAAACTTTTTCATCACCCCAAACAGAAGCGCTATGCCTGTGAAGCAATAATTCCCCATTTCCATCCCCTCTTTCCCATTCTGTCTCTATGAATTTGCCTATTCTAGATTTTTCTTGTAAATGGAATTATATAATATTTGTCCTTTTGACTTAGCATAATGTCTTCATGGTTCATCCATGTTGTAGCATGGACCAAACTTCATTTTTTTTATGGCTGAATAATATTCCATCATCTGGATGGACCACATTTTGTTTGTCCTTAAGTTCAGTGATGAACATTTGAGTTGTTTCTGCCTTTTGGTTATTCACCACATTCTCTTGGTTACAAGCGAGTCACAAGCCCACCCAGATTCGAGTGAAGGAGATTAGCTCCTTCCTCTGAATGGAGGCGAGGAAAGACTCTAGAAACACATCTTGGGTGGGAGACCATGTTGCATCCTTTTTGGAAAACAAATTCCATGGAGGCTGTCTCTACTCTGGCAGGTAAAGTTGGTCTTTCTTCTTCCTCCTTGCTTTCCCAACTGCTGGTGGCATCACAGCCATGATTTTGCTTCTGCAGAGGTCCAAAGATGCTGCATAGATGAATGGATTCTCTTCTCTCCCTTTCTGGTAAATCTCACTCCACTCTGATCACTGGTTCTCTTCTTACCTTGTGTTTGGTGTACACCTGTGCCCTGCCCCCGCCAAAGACATATTGAAGCACTACCTCCCAGTTCCTCAGAAAATGACTTTATTTGGAAATAGAGTCTTTGAAGATGGTAGTATTTGAGGATTCTGATCAGCCCACCCTGATCATCCTGGATTCAGGGTGGGCTCTATATTCAATGACTGGAGTCTTTATCAAAAGAGGAACAGACATACAGACAGACAGGAGGAAGCAGTATGAAGATGGAGGCAGAGTGCAGCGATGCATCTACCAGCCAAGGAACGCCAAGGATTGCAGTGAACATCAGATGCTGGAAGAGGCAAGAAAGGACCCTCCTCTACAGGTTTTGGAGGGAACGTGGCCCTGCCGACACATTGGTTTTAGATTTCTGACCTCCAGAATTGTAAGACAGTAAATTTTTGTTGTTTTGAGCCAACTGGTTGATGGTTTTTTGTTTTGGAGGACTAGGAAATCAAGACACCTTCTTTTAATCCTACTATTCATACTCATTTCTGTAATTATTTGTCATTTATAAGGGTGAAATAAAAAACATTTAACAACTGATGTGGTACAGGAATTGATCAATCGTATTGGACCCCAGATACAACAGGTGTTAACCTTTTAGCTGTTAAATTGTGAGGAGGTCTTTGGGTTCCAAGGGCAGATACCAGGCTGGCAGGGGTGTCCTAGGAGCTGGCCCTGGGCAAGATTATTTACAAATGGTGTGGAAGTTTGGTATGAAACCTCCAACATGGCTTTTCTGGTGTGAGCTGGTGGAAGTTTCACTCTGGTGATTCGTTGCCTTCTTTATAACCTGGTTCCTGCCCAGGAAAGTGGATCCCTGATAAAGGAAGAGACTTTGTTTACCAAGTAGGATGGTGGGTGCAGTTGAGGGTGGACTAGTTTGGTGGAGCTGGGATAGAGTTTAATTCCTGTGCATGATACAGGGCTGGCATTGGAGGGAAGGAAAAGCAATCTGAGACTAAAAGTCTGAGGTGGTTAGGAAGAGTTGTTTTGGCTGCCTTGGGGAGGCTCAGGAGGGAGACAGGATTTAGGTGGTTGGGAAGCAAGCCTTGGAGGAGATGGGGATTATTTTTGGAGTCAAATACATCATGCCCTGTGAGGTAACGACTCCTCTATCTTGACTATGAATCTGGTAGTAAAATCTACCTTGCTTGTTGTTATAGGAGAGGATTTCCTTTGTGGGGAATTGAGCAAAGTTCCAAACCTTATCTCAACAACTCCTAATGGAAATTGAGCTGTTACTACATGTCAGGCATTGTTCTAAGAACTTTATACACATCGACTTACTTTAACTTTGCAACAGGTTTTGAAGGTAAGTTCTCTTAGCATCATTCCCATTTTGCAGATTAAGAAACAGAGGCCCAGAGAGGTTCAGCAACTTGCCTTATTCCCCAGAGCTAGTCAATGGCAGAGCTGAGATTTAAAACCAGGCTGTGGTGCAGGTTTCCAGGGGTGATGGGGAGGGGGAATGGGGAATTAATGCATAATGGGTGCAGGGTTTCTGTCTCAGGTGATGGGAAAGTTCTGGTCATGAATGGTGGCGAGGGTAGCACATCATTGTGAATGTGATTAATCTCACTGAATGGTGTGCTTGGAAGTGGTTGAAATGGGAAATTTTATGTTGTGTAAGTGTTTCCCCAATTCCAAAAAAGAGAGAGAAACCAAAGAGAAAATGACAATATAATGCAATACATGATCCTGGACTGGATCTAATGATGGAGACAAAAATGACCCAAAGGACATTATTGACACCAATGAAAAATTGGAATGTAGGCTGAAAGCTTTATATCAATGTTAAATTTCTTGAACTTGATAGCTCTACTTAAGGTGGTTACATAAGTGACCATCCTTGTTCTTAGGAGATGTACATGAGAATATTAAGTGTCCAAGGAGTGTTACATATACAACTTATTTTCATATGTTTAGAAAATTGATAGATAAATAGGTGGACAGACAGATGAATGGATAGATAGCTAGATGGACAGATGGAAGGATAGAGAGATGATAGATGGAAGAATAGATGATAAAGATAGATGATAGGTGATGGGTAGATGGATGGATGAATAGATAGATGACAGATAGAAGATAGATGATAAATAGATAGATACATGGATGATGGATGGAAAGAATGAAATGGCAAATGTGGGGAAAATTTGGTAGCTGTGGGTATGGGTGGGGAGTATATTGAAGTTCTCTGTATGGGTTTTTAGAAATATTTTTAAAATTGAGATTGTTCACATACCATACAACTATTCAAAGATCCAAAGTGTACAATCAATTGCCCATGATACCATCATACAGCTGTGCATCCATCACCACAATTAATTTTTTTTTTAATTTTTAGAACATTTTCATTATTCCAGAAAAGAAATAAGGAGAAAAAAAAAGGAAACTCAAATCCTCCCATACCCCTGACCAACCCCCCTCCATTATTGATTCATAGTTTCGGTATAGTACATTTGTTACTGTTGATGAAAGAACGTTAAAGTACTACTAATTGTAGTATATAGTTTGCAATAGGTATATATTTTTTTCCTATATGCCTCTCTATTATTAACTTCTAGTCATAGTGTCACACATTTGTTCTAGTTCATGAGAGAGATTTCTAATATTTGTACAGTTAATCATGGACATTGTCTACCACAAGATTCATTGTTTTATGCATTCCCATCTTTTAACCTCCAAACTTTCCTTCTGGTGACACATATGACTCTGAGCGTCCCCTTTCCACCACCTTCACACATCTTTCAGCACTGTTAGTTCTTCTCAGAATGTGCTACCATCACCTCTGCCCATTTCCAAACATTTATGTTTACCTCTGTATGGATTTTGTATTATCTATGCAACTGTGGTGTAAGTTGGAAATTATTTCAAAATAAAAAGTGAAAAAAAAAAACCACCCTAGGCTGTGGGTTCAAGCAGATAAACTACATGTCACATGGGCTTTCTTATAAATCCCACTCCAACCACAAACTTGGAGTTGCCATTCATATTGTAGACACTGTAAATTGGCATATTTACTGTGACAATTTTCTGGCAGATGGAAGTCAAGTGACTTGGGGAAGGGGTGCCTTTTCCTCATCCACCAATTTGCCCTGTGGGCTAGCAGTGGCCCTTCAAGAGTGGGTGGGAGGAAAATACTAATTCTTTTTGGACCTCCCTGTATTAGTTTCTTTTGGAAGTTGTAACAAATCATCATGAACTTAGTGGCTTAAAATAATGCATGTTTATTCTCTTACAGTTCTAGAGGTCAGAAGTCCAAAATCAGCCTTACTGGGCTAAAGTCAAGATGTTGGCAGAACCAGTTCCTTTTTAAGGCTCTGAGGGAGGAATCTATTTCCTTGCCTTTCCAGCTTCTGGAAGCTGCTTGCATTCCTTGGCTTGTGGCTTCTTTCTCCATCTTCAAAGACAGCAACAGAGTGATTTCTCTCCTCTCTGATCTCCTGCCACCCTCTTATAGGGACATTTGTAATGACTTCAGGCCCAGTCAGATAATCCAGAGTAATTCCCCCATCTCAAAATCCTAAACTTAATCACATCTGCACAAAGTCCCTTTACCATGTGTGTTTAGCTTCATGCATCAGCTTGGCTAGATTACAGTGCTTAGTTATTCAATCAAACACGGATCTAGGTGTTGCTGTGAAGGTATGTTGGAGATGTGGTTAGCATTGACAATCAGTGGACTCCAAGTAGAGGAGATTACTCTGGATAATGAGGGTGGGTCTCATACAATCAGTTGAAGGCCTTAAGAGCAAAAACTGAGGTTTCCTGTAGACAAAGAAGTTCTGCGTCGAGACGGCAATGTCAACGCTTGCCTGAGTTTCCAGCTTGCTTGTCTGCTGCTTTGCATTGAATTGTGTCCCCTGCAAAAGATATGAGTCCTAAACCTGAGTCTTGAATGTGACCTTATTTGAAATAGGATCTTTGAAGATGTGATTAGTTTAAATGAAGCCAAACTCGATTAGGGTGGGTCCTAATCCAATATGGCTGGTGTCCTTATAAGATGAGGAAATTTGGACACAGACAGACAGACAGAGGGGATAAGGCTGGGTAGCACTGAGGCAGAGAACACCATGGGTTGCCAGAGAGCCACTGCCAGAGGTAGAAGCACGGTACACATTCTCCCTACAGACTTTGGGGGAAGCACAGCCTTGCCAATGCCTTGATTTCAGTCCTTTGTCTTCCAGAGCTGTGAGACAATATATTTTGTTGTTTTAAGCCACCAAAACTGTGATTCTTTTTGTGGCAGCCCCAGGAAACTAAGACACCAGCTCTATGGATTTTGGTCTTGCCAGCTCCCACAATTGCATGAATCAATTCCTTAAAATAAATCTTCTGTATATATATATAAAGAGATTTATCTCTCTTAATATATACAGATATATAGAACTAGATATATTCTCTGTTCTCCAGAGAAACAGAGGCAATATAATTTACACAGTATAAATATATACATATTCATATAAATATCTACATGCTCATATAAATAAATATCTACATCTATATCTATGTTTATTTATATCTATCATCTATCCATCCGTCCATCATCTATATCTATCTATCTATTCATCCACTTATCATCTATAAATCCATCTGTCTACCTACCTGTCTATTCATCCATCCATCCATCCATCCATCCATCATCTATCCATCCATCAATCATCTATCATCTATAAATCCATCCATCATCTATATCTATCTATTCATCCACTTATCATCTATCAATCCATCTACCTATCTGTCCATCCATCCATCCGTCAGTCCATCCATCTATCCATCCATCATCTATCCATCCATCAATCATCTATCATCTATCCATCCATCCATCCATCATTTATATTTACCTATCTATTCATCCACTTATCATCTATCAATCCATCTATCTACCTACCTATCCATCCATCCATCCATCCATCCATCCATCCATCATATGTATCTATCTCTATTTATCCATCATCTATCTATCCATCTATAGCTAACTGTCTATCTATCATCATCATCTATTTAATCATCTTTATTATCCATCCATCTATCATCTATCCTCTATCCACCCATATCTATCTATCTATCCATCTCTCTATCTATTCATCCACTTATCTATCAATCCATCTATCTACCTACCTATCTAACCATCCATCCATCCATCCATCCATCCATCATATGTATCTTTACCTATCTATCTATCTATCTATCTATCTATCTATCTATCTATCTGTCTTGTTTCTCTGGTGAACCCTGACTGATACACCATATAAGGTAACATAGTCACAGGTTGCAGGGATTAGGACATGGATACCTTTGGGATCCACCATTCAGTCACTTCACTCCTACCCTTTCCCAAAGAAGTTGCTGTTTGTGTCTTGTGGCTAATTATTTAGGAAATTGCACTCATTGTGCATTTTGAATATTTTTGGTCTTCCAGTGAGTATATTCCCAGCTGGGCTGTGAACTGCTTAATAGCAGGGTGTGTGCATATTTCCTTTAAATTTCCCTTCCTCTTTGTTATGTTTAACAATTTCCAGCAGCCCCACAAGCACACACCTGGCCAAGTGGTGATTATAGCTCACAGAGCCAACTTGTAAGCCATATGGCTGCAAAGTGTGACTGTTTCCAAAGACTCAGGCATCCTGGGTGTTATCACTTTTCCTCAAGACAAGTCCTCAGGGTCTCCTTCCAGCCCAGCCAGCAACCATATGCTCATCACTGTGGAAGTGGGTCTTCAATCAGGGTTTCTGAAGATCACCAGCACGTTGGACTTCTAGTGTGCTAAAAGACTTTAGAAAGCATCCACCGACTCATTTTGCAGGCAAAGAAACAGGTTTCTCTGCGGTCAAGTGGCTCAGACACCAGTTGTGTAAATGAGGCAAATTGCTTAACTTTCCTAAAGTTTCCTTATGTGCAACATGGTGACAGCATTACCTCCTTCTTAGAACTGTGGGGAGGACTTAAATGAAGGAAACTGTGCAAGGCAGTATGCATCTGGCCAAGATGCTCCATAAATGCTAGCTGCCTCCATTATCATTTTGCTTGGGCCAGAATCTTATTCTCATTCTCAATTTAATCCTCAATCACCAGTCTGCCTCTTCCATCCAGGGCAAAGTGGGCAGAGATTTCATGCATTGCTGAGATTCACAGATAATCCACCTCAGAAGTGTTCAAGTCTCTGCCTCTGGTTGCCAAAGAGCAGGAAGAAACTAGTTTGTCTCTCAAATTATATGTATGATGGTGTGGTAGGAGTTGCAAAGGGGTGGGAGATGTGGCCTCTGGCTTCAAGTAGCTTTCATTGTTATTTTTTCCTTAAACTTTGAATTATGAAATAATTTCAAACTTACAGGTCAGTTACAAAAATAATACACAGCCCATTCAGGAGACTTCAACATAACATCCCCCAAATATCTAGATCCACCATTTTTAAACATTTTGCCACATTTGTTCTCCCTTCCTTCCTTCCTTCTTTCCTTCCTTCCTTCCTTCCTTCCTCCTTCCTCCTTCCTTCTTCCTTCCTTCTTTCTTTCTTCTTCTTTTCTTTCTTACTTTCGTTCTTTCTTGCTTTCTTCTTATTCTTGTCTTCTTTCTTCTTTCTTTCTTTTCTTTCTTTCTTTTTTCTTTTTTTTTGCTTATCACTATCTAATCAACTCTTTCCATCCAGCTAGCTATCATCTACTAATCATCCAGTCCATGCGATACATCAATCACCTACCTCTATCAATTATCTATCATCTATCTATCTATCTATTATTTATCTATCTTTCTAATCAACCATCCATCCATCTATCCATCTCCATCCATCTACCTACCTATCAGTCATCTATCTATCTATCTATCTATCTATCTATCTATCTATCTAACTAATCTATATATCTTCTAAACATTTAAGAGTTTGTTGTATATATCATGCTCCATGAACACTTAATACTTCCATGTGCATTTCTTAAGAACAAGGATATTCACTTATGTAACCACCTTAAGGGCAGTTATCAAGTTCAATAAATTTAACATTGATATAAAGCTTATAGTCTACATTCCATTTTTTCTGTATGTCTCAATAATGCACTTTTGAACCTTTCCTCCACTATTATTAGATCCAGTGCAGGATCATGTATTGCATTTAATTGTCATTGTCTCTTTAGTTAGTCTCTCTTTTTTAAATTGTGGAAACATATACACAACATAAAATTTCCCATCTCAACCATTCCCAAACACACCATTCAGGGGGATTAATCACATTTACAATGTTGTGCCACCTTCATCACCACCCATGGCCAGAACTCTCCCATCATTCAAAATAGAAACCCCTACACCCATTATGCAGTAACTCCCTATTGTTTCTTCACCCTACTCCTGGTAACCTGCACTCTACCTTCTGTCTATGAGTTTGCTTTTCTAGCCATTTCCTATAAGTGGAATCATACAATATCTGTCCCTTTGTGTCTGGATTATTTGATTCAACAGAAAGTCTTCAGAGTTCATCCATGTGGTGTATAAGAACTTTATTCCTTATTATAAATGGCTAAGTATTATTCCAGTGTATGTTTATACCACATTTTGTTTGTCTGTTCATCTGCTGATGGACATTTGAGTTGCTTCTGCTTTATGGCTATTGTGAATAGTGCTGCTATGAATATAGTGTGTGAATATCTGTTCAAGTCCCTGCTAGCTTATATTGTTTTGGTAGACTTGATGGAAAGCTTTATCCCTTGCCTTTGCAACTAAATAGCTGTGTGACTTTCAGCAAATCACATACCATCTCCCTGATGCCATTTCCCATCTGTAATGTGGAGAGTCTGTATGATAATAAAATTCTGTTCATTTTAGCCTGATGCCAGGCTCCAATCAGGTTCTGGATAATACAAACTTCGATTGAAGTTGTAGCTGTAGATGTCTTGGATCTGGAGCCATAAGGATAGATGGGATTTCAGAATTGGGAAATATCTTCCCAGAGGTGGTGGTTGAAGCCACAGGACCATGAGATCCTTTGAGGGAGGAAGGTGTAGAAAACCAGGCAGAATCCCACGAGGAGAATTATAGCACAGCTTTGGAGCTAGGTGCCCTGGGTTTGAATCCTAGCACTGCCAGTAACTAGCTGAGTGGCCTTGGACACATAACACAACCTCTCTTTGCCTCAGTTTCCTCATCTGTAATATGGGGATAATGATAGTACCCAGCTGTGCCTGTTTGTATATATTGTGTTCCCCAGAAAAAGCCATGTTCTTTGATGCAATCTTGTAGGGGCAGACACATCAGTGGGGATTAAGTTGGAACGTTTGGATTAGGTTGCTTCCATGGAAATGTGCCCCAGCCAACTGTGGGTGATGACTCTGATTGGATAATTTCCATAGAGGTGAGGCCCCACCCATACAGCATGGGCCTTGATGAGTTTACTGGAGCACTATATAAGCTCAGACAAAAGGAGCAAACTTGCTACAGCCGAGAGGGACACTTTGAAGAATGCACAGGAGCTGAGAGAGGAACTACAGTTTATAGAGACATTTTGGAGACAGCCTTTGAAAACAGACTTTTGCTCCAGAGAAGCTAAGAGAGGACAAATGCCTCAAGAGCAACTGAGAGTGACATTTTGAAGAGGAGCTGTGGCCTAGAGAGGAACGTCCTGGGAGAAAGCCCTTTTGAAACCAGAACCTGGAGCAGATGCCAGCCACGTGCCTTCCCAGCTAACAGAGGTTTTCTGGACACCATTGGCCATCCTCCAGTGAAGGTACCTGATTGTTGATGCATTAACTTGGACATTTTATGGCTTTAAGACTGTAACTGTGTAACCAAATATACTCCCTTTTATAAAAGCTAATCCTTCTCTGGTGTTTTGCATTCCAGTAGCATTAGCAAACTAGAATAGTTAGTTACTGTTATTCTTGGTTTTATGAAAAGGAAAAAGGAGGTGTTCTAGTTTGCTAATGTTTCACTGGATTGCAAAATACCATAAAAGGATTGACTTTTATAAAGGGTGTTTATTTGGTTACACAGTTACAGTCTTAAGGCCATAAAGTGCCCAAGGTAACGCATTAACAATTGGGTACCTTCACTGGAGGATGGCCGATGGTGTACGGAAAACTCTGTTAGCTGGGAAGGCATATGGTTTCAAAATGGCTTTCTCCTGGGACATTCCTCTCTAGGCTGCAGTTCCTCAAAAATGTCACTCTGAGTTGCTCTTGGGGCATTTTACCTCTCTTAGCTTCTCCAGAGCAAGTCTGTTTTCAATGGCCGTCTTCAAATAGTCTCTCATCTGCAGCTCCTCTCTCAGCTCTTGCGCATTCTTCAAAGTGTCCCTCTTGGCTGTAGCAAGCTCACTCCTTCTCTCTGAGCTTATATAGTACTCCAGTGAACTAATCAAGGCCCATGCTGAATGGGCAGGGCCATGCCTCCATGGAAATTATCCAGTGAAAGATCTCGCCCACAGTTGAGTGATGATATCTCCATGGAAACATCCAATCAAAAGCCTCTAACCCAATCAACACCAATATGTTTCCTGGCCACACAATACTGCATCAAAGATAATGGCGTTTTGGGGGACATAATACATCCAAACCAGTGCAGGAGGTTTGGTCCCTGGCACCTCCACCAAAACAAAAGCAAACAGCAACAACATCAACAACAAAAACCAAAGAAAGGAAAAAGGAGGGGGAGCAAAGGATGAGAAGGGAAAAATTCTGGGCAGTGCTAAGTCACAGAAATTATCAAGAAGGAGAGGATGTCAATTAGAAAATAAGACCTGTGGAGAGGAAGATGAATGACCCATATTGGATTGGTTCAGAAGGAACATTTTAGGGATATTTAAAAGTGTTGTTTCAATAGGATGGTGAGAAGGAAACCCAATACAAGGAGAAAAGAAGAGAGTGTGCAAAGCAAAGCATGAGGAATAGGAGAAGGAAAGAAAAAGACAGCAAATTGTTGAAACCAATAGCTCCCGAATGGGGGTAGGTTGGGTGAAATCATTGTCAGGGTTAGACATACCTGCAGGAACTGGTGACCCTCTCATTCCTGCAGTGCAGGTGACCCAACGCCAGCCAGCTCTGAAAGCTCCCTGAAGTGCTGTCCCAACTCAAGGTTGTCTCACGAAAATTAACACGCAGGTCTCAGTTCAGCTGGCTTAGGAAAACGCCGCTAGGAAAGTGAACTCCCCGTCTTTCAACATCAGATGCACAGTTCTGCTTTTCATTTGCTTGTTTTTGCAATACCTTTTCTGTGTTTGCGATGGGGTTTTCCTGGCTGTTGTTGACGTCTTTGGAATGACAGAATAAGTTGACCCTAGGATAGGGTTGCCATTTATTTACATCATGCTCCTGAGGAGCAGGAAGCACCTTTGTGGTCAAAATAAGTCTTAAATTACTCTGTGGTTTTGAGCAGAATTTTAGTGTATTTCTGTTGGTGTTTAAAGTTTCTGGAGGAGTCATTTTCACAAACCTTGGAATTTTTCCCCCCAGCAGGTAACACACACTTGGTCTGAATGGGGTCTCAAAGTCCAGGACAGAGTGATACAGTTTTGGTCATTTGGGGCAATTCAGATCAATTGTAGGAAATGAGAGAAAAAGCCTCTTAGTCCTTCCCTCCTTCAGCAAATATTTACTAAGCCAAATAAGTAATAGGATCTGTGCTACTTTCTGGAAATACAGAACTGAGAACTTAGAGGGTAGTAGGGGGAGGCAGAAAATTAAGGAAGTATAACATATAAAGCTGAGCATCTCATAGTCTGGACAAGGAGTGCTTTCAAAGACAAACCAATCTGACATCCAAGAAATAAACAAAAAATGCCATTACTAGAGAATCACAGGAACACAAAGAGGGGATTCCATTCATAATACACAGAAAACTGTCTCCCAGTCATTTCTCTCTTGTGTCCACATTGGAAGCTGCCTCCAAAGTTTTCTCTTTTCTGTCTTTGAGTTGTGTTATAGAGGAGTTTTGGGGAAATTTGAAGCACTGAATGGTTTTTAAGCAGGTGAAGTGGTGTTACTGGCTTTGTGCTTTGGGGAGTTTTTCTGGATGCTCTGTGAACTGGAGGTGGGTGTGATATGGGGATCAGTTTGGATGATGATCCTGGTACAGCTGACATATCATTTTTTAAAAATTCAGTTTTATTGAGATATATTCACATACCCTACAATTATCCACAGTGTACAATCAGTTGTTCATAGTATCATCATATAGTTGTGCATTCATCTTCACAATCAATTTCTAAACATTTTCATTACTCCAAAAAAGATAAAAATAAGAATAAAAATAAAAGTATAAAAGAACACCCAAAACATTTCATCCCTCCATCTCACTTTATTTTTCATTTAGTTTTTGTCCCCATTTTCTACTCATCCATCCATACACTGGATAAACGGAGTGTGAGACACAAGGTTTTCACAATCACAAAGTTACACAGTGTAAGCTACATAGTTATACAATCATCTTCAAGAATCAAGGCTACTGGGTTGGAGTTTGACAGTTTCAGGTATTTCCCTCTAGCCATTCCAGTACACTAAAGACCAAAAAAGGATATTTATATAGCACATAAGAATGCCCTCCAGAGTGACCTCTCAACTCCATTTGAAATTGCTCAGCCACTGAAACTTTAGTTTGTTTTATTTTGCTTCCCCCTTTTGGTCAAGAAGATTTTCTCAATCCCTTGATGCTGGGTCCAGGCTCATCTCCTGGAATCGTGACCCACATTGCCAGGGAGGTTTATATTCCTGTGAGCCAGGTACCATGTAGGAGGCGGGCAGTGGGTTTACCTGTTGAGTTGGCTTAGCTAGAGAGAGAGGGCCACATATGAGCAACAAAGAGGTTCACTGGGGGAGGCTGTTAGGCACAATTATAAATAGGCTTAGCCTCTCCTTTGCAGTAGGAAGCTTCATAAGGGCAAGCCCCAAGACCGAGGGCTTGGCCTACTAAATTAGTAGTCCTCAATGCGTGCAAGAACATCGAGCTGATGTACTATTGGAATATCTCCTAAGTGGCCTCCCTGTATCAATTCTTATTCAATTCTAATGCATTCTCAGCCCAGCAGCCAGAGTTCTCTTTCAAAAACCAACCATACTTTATCACTTCCCTGCTTAAAACCCTTCCAAAGCTCCTCATGGCACTTAGGATAAAAAAGAGATATCCTATTATGGCCTCCAAGTTCCTAAATGATCTGTCTTCATATACATCTTCACTCTCATTCACCATGATCCTCCCCTTCACTCCCTAAGCATCACCCACAGTGTCTCCCCTTTGTTCCTTGAACACATCAAATTCTTCCTACTTCAGGACCTTTGCATGTGCCATTCTCTCTACCTGGAATGCTTTCCCCTTAATCTTCACATGCCTGCCTCCCCCTTCTCTTTCAGGATCCAGCCCAAAACTCAGTTCTTCAGACTGGCCTTCCCTGACCATCCCAACAAAAGGATATCCTGACAAATTACTCCCAATCACATCACCCTGTTTATACTCTTAGTTGCACTCTCATACCTGTTATTATTTTGCTTATTTGTTTCTGATATGTTACCATTCTAGAATGTAACTCTATGGCATTTTTAAAATCTATATTGCTTCCCATGGTATCTGTGCCAGTTTGGATGTATTATGTCCCCCCAAACGCCATTATCTTTGATGCAATCTTGTGTGGGAAGACGTATTAGTGTTAATTAGGTTGTAATTCTTTGAGTGTTTCCATGTAGATATGACCCTCCCAACTGTAGGTGATAACTCTGATTAGGTGATTTCCATAGAGTTGTGGCCCCACCCATTCAGCATGGGCCTTGATTAGTTTACTAGATCCCTATATAAGCTCAGACAGAAGGAGCAAGCTTGCTACAGCCAAGAGGGACACTTTGAAGAACGCACAGGAGCTGAGAGAGTAGTTGCAGCTTACAGAGACATTTTGGAGATGGCCTTTGAAAGCAGTCTTTTGCTCCTGAGAAGCTAAGAGAGGACAAATGCCCCAAGAGCAACTGAGAGTGACATTTTTGAGGAGCTGCAGCCTAGAGAGGAACGTCCTGGGAGAAAGCCATTTTGAAACCAGAACTTGGAGCAGACGCCAGCCACGTGCCTTCCCAGCTAACAGAGGTTTTCCAGACACCATTGGCCATCCTCCAGTGAAGGCACCCGATTGTTGATGACTTACCTTGGACAGTTTATGGTCTTAAGACTGCAACTTTGTAACCAAATAAACCCCCTTTATAAAAGCCAATCATTTCTGGTGTTTTGTGAAAAGGCAGCATTAGCAAACTGGAAGAGTATCATTGCTGAGTGAAGGAATGATGGCTCAATTAAAAAAAGTTAAAAAATAGAATATACAGGACTTGGAATAGTGGGATGAGGGAGAGTGAGGAGTAAATCCTGGCTTTTTGGCTTCAGCAACTGGGTGGATGGAAGTGATACAGTGCTACAGAAAAGAAAAACATTGGAGATGGAGATGGAGGAAAAGCAGGTTTTGAGAAAGACAGTTCAGTTTTGGATGAGTGGATTTTGATGTGCTGTGATTTCAATACACATTGTATTTAAAGTCTGGGTCACAAAAGAGAAGTTTCCACCTCCTCCTGGCTAATTGATGGTAATCAAAGCTATAGTAATCAATTAAATAATTTAGGGAGAGATTGTAGGGTGAGGACATAGACCCGAATAACTTATTTCAAAGTCAGGGACTTGAGAAACAGCCAATAGAGGAGACAGAGAAAGAGTGGTCTGACAATAGGGGAAATGATATAGATGGTGCCATGGAGGGCAAGGAAAGAGAGCAGACGGAGTCAGAATTGAAAATACCCATAGGGTGGGGCACCAAGGGGGTTGTTGGTATGCTCAGCAAGAGCAGCTCCAGTGGTGATGACGGTGGTGATGGTGACAGAGGTGATGATGGTGGTGAAGATGGTAGTGGTGGTAGTGAAGGTGATGGTGGTGGTGATGAAGATGGTGGTGATGGTGACGGTGGTGGTGGTGGTGGTGATAAAGGTGATGATGATGGCAAAGATGATGGTGGTGAAGATGGTGGTGGTGATGGTGAAGATAGTGGTGGTGAAGGTGGTGGTGATGAAGACTGTGGTGGTGGTGGTGAAGATGTTGGTCATGGTAAAGATGGTAATGGTGGTGAAGATGCTGGTGGTAGTGGTGATGAAGATGGTGGTGGTGATGGTGATGAAGGCAGTGATGGCAGTGGTAATGATCATGGGAGTAAAGATGGTGGTGGTGAAGGTGGTGGTGATGGTGAAGATGGTGGTGGTGGTGAAGATGGTGGTGGCAGTAATAGTGGTGATAAAGGTGATGATGGTGAGGATGGTGGTGGTGAAGATGGTGGTTGTGGTGGTGAAGATGGTGGTGGCAGTGGTGGTGGTGATAAAGGTGATGATGATGGTGAAGATGGTGGTGGTGAAGATGGTGGTGGTGGTGGTGAAGATGGTGGTGATGGTGGTGAAGATGGTGGTCATGGTGAAGATGGTAGTAGTGGTGAAGATGCTGGTGGTGATGGTGATGAAGGCAGTGATGGCAGTGGTAATGATTGTGGGGGTAAAGATGGTGGTGGTGGTAGTGAAGATGGTGGTGGTGAAGGTGGTGGTGATGGTGGTGGTGGCAGCAGTGGCGAAGATAGTGGTAGTGGTGGTGAAGGTGGTGGTGATGGTGATGAAGGCAGTGATGGCGGTGATGATGTTGGAAGTAAAGATGGTGGTGGTACTGGTGGTGGAGGTGATGACAGTAATGTTAGTGGCAATGGTGATGGTGAAGGTGGTGGAGGTGGTGATGGTGGTGGTAATGGTGATGCTGGAAGCCAGACAAAGTGAACTGAGAAAAGAATGGGAGGTGAGGAAGTAGAGACAGTAAGGGGGTCAACCCTGGATAAAGCAGAGAGATGGGACATGAATGTCAGTGAGGAAAGTTGAACAGAAGGGCTTCCTTGGGTGGTTGGAGTATAGAGAAATTAGCTGGCCCTGAGCTCTGGGCTTTCATCATCCCTCTCCAGCTTGATAGGGGGAGCAAAACTCCATGTGCTGGGGGACTTCCTATTTCTTCTCCCTCGTGGACCTCTAGGGGTGGGGTGGCAGTTGGAGACAGGAGCTGATCAAGAGAGACGAGGGGTGCCACCTAGTGGTCAGGCCAAGATGGTTCTGCTCATAGACAGTGCTGGGTTCAAATCCTGCTTCTGCCACTTATTAGCTGAGTGATTTTGGGCAAGTTAATCAACCTCTTTGTCTGTCAGGCATCTTTGATCTGGGATAAGTGCAGCAATTTCCTAACAGGTTGTCTTCCCATTCCATCCTCCACACTGCAGTGGGAAAGCTTTGAGAAACACGAATCCAGGACCAGCATCTCTCAGCCCTGCTGCCCCATGGAGACATTACAACCTAAATGCTCGTAACACAGCATATAAAGCCCACCCCGGTCTGGGCCACTCTACTTTTTCAGCCTCATCTCCCTCAGGCTACCACCTGCTCTGAACCATTTGCTGTACCCTGAACTCCACAGGCTTTTTCCAGCTCCTGGGCCTTTGCGCATGTCCTTTCTGTATTGTAAAGCCTGACATTTCTGTGTGCTACCTTGACATTGTTGAGCCTCACAGGGCCCCCAAATCCTAACCATGTGCTCCCCTACTCTTTCCAGATATGCCCCTTGCCCAGAAGGAAAGGCCCCTACTCAGTTAGCTCCCCCATAAGCTGGACCACTGCACCCCAACCCTTCTTCATCCTAAAAGATTTCATCTCTCTGCTAGCCTGCAAAATTATACAAACAATCCAATGACATCCTTCAACAGGAAACAAAGGTCACCCCTCCCTTTTGTCACTACAAAGCCCACCTCACATAGCCCCTACTTTTTCACTCTGCTCCCCACTGTAACCCCTGTATGGCCTTGGCAAGGAGTATTGTATCCTCCTCCCCCAGGCTGTGAACATGTTTGATCAAGAGACTGCTGTTTGGTTTCATCCATCCAGTTCTGGGAGTCGTGTGTTTGGTCACCTTATACTATGTAGGGTTAGGGGATCCCTACTTTGCCAATGGGGTAAATAGGAGTTGATTAAGACACTTCCACCTGGAACATCCTCCCTTCCCTACTGCTCTGCCTCTGGCCAAGTCCTTCAGGTGTGCTTTCTTCAGTTTATCCTTCCTTGACCATCCCTACTCTGCGCCATCCGTACCCCCAGGATAGAATTAGGCATCCCTCTCCTCTCTGCTCATACCATATTTCATCACATCTAAGGCATCATCAATTTAAAAGTGCACCTTGATTTTATGTAACACCAAGGGAAAAAGAAAACCTAACAATTAAACTATGACTTCCTATAAATGCAGACTCTGCTTACCTCCAGATCTGCTGAATCAGAAATTCTGGAGGGGTCCTATCAGATTGTGTTTAACAGGTCTTCCAGGTGATTCAGATGCATGATCAAGTTTGAGAATCCAGCTCTGTACAATATAGTTCTCTGGTCCATCAGGAGTGTGGAGAAGCAGCATTTGTCAAAAGCACCCATAAAAGAACCAGAAGCCAAGTCAGTTACACTGCTTAGTAGAGCTCAAAAGTGTAACTCTTTTGTCACCAGACTTCCACCTGTTATGACAAAATGAGATTACAATTCCTTTTCATCACCAAGTTACTACTGCATAAGATGCCAGGGGCCATCTTGCTGGAAATCAGACCCTCTAAAAGTATTTTCTATTACCTCTGAGGTTTCTTGCATGTCTGCTTCATATGTGCTCCTAAGTCCTATACATCCATCCATCCACTCATCCATCCACTCATCCATCCATTCGTCCACTCATTCATCCGTCCATCCACTTGTCCATCCATCCATCCAACCATCCATCCATCCATCCATCCATCCCTCCATATACCCATCCATCTATCCATCCATCATGTGTGATGTCAGTCCCCCATGGCCGGTGAGTCTCCCTCTGCAGCCAATGCAGGGAGAAGGTCTTCATGTGCCCCTCTTGTGCTGCAGGTGAGGGACCCTACTCCTTCCCACCAGGAACCACTAGAGCAGTAAGTT
This sequence comes from Choloepus didactylus, assembly GCF_015220235.1. Classification (NCBI taxonomy): domain Eukaryota; kingdom Metazoa; phylum Chordata; class Mammalia; order Pilosa; family Megalonychidae; genus Choloepus; species Choloepus didactylus. The sequence continues at coordinate 8,743,512 of NC_051331.1, forward strand.
TGGCCAGGTGTCATAATATGTACACACCTAGCCCAAAAGTCTCTGTGAATGTTTACATACACTCAGGACAAAAGGGGAAGGAATATGCTGGCAGATCACTATCTGCTAGGGGATGTGTTTTATGACAAGGTGCCCCAAGGAGATAGTCAGCCCACATTCATCATCCACCCTAAGCACTAGGCTGACAGTCTGGTCCTGAGCCCAGGGTTTATTTGTGGGTCACCAGGAAAAGCAGCAGGCTGCACTTGCACTGTCCCCTTCGACCATAAAGCTCATCCCAGAAAACAGCTGTCAGCAGCTACCAGCATTGGCTACCTTTAGAGACCTCAAGTTACTGTGTAGTTCCCAAGAGGCCTCCACCTTGTGGGGCTCTCCAGTTTGGCCCCCAATAATGGGAATCTCCTAGTATCTACACACCTCAGAGTCTAGGTTCAACCCCCTTTACAGGAAGCACTTCTGTAATCTGGGCACAGAGGATGCAATCGTGAACAAAACAGATGAAAATCTGTCTTCCTGGAGTCTTGTTTTTGCACACAGTATTCCTCTACTTGAAATCCTCTTCCTTTCTTTAATTTTGAGGCCCTTCCGAATTCTTTAATTCCTAGAAATATTTCCTCCCGGTCAGCCTTCAGAATAGCCTGCAAAGGCAGCTATTCTGATTGATAGCAAGTCATTCTTAGTGTTCTTGTCTTAGACTGGGCTGCCTGTTAGCAGAGCCTGAGGTGGGGATTAGGGTGCATGTGATTTGTTGGTGGTGGGTGGAGAGTTGGGGAGAGTATTCCTAGAAGAAGGGAACAGGGATAATAACTCAGGAAAGAGATGGCTTCGGCAGGCACACAGCCTCAGCCTGATCCCATGGGGAGCTCTGGAGATTGAACTGTCTCTCTAGAGTTGCTTCATCTTGAGTCAAGGCCTTTTATCCCCTTCACTGGCTGTGGGATGCTCCTGGGGAGCAAAGGGTTTGATGTACTTGCCAAGGGGGTCTGGGCAAGAGCACCAGAGCTCCACTAAGCGCTGAAACCTTTCTCTGGGCTATGCTTACCCACAGCCTTGTGTGTTGCTACATAGAATATGCATGTCACCACTTCTTCAATTGAAAATGTTCAAAATTACAGCAGTTTCCCATACATCATATTGCATGAGCATATGATTGAGCTGCAGTGGCCAGCTTCCATGTTATTCTTTTTTTTCCATTTTTAAAAATTGTAGAATATGACATATATACATAAAAGTAACAGCTTTCCAAATGCAATTTCACAAGTAGTTAGCAAATTTCAAAGAATATTATAGGTTAGAGTGCCACAGTTTCAGTTATTTCCTTATTGTGAAATATAACATATATACAGAAGGGTATAATAACTTTCAAAGTACAATTTAACAAGAAGTCATACAGGAAATTTCCAAAGTTGTTATGAGTTACAGTACCATAGTTTCAGCTCTTCCCTTATTGCGAAATATAACATATATACAAAAAGGTGATAGCTTTCAAATTACAATGTAACAAATAGCTATAGAGCAAATTTCAAACAATGTTATGGGTTACAGTTCCACCATTTCAATTCTTTCCTTCTAACTATTCTTTACCCTAACAACTAAGAAAAAGAAAATTATATAAATATTCAGTATTCATAATCCTTTGTTAAATTCCGTCTTGTCTGTTGCTACCCCTTGCTCTAGTTTAATCACTTTCCTGATCTTCAGGGTTTTCTAGGCAGTGAAAGTTGTGATGGTTAGGTTCACGTATCAGCTTGAGCAGGTGATGGTACCCAGGTGTCTGGTCAAGCAAGCACTTGCCTAATCATTACTGCAAGGACATTTGTGGCTGGTTAATAAACCGGAAGTCTGGTTTATTAAATCATCAGTCATTTGACTGCACCTGTGACTGATGACATCAACAGAGGGTGTGTCTTCCGCAATGAGAGAATTCAAGCAGCTGGATTTAATCCAATCAGTTGAAGACTTTTAAGGGAGAAAGACAGAGGCCCTTTCCTTCTTTTTCAGCTAGCCAGTGAAGCATTTCCTGAGGAGTTCACTGAACACCTTCATTGGAGTTGCCAGTTCGCTGCCTGCCCTACAGAATTTGGACTCGTGCATCCTGCCCCATTGAATTTGGTACTTGTGCATCCCCACGGTTGTGTGAGACACTTTTGTAAAATCTTATGTTTACAGATATCTCTTGTTGGTTCTGTTTCCCTAGAAAACCCTAACACACCACCCTAACCTGTTCATGTTGAAAAGGGACGTCAACTTCATGAGCAAAGGGGACACATCTAGTTGATGTGAGTTGGCTGCTGTCACTCACAACTGCCCCCTCCTCTGGAAGACTGCCCTTAGGCAAACAGGAGCTGCCCTGCTGGGAGGTTATGACCCCCATCTTTAGGGGTCATCTTGTGACCAGGCAGTGACACAAAAGGCTGGCCCCCTTGCCTCAAAGTGGGGCAACACTGTGGTGATCTTCACACTTCAGGGATCCCCGTGGGATCAGGCTGAAGCTCCACTCCAGCTGAACCCACATCCTTGCCGAGCCCTTTCCGCTGCTCCATCCTGATTTCCTCACTCCCCCTCTCCTGAGAGCACCCCCACAAATCACCAGCACCCAAATTCCTTCCAGGGAACCTGACCTAATACAGCCCGTCCATTGCATCTCGGTGAACCAGCAGTAAGACTGACCCTCAAAGAAGTAAGAGGGAAAGACCCAGACAGGATGTCCCAAAACACCCTATAACAAGGCATTTTGTGATCCCAAAATGTTTGGCTCTGTTGCTATGGTGATCAACCACAAAGCATTTATCAGGGGAACCCAGAGAGAGCTGCAGCTACCTTGTATCAGACTGATCTGATACAATGTCTGCATCTGTGGTGACTGCTGTACAGATTATATATGGTTGGGGGGCAAAGCTGGCTAAAGGCCAGGGGCTTGTGTGCTTGGGGAAACATCTTGGTATGTGCTCTTTTTTCAAAACAAGATGCACTTGGGGTGGGCAACATCCAAGGTTATAGCAGCTAAAGCTCAGCGTGCTTCCAGGGATTTGTGGGGAGGGATATTTGGGAAGGGGTGGAGGGGCAGGGGTGAGATCGATTATCTGTCAGATAAGAGATGCTCTAAGCATCACACACTCACTTGATCATGTCACCAAAGTAAAACAGGGACAACAACTGAAGGTTTATAACTTTCTGGTTTTATTCTGAGACAAGATTAAAAATATTATACCTGGTTTATGATGCGTCCCACACAAGATTCTCTATTATCACTACTATTTTGATGATGATGTTAATGATGAAGGTTGAACCCTATTTGGGCTCATAGTCAGTCTTGATACCATACTGCCACCTTCTGGGTAAACGATGCAACAAGCAGCTCAGAACAGCTTCAAATATTGGGGTTTATGACTCAGGAATGAGGCATGGATAAAGGTCCAAATCCCACAGTGCTATTAACCAGTTCTTTTCTATATTACCTTAAATCTATTATTATATTCTCATTGTACTTGAAAATTCATGTCCAAAGATCTCGTTATGTTAATAAGATAAATTTAGTAACAAGCACAAGGAAATAGGAGCTAGGAAGCCTGGACTTCCTAACCAAACATCCATCTATCCAGTCGTCTGTCTGTCCATCCATCCAACAAACGTCTAACATTGTGCTCGGTGATTTCATGCCAGGTTGATCATTTGTTCGATCTTAATTTTCTCACATTTAAACTTTGCCAATTCATTTGCTTTTTAGGGGAAAGAAATATGTTCGTGGCATTAACAAAATTTGATTTTATTTCCTTTATTACTCAAAAAATAAATTTCCATAGAAACAGTTCTAGGGAATAAGATCAGATAGTTCGTGCAAAGGATGTTTGGAAATAGAAAAATGCCAGAGGGAAAATTAAGGATTGTTGCTGTATAACAACTCATAGCACTGACATATTTTGGGTATCTACTCTAAAACATGTTGTGAAGGTATGTCTGCATCATTTGATGTTGTACCACAACTTCGTTTTAATGACTTCACACTATTCCACGGTATGGATGTACCACACTTTACCCAGTTTTATCGTATAACAATAATGCTTCAGTGAGTTGGATGCTGTGCAAATAATTCTACAGGGTAAATTGTTGGAATGGGGTCCAAAGGTAAACATATTTGAAATCTGATTTCTTCTGTCCAAATTGTGTCTTAAAAGATTCATGATTTATCTTCCTCCCCCGACAATATGGACAAGCTGAAAGAAGAAAATAGTGAATCATGCAAAATCTCATCTCCCACACACAACCAGGATTAAAACTTGTGGACAACCTTCCAGCCACCCTTCCGTGCATACTTGCAGAGAGAAGGATGTGGAGCAGATGGACAGTAGTGGGTATTTGTCATTCTTTTTGGCTGCCCAGTTCCCGTGATCACCTTCTGTGCATCTCACTCCTGCACTTCCTCACCTCCCTTGTGGATGGAGCACAGGCCTGTCCTCCACCAAGCAGGGCACCATCACTCAAATGCCAATCCAGCGATGCAGAAAGCAGGAATTTCATGGAACTCGTGTTGGTGAGGGTAGCAGGAGCTACGTAAGGTTTCCTGGTGTACCGGAGCCAGAGGATCCAGAGGTAGCATCTGGCACCTGGGCTTGGCCACTTTGGTTTACAGGCTGCATGCTCTGTGCCCTTCATGTGGGGAATTACCTTAATGCAACAACACTCTCCCAGTACATCACCAGGCAAAGCAATCCCAGAAGCCATGGAATGGAAAGGCTCATGGACCCAATTAAAATGCTCAGATTGCATGGTCATATTAAACAAACATGAGAAGCAACGAGAAAAGAGATGGAGTAAGTTAACACTCTTGGGATGGGGTGGGCTGCCTGCCTCCTAGGGAGTGCAGTTTTCGTAGGTTCTGTCTCTGTCTCTACCGCACCAGATTTCCTTGCTGCTGGTGCAGTTACTAGGACAGAGCTAAGGTTTGAGCAAGGGGCCCCCAGATGAAAGATGGCATGGATCAGTGACAAACATTTGCTTTACTGGAGAGACCCAGGGGAAAGGTACACCTTGCAAAACTGTGGCTTGCTGATTAGCCTATTGAGTGGTCCTGGGTTTTTCTGGGGGCAGGAGATGTGACACCAAAACAGGTCCCACCGATGGAAGGATGAGTTAAGACCTCATGGATATTGAGAGCTTTGTGTGACTTGCGTGCATATGCACGTGAATATTGGGTACCTCTTGGTCCTACCATTCTTTCTACCTATTTTAACACACGGGTGATCAGTTTATGCACCTTTACTTAACACAGCTTATGAATTTTACCTATGTCTTATAGGCCACTTGCTTACTAGCTACCTATCTATATGTAACACATCTTATGAGTTTCACCCATCACATGTTTTCTTCTTTCTTTTTTTCTCCCATATTTTCTGATCTTTGCCTATATAGGGCTGATCTCATTTATTCCTGGAATATCAAATATGATAGGAAGACAAAACTGAGAGAAACATTTACAATACAGCAGCATAACTTGCTAAATTCTTCATCAGCACTCTCTGGAAAAAAAAAAAAAACTTCTTAAGCTTTTCTCCGCTTTATTTAAGCAATGAATTGTGAAAAACATGCAATTTTATCTTGACATGAAGACATTTTGATGCACTATGATCTTGCCTGGAGAGTATAGTATTTTCTGCAAAACTGTAACAGGAACTCTTACACGATTCTCTTCCACCTTGTTGTAAAGGTCAGAAAAAAGCCACAAATTGGGAGGGAAATAGCTTATCATCAGAGTGATAGGGTCTGAAGACTTTCAACATATGCTGGTTTTCCCTCTTCCAACTGTTTGTTTCTGTTTTCTTCTTACAGCTCACAAAAGGTAGGGGTTTGATGATGTTAACAGTTGCTGTTTGTGGGTATTTTTTTCCTTCAGATTAAAGTCCTATCTCTCCTTCGTTTTTTTCTTTATGCACATCAGATGGTGGTGGTGGTGGTGGCAGTGATGTGGAGGTAGCGTTTGACTTGCTCAGTTCCTGCCTGATTGCATCGATGAGCTCTTCTTTTAGTTTTGTTAATTCTTTTCTCATTTCATCAAAAATGTCCTGCTTCAATCAGTCATAGTCTAGGCCCTCTGACTGGACTCCATTGGTGCTGGGCTGTGACGAGGGTGCAGATTTCAGTCTGTGTAATGCATCATAGGACCTGTTGTCAAAAACAATCTGACTTTTCCTTGGAGAATACCATCTGGAGATAATAGGTGACTTGCTGCCATTCATTGTACTTGTTCTTTCCCAAGGTTTCCTTGTTGGTTCAGGTGCACTTTTTGAAGAGGCCTAAGAAGTAACAGGATCTGAATCTTCATTTTTGTCCTCCTTTTGCTCTGTTTCTATTCTTGATCCCTTTTCAGTGATTCTTTTCCTCCCAACCAGCAGAGCACTCATTTCTTGCATTAAACCACTACCCCCTAAGGGAAGGGGTCTGTTTCCATGACCCTTATCTGTCTCGGATGAGGCTGAATTCCCAAGTGGAGGGAAAGAGGCATCCTCCATCCATGACACTTTCCTAAGTTTTGCTCCAGGAATTGCAGCTGCAAGTCCAGTTAAAGGGTGATTATCTTCTGTCATGGGTCCCACAAAAAATCCAGATGGAGGGAGGGGAGGAGCAGGAGGTGGTAGAGGAGGAGGGGGTACTTGATTAGGAAGAGGGGGCGGAGAAGGGGGTGGTGGAGGCCTGGATGATGGAAGTGGAGAGGGTGGAGGGGGTCCTGGGGGAGGAAGAAGGGCTGCCGAAGGCTGGGCAGGACCTGGTGGGAGTGTTGGAGGTGGGGGAGCTCAGCCATGTTTTCCTGTTTTCTACAAAAGAACTGAACACTCTCAAGTGAAACAACAAATGATTATCACAGTGCCCAGTGGTGCTGGCAGGGGTTTTTCTCTATGTCAGTTCTGGAGCATGATTTGTGGCATTAATAAGGTTTGCAGACTCTCCTAGAGAATCTCTGAGCTACTTAACAACCTTTAATAAGTTCATTTTCAGCCTAAAATATTCAGAGTTTGTGACTATTTTTTTTTTGGAATCAAGAATTCTCATGGATATAGAAATTAGTAGTAGGCCATGAATCCTCAAAGAAATGATAATCTGGAATTGAACAGCAGGTCTGTTGGGGGCTGAAGACAGTGAACATCCTGTTAGTATTAAGGGGTAATGATGCAACAGTTAAATAATGGCCTCTGGTCATCTGGAATGAAGGGTCCCATTGAAAGTTTTGGGGCAAGTGGCCACTGGCATTGAAGAGCAAAGAGGGCAGGAGGGATCTGAAGACTGCAGGATTAGCTGGTTGCTTTTATGTGTGATAGAGAGCTTAAAGAATGATAACGGTAGGCTCAAAGTCCTAAGATACTGGCTCAAGTCAGGGATCCTGGAACCTCAAGGCTGAGATAATCCAAACCAATTTCCAAGTTTTATCTTGCAGGTAGCAGAACTGCAGCTTCAGATAAATTAACAGCCTCAGAAGATTCCCAGTTGTGACAGTGTTAGCATGAGATAGTGTCCTTTCCAGGTGGGTCTCTGGTGTGGTTTTGGGAGTTGTTCCTAGAAACACAGCCTAGTCCATGCTCCTCAAGCCCTTCCAATGATTCTGTGAGCTTCCTATAAATAATTTTTCATACCAAATTCCTCTGGCATAAGGTGGGTGGAGTGGACTCTGTTGCCTGCAACTAAGAACTCGGATGGATACAGTAATTGGTTCCAGAAGTGGTTGTGGGCGGCAGACTCTCAAAGGCATTGGAATCTGGGATTGGTTATCCAACTTGATTTTGTCTAAAGGCAATGAAGATCTGGTTAGTAAAAGAGGATGGGATAACAGGAGTCCATGGTAGAATTTAGCAAATAGTTAATTAAATTATTATCTGTAGTATTCTGGATTAAAGTGTCTACTGAAGATAAGGGTTCAGGGGTCTAAAAAGCTGCTATAAACAACCACTAAAAGGAGCATGAGGGATTCAAGGACTGTAGGGTGAGCTGGCTATTTCTGACTGTGATGGAGAGGTTAGAGGAAGAAAATTATTTACTCAAGGATTTAAATTCTTGTTTTGGGAAACGAGCACTAGGGAGGATCTATAACTGTCCTAAAATAAGCTCTTGGAACAAAAAGAATTCTTAAAAATACCCCTGATTTGTATATTCAGAAAGATTAAGCAAGGATAGTTAAAAGAAAAAAAAAAAGGTTAAAAAAGAAACCATTAGAGAATAAGGTAGAGCTTTAAGGAATTAAAATGATGTTAGCCCAAATAAAAGTTGAAAAGAAGAATTGGACATAAAGGGGGAACTATCTTCAAGAAAGGAGAACCAAAAGATAAAGAGTTTCAGGATTAATCCAGGAGGTCCAATATCCAAATAACAGGAGTTTCAGAATGAAAGAAAAGAAAAGAAACATAAAGAAGGGCATTATCCAAGAAAATAACAGAAAAGAATTTCCCAGAGCTGAAAGACACATTTCCAGATTAAACAAACCTACCCAGTACACCACAGAAATACTCTGGAACACAGGGACTATAAAGATATCATTTTTTCTATTTCTTTATATTTTTCTGTACTTTACAATATTTTTATAAGTAACATGCATTATTTTAATAATAAAAAGGTAAAAGATAGGCTGTAATTGATAACCAGGAAATAATGCCAAGTGATTACTTTAGGTTAATTTTGACAATACCCTACATTTTTTTCAAATTAACAAATGAAGAAAAGACGAGCAAATTGAGAACAAGATTAAAGAGACCTGGCTCAATCAACATATAAACAAATAAAAATGATAAATAGAAAACATAAATAAATGTAAAATAAGATGGCAAAAATAAATTAAACACATCAACAATCACTTTAAATGTAAATGGATTAAGTTATCCTAGTGGAAGAAAATTACTTTCAGACTTAGTTAAAAAAAATCCAGTTATGTATTGTTTACAAATTTAAAACTTAAAACACAACTGAAAACAAAATGACAGAGGCTGAAAATGAGAGACATATCAGACAAATACTAACAACAACAGAAAGCTGGTATGGCAAAAGTAGAATCAGACTAAATAAAATTCAACAACAAAAATATTAAACAGGGAAGAGGGGGAGATTTTATATTGATATAAATTTACTCCTTCAAAAATATGATCAAGATAGCCAATGTATATTGAACACTTATTACATTCCACTCACTATAATAACTTATTTACATACAGGCATTTGTCAGCAAATTGTAGCACAAGCTTCCAGGTTGGTACTATTATGGTACCAGTTGAGGAAACTGAGGCATGAAGAAGTTAGGTGGGTCATAAGATGGCTAAAATGTACCCAAATGCAGTACTCTTAAACACTATGCTATGCAACTAATATTACACCTTTGAAATATATAAAGCAAAATGTTTGGTATACGCCTACATTCTCTTTTTTTTTTTTTGGAAGATGTTTTTATTTTTTATTTTTTTTTTCATCATTTTATTGAGATATATTCACATACCACGCAGTCATACAAAACAAATTGTACTTTCGATTGTTCACAGTACCATTACATAGTTGTACATTCATCACCTAAATCAATCCCTGACACCTTCATTAGCACACACACAAAAATAACAAGAATAATAATTAGAGTGAAAAAGAGCAATTGAAGTAAAAAAGAACACTAGGTACCTTTGTCTGTTTGTTTGCTTCCCCTACTTTTCTACACATCCATCCATAAACTAGACAAAGTGGAGTTTGGTCCTTATGGCATTCCCAATCCCACTGTCACCCCTCATAAGCTACATTTTTATACAACTGTCTTCGAGATTCATGGGTTCTGGGTTGTAGTTTAATAGTTTCAGGTATCCACCACCAGCTACCCCAATTCTTTAGAACCTAAAAAAGGTTGTCTAAAGTGTGCGTAAGAGTGCCCACCAGAGTGATCTCTCGGCTCGTTTTGGAATCTCTCTGCCACTGAAGCTTATTTCATTTCCTTTCACATCCCCCTTTTGGTCAAGAAGATGTTCTCCATCCCACGATGCCGGGTCTACATTCCTCCCCGGGAGTCATATTCCACGTTGCCAGGGAGATTCACTTCCCTGGGTGTCTGATCCCACGTAGGGGGGAGGGCAGTGATTTCACCTTTCAAGTTGGCTTAGCCAGAGAGACAGGGCCACATCTGAGCAACAAAGAGGCATTCAGGAGGAGACTCTTAGGCACAAATACAGGGAGGCCTAGCCTCTCCTTTGCAGCAACCGTCTTCCCAAGGGTAAAACTTATGGTAGAGGGCTCAACCCATCAAACCACCAGTCCCCTATGTCTGTGGTCATGTTAGCAACCATGGAGGTGGGGTAGGCGAATACCCCTGCATTCTCCACAGGCTCCTCAAGGGGGCACTACATCTTTTTTTTTTTTTTCCTTGTTTGTCTTTTTTCTTTTTTTTTTTTTTTTTTAACTTTCCCTTCTTTTTTAAAATCAACTGTATGAAAAAAAAAGTTAAAAAGAAAACAAACATACAATAAAAGAACATTTCAAAGAGACCATAGCAAGGGAGTAAGAAAAAGACAACTAACCAAAGATAACTGCTTAACTTCCAACATGTTCCTACTTTACCCCAAGAAAGTTACATAATATAGCAACATTTCAGTGAACTTGTTCCTACTACATCCATCAGAAATTAACAGACCATAGTCATTTCTGGGCATCCCCAGAACGTTAAATAGCTTATCTGTTCTTCTTGGATTATTGTTCCCCCTTCCTTAATTGCTCTCTACTGCTAGTTCCCCTACATTCTACATTATAAACCATTTGTTTTACATTTTTCAAAGTTCACATTAGTGGTAGCATATAATATTTCTCTTTTTGTGCCTGGCTTATGTCGCTCAGCATTATGTCTTCAAGGTTCATCCATGTTGTCATATGTTTCACCAGATCGTTCCTTCTTACTGCCGTGTAGTATTCCATCGTGTGTATATACCACATTTTATTTATCCACTCATCTGTTGAAGGACATTTGGGTTGTTTCCATCTCTTGGCAATTGTGAATAATGCTGCTATGAACATTGGCGTGCAGATATCTGTTCGTGTCACTGCTTTCCGATCTTCCGGGTATATACCGAGAAGTGCAATCGCTGGATCGAATGGTAACTCTATATCTAGTTTTCTAAGGAACTGCCAGACTGACTTCCAGAGTGGCTGAACCATTATACAGTCCCACCAACAATGAATAAGAGTTCCAATTTCTCCACATCCCCTCCAGCATTTGTAGTTTCCTGTTTGTTTAATGGCAGCCATTCTAACCGGTGTTAGATGGTATCTCATTGTGGTCTTAATTTGCATCTCTCTAATAGCTAGTGAAGCTGAACATTTTTTCATGTGTTTCTTGGCCATTTGTATTTCCTCTTCAGAGAACTGTCTTTTCATATCTTTTGCCCATTTTATAATTGGGCTGTCTGTACTATTGTCATTGAGTTGTAGGATTTCTTTGTATATGCAAGATATCAGTCTTTCGTCAGATACATGGTTTCCAAAAATTTTTTCCCATTGAGTTGGCTGCCTCTTTACCTTTTTGAGAAATTCCTTTGAGGTGCAGAAACTTCTAAGCTTGAGGAGTTCCCATTTATCTATTTTCTCTTTTGTTGCTTGTGCTTTGGGTGTAAAGTCTAGGAAGTGGCCTCCTAATACAAGGTCTTGAAGATGTTTTCCTACATTATCTTCTAGGAGTTTTATGGTACTTTCTTTTATATTGAGATCTTTGGTCCATTTTGAGTTAATTTTTGTGTAGGGGGTGAGGTAGGGGTCCTCTTTCATTCTTTTGGATATGGATATCCAACTCTCCCAGCCCCATTTGTTGAAAAGACCATTATGGCTCAGTTCGGTGACTTTGGGGGCCTTATCAAAGATCAGTCGGCCATAGATCTGAGGGTCTATCTCTGAATTCTCAATTCGATTCCATTGATCTATATGTCTATCTTTGTGCCAGTACCATGCTGTTTTGGCAACTGTGGCTTTATAATAAGCTTCAAAGTCAGGGAGTGTAAGTCCTCCCACTTCGTTTTTCTTTTTTAGAGTGTCTTTAGCAATTCGAGGCATCTTCCCTTTCCAAATAAATTTGATAACTAGCTTTTCCAAGTCTGCAAAGTAGGTTGTTGGAATTTTGACTGGGATTGCATTGAATCTGTAGATGAGTTTGGGTAGAATTGACATCTTAATGACATTTAGCCTTCCTATCCATGAACATGGAATATTTTTCCATCTTTTAAGGTCCCCTTCTATTTCTTTTAGTAGAGTTATGTAGTTTTCTTTGTATAGGTCTTTTACATCTTTGGTTAAGTTTATTCCTAGGTACTTGATTTTTTAGTTGCTATTGAAAATGGTATCTTTTTCTTGAGTGTCTCTTCAGTTTGTTCATTTCTAGCATATAGAAACATTACTGACTTATGTGCATTAATCTTGTATCCCGCTACTTTGCTAAATTTGTTTATTAGCTCTAGTAGGTGTATCGTTGATTTCTCAGGGTTTTCTAGATATAAGATCATATCATCTGCAAACAATGACAGTTTTACTTCTTCTTTTCCAATTTGGATGCCTTTTATTTCTTTGTCTTGCCGGATTGCCCTGGCTAGCACTTCCAGCACAGTGTTGAATAACAGTGGTGACAGCGGGCATCCTTGTCTTGTTCCTGATCTTAGAGGGAAGGCTTTCAGTCTCTCACCATTGAGTACTATGCTGGCTGTGGGTTTTTCATATATGCTCTTTATCATGTTGAGGAAGTTTCCTTCAATTCCTACCTTTTGAAGTGTTTTTATCAAAAACAGATGTTGGATTTTGTCAAATGCTTTTTCAGCATCTATTGAGATGATCAATTGATTTTTCCCTTTCGAGTTTTTAATGTGTTGTAATACATTGATTGTTTTTCTTATGTTGAACCATCCTTGCATGCCTGGAATGAACCCCACTTGGTCATGGTGTATGATTTTTTTAATGTGTCTTTGGATTCGATTTGCAAGTATTTTGTTGAGGATTTTTGCATCTATATTCATTAGGGAGATTGGCCGGTAGTTTTCCTTTTTTGTAGCATCTTTGCCTGGTTTTGGTATTAGATTGATGTTAGCTTCATAAAATGAGTTAGGTAGTGTTCCATTTTTTTCAATGTTTTGAAAGAGTTTGAGTAAGATTGGTGTCAGTTCTTTCTGGAAAGTTTGGTAGAATTCCCCTGTGAAGCCATCTGGCCCTGGGCATTTATTTGTGGGAAGATTTTTGATGACTGATTGGATCTCTTTGCTTGTGATGGGTTGGTTGAGGTCTTCTAGTTCTTCTCTGGTCAGTCTAGGTTGTTCATATGTTTCCAGGAAATTGTCCATTTCTTCTACATTATCCAGTTTGTTGCCATACAGTTGTTCATAATATCCTCTTATAATTTTTTTAATTTCTTCAGGATCTGCAGTTATGTCACCTTTTTCATTCATTATTTTGTTTATATGGGTCTTCTCTCTTTTTGATTTTGTCAGTCTAGCTAGGGGCTTGTCAATCTTGTTGATCTTCTCAAAGAACCAACTTTGGTGATATTTATCCTTTCTATTGTTTTTTTGTTCTCTATGTCATTTATTTCTGCTTTAATCCTTGTTATTTCTTTTCTTGTACTTGGTTTAGGATTGGTTTGCTGTTCATTTTCTAGCTTCTTCAGTTGATCCATTAGTTCTTTGATTTTGGCTCTTTCTTCCTTTTTAATATATGCGTTTAGTGCTATAAATTTCCCCCTTAGCACTGCTTTTGCTGCATCCCATAGGTTTTGGTATGTTGTGTTCTCATTTTCATTCGTCTCTATATATTTAGCAATTTCTCTTGCTATTTCTTCTTTAACCCACTGATTGTTTAGGAGTGTGTTGTTTAACCTCCAGGTATTTGTGAATTTTCTAAGTCTCTGATGGTTATTGACTTCTAATTGTATTCCATTGTGGTCAGAGAATGTGCTTTGAATAATTTCAATCTTTTTAAATTTATTGAGGCTTGTTTTATGTCCCAGCATATGATCTATTCTGGAGAAAGTTCCGTGAGCACTAGAAAAGTATGTGTATCCTGGTGATTTGGGATGTAATGTCCTGTAGATGTCTGTTAAATCTAATTCATTTATCAGATTGTTTAGGTTTTCAATTTCCTTATTGGTCTTCTGTCTGGTTGATCTATCTATAGGAGAGAGTGATGTGTTGAAGTCTCCCACAATTATTGTGGAAACATCAATTGCTTCCTTTAGTTTTGCCAATGTTTCTCTCATGTATTTTGTGGCACCTTGATTGGGTGCATAGACATTTATGATTGTTATTTCTTCTTGCTGAATTGCCCCTTTTATTAGTATGTAGTGGCCTTCTTTGTCTCTCAAAACATCCCTGCATTTGAAGTCTATTTTATCTGAGATTAATATTGCTACACCTGCTTTCTTTTGGCTGTAGCTTGCATGAAATATTTTTTTCCATCCTTTCACTTTCAGTTTCTTTGTGTCCCTGTGTCTAAGATGAGTCTCTTGTATGCAACATATTGATGGTTCATTTTTTTTGATCCATTCTGCGAATCTATATCTTTTAATTGGGGAGTTTAATCCATTTACATTCAACGTTAAAACCGTGAAGGCATTTCTTGAATCGGCCATCTTATCCTTTGGATTATGTTTGCCATATTTTTCCCTCTCTCTATTAATATCCTTTATTGTACCCATACCGAATCTCTTTAGTACTGAACCTTTCTCCAAGTCTCTCTGTCCTGTCTTTGTTTCTCTGTCTGTAGGGCTCCCTTTAGTATCTCCAGTAGGGCAGGTCTCTTGTTAGCAAATTCTCTCAGCATTTCTTTGTCTGTGAAAAATTTAAGCTCTCCCTCAAATTTGAAGGAGAGCTTTGCTGGATAAAGTATTCTTGGCTGGAAATTCCTCTCACTCAGAATTTTAAATATATCGTGCCACTGCCTTCTCGCCTCCATGGTGGCTGCTGAGTAGTCACTACTTAGTCTTATGCTGTTTCCTTTGTATGTGGTGAATTGCTTTTCTCTTGCTGCTTTCAGAACTTGCTCCTTCTCTTCTATGTTTGACAGTGTGATCAGTATATGTCTCGGAGTGGGTTTTTTTGGATTTATTCTATTTGGAGTTCGCTGAGCATTTATGATTTGTGTATTTATGTTGTTTAGAAGATTTGGGAAGTTTTCCCCAACAATTTCTTTGAATACTCTTCCTAGACCTTTACCCTTTTCTTCCCCTTCTGGGACACCAATGAGTCTTATATTCGGACGTTTCATATTATCTATCATATCCCTGAGGTCCATTTCGAGTTTTTCAATTTTTTTCCCCATTCTTTCTTTTATGCTTTCATTTTCCATTCTGTCATCTTCCAGGTCACTGATTCGTTGTTCAACTTCCTCTAGTCTTGTACTATGAGTGTCCAGAATCTTTTTAATTTGGTCAACAGTTTCTTTAATTTCCATAAGATCATCCATTTTTTTATTTAGTCTTGCAATGTCTTCTTTATGCTCTTCTAGGGTCTTCTTGATTTCCTTCATATCCCGTACTATGGTCTCATTGTTCATCTTTAGTTCTTTGAGTAGCTGCTCTAGGTGTGTCTCTTCTGGTCTTTTGATTTGGGTGCTTGGGCTTGGGTTATCCATATCGTCTGGTTTTTTCATATGCTTTATAATTTTCTGTTGTTTTTGGCCTCGTGGCATTTGCTGACCTTGATAGGGTTCTTTTAGGGTTTGTAGACCAGTTGAAGTCCTTATCTCTAATTTATCAGATCTACAGCTTCGTGGAGTACACTTTCTCTAACTAACCAGCAGGTGGCGTCCACGAGCCCCCTGTTCTCCACAAGCCAGATCTCCCCTGCTTAGCCTTTTTGGTGAGTGGGGGAGTGAGTCTTGTGGGGCCCAATTGGTGTCCCAAGCTTGCGTGTGTAGTTGGTGTTGCCTGCCCTGTATGTGGGGCGTGTTTCTGGGCAGTCGGGGAGGGGGGGGTGGCCCTAAAAATCAAATCTCCCTGATGATCCTAGAGTTTTAAAGCTACTGCAATAGTCTAATCCTTCAGTTCAGTCCTGCCACAGTTTGTCTCTGCCACTGACCCACAAGTCTTTGGTATTGGCGCATGGCTCCTGAGACTTGCAAGTGGGCCCCTCTTCCAGGCTGTGCACCCCGGGTCCTCTGTTGAGGGATGACTGTGCTATGTCACAGGTGAGTGCCGTCCCCCCAGGGCAGTTCTGGGCTGCTGGGCTGTGTTGGGAGGCTCGCAGTCTGCTCAAATGATGGCTGAATGGGGCTCTGTTAATTCACACTGCTCCCCCTTCCCAGCTCTGGGACATTCAGCTGAGGTTGCAGGGAAGGCTAATGTCCACGCCCAGTTTTGTGGTGTGTGCCTGTTATTTGAAGCACTTCCGTCACACTGGGTTGTCTGGGGCAGCTCTGGGCTATGGGGCTGGCGATGGGCAGGAGTGTTTCCTGTCCACCAGGATGGTGGCTGTGAGCGGACACCCCCCTTTTCTTGGGAAGTTGTGTTGTTTAGTGAATTTTCTCAGCCACTGGATTATTGCCTTTTGTCTCAGAGCTCTCTTAGTTCTGCTCTTGACTTGACGTGCCCAAATTTCAATTCTTTGAAGCTTTCTGTATTGAGCTTCTTAGAGTAATTGTTTTAGAAAAAGCAAAAAGGATTTAAAAAAAAAAAAAAACAAAAAAAAAACGGCCCTCCTCAGAGATCTAATGGGTTATTGAAATGCTAATAGACAAAGCAACCAGGGCCATTAAGGAAAGGTGCACAGGGCAGAGAGATCAGCCTTGCTTCGGGATTTGCATATGCGCCTCAAGGCCTGATCTCCGCCCTTCCCCTTTCTGTGTTCACCAGAACTCCAAAAATCCTCTGCTTTTATTTTGGAGTTTTTCGTGTTGTTTTTTTTCTATGCCTGTCTCCTCTCTGCTGGGCTGGCTGCTCTCAGAGTCTCTGGTGTCTGGTCTCAGTCTATCTATGGTTGGAGTTTGAATCAGTAGAATGAGTTTCCGATAAGAGCAGCCACTGCAATTCTCCCTTCTCCTTCCTGTAGCTGACAGCCCCTCCTCCCCCGGGACTGAGCCTGGCAGGGAGGGGCGCGGGTCCCCTGGCCGCAAAAACTTACAGATTTCGCTGATCTCAGCAGTTCCACGTTTTCATGAGTGTTGTATGAAGTATGCCCAAAGACAGATTGCTCTGTGGTGTCCAGTCCACGCAGTTCCTGGCTTTTTACCTACTTTCCTGGAGGAGTAACTAAAACATACAGCTCAGCAGTCTGCCATCTTGCCCCGCCCGGAAGATCCTACATTCTCTTTTGATATTGTAAAGTTCTTTTTGTTTGTTTGTTTGTTTGGGTCTTTAATCCACCTGGAATTTGCTTTTGTAAATGATGTAAAATAGGGATCTAACTTAACTCAATCTTTTAGTCCATTGCCCCAACAGCTTCCTCTCCCCTCTGATTTGAAACACCCCCTCTAACACATACTGGATCCCCACCTATGCTTGTTTGCTTCTGAGCTCTGTTTTATTTCTTTGGTCTATATGTCTATTCTGTGTCAACAGCACACATATTCTTTTAATTTTTAAGCCATAACACATTTTTCAGTGTCCCCAGAACATGCATTTCTCCCATGCCTCTGTGTTTTTATTCACACTATACCCTCCACCTGCCATGTTTCCCACTCGCACCACTAACCATTCCTCCCTCCTTCAAGACCCACCTTCAACTAACTTTTCTATGCCAAATTTCTTGATCTTTCCATCCATATCTCCTTATAAAATAATAAAAAATTCTGTTAATGAAGCTCATGCCACGATGTTCCGAGTTAAGTTTTGTGAAAATGGATCAAACTCATCTTGCTCTCTTCACAGCGCTCCTTCACTCCTCTGATGCCGAGCATTCTTGCAGGAAGGGGCGATGTCTCATTCAGCTTTGTAACCCTTGCACATAACACATAGCAATCAACTGACACTCTACAGGTATTTATTGAAAGAAAAAGACACATACGTGCTTGAACTGGCTATGATGATTGCTTTTGTATAGGACAACTGAGGAATGGAGCGAGTCACCCTTCTGAAGTTTTCTTGTATGTTATTATCTATCCAACATAATAAACATTTTTTTTAAGTGAAAAGAATCACTTTTGTATTATCTTGGATGGATATTCACATCCTTGTTTTTTTTAGTGAGAAAAGTAAGTTGTAAAAGAATTATATATTCCTAGTTTTAGAAGATATTAGAAAGACCCTTGTGGCAGGTTCAATTATATACTCCTCCCCCCAAACATGTTCTTAATCTTAATCCATTTCTGTGGCTATGAACCCCCATAAACAACACCTTTTGAAGATGCTACTTTTAATTAAGGTGTGGCCCAACTGAATGAGGTTAAGTCTTAATCCTATTACCAGAGGCTTTATGAAGACAAAGCCATGGGGATGAATAGAAGCTGGAAGTCAGCGGAACCTGGGAGAGAAGGGAAAGCAACCACCATGTGCATTGCCACGTGACAGAGAAGCCAAGGACCAAGGATCTCCAGTAGCCAGCCCCAGAACACCTGGATCTTCCCTGAGAACGCATGGCCTTGCTGAAGACTGGATATTGGACTTTTCCTAGCCTCAAAACCATAAGCCAATAAATTCCCATTACTTGTGGGATCGCTGCCAGAAAACTAAGACCTCCCCTCCAAAAGGGTATGTTTTTGTAAAGGATTAACTTTAGCAAAGAAAAAGGTGGGGAGGTTGGAGGAAATTAAATAATGAGCAAAATTAGTTGCAATCAAGGCCCCGCCTCTAACCCCGCCCATCAGGCAGGTCCCAGCGCGCACATCTAGGCACAAGCCCCGCCCCTCTTATCTGCATAGACCCCGCCTCACCTGGCACAGGCAACGCTCGCGCCACGTCCATCAGGCACAGGCCCCGCCCCCGCACGTCGGCCATAGATGCGGCACTTCGCTCCAACCTCCGGGCCTGGTCCAACCCTACCCCAGGGCCTGGCCCCCTTCTTCCCGGGAAGGGAACTAGAATTCTCTCCCGATGATGGATGGATGAATAAGAGGCCGGGCCTCCAGCCGGCAGCACCTCGGCGCCCTCAGGCTCGAGAGCCAGAGCCCGCGACCACTTCCGCTCCCGGCAGCCCCGAGACCGGAAGCGGAAGTGCCCGGCGGCACGGGCGGCGGCGGCGGCGGCTGTGGGAGGCTGCGGCGCCCGCGGCGGTGGGAGTGTCCCCGGCGGGTCTGCAGGTGCTGCCCGGCCCCTCCAGGGATCGCCGCCCGGCCCGGGCGCTTCCTCCCCTCGGGGGTCCCGGGGCGGCGCCCGCACAGCTCGCGCCTCGCAGGCTGGTGGCCCCCGCCCTTCCCTCGCCCCGGGTACCCCGCGTCCTGGCAGACGGGACCGTCATCCCCAACAAAGAGAGATCACGGAAGTACTGTCCAGGTGTGTCCCGTCGATCAGGTGGATCACTGAATATAAATGGGTTCCTCCAGGCGTCCTCGGGGACTTTGGGGCTTTTTTTTTAAACCCAGGTAGAAATGCATCCTTGCAGCTCAGTCCTCACCAGTCTTCCCCGATCTGTGGATGTTTGTAGGGATAGTGCCCTAAGACGGCACTAACCTACTTCCCTTTTGCAAGATAATCTTTTCTATTAGTACATCCACCTTTTATGTCATGCAAGATTTAGTATTACCTAGTTTTGCAACTGGAAAGTTGGGACTGGGTCTATATGTGCAAACTGATTTTGAGTGACTTGTTAAATGAGTTTAAAAAATGGAATGTGCCCTCTCTCAGGGGATGGATTTGAGGACTGACAGCTTGCAGTTCCTTAGCTTAGTTTTTCTTTTTCTTTTCTTTTTTCCTTTCTCTTTCTCTCTTTTAAGAGAGCTTTTAATTTGTGACTTCTGCTTTGGCCATGAGCATCCCTGTCCCCCCTGCCCCCTTTTCTTTTACTGTGAGGTGAGGGTATCTAAGGAAAAGCTATTTCTCACTTATGTATATATAGTCACAAGTTTTACTACCAAGGGAAAAAAAAGATTTTCTTTTTTTAAAGTCAGTTCCAGTTGTTACCACAAGCCTGTAAATCCTCATAAAGCTTCAAAATGTAAGGGACTCCCGGAAAAAGACAACATGCGCTTATGTTAGTACTGAAAATTGAAATGGAGTTGACCATAAATGGGGTGGTTTTATGTTAAGGGTTTTCTTTTTTAAACGGAGAAATGAGGATAAAATTAATTCTGGAGAAAAGTAAACATCAGAATTCAGTTTTGTGAGTGAGGTGTTTGTTTCCAAAAAGAATACTTGCTCTGCTTTGCCTTTTTAGAATTTCTTAAAGATACGTGAAATTTAGTGTTGTGATTTATGTTGTATGTTAGGTATTTTAAGTTGTTCTTATATTTAATTTTTGTGGTGCACTGTTCTTCTGTGTGTGTGCATATAGCTAGCCTAAGGAGGCTAGCCATATTGAATTATTCAATGCGTGAATTGTGCAGTTTAGGATCACACAGCTTTATTGAGCGATTCACGCATTGGGCAGCATTCTGTTCAGAAAGTAGAGGGAGGGGAAAGGGGAAGCTCATGTAGGGCAAATGTGGGAGCAACTGAGGAAATGTTCTGGTTGGTTGACTTTAAGTTTCCATTTTACATAGTAGGGTTTACAAAGTGGGGAGCAGATATACATTGATTAGAGTGGAATGTTTGGGCTTTCTGATAAGCTGTCTCTAGAGGACTAGTTTTATAATCAGGTGTTGCTTATCAGCAACCCTGTAGGGTGTATTCTGTTTTCTTGGAAAATCTTGCAGGTTAATTATTTTTATCCTCTGGAATAGCCCTTCTCTGAGAGGGTTCTTCTCCTTACAATGCCCAATCCAGGTTGCCATTTTATTTTACTTAACATGCGTATGAGGTAGAATTGATAGAATTTTGTGATTGATGTATTCCGTCTACCACATTATACAGAGCAGGAGTTGGCCCAATGCCAGTTTCTAGAAATAAAGTTTTATTCAAGCACATTTGTTAATATGTTGTTGATGGCTGCTTTGGTGCCATAACTTCAGAGTAAAAGTGGTTGCCACAGAGGCCATAGCAAAACCTAAAATATTTACTACCTGGCTCTTTACAGAAAATTTTTGCCTACCCCTGATATGTATTTAGTACACACCAAGCACTGTGCTGGTGTCTGGGTATGGAGTTCTTAAAGAAGTGGACACAGATCTGTCCTCAAAGCATTTACATCCTAGTTGGGGAGATAGAGGCAGAAACACCTAAACAAATGAATGTAAAATTATAACTTGATAAAAGGCAGCAAAGGAAAGTAGAATGTATTGGAAGTATTTTGAGTAAATATGAGAGGAGGAGGATCTTTTAATTAGGTGGGAGGAGCTGGGTAGAAATTACCTAGAGCTGTGGTCCAGAAGATGGCTTGGGACGCAATATACTGCTTATTGAAATAAATCCCATGTAGAGATTTTTAGCTTGTCTGGTCTTGCTGGAGGCCCACAGAAATGGAATTACCTGGGCCAAATTTCTGTTTAATGCTCTGCTTCCATCCTCACCCCTTCTTCTTTTTTTTTTTTTAAATTCAGTTTTATTGAGATGTATTCACATACCATACAGTCATCCATGGTGTACAATCAGCTGTTCACAGGACCATCATATAATTGTGATTCATCACCCAAATCTATTTTTGAACATTTTCCTTACACCGGAAAGAATCAGAATAAGAAAAAAAAAAAGAAGTAAAAAAGAACATCCAAGTCATCCCCCCATCCCATTCTATTTTTCATTTAGTTTTTATCCCCATTTTTCTACTCATCCATCCATACGCTAGATAAGGGGAGTGTGATCCACAAGGTTTTCACAATCACCCCTTGTAATCTACATTGTTATACAATTGCAAGAGTCAAGGCTATTGGGTTGGAGTTTGGTAGTTTCAGGTATTTACTTCTAGCTATTCCAATACATTAAAACCTAAAAAGTGTTATCTACATAGTGTGTAAGAATGTCCACCAGAGTGACTTCTCAACTCCATTTGAAATCTCTCAGCCACTGAAGCTTTATTTCGTTTCATTTCGCATCCCTCTTTTGGTCAAGAAGATGTTCTCAATCCCACGATGCCGGGTCCAGATTCATCCCCGGGAGTCATATCCTGCGTTGCTAGGGAGATTTACACCCCTGGGAGTCAGGTCCCACATAGGGGGAAGGGCAGTGAGTTCACCTGCCGAGGTGGCTTAGTTGGGGTGGGGGGAGAGAGAGAGAGAGAGAGACCACATCTGAGCAACAAAGAGGCACTCAGGGGGAGACTCTTAAGCAAATTATAAGCAGGTTTAGTCTCTCCATTGCAGTAACAAGCTTCATAGGGGCAAGCCCCAAGACAGAGGGCTCAGGATATCAAGCTGTCAGTCCCCAATGTTTTCTCACCTCTTCTTTTACCTCAATTTCTCTTTTACTGCAGGAAGGACCTCTGAACCTCTAAACCCTGGCACTGGCATCATGGTGAGTGGGTTGGGGGGGATGCAGGATGGCTGGGCGTCTTAGTTGGCCAGGACCACAGACTAATTGGCTTGAACAACAGAAATTTATTTTCTCATTGTTCGGAGGCCAGAAGTCTGAAATCAAGGTGTTAGCAGGGCTGTGCCTCCTCTTAAAGGGGAAGCTCTGTTCCCTGCCTCTCCCCTAGCTTTGGGCAGGGGGCCGGCAGTCTCTGGCTTTCCTTGGCTTGTGGTGGCATCCCTCAATCTCTGCCTCTGTCGTGTGGCGTCTCTCTGGGTCCAAATTTCCTCTCCTTATAAGGACACTGGTCATGTTTGATTAGGGTCCACCCTAGTTCATTGTGGCCTCGTCTTAACTAAACACATCTCCAAGGACCCTGTTTACAAATCTGTCCACATTCACAGGATCCGGGCTTAGGTCTGCAACATGGTTTTTGGGGGCGGGCCATACAGCCCCTTTCGCAATGACTCAACTCTGCCTTTGTGTACCAATAAAATTATTTACAAGGGCCGGGCTTGCTCACCCCCGGGTATAGAGAGAGCTCCTTGTCTGAACTTCCCTAGTGATAACCAGTCAGCCCGCGTGCCGTGGGAAGGTCCTGGGAAGGTCCTGGCTGAACCGTAGCGTGTGTGCTGTTTTAGGAATCAGTTACCCTCCAGAACGTGGCTGCAGGGCTCACCCAGGAGTGGGCGTTGCTGGACGGAGCGTGTCGGAACCTCTGCAGATTCGCGATCCTGAAAAACTGCAGGACCCTGGCCTCCGGGGGTAAGCGTGGCATCCTCCCTCCCCCCGTGCAGGTGCCAAGTGCTCTGGAAGCGCCTGCTGTGTCCCAGGAGCTCTGTGGGGCAGGGGTGAGGTGTCAGGGGTTACTGTGGTGAAGAGCCCCCCACTGGCTTCCTGTCACGTTGACTGCGTTCTCTCCTTAGTAAGAATCTGTGGGTATCTCCTCTGAGCCTGGCCCTGGGCTTCTGGGCTTAGAGAACCTCAGTCCCCTGGGACAGAGAGGAGGGTGTTTGTGGTTTGAGTTCCTGTGAAAGAGCTTTACCAACTTGGCTAGAAATTGGGTGGGATCATTTTGCTGCCCCCTAATGTTGCACTTGCTCACCCTCAGAATCCTGAAGCCCGTGTTGGTGCTGGGGCTGGGAAAGGGTTTGCTGCCCTCTGCACCCCTCCTCCCCCCGGGATGCCCACGTCTCTCCCCATGAACAGGGACCCCACCATGCACACCCAGTCTGGCCTGCCAGTTGGGGCCAAGAGGAGAGCTGAGGGCAGCTTGTTCACGCTGCAGGTGTAGGTGAGTGCCAGGTAGACAGCTGAGCTTGTGACCTGCCTGGTCTTAGGTGGCACAGCATTGGGAAATGTCAGGCGGAGAATTTTCTAGAGGGCCTTTTTGTCTAAGGGAGAGCAAAGGCTCTTTGGAGTGAGATTTCTCAGGTTTCTTTAACTTCCCCTCTTTTTTCACTTTCCAGCCCTCATCTTATACTTTCCTTTGGTCTTAGAAAAAAGATCTGGTCCACTTCCTCCTTTTTTTTTTCTCTATTGTCATATAAATCACATACAACAAAATCCACCCTTTTAGAGTGTACAATTCATTGACAGTTAGTGCATTCACAGACTTGTGCAGTCATTAGCACTACTTAATTCCAGAATGTTATCCTCACCCCCAAAACCAACCCTATACTTTTTAGCAGTCACTCTATCCCCCCCCAAAAAAGCACCACAGATCTGTGTTCAGTATCCATGAATTTAACCATTTTGAATATTTCATATTTAGAACCATACAGTAAGTGACCTTTGGTGTCTGCCTTCTTTCACTCAGCATTATATTTTCAAGGTCTGTATTGTAACGTGTCAGAACTTCATTCCTTTTCACAGCTGAATAATATTTCACTGAATGTACAAACCCACGTCGTGTTTGTCCATTCGTCTGTTGATGGACATTTGGGTTGTTGCCACTTTTTGACTATTATGAAGACTGCTGCTGTGAACATTGGTGAAAAAGTTTTTGTTTGACCACCTATTTTCAGTTACATACCTAGTTTCAGTTACATACTTAGGAGTGGAATTGCAGGGTCTTGGGTTATTTTATGCTTAAGTTTTTGAGGAAGTGCCAAAGTGTTTTCCAACGTGTCTGCACGGTTTTGCCTTCCCACCAGCAGTGTTTGAAGATTCCAGTTTTTCCACATCCTCACCACTTGTTATTGTCCAGTTCTTTAAATTTAACATTTCTTTGTCTAATTGCTTCTTACTTGTTTTCCTGATATTCCTCCCTTTTGTGTGAAGATCAGTCTAAATCCTCATAGAATCTTGGGTCTGTGCGTCTCAGTCCCCCCTTATTCCTCACTGCCAAATTCTGCACACAGTGAAACTCCTTGGAATCTGGCTTTGCTCATTAATGCCTTTTTCCCTTTTAGTCTCTTCCAAAGTTTGGGGTCACTAGATATACAAATAGTTGAACATTTTTTATTGTGGTAACATGTATACAACATAACCTAAATCTCCCTAATGAATATAGATGCAAAGAGATTTTTTAAATATAGATGCAAAGAGATTTTTTAAATCTCCCTAATGAATATAAATGCAAAAATCCTCAACAAAATACTTGCAAATCGAATCCAAAGACACATTAAAAAAATCATACACCATGACCAAGTGGGGTTCATTCCAGGCATGCAAGGATGGTTCAACATCAGAAAAACAATCAATGTATTACAACACATTAAAAACTCAAAAGGGAAAAATCAATTGATCATCTCAATAGATGCTGAAAAAGCATTTGACAAAATCCAACATCCCTTTTTGATAAAAACACTTCAAAAGGTAGGAATTGAAGGAAACTTCCTCAACATGATAAAGAGCATATATGAAAAACCCACAGCCAGCATAGTACTCAATGGTGAGAGACTGAAAGCCTTCCCTCTAAGATCAGGAACAAGACAAGGATGCCCGCTGTCACCACTGTTATTCAACATTGTGCTGGAAGTGCTAGCCAGGGCAATCCGGCAAGACAAAGAAATAAAAGGCATCCAAATTGGAAAAGAAGAAGTAAAACTGTCATTGTTTGCAGATGATATGATCTTATATCTAGAAAACCCTGAGAAATCAACGATACACCTACTAGAGCTAATAAACAAATTTAGCAAAGTAGCGGGATACAAGATTAATGCACATAAGTCAGTAATGTTTCTATATGCTAGAAATGAACAAACTGAAGAGACACTCAAGAAAAAGATACCATTTTCAATAGCAACTAAAAAAATCAAGTACCTAGGAATCAACTTAACCAAAGATGTAAAAGACCTATACAAAGAAAACTACATAACTCTACTAAAAGAAATAGAAGGGGACCTTAAAAGATGGAAAAATATTCCATGTTCATGGATAGGAAGGCTAAATGTCATTAAGATGTCAATTCTACCCAAACTCATCTACAGATTCAATGCAATCCCAATCAAAATTCCAACAACCTACTTTGCAGACTTGGAAAAGCTAGTTATCAAATTTATTTGGAAAGGGAAGATGCCTCGAATTGCTAAAGACACTCTAAAAAAGAAAAACGAAGTGGGAGGACTTACACTCCCTGACTTTGAAGCTTATTATAAAGCCACAGTTGCCAAGACAGCATGGTACTGGCACAAAGATAGACATATAGATCAATGGAATCGAATTGAGAATTCAGAGATAGACCCTCAGATCTATGGCCGACTGATCTTTGATAAGGCCCCCAAAGTCACCGAACTGAGCCATAATGGTCTTTTCAACAAATGGGGCTGGGAGAGTTGGATATCCATATCCAAAAGAATGAAAGAGGACCCCTACCTCACCCCCTACACAAAAATTAACTCAAAATGGACCAAAGATCTCAATATAAAAGAAAGTACCATAAAACTCCTAGAAGATAATGTAGGAAAACATCTTCAAGACCTTGTATTAGGAGGCCACTTCCTAGACTTTACACCCAAAGCACAAGCAACAAAAGAGAAAATAGATAAATGGGAACTCCTCAAGCTTAGAAGTTTCTGCACCTCAAAGGAATTTCTCAAAAAGGTAAAGAGGCAGCCAACTCAATGGGAAAAAATTTTTGGAAACCATGTATCTGACAAAAGACTGATATCTTGCATATACAAAGAAATCCTACAACTCAATGACAATAGTACAGACAGCCCAATTATAAAATGGGCAAAAGATATGAAAAGACAGTTCTCTGAAGAGGAAATACAAATGACCAAGAAACACATGAAAAAATGTTCAGCTTCACTAGCTATTAGAGAGATGCAAATTAAGACCACAATGAGATACCATCTAACACCGGTTAGAATGGCTGCCATTAAACAAACAGGAAACTACAAATGCTGGAGGGGATGTGGAGAAATTGGAACTCTTATTCATTGTTGGTGGGACTGTATAATGGTTCAGCCACTCTGGAAGTCAGTCTGGCAGTTCCTTAGAAAACTAGATATAGAGCTACCATTCGATCCAGCGATTGCACTCCTCGGTATATACCCGGAAGATCGGAAAGCAGTGACACGAACAGATATCTGCACGCCAATGTTCATAGCAGCATTATTCACAATTGCCAAGAGATGGAAACAACCCAAATGTCCTTCAACAGATGAGTGGATAAATAAAATGTGGTATATACACACGATGGAATACTACGCGGCAGTAAGAAGGAACGATCTGGTGAAACATATGACAACATGGATGAACCTTGAAGACATAATGCTGAGCGAAATAAGCCAGGCACAAAAAGAGAAATATTATATGCTACCACTAATGTGAACTTTGAAAAATGTAAAACAAATGTTTTATAATGTAGAATGTAGGGGAACTAGCAGTAGAGAGCAATTAAGGAAGGGGGAACAATAATCCAGGAAGAACAGATAAGCTATTTAACGTTCTGGGGATGCCCAGAAATGACTATGGTCTGTTAATTTCTGATGGTTGTAGTAGGAACAAGTTCACTGAAATGTTGCTATATTATGTAACTTTCTTGGGGTAAAGTAGGAACATGTTGGAAGTTAAGCAGTTATCTTAGGTTAGTTGTCTTTTTCTTACTCCCTTGCTATGGTCTCTTTGAAATGCTCTTTTATTGTATGTTTGTTTTCTTTTTAACTTTTTTTTTTCATACAGGTGATTTGAAAAAAGAAGGGAAAGTTAAAAAAAAAAAAAAAAAAAGAAAAAAAAAAAAAAAGGGGAAAAAAAAAAAAAAAAAAGATTTATTGCCCCCTTGAGGAGCCTGTGGAGAATGCAGGGGTATTCGCCTACCCCACCTCCATGGTTGCTAACATGACCACAGACATAGGGGACTGGTGGTTTGATGGGTTGAGCCCTCTACCATAAGTTTTACCCTTGGGAAGACAGTTGCTGCAAAGGAGAGGCTAGGCCTCCCTGTATTTGTGCCTAAGAGTCTCCTCCTGAGTGCCTCTTTGTTGCTCAGATGTGGCCCTCTCTCTCTGGCTAAGCCAACTTGAAAGGTGAAATCACTGCCCTCCCCCCTACGTGGGATCAGACACCCAGGGAAGTGAATCTCCCTGGCAACGTGGAATATGACTCCCAGGGAGGAATGTAGACCTGGCACCGTGGGACGGAGAACATCTTCTTGACCAAAAGGGGGATGTGAAAGGAAATGAAATAAGCTTCAGTGGCAGAGAGATTCCAAAAGGAGCCGAGAGGTCACTCTGGTGGGCACTCTTATGCACACTTTAGACAACCCTTTTTAGGTTCCAAAGAATTGGGGTAGCTGGTGGTGGATACCTGAAACTATCAAACTACAACCCAGAACCCATGAATCTCGAAGACAGTTGTATAAAAATGTAGCTTATGAGGGGTGACAATGGGATTGGGAAAGCCATAAGGACCAAACACCACTTTGTCTAGTTTATGGATGGATGTGTAGAAAAGTAGGGGAGGGAAACAGACAGACAAAGGTACCCAGTGTTCTTTTTTACTTCAATTGCTCTTTTTCACTCTAATTATTATTCTTGTTATTTTTGTGTGTGTGCTAATGAAGGTGTCAGGGATTGATTTAGGTGATGAATGTACAACTATGTAATGGTACTGTAAACAATCGAAAGTACAATTTGTTTTGTATGACTGCGTGGTATGTGAATATATCTCAATAAAATGATGATTTAAAAAAAAAAAAAAAAAAAAAAAAAAAAAAAACTACATTTTTTGTGTGTGTCACGGGGGTGGGTGGTGAGGTGGGGGGTTCATACCACCAGTTCTTTCTGAGGCAAATTAAATTTCTTTTCTTTTAATTCCTTTTAGACTGGCAGTCACACCTGAAACCCAAAGAGTCCACTCCTTTGCAGGGTGTTTTGGAAGAAAAATCATCTATCGATACGCAAATGGTAAGATTGACAGGGTTTGCCTTTGATTCCCTGTCATAGGAGAAGTTGAGGAGAACGTGAGTTGTAAATACGCCACCTGGGAGACACGTGAGCCAGTCTGTTTCCTCAAGGGGAAGCAGTGTCTGAGCAGAGCCGATGGCGGTCGGCTCGGGCGGATCCTGACAGGCTCTCAAGACTTCTTTCTTCCGTGAGAGTTCCCAACAGGTAAACAGTTCCATAGATATGAATCAGATGTACTTTGAGTGGTTGAAATCTAATTTACTCCTAAACAATTCTCAGAAAAATGCTGTGTGTTGGAGAATCCCAGCGATAGGGGTATGAGAAGGCCTAAGGAACCCGAATTTCCAAGACACCAGATATCTCTGGAAATGCCAAAACCGTGCTTCTGCCGGAAGGAAGCAGCCCTGTGGCTGTCCCAGGCGTGGGTCGCTGTTTGTCATCGCTCAGCCCTTAGCAAGAGCACCCTCCGCTGAAGAGGGGACACCTGGTGAACTTAATCTCAGTGGGAAGGACTTCCAGAGGAACTTCAACCTGGAACTACACAAAAAGCTCAAACAAGAGAAGCCCACGTTGATTTTGAAGACTGTGGGGAAGTTTGTCCAGGAGCCCTCCCTCTTGGGAGACAAGTTGAGAACCCAATGCAGGAAAAATCCCTTGAATGTCATCAGCGTGGAGCAGTTTGTGAACTGGCTCACACATTACCGTGCACAAGAGAGAGGCAGAGTGAACCCCCTCTGACTCTCCGTCCCCTTTGGCCCTGAGTACCGTCCTCGCCAAACGACAGGAGTTTGCAAAGTTTGGGTTCCCAGGCTTGAGGGTTGGTGAAAGTTAGGTTCAGGGTTTGGCTCATGGGAGGCCCAGAGCTCGGCCTGGCCCCGAGCTGGGCCTGTCTGTCCATTCTAGTGATATTGCTGAGCTCCTTCAGTCTGTACCCTTCCCTCAACGCCATAGATCAGTGGTGACAGTGTCAGGGGCCCCAACCCAGTGGGCGGGGTGGGCAGCCTGGATGGTAGAGAGCCCTGCTCCGTTTTCCTTTGCCGGGGAAGCTTCTGGAGCTCGGGGGATCCTCAGCTCTCCACAGCCTCATGTGGACAGTAGAGCACGGTCTATGACAGACCCTGGGGCGCCTGACGCCCCTGCTTTCCCCCAGATCCTCCTCTTCCTGGTTTACACTCTTGTTTCAGAATTGTGTGTCCTCCAGTAGCTGCTTGGGAAGGGGTGTGTGGGAAACACATTCTCGGAGACCTCAATTGTAGGGTCCCCTTCCAACCTGTTATTTGCAGGCACCCCATTAGTTTGCTGCTGTCACCCCTTCATAGGGTGTTCTGTGCATCGTCACATGGGCCTTCAGTTAATGCTGGTTGAGTGCAGGAGTAAACGGGTAAGTGCAGGATGATGGTGCCTCTGGTGCCCCCGTATCTCCATCGGCGGATGGACCTAGTGGGTGAGGAAGGCATATGAGTCCACGAGGGCCACGAGTCTTCTCCATTGTCTGTGGGTTCTTTCCTCTCGGTACGGGGTCCCAGCACCTGCCACAGAACTCCAAGGCCAGCCTGGCAGTCGCCTGTCAGACCACCGAGTGTGAGAGAAGAGGGGGCTTCTGCTGAGTCAGAGCCCCAGGAAACGGGAAGTGGGTACAGGAGGCCCACTGGTGGACACGTGCTTCGGGAAGTCAAACAGCTCATCTCTAAAGACGGACAGCCCCTAAGTGGGAGGGCCCGGATTTGGGGCTGGGAGTTGAATCCAGGCCTGACTCCAGAGACCAACACTGTTGCTCACCAGGTTTTACTGCCTGCCTGGAAAACTATGTGGATAAACAAAGACCACCCAAGTGAGAATCAAGCAAACGCTATTATTTAGAGCTTACTGTAGCCAGGGAGTTAGCCACCATCACTTGAGTCTGGCAGAGACCCCAAGGCAGGCCAGGGAGTGGGAAAGCTTTACATGGAAAAAAGGGAATCTTCCGCTGTGCCCTGCTGGGAGGGGGTTGGCCTGGAGAAGCTGGAGCTGGCTATTTGGAAATCTGGCATCCTGTGTGATTGGTTGGGGACCATGTTTGGCTTCCTCTGATTGTCCTAAGCTGGAAGCAAGGGCAAAAATCAGGCAGGCTGTCAGTTATCGATCACCCCTGGCTGTTTTGGATTGATTGTTGCAGGGATTATTGTGGTTTGGCTCCCTGGGCTGATTGCTGTAGACAGTGGCCAGCTTTCCGGACATTTCCCTGCCTTTGTCCTTTTGTCTGGTCTTTCAACTGGATGGGGATCAGACAACCTGCTGCTTGGTTGGTGGCGCTGACCCCCAGCCAGCCCTCCCGGGACGGGGCCAAGGCCTCACTGGGCCTTGCTGCAGTCACTTTCCCCCGTGTGGCTGCTTTGAGGGCTTCAGGTCACCCTGTCACATGGGAAAGGGTCTGGGGGCAGGGGACAGATGTGGGCCTTGTGGCTCACCTTCCATGGCCAGCAAGGCCAGGAGAGAGGCTGGTGGGGAAGGGGCGGGGAGCTGCTCTTCAGATAGCCCCCAGGAGGCGGAGGAGTGGTGACCCCCAGCTCCATTCTTCCGATGGCCCGCCTCTCCTCCCTGACACCCAGCTCCTGGAGGCCGGGTCTGGCCTCTCTCGGCCTCCGCCGGATCCCCTGTGCCCACAGCCTTGCTCAGCACAACTAACAGTGCTCAGTACCTATCTGTGGAACAAATACAGAAATTCAGTGGCCGACACAAGTCAAGGAACGTTCTCTGTGTCAGAATCATAGTGATGAAAATGTTCGTGCTCAGAAACAAGGGTGTCTTGGCATCCTAGGGCTGCTGTAACAAAGCACCGCAAACTGGGGGCCTTCAGACAGCAGAAGTCTATCGTCTCACCATTCTGGAGACCAGAAGTCCAAATCAAGGTGTCAGCGGCCTTCCCTTCTGAATCCTGGAGGGGAGGGTACTTCCCAGGTTCTCCCAGCTTCTGGTGGTGGCTGCCCGTCCTCGGAGTTTGGTGGCTTGTGGATTTAGCACTGAATCCCTGCCTCTGTCTTTTATTTTTTGGTCCAACAAATGGCTTATTCATTCATTTATATCCTGCCTCATTCTGTAATAGTATCAGGCAGCCTGCAGACGTGCCTCCTCTGTCTTCCCGTCTTCTCCCCGTCTTACAAAGGCACCAGTCGTATTGGATTAAGGGCCTGCCCTACTCCAGCATGACCTCATGTTACCTGATTCCCTCTGCCAAGACCCCATTTCCAAAGAAGGCCGCTGGGGTTAGGATGTCAGCTTATCTTTTCAGGAGACAGTTCAGCAAAGGGCTTTTTCTGCAGTAGAACACCTTGCAGCATCTCTGGGGGCTCAAGCTAAACTTCAGCCAGGTGACCCATGACCTGAGAGGGGTCAGGCCTGTCTCTGCATCTCCAGAGTGACCTGTCCATGGAGACCCTCATTGAAGGCTGGCACCCGCCTGGGGAGGGGCACACGGGGTGGGAGTCACCAGACCTTGACACCTCCACTTCTCAGCACAGTGCCCCAGGCTGAGGGCCTCTTGGCCCTGCGCAGTCTTGGCCTCTCCTCTGCCCAGCTCAGCTCCTACCAGGGCTGCACCTGAAGATGCAGATGAGGCTTGTGATAGGGCACAGGGGCATGCTATCCACTGGAGAGGGCCAGCCAGCCTCAACGCAGTCACTTGAGTTTTGGGGGTACACAGGGAAGCCCCCTTTGCAAGAGCTTCTCTCCCCAGCTAGGTCTCAGGGTCAGCTCCACCCAAGCATCGTCCCTGGAGGGAATGAGAACTCCCTGGGACTGACCCGGACCCCGTGGGCAGCCTCCTTTCATTCAGCACCTGTTGAGGCTGGACACCCAGCCCCTGCCACCCCCCAAGGCGTGTGAACCTCGGAGGTAGCTGTGTGCAGCCCCCAGGCCTGTGGACCCAGAGACCACTCCCCGCCCTGGGCCACTGGGTCCATCCCGCGTTCCTGTCTGGCTGCATTTCCCTCCCACCTCCACCCACCAGCAAGTCCTGCTGACCTGACCTCCAAACCCCCCGCACCCCTGGTTGCTGCCCACAGCCGCCATTGGATCTCTCCTGGACCCCAGAACGGCTCCTGACGGGCTCCCGGGGGGCGTCTCCCCACCCAGCCTGCCCAGCGATGCCTCCCCTTCCCCGGGTACCCTGCACCCCCCACCCCCCACTTTGGAGTTGCGAGTCTGTCCCAGGGGTTAGCTTGCTTTATGTGAGAATGAGATAAATCTCAAGGCGAACAGGGCCTTTCTCTTTCATCAGGCTTGTTCCCGGTAGCGGGACGCACCCCGCAGACGCACGGGGGTGAGCAGTGGGGGGCGCTGAATCCCACCGGCTCTGGCGCTAACCCGCGACCTCTGTGACTCTGCCCAGGGCCCGACGGCGCACGGGCGGATCCGGAGGGCTGCGCTCCCCCTGCGCGCGCGGGGCCGCCGCGTCCCGGGGCCGTCGGGGAGTCCGGGTGAGTGACCGCGAGCGGGGAGGCTTCCTGAGGTTCGCGCACCGGGGTGTTGTGTGTTTCCTTCAAACCAGCCCTGCGGAAACCCTGAAAATAAATCCCCGCAAAGATCCGAAACGGGAAATTACAGGGAAGAACGGGTTTCATTACAACGCTGCTGAAAATGACAGTTGAGTTTTCTGCAAGTGGCATTATGTTTAATAAATAGTGGTTAAAAAGGCCACTTCTATGAAAGGGGGAAATAATTGAGGACAAATAACATTTCAGTTTTAATTTTGCAAGGCTTTGCTTCCTTAAAACTTGCTTTCGAAGGAAGAATGAACTTTGTTAAAAGTACCATCTGACCTTGTGTTTGTAATCTGTATTATATTGACGGGGCAATTCTTAGATTTAAATTAGGTGCTGCTCCTCCATGTCTCGGTAAACCTTCCAGGGTGAGCTCAGCCTGGTTACTTCTGAAGGGAGTGTGACTGTCACCGGATGCTGAGATCAATACTGGGAAATAATTGCAAATAAAACACAGCCCCCTTCCCCGTGGAGCTCACAGTCTGGCTGTGTGGTCAGAATTTTAAATGAAGACCCAGATGCAATGGAAGTATGTAATACCAGGACTTCATCTTGGGTGCAGGGGAGAGCTCTGGAAAAGACCAGATACTGGAGCTTAGAGCCGGGTTTCTCAGCCTCCGTGCTACTGGCATTGTTGCCGGATTATTCTCTGCCGTGGGGGCCGTCCCGGTCACTGTGGGATGCTGAGCAGCCCCCCAGGCCTCCACCCACTTGATGCCAGGAGCACTCCCCAGCCCCCAAGTCGTGACAGCCAAAAACATCTACAGATATTGCTGAACGTCCCCGCAGAAGCACTGGCTTAGACCATAATACATTAATATGATACTCTTTTGCTTGGCAAAGGGTTGGGCTGTTGGGAGAAGGTCTGGAGAGTGGACTTCAGGCCCAGGAGGAGCTTCTGTGAAATCCCCTGGGGAGCAGAGGGCCCCGTGTACCCAGGGACCCGTGGCAGGCCTGGGTGGTGGAAGCAGAGGAGAGGGGACGGCAGCTTGAGCTGGTTTGAGAGGAGTCGCTCCAGTTCACTCAGAGCCTGGAAGGGCAGGGAAAAGAACTTGGCCGGTATTCTAAGCCCCCTGGGAAGCGGGTGGGGCACTGAGGTGAGCGGCCCATCGCAGCTGTGATTTTAACAGAACCTCCAGCGCCTGAGTGGAGGGAGGATGGGTCTTGGGGGGTTTGAGTGGTGGGTGGAGGCAGTTAGGAATGGAACGGTCTTGGGGGGTGAGTGTGGTATAGCTGTGTCGGGGGTCCCCAGGACCACCCCAAGTTTCGATGATTCACTAGGACTCACGGGACTTAGCATTTAGTCACGTGCACAGCTACTATTTATTATAGCGAAAGGATACGAAACATGATCAGCAAAGGGGTAAGGCATCTGGGACAAGGTTTGGAGGAAACCAGGTGCAAGCTTCTAGA
This sequence comes from Choloepus didactylus, assembly GCF_015220235.1. NCBI lineage: Eukaryota > Metazoa > Chordata > Mammalia > Pilosa > Megalonychidae > Choloepus > Choloepus didactylus. The sequence continues at coordinate 8,778,236 of NC_051331.1, forward strand.
ATCCTCTCCCCAGTGGAGTCACACAGGACATGCCAAATTCCTCCAGCAACTAGTCCTGATTCAACCAAGGAAGCCCATTAGAGACTCGGGGCTTAGGGGTTTTTTATCCGGGGCTGGTCATGTAGACACCCTCTGCCTGGCACACACCAAAATTCCTGACTCCCCGAAGAAAGCTGGCGTTCAGCGTAAACCTCATTGCACAGTGTGGACACAGTGAGCCCCTCTGATCATTTAGGGAATGGTGCGAACCCTAACAAATTCCATGTTCCCAGATGCCAGCCAAGGCCGACTTGCAAGCCGGGCTCTGTAAGGAGAGCAGTTTCAGAAGTCAGTCTGCTACTGTTAACTCTTTTCTACACAGTGGGGGAAGAGTTGAGATAGTCTGGTGTCTCAAGCATTCGTTCATCTACCAGGCGACGTGGAGTGTTTATGTACCTGCATGGCATGAGGGGTGACGGAAGGAAAAGCACAGGCTTGTTCTTACAAACCTTACAGTCTGGTGAGGGCAACAGAAAATAAACACCCAAACATGTGACTATGAATAGGTGAGGGCTGTGAAGAAGGGGGGAGGGTCCTTCTAGAGAAAAGAAGAGATTCTGGATAGCGGGAAGGAGTGATGTTTTAGTGGAAACAAAAAGAAAAGGGGGATGTAGGAGGTAGCCTTTTGGGGGCTGGAGTGGGAGGTCGGGGGTTTGGGGGTAAGTACTCCATGTAGAGACATCTTTTTTTAAAATTAAGGGGTGGGTCTCTAGAGTGCCCGAGAGGGGTGAGATTTCTGCTTTGAGCAGCTGGAGGCAGGGATGTCACTTCCTGAGATGGAGGAAGAGTGGTGCATTAGTTAGGGTTCTCTAGGGAAACAGACTCAACAAGAGATATCGGTAATACTAGATTTTATGAAAGTGTCTCATGCAGCTGTGGGGATCCATGAGTTCAAGTTCCATAGGACAGGCAGCGAGCTTGCAACTCCGATGAAGGTGTTTAATGAACTCCTCGGGGAACGCTTCACTGGCTAGCTGAAGAAGAAGCGAAGGTCCTCTCTCTCTCTTCCTTGAAAGTCTTCAACTGATTGGATTAAATCCAGCTGCTTGAATTCTCTCATTGCGGAAGACACGCCCTTCATTGGTATAATCAGTCACAGGTGCATTCGATTGACTGATGATTTAATACACCACCGTTCTGGTTTATTAACCAGCCACAAATGTCCTTGCGGTAATGGTTAGGCCAGTGCTTGCTTGACCAGACACCTGGGCACCATCACCTGGCCAAGTTGACACATAAACCTAACAATCACAAGCGGGCTCTGGGAAGAAGGTGATGAATTCGTTTTGGAAAAGTTTCACTCACAGACCCTCAGATAGTCAAGTGAAGATATTTAAGCTGATGGCATCTTCATTTTCCTGGGGCTGTCATAAGAAAGTACCACAAACTGGAGGGCTTCAAACAACAGAAGTTCATTCTGTCATTGTTCTGGAGGACAGAAGTCTGAAATCAAGTATTGGCAGGGCCACACTCCCTCCCAGGGCTCTAGGGGAGGATCCTTCCTTGTCCCTCCAGGCGTTCCTTGGCTTGTGGCCGCATCTCTCCAATCTCTGCCTCCATCTTCACATGGCCTCTCTCCCAAGAGTAGATTCTCATCTCTGTGTCTAAATCTCCCTTTTCTTATAGGGACATCAGTCACTGGATTAAAGCCCATCCCAATCCAGTGTGACCTCATCTTAACTCGTTCTGTCTGCAAAGACTCTTTGCCAAGTAAGGTCCCATTCGCAGGTACTGGGGTTAGGATTCGAACATACCTTTTGGGGACACAATTTGACCCATAACAGTTGGATATGTGGGTCTGCAGTTCAGACGTGAGAGTCAACCTGGGGAGTTTGGCCTTGTCAGGGTAGTATTGGGGCTTTGCACCCATAGAATGGGGGAGGCTCACTCTCAAGACAGAGAGGATGGAGGGAGAGGAGAAGAAGGGAAGGTCTGCGATGAGGGGGCTCCAACATTGCACGACAAAGGAGGCGTTTGCACAGGAGGCTGGGAAGATGGCAGGGAGGTGGCCACCAGAGCCCAGAGAGGCTGGGCTTGAAGAAGGAGGGGACTGGATGAGCAAACACGTCAGCTGGAGTCCTTGCTATGATGGCAGTCACTGGTGTTCCAAGCCAGGGGTTATCCTTGAAATGGCAGTGGTGGGAAGTGACTGGGAAGCGAGGAAATGGACACACAGAGGACTGAGTTCTCTTAGGAAGAATTTGTCTGTGATGCATGTGTCAGCATCCTGGAGCCACTGTCACAAATTACCACCAACCAGGGGGCCTAAAACAGCAGTAATTTATACTCTCATGGTCCTGGGGCCGGAAGTCTGAAATCAAGGTATTGGCAGGGCTGTGTTGCCTCCGAAAGCTCTAGGGAAGGCTCCTTCCTGGCCTCTGCCAGCTTCTGGAGCCTCCAAGCGCTCCTTGGCTTGTGGCCACATCTCTCCAAGCTCTGCCTCCATCTTCACGTGGCCTTCTCCCTTGCGTGTCCTCCTATCTTTGCCTCTTCTCTTCATGTAAGGACACCAGTCATTGCATTTAGGGTTCATCCTACTCCACTGTGACCTTATCTTAGCTTGATTACATCAACAAAGACCCTATTTCTAAATAAGCTCGCGTTCACAGGTACTGAGGGTTATGACTCGAACATATCTTTTTGGGCGACACGATTCACTCCAGTACAACAAGAAACAGAGATAGAATAGAAGCTAGAGGGCAAAGAGGGGGGCAGAGATTGGATGTACTCAAGTTTAAACACCGATGGGAAAGGTCCAGTCAGGAGGGAGATGGGGGCATCAGGGCTGATGACTTGTCTGTGATAGGAGAGGTAGGAGAGTGGGGTGGGAGTGCAGGAAAGTTGTCGATTTGAAGGCAGGAGGGGGAGGACCTTTCCTTCACACAGGCCGTCTTGCAGGTGGTAGTGGTTTGTCTGTCCCTGCTAGTGGTGAGTCCTTAGGTCCACAGCAGCCCTGCAGAGTGGGGGCAGGAGAAGGGGGCTGGGCAGCTAGAGGGGCAAATGCTTCAGAGCTTCAGATTCTGCAGGTGGAGTTGAGACAGTGGCTCCTGGGATTTGGAATGGAAGGAATGTGTGTGTGTGTGCATGCATGTGCATCTGTGTGTGTGTGTCTCTGTGTGTGTCTATGTACATACGTGCACGAGTGCATGTGTGAATCAGTGTCTGTGTGTGTCTGTGTGCACGTGTGTGCCTGTGTCTGTGGGTGCATTTGTATGTCTGTATGTATGTGGCTTTGTGCTTGCACGAGTCTGTGTGCAAGCATTTGTGACTCTGTGTGTGTGCATCTGTGTGTGTGTGTGATTGCTCATGGTCGGGGTGGGGCGGCCTCCAGGTCCGGGCATGTGCACACCAGGACAGGCACACACTGCTGTTCTCACAACTTTCCTCCTCTCCTCTAGCTCTGCCTGCTCAGGCCCCCACCTGGCTCCAGGAGGAGAGCGCAGAGGAACAACAGTTGGCTCCTGGGATGCTGACCACCTGTTCACAGGTACGGAGGACATTTTTCTTGCTCCAGAAAGGCATTGCTGGGCCCACAGGCTGAACTTGTCCCCTTCTGGGGGCCTGGAGCTTCTTGGCACCCCCAGGTGGGTCTCCAGATTTCTGGGCTCTTGGCCTTTTGCGGTGGGTGGGGGGCTGCCCAGGAAATGATCCCACTCCCTCGTTCAGACCCTCCCTGCGCTGTTGCCCTGTGCCTTATTCTCCTGAACATTGGGAGTGGAAACTGTCTTTGTTTCAGAGTCTGCATAGACTTCATTGAACAAACAAATGTTTCTTCTGCCTGCAGTTACTCAAGTCTGCTGGACCCTGGAGCTAGAGGGGAATAACACTAGAAGGGCTTTATAGCTAGTTGTTGATGGGTAAGGTTTTATTCCCCCAAAGTAGAGATCTTTTAAAGCCACACCTCTTGGTGCTGTTGTTCAGGGAGTGAAGAGTAGACAGAGGAGTCCTGAGGCCTGAGCCAAGGGACAGATCCTGGAAGACCGCAGAACACAGTTTGGAAATCCTAAGTGTAGGGACTTCCTTCCCCAGGCCTGCCGGCCCCGTCATCCTTTTTTTGTAAAATTCAGTTTAATTGAACTGTTTTCTCATACTATACAGTCATCCAAAGTGTACAATCAGTTGTTCACAGGACCATCACATAGTTGTGCACTCATCACCACAATCAAATTTTGAACATTTTCCTTACTCCCCCAAAATAAAAATAAGAATAAAAATAAAGGTAAAAAAGAATACCTAAAGCATTCCATCCCCCATCCCACCCTCTTTTTCATTTAGTTTTTGTCCCCATTTTTCTACTCACCTGTCCATACACTGGGTAAATGGAGTGTGAGCCACAAGGTTTTCACAATCACATGATTACACTGTGTAAGCTACATAGTTACACAGTCATCTTAAAGATTACGGTCACTGGGTTGCAGTTCAACAGTTTCAGTATTTCCTTCTAGCTATTCCAATATACTAAAAACTAAAAAGGTGTTATCTACATAGTGCATAAGAATAACCTCCAGAGTGACCTCTCAACTCCATTGGAAATCGCTCAGCCCACTGAAACTTTGTTTTGTTTCATTTCTCTTCCCCTTTTTGGTCAGGAAGATTTTCTCAATTGCATGATGCTGGGTCCAGGCTCATTCTCAGGAGTCATGACCCACATTGCCAGGGAGATTTACACCCCTGGGAGTCAGGTCCCACAGAGTGGGGAGGGCAGTGAGTTCCCCTGTCGCATGGGCTTAGAGAGGGGAGGGGCCATATCTGAGCTACAGAGAGGTTCTCTGGGGGAGACTCTTAGGCACAGTTATAAGTAGGCTTAGCCTCTCCTTTGCAGTAACAAGCTTCTAAGGGAAAGCCCCAAGACTGAGGGCTCGGCCTACTAAATTTGTAGTGCTCAATGTTTGTGAGAATATTAATAATAACCCAGATGGGGAAGTCCAACATTTCCGCATTTCCTCCCAGCTACTCAGGGGGGCCCTGTAAACACATTTTTTTTTCCTTCAGTTTTTAGAGTCCTATTTCTAGTGCTACCGATAGGAATTAAACATTTTATAAGAAAACTTAAGTGCAGCAGTAAGATTTAGAGAAACAAAATCTATTATGTCAATGACTATGATCTTACTTTGGAAAATGTTTATCAAGGCATTTCTACAGAGTAGCTGTTGAACCACTAATTAGTCCCTACAGAGTAATTCCATGATCAACTAGCAAGAACAGTGAACTCTCTTAGCTGAGACCAGGTTTTCAGGGTCAAGGCAAGTTAGGGGGATGAGGTCATTATCCCCCCAAATTTGGGGGATAATGCAGATCAGAATCTGTGAGTAAACTGGCACAGCCAATGGGAATCAACTCACAAAGCCAGGCCCAAGTCAAGAAATCCAAAACCAAAGTAAGGAGTAATGAAGGAAAAGCCTCATTGCAAGCTTACAGCTTATAATATAGAACCTCCAGAAAGGGAGGGAGTATCAGGGAGAAAGTATATTTGGATGTGTCTCTCTGTGGAGGGAAAGCAAGAAGGAAAAGAGAGGGGAACAGAAAGAGAAAAACAACTGAAAAGAAGAGCCTTACTAGGCGTTCAAAAGAGTCCTGAAGGCATAAATCCAGGCCAAATTCTACTCCCAGCTTGCTAAGTAACTCCAGGCAATTCACAGGCCTTTCTGGACTTCAGCTTCCAGAGTCTATAAAGTGGGGCAACTGAATGGGTTGGTCTTATAGGATCTTTTTTTTTTTAAATTCAGTTTTATTGAGATATATTCACATACCATACAGTCATCCGTGGTGTACAATCAGCTGTTCACAGTACCATCGTATAGTTATGCATTCATTACCACAATCTATTTTTGAACATTTTCCTTACACATGAAAGAATCAGAATAAGAATAAAACATAAAAATAAAAAAACCCACTCAAATCATCCCCCACATCCCACCCTATTTTTCATTTAGTTGTCCCCATTTTTCTACTCATCCATCCATACACTGGATAAAGGGAGTGCCACCCACAAGGTTTTCACAATCTCACTGTCACCCCTTGTAAGCCACATTGTTATACAGTCATCTTCAAGAGTCAAGGCTACTGGGCTGGAGTTTGATAGTTTCAGGTATTTACTTCTAGCTATTCCAATACATTAAAACCTAAAAAGTTATCTATATAGTGTGTAAGAATGTCCACCAGAGTGACCGCTCAATTCCATTTGAAATCTCTCAGCCACTGAAGCTTTATTTTGTTTCATTTCGCATCCCCACTTTTGGTCAAGAAGTTCTCAATCCCACGATGCCAGGTCCAGGTTCATCCCTGGGAGTCGTATCTCCCGTTGCCAGGGAGATTTACACCCCTGGGAGTCAGGTCCCACGTAGTGGGGAGGGCAGTGAGATCACCTGCCAAGGTGGCTTAGTTAGAGAGAGAGGGCCATATCTGCCCAAATTACTTTGAGATGTATCGGGATTTCACCCTAACCTGTACAAACCTACCAGATCTCACTTCCTATTCAAAGTTCCATGTAATTATGGTGTTTGATTAAACTGACCATACAAGTTAAATATTTTAGTGTGCTACAGAAAATGTAGATCCTGCACCAAATAAACATCTCTTCCCTTGGTCTCATATAGAATTTGAAGTTTTAGAACACAGTCAGTATTGTCCTTTACTCTTTGGCCTGATTTGCTTAGTCCTAACCAGATCTGCTTCATTCATATCTCTAACTGAAGTCTGAACTCTTTTCCAGCTTTTTTAACAGTTGCCATATGATGTAATACTGACATTCATAGCTGCTGAGCTCTAGCTCTGAGTTTCAGGTGTCACTCAGATACCCAAAGTTCCAGAGACTGACCAGGTTATACACAAACAGCTCAGCATCTCAGAAGTTAGATATAACCGTTACAACTCAGGAATAGATGTGACTGCTGTAAGAACTTACAATCTAGGGACCATTACCATAAGCATTCCCCTGATAAGATTCAATTCTCAGAGTTTACACATTATAGTTAGTCTATGTCAGTGAGGCGTTATAATTGTCTTTTTATTTCTGGTGCATTTCACTCAAAATGCTGTCCTCAATATCCATTCACCTAGTTGTGTGTCTCGCAGTTTCATTCCTTCCTGCAGCTGCTCAATGCTCTACTGTGTGCACACATCACAGTTCACCATTCTGTTCATCAGTGTACCTTTAGGTCACCTCCATCCATTGCAAATCATGAATACTGCCTCCATAAACACCAATGAGCAAATGTCCATTCATGTCCCTGCTCTCAGATCTTCCAAGAATACACCCCATAATGAGGTTGCAGGACCTTTTGTCACTCACATACTCAGCTTCTTTTGGAACCATCACACTGTCCTCCAGATAGGCTACACCATTCTACTTCTCCCACTAACAGTGAATAGGTACATCCCTCTATCCATGTTTTCTCCAGTACTTGTATCCCTCTGTTTATTTTTTCCCTGAAATTTTACAGAGATATATTCACATACGATAGTCATCCACACTATACAGTTGTTCACAGTATCATCATATAGTTGTGCAATCATTGCCACAGTCAGCACTTGAACATATTCATTCCTTCAAAAAAATTAAAAAAGAATAATAAAAAAGATAAAGAATGCAATACAGTACAATAATAAGGTCAGACAACAACACCACTACCAAGAATCCCATACCCCTCCCTTTTATCCCCTTCTCATAGACATTTGACTTTGGTATATTGCCTTTGTTACATTTAATGGAAGCATATTACAATGTTACTGTTAACCATAGACTCCAGTTGGCATTGATTATATTTTTCCCAAATACCGTCCCTTTTTCAACACCTGGCAAGATTGACATTCATTTGTTCTCCCACATGTAAAAACATTTTTATAGTACATTAAGTCACCATCATTGACCAGTCTAGGTTTCACTCATTTATACAGTCCCAGTCTTTATCGTCTGTCTTTCCTTCTGGTGTCATACATGCCCCTAGCCCTTCTCTTTCAGCCTTACTCACAGGCATCTTTGTTCAGTGTACTTACAATGTTGTGTTACCATCACACAGAATTCCCACCGTCCTCTTCTGACAGCTGGCGAGGGGTGGTCCTGGGGTGAACCAGGATGGGTTTGCCGTTGTAGGGATCAGTCACCTTTGAGGATGTGGCTGTGGTGTTCACCCAGGAAGAGTGGCTGTTTCTGGACCCTGCTCAGAGGAGCCTGTACAGAGACGTGATGCTGGAGAACTACAGGAACCTGGCCGCTGTGGGTAAGGCTGGCCTTGCTCTCGTCTGCTCACTGACACAGCTCCTGCAGGTTCCGGAACTATGCTGGTTTGGTGAAAAGAGAGGTGAAGAGGCAGAAGAGTCCTTCCTGCATGGAGCTTACAGCTTAGTGACTTCCCTGTGGAAATAAAGTTGTAGCCACTGCCCTTTGTTTCTCCGTGGTTAAAAGCTTCTGGGTTCTCAAATATATACTTGAGCTTGGCTCTGGGTTTTTGGGACTGGAGAGCCCCCGTGTTGTCTAGGACCCAGTCAAGGAGCTTTTATTTTATCTCCTTGGAGGAAGAGATTCCCTGTGTTCATCAGAATTTAGGCATGGTCATTTTGCTGCTGCCACCTCTAGAACCCCATAAAGACTTCAGAACATTGGCTCTAGCTCATAGAAGAGCACTGACCTCCCATAGCTTGTGTCTTTATGTGTGAGCAGAATATCAACTATGCAAATGCAGTATGTTTTCCCATTTGATGCAAAGAGAAGAGCTGTGGACCACAGAGAGAGGAATCTTCCAAGGAACCTTTCCAGGTGGGCATCAGGCAGATGAGAAACCCTGAGGATAGAAGCTCTGGTTTAAGGGGAGCATTACGTTTGGAAATTGTCCACCAGGCAAACATTTCCGATGCCATTGACTGAGAAGATTAGATCTGCTTGGTGTGAGCTCCCTTAGCAAATTCTGCTGTCTTTATTCATTCATTTTCCTTCTTATCTGTAATGCTTTACCCTGGTTTTTAAAGAAAGATTTATCCTGTTTCCTCATTACATTTAACATTTCCATGGATATATTTTATCTATTTCCTCCCACTGTACATTCTTGCTACTGGTTTTTCTCAACATCAGCCCTAATCTTCATTGAATTCTTTATTAGTAAATTATCTACCCTTTTCATTTCTTGTTTCTACAGTTTTGTAACTCCTTACATGACTAGATGCCTTAACATTTTTCTTTACTCTCTGATATGTTCCTCCCCCTTTCAATTTCTTTCCATATTTAGGGTAAGTTTTTTAAAAAAAAAATCCTCAAGGGCCTTGCTTTCTCTTTTTGGTCACTTTGATCACACAGTTCCTTTCTCTGTTCTCTGAATTTTCCCCCCTAATTCATTTCAGGACTTCAACTTCAACTCCCAGAGTCAATTACTGACCAAGATATTTTTGGGGAGATACCATCCAGTGGCATGAAAAGAGTAAGATTCACAAGGGATTATTTTTGTTCTTCTACTAGGAAAAGCCTGGGGTTGTTGTCAGTTAGAAAAGCAGCGTAAGAACCATGAGAGGGACTTGAAGAAGTGGTGTTCCCCCAGGAGAACGTAGCTTCTTGGGAGGGAGTCTAGAATGTCATGGACTAGAAAACACTACACATAGATGAAGACTATGTCTTCAAAGATTTCCCACAAGTAGTCATTTTCATAAATGTGACACAGGTATCAAGCATTTAAAACTTAAAGCTTTACACAATTCAGAAAAATTGTATGTAAGAAGCTCCATGAAAATAATGAAATGATAGAACCTTGTGCCAGAGTGTCCCATTCACTTTGTTCTGCTTGAGAAAACTCAGGATAGAAACAGTACAGATATACTGAAAATGATTATGAGGATATATAAATGTTTTTGTGTTTTTCATATACAAAATTTACTTGGGGGAGACTATCTGTGAATGTAATAAAGCATTTGGTCTTCACATTTTCCTTAACTGACAGGAGCAACCTCAACCTGGAGAAAAACTCGATAAATGTAATGAATTGGGGAAACCCTTTAACAGCATTGAATCTCTTCTTCAGTACCAGAGGATTCATATTGGAGAAGACCCCTGTGAGTATAGAGCAAGAGGAAAGTCCTTCCAAAGTGCTCACCTAGTTGTGCCTGAGAAAAGTCGTGGTGGGGATAAAACCTATGCATGTAATTCTTGTGAAAAGTCCTTCAGATACAGCTCTGACCTTATTAGGCATGAGAAAACTCACACGACAGAGAAGTGCTTTGAATGTCAGGAATGTAGGAAAGCCTTCAAGTATTCTTCAAATCTCAGGCGTCATATGAGAATTCACACTGGAGAGAAGCTGTTTGAATGTAATCAGTGTGGAAAAAGCTTCACAAGGAACTTTAACCTGATTTTGCACCAGAGAAACCACACAGGAGAGAAACCCTATGAATGTAAAGATTGTGGGAAAGCTTTTAATCAGCCATCATCTCTTAGGAGTCATGTAAGAACTCACACTGGAGAGAAACCCTTTGAGTGTAGTCAGTGTGGGAAAGCCTTCAGGGAACACTCGTCACTAAAGACGCATATGCGAACTCACACTCGAGAGAAACCTTACGAATGTAATCAGTGTGGGAAACCCTTTCGGACGAGCACGCATCTTAATGTGCACAAGAGAATACATACTGGGGAGAAACTTTATGAGTGTGGTGCTTGTGGTCAGGTCTTGAGTCGTCTCTCAACTCTCAAGAGTCACATGCGAACTCACACTGGAGAGAAGCCCTATGCGTGCCAGGAATGTGGGCGAGCTTTTGGTGAACCCTCATCCCTTAGGAAGCATGCAAGAACTCACACTGGCAGGAAGCCCTACGTGTGTCAGGAATGTGGGCGAGCCTTTGGCCAGTCTTCCCATCTTACTGTACATGTGAGAACCCACACGGCAGGGAGACCCTATGAATGTAATCAGTGTGAGAAAGCTTTCAGGCATAGCTCTTCACTTTCTGTACACAAAAAGATTCACACTGGCAGAGCCAATGTCGCAAATAGCAGCCTCCCTTTATCACTGTCTCATCCATATGGTGGGCCCCTTGCTAGTTAATTTCAAGTTTTTAAAAATTCAAACATTTGGGGCTGTAATTGTTTCTCTTAGTAGTCTTCTAGCTACACCACACGCTTTAATATAGAATATTTTCATTAATTCTAAATATTGTCTTAATTTCCATGATCATGTATTCCTGAAGCCCTGAGTTGTCTGGAATTAGATTTTTAATAACAATATATGGGTGTATTTTTATTGAGGTATAATTATTTACAGTGAAATGCATAAATCTTAAGTTACAGTTAGATGAGTTTGACAGATGTATACATATATGTAATCAACATCTCATTCAAGATTGTAGAATATTTCTATTATTCTGGAAAGTTTCCTGCATGAATATGGATTTTTGTAGTTACCTTTTTCTTACTGGTTTCTAATTTAATTACATTGTGAGCAGAGTATGCAGTTGTTATCTTGTTGAGATTTCTCTTTGGTCTAGAGGGGCATATACTGCTAGTTGCTCCCCCAAGTTTACCCTTCTTTCTTACAAAAGAAACTGGATTTTTTGTTCATGTTGATACTGTGTACTATTGAAAACCCTCTATCTCCCAGCCCTTCTTGCAGCTGTGGGAGGCCACATTCCTCTCAGTCCTGGGCAGTGTAATTATGAGAAGTCACCGACTATGGCTCTGGAAAGGGATGGTTTCATTTGGCTTGCTCACTCTACTTCTTGCTTTTGTGGAAGACATGATGTCTGGAGCTAGAGGAGCCATCCTGTGACCAGGAGGATGGAAGCCATAGACTAAGAATAGTGTGGCCAGAAATCACAATGATCCTGGCTCCCCCATGGTCTCTTTGTTTGCCTGCGTCCGCCCTGAACTGTTTATTTCCGGATGCCTTGTTCACATGAAAAACAAAACAAAACATTTCTTAATGGTGCAAAACACTTTGTGTGTGTTTATGTGTGTGTGTAAGTGGGAGTGTTTATTACAGCCAAATGTAGTCCCTAACTGATAAATTTAGCATGTGGTCAATTTTTATAAATGTTTCATGTGTGATTGAAATCAGCATATGTTACTCTACATAAATCCACTAGACCAAGTGTATTATTTGTGTTAAAAAAATCTACAAATTTTGTAAATATTGGTCTCTGATTTATCATTTACTGAGAGAAGTATGTTAATCTCTCCCACCCTGATTTTGAATTACTAAATAATCCTTGTGATTCTGTCAGTTTTAAAAATTTATATATTACCAAACAATGGAATTAAATGCAAATGTTTTGACATTTTATGTTTCCAAGGAACTGTTGCTTTTATTCTTTAAAGTGACCATCTTTCTCCCTAGCAATGAATATTCAACTGTTTATTTTAATAATAGCAAATACTTACTTAGAGCTTACAAGTAATATAGATTAGCCACTGCCCTAAAGTTTGCATCTTTTGAGTTATTTTAGTCATCACAATGACTTGTCATGGGAGGTGCGGTTATTATCCCCAATTTACAGTTGAGGAACTGAGGCCTAGTAAGTTGAGGTGAGTTACCCAGCATCACCCAGGTAGTAAGTGGGAGGGTCAGGACTGGAAGTCAGGTGGTCTGGATTGCCAGGCCCTGCTGTCATCCACTCTGCTTCACTGCAGTGGGGTCTTCTCCATTCTTACGTTTCACAGGGTTCATTTTTGTGTTTAAAAATTTTTTTTAAATTGAGGTATAATTTACACAAAGTAAACTACATAACTGTTAGAGAATACCTTGGTAAATTTTATATATGTCTACACCCATTGAACCACCACACAGAGCAAAGCAGAAAATATTTCATAACCCCAGAAGGTTCCCTTGTGCCCCTCCCCAGTCAATAACCTCGCTCAGAGGTTGTTTATCACCATAACTTTTTCCTGTTCATAGAAATGGAGCCAAACAGTGTAGGATCTTGTGTCTGCCTGTTTCACTTACTATAGTGTCTGTGAGATTACTCTATGTTATTGCATCAGCCAGCATTTTACTCTTTTTTATTGCTGTGTAGGATTCTGTTGTCTGAATATAACACAATGAAAAAAAATCTGTTTTTCTCTTTATGGACATTTGGTTTCTTATCAGGTTCTGCTATGATGAAATAAAGCTGCTCTGGATGTTCTTGTACAAGTCTTACTGTGGATGTAATACTCATTTCTCTTTGATAAAAACCTAGGAGTGGAATTGCTGGGTCATTGGATAGACCCATCATTTAGCTTTAGATGTTGCCAAACAATTTTCCAAAACAACTCACACAATTTATACTTCTACCGTCAATGAAGGAAAGTTTCATTTGCTCCACATTCTTGCCAACACATGGAAGTGTCAGTCAATATAATTTTAGCTATATTCATGTGGGTGTGTAGTGGTTTCTTACGGGGTTTTAATTTGCATTTTCCTGATGAGCAATGATATTGTAATAGATTGTTGCAAATGTAGCCACAATAATTCCATCTCTCTGTATACACCCCTTTGCAGTGTGACTATACTGCTTCTCGTCTCAGGAGGTGGATTTTATTTCTCCACCCCTTGGATATGTGGTTGGTCATGTGTCTTGCTTTGGCCACTGAGACATGACACAAGCAGAGGCTTGAAAATCACATGTTGGGGTTTGCCCTCTTTTAGCTGTGGTTAGACTCTTGAGAGCAAGGTGTGAAGAAGCCTGGGCTAGCATCCTCAGCGATGAGAGACCACCTGGAGAGAGAGGCCCCCTGATGGAGTGCCAGCAATGCAAGGAAGTGAGGCCGTCTTCACCCATCCAGCCCCAGACAGGCTGCCAGATGACTGAAGCCATATGAGCCACCCCGATTGAGACCACCATGTTGCCCAGCTGAGTCAGCCCAAATTGCTGACTCACAGGATTATGAGCACACAAAATGTTTTAAACCATGAGTAAATAACTGACACAGGAGATAGTATCAGAAGTAACATGCTGCTATAACAAAACTTAAAATGCGGCATTGACTTCAGCACTGGGCAGAGAGAAAGCTTTAAAAGGGATGAGAAAATTGTATGTAGAGGGTAGAAAAAAGGCTACCCTAGCTATGCTGTGGTGGAGTCATTGGCAAAAACGTTGTCTGTGATAACTTGGAAGAAAGAACATCATCTTGATGAACTTGTAGATTTGGTGGAGGAGGGTGGGTTTCTTCAGTCTCTATTCCCACCCCCGATTTTTGTCACAAGAACCTGGTAGAGGTCCCTGGAGAAGAGCCTGCTAATGGGTGAGAACTCACTTTTTTTCTGAGGTCCCTGGGGGTTCATCCACCTTAAGCCAGCCAATAATTGGCTTTTAGCACTTTGCAAACAATTTTTGAATTCTTACCCCATCTCCCCTGCCACTACAGGTGAGCCAGTGCTCATGGCCATCTGCTTAGAACTCAGGCGAATCAGCTGCCTCCCATCAGTTCTCTGATGGGTTAAAGAAACATTATGATTTGGTCAGTTATCCAGCTTTTTCTTGTCACTAGAGTTGCAGCGGTATGTGACAGTTTTTTTCCCATCCAAAGCAGAAACCAGAAGTTTGGCAAGAGGCTTCTTTATGTCTTAAGTCACCCTGCTTTTGTCATTGTTTGTTGAACTTTATCTTCCTCTTTTCTGCAAGCTCCTTGAGATCACATCAAGCTTGTTCAACTGTGATTTCCTTTAGGCTTAGCACTATGCTGGTCACAAGAAGTTTTCAACACGCCTGTTAAATGAGACTGAATTCCTGTTGGGGTAAGTGCTCCGAGGTGGAGTGAGCCTGAGCCCACTGGGCTGCCTGGAGGTCTGTGGGCTGATTCCTCCCGCTCGCGTTGGGCTAACACTACTACTTCTGAAATTCAGCACCATCTAAGAAGGGTTCTGCTTAGAGTGAAGGGAGCGCAATACCTGGCATTTAATAATAGGTAGTTGATGTCCCCAGGCATCGGGGTCAACCTCAAGCTGTGCTCTTAGACTCTGGGAGAGGAAAAAAGGGGGTATATGAGCATCAGAGTTTACCTTAGCAGACTGATTCAGTGTCAAACCTTGTCCCAAAAGGGATACTTCTAGAATAAGAGCTGGGGGTAGGGATAGGGTGTGCGTCAGGTGGCAAACAAGGTACACTCTGGATGTCCAGATCACAGGTGGTTTGTGAAGCCCTTCTTGTGTTATTATGGGTATTCCTTTTTTTTTCCCAAGAAAAGCACAAAAACTTTGCTGATTGGGAAAAGTCGTTGGTTGGTCCATCTTATTAGATTAGGTGAAGCCTTCAGGTTAAATGCAGCGTGATTGCTGGTTCCCTGCAGCGGGTGGCAGGATGAGGGTCTGTTGGCACGAGGTCTACAGGCAGGGATTTCCTACCAGCTCTATTCAGTAGCAGGCTTGGGGAAGGGGCGGTCTGCCCAAGACTTTGCCAACTGTAAATTCAAATTTACGACTTTTTTTTTCTTGCCACCTTCTGACTCCAATTTCTCTGATTCTCCAAAACTCCCAGATGCTAGGCTACAAGCTGATTATCAGGTATGTTCAGACCCTGGGAATCCCAATCCACGTCTACCAAAATCCTGCTCCCTGGCCCATGGCCTCCTGGCTCACAGACTCCAATGTGGGGAGAATCCTAGCCCCTGCCAATTTTCTAACAATCACTAGGTCTCGGGAACCTGGACACTTCTGGTTCAGGCCCCCTGCAGCAGCACTTCTGGCTTGGAATGCTGGTTTTGGAATGCCAGCAATTCTAGGACTCCTAAGAAAACAGCTGATTGAGGCTGTGTTTCCCCCACATCAGCTCCATGGCAGCCAAATCCCGTGAATGTGGGAGGTGGGTGCTGCTCTTGAGGCCACCTGCTGCTGCAGAGTGACTGAGAAGCCCCTCCTTCTTTGCTGCCTGTTTAAGCTCCCTATAGGGGTAGGCTTGGCTGAGGAGTTCCCAAATTGTAGAGGTGGACCCCAACTTTAGAGCCTTGTTCCTCCATAGGAAGAAGCCTGGGACATGTGCTGACCTCCTCCAACTTGTCCCCTCCAGACACAAACTTCCCACAAATCCTAGATTGTCAAACACCCATCCCCTGACCAAAATGCTTCCTTGGCTCTCCATTGCCCTCAGGATAAAGTGCACATTTCCTAGCCTTAAATGAAATAAACCAAACACAAAAGGACAAGTATAGTATGATTCTACCTACATGATATCTAGATAAGGAAATTCATAGACAGAAGTAGATTAGAGGTTAAAGGGGGCCAGAAGTAGAAGAGAAATGGGGAGTTAATAGGGTCAGAGTTCTGTTTGGGGTGTTGTAAAGGTGGTAATGGATGGTGGTGATGGTAGCTTAACATTGTAAAGGCAATCAATGGTGTTGAATTGTACACTTAAGAATGGTTAGGGTGGCAAATTTTATGTTATATATATATGTGACCATAATAAAATTAAAAAGAAAAATTCCCTAGCCAGGTACTAGGAATTATAGAGTCATGTGGTCCCAGTTACCTCTCTGGAATAAAATTCACCTCTCTCCAAAGTACCTAATGTTTTCATCTCTTAGGTTTTGTCTTACAAATAATAACAAAGAGCTCACATTTGATGACCGTCTCCCACGAGTTGCCAGCCACAGAGCTAGGCTCTCTACACACATTAATTTATTTTACATTTCTGCTTTCCTTTGCATTTACTCTGGTCAACTAGTTGAACAGGAGAGCTTCTTTAGTGGGAAAAGCCCAGGATTTGCCTATGAAGAGTCCAGATCCAGATTCTTGGCCCTGCTAGTTACTAGTTTTATGATGATCAGGCAAGTTCCTCAAGCTCTCTGTGGCAGGTAAACTCATTCACTGGTCAGTGGATAAATACTCATCTTGAAAAGTTATAGCAACCCTGTATTTATCCAGCCCTGGCTTCCTTTTGGCCACATCTGAGCAACAAAGAGGCCTTTGGGAGGAGGCTCTTAGGCACAGTTATAGAGAGGACTAGCCTCTCCTTTGCAGCAGCAGTCTTGCCAAGGGCAAGTCCCATGGTAGTGGGCTCAGCCCATCAAACCACCGGTCCCCTATGTCTGTGAGCACATTAGCAACCATCGAGGTGGGGCAGACCAATACCCTTGCATTCTCCACCATCTCCTCAAGGGGACTCTGCATATTATTTTTCCTTGTTTTTTTTTTAATTAACTGTTTTTTTAAATCAACTATATAAAAACCAAAAAAGTAAAAAAAATTAAAAAAAACATATACTAAAAGAACATTTCAAACAGACCTTAACAAGGGAGTAAGAAAAAGACAACTAACCTAAGATAACTGCTTTACATCCAACATGTTCCTACTCTACCCCAAGAAAGTAACCTAATATAGCAACATTTCTGTGACCTTGGTCCTACCATACCCATCAGAAATTAACAGACCATAGTCATTCCTGGGCATCCCCAGAACATTAAAGTTACACATGATAGCTTATCTGTTCTTCTTGGATTATTGTTTCCCCTTTCTTAATTGCTCTCTATTGCTAGTTCCCCTACATTCTACATTATAAACTGTTGAACATCTTTTAATGTGCTTTTTAGTTATTTGTATATCCTCTTTGGAAAAATGTCTCTTCATGTCTTTTGCCTACTTTTATTTTATTTTCTTTAATTGATTTTTATTGAGATATATTCACATACCATGCAGTCATACAAAACAAAGTGTACATTCAATTGTTTACAGTACCATTGTGCATTCATCACCAAAATTAATTTTTGATGTTTTCATTACCACACACACAAAAATAATAAGAATAAAAATTAAAGTGAAAAAGAACAATTAAAGTAAAAAAAAAAGAATACTGTGTGCCTTTTTTTTTTCTTCCCCCATTTTTTCTACTCATTCATCCATAAACTAGACAAAGGGGAGTGTGGTCCATATGGCTTTCCCAATCCCATTGTCACCCCTCATAAGCTACATTTTTATACAATCATCTTCAAGATTCATGGGTTCTGGGTTGTAGTTTGATAGTTTCAGGTATCCACCACCAGCTACCCCAATTCATTAGAACCTAAAAAGGGTTGTCTAAATTGTGCGTAAGAGTGCCCACCAGAGTGACCTCTTGGCTCCTTTTGGAATCTCTCTGCCACTGAAGCTTATTTCATCTCCTTTCACTTCCCCCTTTTGGTCAGGAAGATGTTCTCCATCCCACGATGCTGAGTCTAGATTTTTTGCCTACTTTTAAACTGGGTTGTTTGTCTTTTTATCATTGAGTTGTAAGATTTCTTTATATATCCTGGATATTCAACTCTTATTGGATATGTGGTTTCCAAATATTTGTCCCATTGAGTAGGCTGCCCTTTCACCCTCTTGACAAAGCCCTTTGAAGCACAAAAGTATTAAATTTTGAGGAGGTTCCATTCATCTATTTTTTATTTTGTTGCTTGTGCTTTGGGTTTAAGGTCTAAGAAATAACCTCCTACCACTAGACCTTTAAGATGCTTCCCAGCATTTTCTTCTAGGAGTTTTATATTCAGGTCTTTCATCCATTTTGAGTTAATTTTTGTGTAAGGTGTAAGACAGAGGTTGTCTTTCATTCTTTCGGTTATGGATATTGAGTTTTTCCTGCGCCATTTGTTGAAGAGACTGCTCCATCCCAGTTGGGTGGATTTGGCAGCCTTGTCAAAAATCAATTCACCATAGATGTGAGGATCTATTTTTGAACTCTCAATTTGATTACACTGGTCAGTATGTCTATCTTTATGCCAACAACATGCTGTTTTTATCACTGTAGCTTTGTAATATGCTTATAAATCAATTTGGGTAGAATTGACATCTTAACAATATTTAGTTTTCCAATCCATGAATGAGGAATGTCCTTCCAATTATTTAGGTCTTCTTTGATTTCTTGTAGCAATGATTTGTAGTTTTCTGAATACAGATCCTTTACATCCTTGGTTAATTTATTTTTATATATTTGATTCTTTTAGGTGCTATTGTAAATGGATTTTTAAACTGATATTCTCCTCAGATTGCTCATTACTGGTGTATAGAAACCCTATTGATTTTTTCTTCTTCTTTTCTTCTTTTTTCTATTATCTTACTTTTAATTTTGACGGTTGTGATTTTTGTATGTTAATCTTGTGTCCTGCCACTGTGCCGATCACATTTATTAGGACTAGTAGCTTTGTTGTAGATTTTTCAGGGCTTTCTAGGTTTAGGATCATATAATCTGCAAATAGTGAAAGTAAAACTTCTTTTCTGATTTAAATGCCCTTTTTTTCTTTTTCTTGCCTAATTGCTCTAGAGAGAATTTCTAGTAGAATTTTGAATAACAGTGTTGCCAGTGAGCTTCCTTGTCTCGTTCGCAGCCTCAACAGGAAAGCTTTCAGTCTTTCACCATTGAGTATGATGTTAGCTGTGGGATTTTCATGTATGCCTTTACCATGTTGAGAAAATTTCCTTCTGTTCCTGTCTTTCAAAATGTTATTATCAAGAAGGTATGCTGAATTTTGTCAAATGCCTTTTTTATTTTGCATCAGTTGAGATGATCATGTGGTTTTCTCCTTTGATTTATTAATGTGGTATATTTCATTGATTTTCTTGTGTTGAGCCACCCTTGTGTACCTTGGATAAAACCCATTTGACCAAGTTGTATAATTCTTTTAATGTGCAGTTGTACTTGATTTGCAACTATTTTGTTGAGAAGTTTTGCATCTGTATTCATTAGAGAGATTGGTCTGTAATTTTCCTGTCTTTTAGTTACCTTTATCTGGTTTTGGTACTAGGGTGATGTTAGCTTCATAGAATGAATTCGATGGTGTTCCCTCCTCTTCAATTTCTTGGAAGAGTTTGAGCAGGATTGGTATTAATTATTCTTGGAATGATTGGTAGAATTCACCTGTGAAACCATCTGATCGTGAGCTTTTCTTTGTTGGGACATTTTTGATGACTGTTTGAATCTCTGTTCTTGTGATTGGTTTGTTAAGATCTTCTATTTCTTCTCGAATCAGTGTGGGTTGTTTGTGTGTTTCTAGAAAATTGTCCATTTCATCTAAGTTGTCTAATTTGTTGGCATACAGTTGTTCATGGTATCCTCTTATGAACCTTTTTATTTCTTTGCAGTCAGTGGTAATGACCCCACTCTCATTTCTGATTTTATGTATTTACAGCTTCTCTCTTTTTGCCTTTGTCATTCTAGCTAAGAGTTTGCCAATTTTGTTTATCTTCTCAAAGTACTAACTTTTGGATCCTCTCTCCTATTTTTTACTCTCAATTTTTATTTATTTCTGCTCTAAACTTTGTTATTTCTTTCTGCTTGGTTTGGGGTTAGTTTACTGTCTTATTCTCATTCCTCAAGGTGTGTAGTTAGGCCTTCCATTTTAGCTTTTTCTTCCTTTTTAATATAAGCATTTAGGTCTATAAATTTCCCTCTCAACACTGCATTCACCACATCCCATATGTTTTTATATGTTGTGTTCTCATTTTCATTCATCTTGAGATAGTTACTGATTTCTCTTGCGACTTCTTCTTTGACCCACAGATTGTTTAAAAGTGTGTTGTTTAACCTCCGTAAACTTGTGTATTTTCCAGGCTTCCACCTGTTATTGATTTACAGCTTCATTCCATTATGATCACAGAAAGTGGTTTGTATAATTTTAATATTTTTAAATTTATTGAGATCTGTTTTGTGTATCCAACATGTACTCTATCCTGGAGAATGATCCATGGGCACTTGAGAAGAATGTATATCCTGATGTTTTGGTGTGCATTGTTCTGTATGTCTGTTAGGTCTAGTTCATTTATCAAGTTATTTAAGTTCTCTATTTCCTTATTGATCCTCTGTCTAGATGTTCTGTCTATTGATGTGGGTGGTTTATTGTAGGCCCCTTCAGTTTTGCAGTGTGTTTTGGGGCATCCTAGTTAGTTGCATATACATTTATGATTGTTATTTCTTCTTGGTGGATTTCCCATCTTATTAGTATGCAATTTTCTTCTTTGTCTGTTATGACAGGTTTACATTTAAAATCTATTTTCTATGATATTAGTAAGAGACCCCAGCTGTTTTTGGGATGCTGTTTGTATGGGGTACCTTTTTCCAGCCTTTCACTTTCAACCTATTTGTGTCCTTGGGTCTGAGGGAGTCTCTTGTAGACAGCATATAGATTGCTCATATTTTTCTATCCATTCTGCCAGTCTGTGTTTTTTCATTGGGGAGTTTAATCCAGTAATACTCAATGTTATTACTGTAATGGCTGTACTTACTTCAACAATTTTATCCTTTGACTTTTATATGTTGTGTCTTATTTTTGTCTCTCTTTATACCCTTTTAGTTACTTTTACCAATATTCTTCATTTCTCCACTCTACTCCAAGCCTCTCTTTCTTGTCTTTTCCTTTCAGTGTGTGGGGCAGATCTCTTTTTTTTTTTTTTTTTCCAACTTTCAAATGTTTTATTTTTAGTGTTTTTAAACATTTTAATACAACAAAGATATAAAATAATATATATTAGTTAAATCTGGATTTAATTTAGAATCAAGATATTTACTTATGTACAATACTGTGCTTCAAGTTATGGCTACCACAGGAACTTTCACATCTTCAAGTAATACTAGTTTCTCTGTGGATAGGGAGACATATGGGTAGAATTCTCAAAACATGCCCCATTTTAGTCCAAGCTAATTTTGCTTCCCTCATTAAATACCAGTTTTCACTTCTTTTGTTACAAGTTCCTAACAACCCATAGATTCTCTGAATGAAAAATTATTAAAATGAAACATTTGGAAGATGACATTACTAACTGGTAACATCACTTGGCTTTCTATGTTCAAATCCTCAGACAACCCAGTAGATTAGATTGAAACAACAGACCTGAAGTGACAATAAAATTAACATATTATTTCTTCTCCCTCCCTATCAGGCTCAATGCTTTGTTATGCTGAGACTCGGAGTACACCGAGTAAAAAGGCTTTTGGTTGAATTTAGGGTAGAATATATTCCAAAAAAAACAGTTGAAACATAGCTTATAGATTTCACAGATATTTATATTGGACTCAATGCAAAGGAATAGGTCTCATTTTAGTTACGCGAAATTGGTGGCATTTGCTGGGAGCAATTTTAGCCATTAAAAGCCACTAAAAGACAGGAAGACAAAACAAAACCATAAAGCCTCTTTCCTTTCTTATTGGTCACCTTTGATGTTCCTAACAATTCTCCTGTACAGAGGTATAGGGAGAATTCAGACTAAACTTTACAAATCCAAGTAAAGTTGGCACTGAAATGCTTTGTTGGCTTTGCAAATGTCTAAGTGACATCATGACTGCTTAAGAAAGCAACTGGACTATTCTAGAAGAGGTTTTTTTGTGTCAACTACCTGAAAACCTTAAAAAACCAAGTGACTATTACTATAATTACTTCTAGTAAGGGGTAAGTCTACAAAAAGACCATCAAAGAATTAAGTTGATTAAACCAGAGAGTTTAAAACAAGAATACATTAATGTTCTCTGGAATTTGGAACTAGGATCCTTAAAAAAGTTTACTATTAAATTAATGATGAAATTGCCTTTTGCTGAACACAGTCAAAGCAGGTTAGTGTTATGAATATGAATTTAGTAACAAACACTGTCCAAACAGATTCCCTAAACCAGACTTTTTCACATTAGCTATTAAAGGATTTGGCTCCTCTGTTCCTTGTTTATAAATTATAGGATTTTTGGAACTCTAAGTAATAACACTCAGGCAGATACAAAGTAGGAAAGATCACCACTTGCAATGTCATTCTTAAAACAGTTACGCCACCAGTAGGTCTCTCTCATCAATGGATTTTTCTTGTGATCAACCCACACTTATTTTAACTGACTGGTTCTAAAGCTAAGCTCATTGCTTTCTGATTTGAAAGGATACTAATAAATGGAGCCAGCATATAGAAGTTGTATTTTTGCCCTAGCAATTCTGGCCACAAAGAACTCTGGAGAGGATAGTCATGTTGAGAATTCTGCAGCATAGCTAAAGGTTGCCCCCAAATTATTTAGCAATAACGGCAAAACTTGCCTTCTTCAAGACCTACTCCCTACCAACTTCAGGTATGCTGGGAGTAACACTGCTTTTGCCTGGGCTTTAAAAAAAACAAAAGGCAATGCTGCCCCCTAGGAACACAGAAAATATATCCAAGACTTTTAACATAACCTCCCAGTTTACATACTCAAACCAAAAACCTTGGTTTCTTCTATACTAAAGTCTAATAAGCCTGCAACAGGAGAACCATATACAAGGTCAAAAATTATGTAGACCTAACTCATGTAAACTTCTCTACATAGCCATGGGGCAGATCTCTTAGCAAACTCTCTCAGCTTCTGCTTATCTGTGAATATCTTAAACTCTCCCTCATTTTTGAGGAACAGTTTTGCCAGATACAAAATTCTTGGCTGTCATTTTTCTCTTTCAGTATCTTGAATATATCATACCACTGCTTTCACACCTCCACGGTTTCTGTTAAGAACTTGTTGCTTGGTCTTATCAGGCTTTCCTTGTATGTGGTGAATCACTTTTCTCTTGCTGCTTTCAGAATTCTCTCTATCTTTGGCATTTGAGATACTGCTTAGCATGTGTCTCAGAGTAGGTCTATTAGGATTTATTTTGTTTGGAGTATGTTGTTCTTCTTGGACCTGGATATCAATGCCTTTCATAAAAGTTGGCCAGTTCTTGGCCATTAATTCCTCAAATATTCATTCCACCCTTTTCCCCTTCTTTTCTCCTTCTGGGACACCCATGATGCAAATATTTCTGTGCTTTGCTTTGTGTTGTCAAACAGTCCCAGAGACCCTGCTCAATTTTTCCCATTATTTTCTCTATCTGTTCATTTGTCTGTTCAAATTTGGATGCTTTGTCTTCTAGCTTGCTGATCCCTTTTTCTGCCTCTTCAAGTCTGCTGTGTGCCTCTAGTATATTTTAATTTTCATTATTGTGCTTTTCATTCCCATAAGTTCTGTTATTTTTCTTTGCATGCATTCACGTTATGTTCACTCGGTGTCTTCTTAATATCCTTTATCTCTTTAGCCATCTCTTTGAATTGGTTTAGGAGATTTGTTTGAATACTGTGATTAATTGTTCCAGATTCTGAATTTCCTCCAACTTTGTGATTTGCTCATTTGACTGGGCCATATCTTCCCCTTTCTTAATATGGCTTGTTATTTTTTGATGATGTCTGGGCATCAGATTACCTTGGTGAGTTTATTATGAAGGTCAGATTCTCTCTTTTCATAGGTTTTTGTTGTTGACTGGGTTTGTAAAATGCTCTTCTTTGCCACTTGGTTCATCAGTATTGCCCAACCAGTGGTGGGCCAGGGGCTCATGATGGGGATGCACACCAGTTTCATGGGACCCTGGGGGTAAGGTCAGGTAAAGACATGAAAAACCCTTTCCTCTGCTCCCCAAGTGTGTGCTTATCTGGTCCTCTTTGCCCAAAAGCCTTTTAGATGTATTTTGGAGGTGCACTTTCCTTGCCTGTGAGCAGATGCCACTCTTTGGCAATGTATTCACCTCAGCCCTCAGAAGGCAGGCTGTTTTTAGCTGTTGGCACCAGACAATGGCATAGCTGTGCCAAGCAATGCAAGTTGAAATCGCTGGTGTTCCCAGTCATCCAAATACACCAGCCAAAAGCCGGCAAAGGGCTAGACCTCTGCTGCCCTTTCACAGGACTTGTCCACCTGCCAAAGAACAGAGAAGCAATGCTTTTGCCCTGAGAGTGGGAGATGGGTAACAGGAGCTGGGGCTGAGTGGGGGTTACTCAGGATCTCTCAGGGAAGCTTCTCCATCTCTTTGTCACACTCTTTCCTGGGTGCTGCAGAGCACTCCCCACAATCTCCAGAGCCCCAGATACATTGTTGTGGACAGGTTCTGCTTGACCCCTAGTTATTCTTCTGGGAGAGAAGTAAACCAAGCTTCTCCCTAATCAGCCACCATATGACACCCCCATTTTATCCACTTGGTGGCATCAGATACATTCACAATGTTGTGTAACTCTCCCAATAACTAGTTCCAAACTTTCATCACCTCAAAAGGAAAAGTCATTCCATTTAAGCAATCATTTCCTATTTTCCCCTTTTTGTCCAACCCCTTGTTAATACTGATCTGTTTCTCTTCTCTATGGATTTGTCCATTCTGGATATTTCATAGGAAAGTAATACAACATGTAGTCTTTTGTGTCAGTCTAAAAAAGTCACTTAGCATAAGGTTTTCAAGGTTTATCCATGTTGTAGCATGAATCAGAACATCACTCCTTTATGCAGTTAAAAATGTTTCATTGTATGAATGGGCCACATTTTGTTCATCCATTTATCTGTTTATGGATTTATAGATTATTTCCACTTTTTGGCTATTGTGCATAGTGCTGCTGTGAACATTTAGATACAAGTGTTCGCTTACAGGTGTTTTCAATTCTTTGTATATGTACCAGGGAGTAGAATTGCTGGGTCATATGGTAATTCTATGTTTAACTTATTGAGAAACCATCAAACTGTTATCCACAGTGGATTCACTATTTTACATTTTAAATAACACTTATGTATGAGAATTCCAATTTCTCCACATCCTAGCTAACACATTCAATTTTATGATAAAAAATCATGGCCATGCTATTGGGTGTGAAATGATATCTCATAAGATGTATTATTTGAAAATATTTTCTCTCATTGTGTAGGTTGTATTTTCACTCTCTTAATAGTGTCTACACTTATTTAGGATTTTCTATATATGGAATCAGGTCATCAGTGAAGAGATAGTTTGCTTCTTCCTTTACAGTTTGGATGTCTTATTTATTTTCCTGCCTTATTGCTTTGACTAGAACTTCCCATACAAAGTAGAATAGAAGTGATGAAAGTGAGCATCCTTGTCTTGTTCCTTATCTTAGAGGGGTAAATTTTATTATTTCCCCATGGAATATTATGTTAAATGTGGGTTTTAAATAGATGTTCTTCATGAGGTAAGGAAGTTCCCTTCTAGTCCTCATTTTCTGAGTGTTTTTTAAATCATGAAAGGATCTTGGATTTTGTCAAAGGCTCTTTCAGCACCAACTGAGTGATCATGTGTTTTCCCTTTCTTTCTGTTAATGTTGTGTTACATCTATTGAGTTTCTTATGCTGAACCAAACTTACATTCCTGGGATAACTCACATTTGGTCATGGTGTTTTTTTAAGAATGCAATTTTATTAAGATATAGTCCTATAACATACTGTCCTCCAAAGTGTACAATCAGTTGTTCATAGTCTCATCACATACTTGTGCATTCATCACCACAACCATCTTTGAATATTTTCATTACTCCAAAAAATAAAATAAAAGTTAAAATAAAAAAGAACATCCAAGATATTCCACCCATTGTTCACTTACTTATTTACTGTTTTAAACACTCATTCATTGCTTTTTTAATTTTATAAAAAATTAAAAAGCAAATAATAAAAAAATTTAAAGCCAAAATAAAGGAATAAGAAAAAACAAATAACCTAAAATCACAACATTGCTTCCAACATGTTCCTGCCATACCCCAAGAAAATTAACAAACCATAACCAAACAAAAGAATAAGAAAAACAATTAACCTAAAATGACTACATTGCTAACTTATTCCTACCATACCCCCCAAAATTAACAAACCATATTCATTCCTGAGCATTCCCATAATATTAAGTTTACCCTCCATAACTTATCTGTTCTTATTAGATTATCATGCCCCCTTCACTATTTGCTGTCTATCCCTAGGTCTACATTCTACAATATAAACCATTTATTTTACATTTTTCACAGAGTTCACATTAGTGGTAACATAGAATGTCTCTCTTTTTGTGCCTGGCTTATTTCGCTCAGCATTATGTCTTCAAGGTTCATCCATGTTGTCATATGTTTCACGAGATCGTTCCTTCTTACTGCCGTGTAGTATTCCATCGTGTGTATATACCACATTTTATTTATCCACTCATCTGTTGAAGGAAGTTTGGGTTGTTTCCATCTCTTGGCAATTGTGACTAATGCTGCTATGAGCATTGGTGTGCAGATATCTGTTCATGTCACTGCTTTCAAATCCTCTGGGTATATGCCGAGTACTGAAATTGCTGGATCAAAGGGTAACTCGATATCTGGTTTTCTAAGGAACCACCAGACTGTCTTCCAGAATGGCTGTACCATTATACATTTCCACCAACAATAAATAAGAGTTCCAATTTCTCCACATCCTCTCCAGCATTTGTAGTTTCCTGTTTGTTTAATGGCAGTCAATCAAATTGGTGTGAGATATCCCATTGTGTTCTTAATTTATATCTCCCCAATAGCTAGTGAAGCTGAACATTTTTTTCATGTGTTTCTTGGCCATTTGTATTTCCTCTTCAGAGAACTGTCTTTTCATCTTTTGCCCATTTTATAATTGGGCTCTCTGTACTATGGTCATTGAGTTGTAGGATTTCTTTATATATGCAAGATATCAGTATTTTGACAGATACATGGTTTCCAAATATTTTTTTCCCATTGTGTTGGCAGTCTCTTCACCTTTATGAAAAATTCCTTTGAGGTACAGAAGCTTTTAAATTTGAGGATATCCCATTTATTTATTTTTTTCTTTTGTTGTTTGTGCTTTGGGTGTAAGGTCTAAGATGTGACCTTTTAATACAAGGTCTTGAAAATGTTTCCCTTTGTTATCGTCTAGAAATTTTATTGTACTGTCTCATATTGACATCTGAAATCCAGTTTGAGTTAATTTTTGTGTAGGGTGTGAGGTAGGGTCCTCTTTCATTCTTTTGGATATGGATGTCCAGCTCTCCCAGACCCATTTGTTGAAAAGAGTGTTATGACACATTTCAGTGAATTTGGGGGCCTTATCAAAGATCAGTCAGCCATAGATCTGGGGGTCTCTGTCCGAATTTTCAGTTTGATTCCATTGATCTATATGTCTATCTTTGTGCCAGTACTATGCTGTTTTGACAACTGTGGCTTTATAATAAGCTTCAAAGTCAGGGAGTGTAAGTCCTCCCACTTCGTTTTTCTTTTTTAGAGTGGTTTTAGCAATTCAAGGCATCTTCCCTTTCCAAATAAATTTGATAACTAGCTTTTCCAAGTCTGCAAAGTAGGTTGTTGGAATTTTGATTGGGATTGCATTGAATCTGTAGATGAATTTGGGTAGAATTGACATCTTAGTGACATTTAGCCTTCCTATCCATGAACACGGAATATTTTTCCATCTTTTAAGGTCCCCTTCTATTTCTTTTAGTAGAGTTATGTAGTTTTCTTTGTATAGGTCTTTTACATCTTTGGTTAAGTTTATTCCTAGGTACTTGATTTTTTTAGTTGCTATTGAAAATGGTATCTTTTTCTTGAGTGTCTCTTCAGTTTGTTCATTTCTAGCATATAGAAACATTACTGACTTATGTGCATTAATCTTGTATCCCGCTACTTTGCTAAATTTGTTCATTAGCTCTAGTAGCTGTATCGTCGATTTCTCAGGGTTTTCCGGACATAAGATCATATCATCTGCAAACAATGACAGTTTTACTTCTTCTTTTCCAATTTGGATGCCATTTATTTCTTTGTCTTGCCGGATTGCCCTGGCTAGCACTTCCAGCACAATGTTGAATAACAGTGGTGACAGCGGGCATCCTTGTCTTGTTCCTGATCTTAGAGGGAAGGCTTTCAGTCTCTCACCATTGAGAACTGTGCTGGCTGTGGGTTTTTCATATATGCTCTTTATCATATTGAGGAAGTTTCCTTCAATTCCTACCTTTTGAAGTGTTTTTATCAAAAACGGATGTTGGATTTTGTCAAATGCTTTTTCAGCATCTATTGAGATGATTATTTGATTTTTCCCTTTCGTATTGTTAATGTGTTGTAATACATTGATTGTTTTTCTTATGTTGAACCATCCTTGCATGCCTGGAATGAACCCCACTTGGTCATGGTGTATGATTTTTTTTAATGTGTCTTTGGATTCGATTTGCAAATATTTTGTTGAGGATTTTTGCATCCATATTAATTAGGGAGATTGGCTGGTAGTTTTCCTTTTTTGTAGCATCTTTGCCTGGTTTTGGTATTAGATTGATATTAGCTTCATAAAATGAGTTAGGTAGTGTTCCATTTTCTTCAATGTTTTGAAAGAGTTTGAGTAAGATTGGTGTCAGTTCTTTCTGGAAAGTTTGGTAGAATTCCCCTGTGAAGCCATCTGGCCCTGGGCATTTATTTGTGGGAAGATTTTTGATGACTGATTGGATGTCTTTGCTTGTGATGGGTTGGTTAAGGTCTTCTATTTCTTCTCTGGTCAGTCTAGGTTGTTCATATGTTTCCAGGAAATTGTCCATTTCCTCTACATTATCCAGTTTGTTGCCATACGTTGTTCATAATATCCTCTTATAATCTTTTTAATTTCTTCAGGATCTGCAGTTATGTCACCTTTTTCATTCATTATTTTGTTTATATGGGTCTTCTCTCTTTTTGATTTTGTCAGTCTAGCTAGGGGCTTGTCAATCTTGTTGATCTTCTCAAAGAACCAACTTTTGGTGGTATTTATCCTCTCTGTTGTTTTTTTGTTCTGTGTCATTTATTTCTGCTTAATCCTTGTTATTTCTTTTCTTCTACTTGGTTTAGGATTGGTTTGCTGTTCATTTTCTAGCTTCTTCAGTTGATCCATTAGTTCTTTGATTTTGGCTCTTTCTTCCTGTTTAATATATGCGTTTAGTGCTATAAATTTCCCCCTCAGCACTGCTTTTGCTGCATTCTATAGGTTTTGGTATGTTGTGTTCTCATTTTCATTTGTGTCTATATATTTAGCAATTTCTCTTGCTATTTCTTCTTTAACCCACTGATTGTTTAGGAGTGTGTTGTTTAACCTCCAGGTATTTGTGAATTTTCTAAGACTCTGATGGTTATTGACTTCTAATTGTATTCCATTGTGGTCAGAGAATGTGCTTTGAATAATTTCAATCTTTTTAAATTTATTGAGGCTTGTTTTATGTCCCAGCATATGATCTATTCTGGAGAAAGTTCCGTGAGCACTAGAAAAGTATGTGTATCCTGGTGATTTGGGATGTAATGTCCTGTATATGTCTGTTAAATCTAATTCATTTATCAGATTGTTTAGGTTTTCAATTTCCTTATTGGTCTTCTGTCTGGTTGATCTATCTATAGGAGAGAGTGATGTGTTGAAGTCTCCCACAATTATTGTGGAAACATCAATTGCTTCCTTTAGTTTTGCCAGTGTTTCTCTCATGTATTTTGTGGCACCTTGATTGGGTACATAAACATTTATGATTGTTGTTTCTTCTTCTTGTATTGCCCCTTTTATTAGTATGTAGTGGCCTTCTTTGTCTCTCAAAACATCCCTGCATTTGAAGTCTATTTTATCTGAGATTAATATTGCTACACCTGCTTTCTTTTGGCTGTAGCTTGCATGAAATATTTTTTTCCATCCTTTCACTTTCAGTTTCTTTGTGTCCCTGTGTCTAAGATGAGTCTCTTGTATGCAACATATTGATGGTTCATTTTTTTTTGATCCATTCTGCGAATCTATATCTTTTAATTGGGGAGTTTAATCCATTTACATTCAACGTTATAACCGTGAAGGCATTTCTTGAATCAGCCATCTTAACCTTTGGTTTATGTTTGTTGTATATATTTTTCCCTCTCTCTATTAATATCCTTTATTGTACCCATACCAAATCTCTTTAGTACTGAACCTTTCTCCAAGTCTCTCTGTCCTGTCTTTGTTTCTCTGTCTGTAGGGCTCCCTTTAGTATCTCCAATAGGGCAGGTCTCTTGTTAGCAAATTCTCTCAGCATTTGTCTGTGAAAAATTTAAGCTCTCCCTCAAATTTGAAGGAGAGCTTTGCTGGATAAAGTATTCTTGGTTGGAAATTTTTCTTACTCAGAATTTTAAATATATCGTGCCACTGCCTTCTCGCCTCCATGGTGGCTGCTGAGTAGTCACTACTTAGTCTTATGCTGTTTCCTTTGTATGTGGTGAATTGCTTTTCTCTTGCTGCTTTCAGAACTTGCTCCTTCTCTTCCGTGTTTGACAGTGTGATCAGAATATGTCTCAGAGTGGGTTTATTTGGATTTATTCTATTTGGAGTTCGCTGAGCATTTATGATTTGTGTATTTATGTTGTTTAGAAGATTTGGGATGTTTTCCCCAACAATTTTTTTGAATACTCTTCCTAGACCTTTACCCTTTTCTTCCCCTTCTGGAACACCAATGAGTCTTATATACGGACATTTTATATTATCTATCATATCCCTGAGGTCTGTTTCGATTTTTTCAATTTTTTTCCCCATTCTTTCTTTTATGCTTTCATTTTCCATTTTGTCCTCTTCCAGGTCACTGATTCGTTGTTCAACTTCCTCTAGTCTTGTACTATGAGTGTCCAGAATCTTTTTAATTTGGTCAACAGTTTCTTTAATTTCCATAAGATGATCTATTTTTTAATTTAGTCTTGCAATGTCTTCTTTATGCTCTTCTAGGGTCTTCTTGATATCGTTTGTATCCCGTACTATGGTCTCATTGTTCATCTTTAGTTCTTTGAGTAGCTGCTCTAGGTGCTATGTCTCTTCTGATATTTTGATTTGGGTGCTTGGGCTTGGGTTATCCATATCGTCTGGTTTTTTTCATATGCTTTATAATTTTCTGTTGTTTTTGGCCTCTTGGCATTTGCTGAACTTGATAGGGTTCTTTTAGGATTTGTAGACTAACTGAAGTCCTTATCTCTAATTTATCAGATCTACAGCTTCGTGGATTACACTTTCTCTAACTAACCAGCAGGTGGCATCCATGAGCCACCTGTTCTCCACAAGCCAGTTCTCCCCTGCTTTGCCTTTGTGGTGAGTGGGGGAGTGAGTCTTGTGGGGTCCAATTGGTGTACCAAGCTTGCGTGTGTAGTTGGTGTTGCCCGCCCTGTATATGGGGCGTGTGTCTGGGCAGTCGGGGAGGGGGGGTGGCTCTAACAATCAAATCTCCCTGGTGATCCTGCAGTTTTAAAGCTGCTGCAATAGTCTAATCCTTCAGTTCAGTCCTGCCACAGTTTGTCTCTGCCACTGACCCACAAGTCCTTGGTATTGGCGTATGGCTCCTGAGACTTGCAAGTGGGCCCCTCTTCCAGGCTGTGCACCCCGGGTCCTCTGTTGAGGGATGACTGTTCTATGTCACAGGTGAGTGCCGTCCCCCCAGGGCAGTTCTGGGCTGCTGGGCTGTGTAGGGAGGCTGCCAGTCTGCTGAAATGATGGCTGAATGGGGCTTTGTTAATTCACACTGCTCCACCTTCCCAACTCTCCACAGCACTACTCTTTCCTCGCTGCTGCCAGCCGCCAGCCACTGAGGTTTCTTCCCCAGCAGCCGCTGTTTTGTTTCTGATGTGAAGTCGCGGCCCCCGGAGCTGCCTGTCCCAAACCCCGCCCAAAAGGCCTCGCCGGCGTCCTGGCTTTGTTCTTTATTGACTCTGTGACTTTGGGGGAAATCACTGAAAATCATTTTTATTTATCTTCTCCCCTATGCTATAAGGGAGTAAGATACAGACCATTCATTTGATATGTATGTTCTGTTCTGTTTTTTGTTTTTTTGCACACCTTTTAAAAAAGATTTTTCTTTCTTCACCATTCACTTTATTTACCTAAAGTAAGCAGTTGTTTTGTTTCTGGATTTTCTTTCTATTGACAACTCTATGCCTTCCTTCCATTTAATGTTATTTCCCATTATGACTTACTAGGTAATTAACTCACATTTAAAAGTTTTAGGGTCTGAAGGGAGCTACTTACTTGAGATCACTGTCAAATGGATTTTTTAAAAAAATTATAATAATTCAAGCTGTGTTAAGCTCAATCTTTATAACAGATTTTTTTTTTTATAACAGATTTTTAAAATGTGTGAGACTTGCTTGTGTGTTGTGTGTGTTTGGGTGGAAATTTTGTCAGAGATAAAAACAAAATTATCTCTAAGAGATTGAGAAATCAAATCAATTTGAAAAAAAGAAAACAACAGAGCCCCCAAACCACTGTCATTCCAAGTTACATATAAAAGTAACTAAAAAATATTTACATAAACATTCATAGGAGAAATTGATTTGCAGCTGTATGTTAGGTTTAAGTTGTGGGCAATCAAGTTCTTCAAAGATCTGTTCTGAACTGTATTCTCTTCCCAGGCAATCTCAAGTGTGGCTGGGGCTTTAGTGGTCAATTAAATGTGAATAGGCCAGATTTGCATCTACTGGCCAGACCCTCCTGTTAGCTGCTAATCTCACAAATGCTTACTCAACATCTCTACTTGGCTGGCTCAATGGCATGTCCAAAGTGAAATAATTTTCCCTTACCTAAATCAATTGTGTGTGGGGTGGTGGTGGTGGTTGGGGGGATGGCACTTTTTATGGTCTGGGTACATTATGGGGCTCCAATGAGCAAACTTCAGAAGTAGAAGCAAAAGGAGACATTCCTTCTCCCAAATCTAATCATCACCAAGTCCTATCAATCATCTTTCAGTTCATATACTTTGTAACTCTATGACTGTCTAGTAACAGCTACCAATATTACTCCACTGCACCACTTATGGACCCTAAAAGGAGCTACCCACACCCACTCAAGTGCTTCTTGAAGCCAATCCTACAAGTTAGGCAGAGTACTTTTTTCAAAACATAAATTGTATCCCTTATTAAAACGTTTCCATGACATTTCATTGATCTTATGATAAAGACTACAATTTTAAACATAGCTCATTAGATCCTGAATCTGGCCCCTGCCTGCTTTTCTAGCCTTACTTCCTGCCACTGTTCTCCTTTTGTCTCTGCCCTTCAACTATATTTCTATTTTTTAAAAAACTTCCAAGCATCTACCAATATACTTTTATCTTTCAGGCTTCATCTCAAACCTCACTTCTGCCATGAAGCCTTCCTTAAATCTCAAATCATCATAATATAGATGTATTACACCCTGAACTTCATAAAACATGTTATATATATATATTTGTTCAAATTTTTAGTTTACATATATCTTTCCAGTAATCTGAAACATCCATTATAGTAGAGATATTTTTCTGTTAATTTTAACATTGTATCTTTGATATCTAGCACCAAGCCTAGCACATAGCAGATGCACAATAGATAAATATTTGTATGGAAGCAGTATATCATGTCCATATTTCAGGACCCTTAGCAGATGTTGTCAGTATCCCAGCCATATCCCTCAACCCACCCCAGGATATCTCCACACAGACCTCTTATAAGCCTGCAGATTTCTACATTTCTTTGTAGAAGGACAAAACTTTGACTAATGTTTTCTGGATGATTTCTATGTTCCAGAAGTAAAGGAGAGGGAAAGATAGAAGAAAATGAAATGGTATGATTTTGCTGTCATTGAATTTATGTTCTGTTAAATGTGAAAACCTTTAGAGTACAATATGAGACTTTGTATATCCAAGTGCTAGTTTTTGCCTAAGAAATGGATAATTGTGACATGAAAAACTAAGAGCAGAGGTTTGTAGAGTTTGTCTCCTTGTAACAGTCACTGGGGAAACCTGTGAGTAAAAGTTATGCAAGATGGAATAAGTGGGTAGGATGTGGAATGGCTTAAATCCATTTCACACTCAGTTTATAAGCAGGAATGTATAACAAGACATTTTAATGTCATTTATTTTGTGCTGCCACAGCCAAGAGAACCATTAAATTGAGAATGACATGAAACAGCCTGCCTCAGAGGTCCAACACAGCACATCAAGCCTTCTTATTCTTCTTCCTGCCTTCTTGAGTAGTTTACATTTTCCTCTTTGTTGGTCCTCACTTTCAATTTGAATTTAATTCAACTAATATTTACTGAGTAGTGTGCTGGTTGGAGTGTATTATGTCACCCAGAAAAAGCCATATTCTTTAATGAATTCTTGTGGGGGAGAACATATTAGTATGGATTGGGTTGGAACCTGTTGGGTCAGTACCCAAGGAGATTTGACCCACCCAAGTGTAGGTGATAACTTTGATTGGATAATTTCCATGGAGGCATCGCTCCATCCATTCAGTGTGGGCCTTTTTTAGTTAACTGGAGCATATATAAGCTCAGACAGAAGGAGCTCATAGCTAGCTGTAGCTGAGACATACATTTTGAAGATGACATTTGGAAGCTGATGCAGACATTT
Organism: Choloepus didactylus; assembly: GCF_015220235.1. Classification (NCBI taxonomy): domain Eukaryota; kingdom Metazoa; phylum Chordata; class Mammalia; order Pilosa; family Megalonychidae; genus Choloepus; species Choloepus didactylus. Next base: position 8,813,277 of record NC_051331.1, read on the forward strand.
TGGAGAATGCCATTTTGAAATGCAGCCTGGGAGCAAGCAGATGCCAGCCACATGCCTTCCCAGCTAACAGAGGTTTTCCAGATGCCATTGGCCATTCTCCCAGTGAAGGTACCCAATTGTCTTGCATTACTTTGGACACTTTATGGCCTTAAGACTGTAACTGTGTAACCCAATAAACCCCCCTTTTATAAAAGCCAGTCCATTTCTGGTGTTTTGCATTCTGGCAGCATTAGCAAATGAGAACAAGTAGCAAATATATGTGTGCTAGCCACTGTAAAAAATTTGAAAATAGATACATTTGAAGCATATTTACTTTAGTGAGGGGAGATGGATAATTATAACTCCAAGTGTTTATTTGTAACAAATTCTAAAGCAGTGGAGAGGAAGAATATCATTTATAGAAGAAACAGGGATGTCTTTCTGGAGAAAGAAAATTCTAGCTGGGCACCAAAGCACAAGATGTGGATTTGGGTCTATATCAATGTGGATATAGGGTCTCTAGGTGGAGAAGGGGGTTGGAAAGTAAGGCACAGGTAAGAAGGTATAGCCTAGAGAAGACTGGGGTGGCCAGAATATGTTGGTTATTCAGTTTGCATACTCGAAAAAGGGGTTTGACATGAATGCCAAACTCCTCAGTATCACCTTTATTACGTAGGCAAAGGGGGCAGGGACAGAGCAAAGACCTTTTGGCAAGGGGATTATAATAGCAGGAATGTTTTGGTGCAAATAATAGAAACTTGATCCTAATTGTTTTGAGCAATAAGTGAATATATTATGGTTAGGCCTGGCTGGTCTCAGGTGCTCAGATGAGGCTATAAGGAAACTTTCTCCATCTCTGGGCTTAGTTGGCTTCTGGGTTGTTTTTATATTCAGGCAGCAAATGATCACCAGCAGCTTGTGATATATATACTCTCAGCTTACATTTTTCCTTGCTTCCAAAAAAAAAGCAATCATGGTCTCAGTCTCATTGGCCTGGAATAAATCGTATGCCCATTTTGAACCAACCACCATGGCAGGGAGGCAGGGCTGGCTACAGAATTAGTGGAATGCAGTGCAAAATAAAAATGTGAGGCACCTTGTAAAAAAGTAGGAGAAAAGTGCCATTACAGATACTAAAATATAAAGATATTTAATTTATTCTGCAGTCTCTCTCACAACTTTTTATTTGCTATATGTTTTCTTTCTAAATAAAAGTAAAAAAAATTATTAGCATGGATTTTACCATCCTTCTTTATATTGGGCAATACTAGTTTTAAATGCATATGTAAATGCATGTATAAGGACTCATTAAAATTACATAACTCATTTTTCATTGCTCATATGTGCATATGCATTTGGTTCAGACCAGAAGGGTGAAATACTGCAAAAAAATTAACTGTACCTCTTGCTACATGGTGCATATTCTGTAAACACTCTACGTCAATATTGAAATGTCAGTCTGCCCAAAAACCTAAATAAATTTTAATCTATTGTCTTAAACCTCCCAGATATGAATCAGCTTTTCCTCTATCTCCTAGACTGCAAGGCAACTTTCCCAGTATAAATCCTAGATAAAGGAGGATAAACTACTGAAATTCTCCTGTTACATGTTACCTAAGATGATTAGCTCTCTTTGTCTCTAATGGGTTTAGCCAATTGAAGACTCACTTGGAGGAGACTGATTCAGAAAATCCCCCCCTGTCCTCCCACCAGTGTAAATTAACCACATTTTCCTCCTCAGCCTGGTGCGGTGTGACGTCATTTGGCTGCGCCGAGTGAGGACCCGGATCCCGGAAGTGCCCCTTCCCCAGTCTTGGCGCTGAACGCGGGACACAAGGTCTGAACAACGTGCTGCTCTGTGGGTGCCTGGACCCCCGAGGTGGGACATTCGGGAGCCTCAGCTCCGTGGCCGACAGAGAGACTCACCTCCGAGAGCTGGACGAGAGGGTTTCTAGCCCCCCCGGCCCCCAGGACCCCAAGGGCTGCTGCTGCCGCGGAAAACAGGTTTGGTGAGTGAGTGTGGGTGACGGGTGTGCTTGTGCAAGCCTTGGTCTCATTCGCTGGTTCTTGGACTCATCTTCTGTTTGTTTGTGGGGTGTTTGTTTCTTCTTCAGTGACGCATAAACTCCTGGAGCTGTAAGTGGGAGAACACACTTGGTTTGGGCGCTCAGAGGCACATAAGTTTATACCAAAGCTGTTTTTGGCGGTTGCAGCCCCAGGCGTGGGGGATTAGCCATTGAGACTTGGTTTGGCAGGAAGCAGCCCCTGGCATTAGGGGAGGTCACTGAATTTGGGTGCTTAGGTTTTGGTTATTTGGGTGCTCAGTGGCACATAAAGCCTTTGAGACTTGGTTGTCTAGGACTTGGCTTTTATTCTTCATCTTGTTTTTGATTGTTGTTTGGTTAAGTTTTTGTTTTGTGTTATGTCTTGTCCTGTTCTATCTCAGTTTATCTAAAGTGTTTTTTTTTTTTAAATGGGAAACAACATAAGTGAGCAATCTAAGAAAATTAAGAAGGATGAACCTCTAAATAGCATTTTTAAGCACTAAAAGCAATTTGGGTATGAGCCCATGACAAAAAAAAAAAAAAAGCATAAAACATTTATGCAAAATAATTTGGACTCAGTATAAATTAGAGGATGGCCACAAGTGGCCAAGCCAGGGATCAATAAAATATAATATTATTTTACAACTAAATTTATTTTGTAAGAGAATGAACAAATAAGATAAAATTCCATATGTGCAGTGTTTCATGGCTGTATTTCAGAATAAAAAGTTCCTGGGAGAATGTTTTGTGCATGGAGTTTTAACCATCAGCCACCACCCTAGCTTCTCCTTAAAAGCTCCAGAGGAAATAAATGAAAGCCCTAGTCCCCAGTATAAAACAGTGCTGGTTAAGATTCCCAGGCCCAGGTTGTTGAGGCTTTTGAACTCCAGGCAGGAACATTAGTGGTTGGGATTTCTAGGCCCAGGTTTGTGGGTCCTGTATTCCCCCTTCCCCTCATGCTAGAGTTTGCAGTTTTTGCACTTCTCTTTCCCTCCTCACCAGAGCCTACAACTTGGCCACTCCCTCCTCTTCCTCTCCCTCTGGCACCTTGTCAGAAAGCTGAGAACAAGCCCCTCATGCCTATGAATTCCCTGAAATGGCCTTCCCACCTCCTATCACGAGTGATATGAACTTCAGGCAGGGTGTCTCTACCTCTGGAGGGCAAAGGCAGGGACAGTGTCTTTTCCCACAAGGGCCAGCTGAAATAGATCCAATGTATGAGCAAATTCCTTTCTCTACCTCAGATCAACACAATTGGAAGAACTGGGTCCCCAGTTATCAAGAGGATCCCAGGAAAATGAAAAACTTGTTTAACTTAATTTTGTAATGCATAATCCTAAGTGGACTGATACACAAACTTTGTTAAATGCACTATAGCCTCAGAAGAAAGGAGAATTAGAATTAAAAGGGCTCAATTATGCTAATTCTTTAACCAATGATAAACCAGAAAATCCAGTTCATGCCCCAGGAAATCTGGCTATTCCACAAGTAGACCCTACTGGGACCCAAGAAAACAAGCTGGCAGAACAAAATTAGATCACTGTAAAGCATGCATAATTGTGAGACTAAGAAATGGAGTTCCTAAACAGAATAAATTTAATAAATTCAGGAGGTTGTCTAGCAGCTGGGTGAAAATCATCAGTGTTTTTAGAATGATTATTCAAAGATTACCTTAAATTTACTAATATAAGACCAGAGGACCAAATAAATCAGTGCAATGGAAATCAGTCTTATTTGTCAGAGTGCCCCCAGCTTTTGTCAGAGATTACAGAAACTTAAGATGGACTTAATTTACCAATCTCAGCACTGGTGAAAATTACTTTGAAAGTGTTCTATAATTGTGGTGCAACTGAAGGAAAGGTCCAAAAGAAAGCTCTCACCTATAAAGCTAACTGGAATCCTAATGTCTTAAAAACAGTCCTGAGTAAAACTTTTCAGCAGTAAAAGCAGTCTGCCAAAGGTAAAAACCCCTGAGCCCCAAGGAAACTGCTGGGCCCCAAGCATATGCATATTGCTGGGGGGAGGGATGTTGGAAATGAGAATGTCCCATCTTAATGCAAAGGTAAACAAGGGACTCCAGCAACCCAGTGTCCACAGCTCACAGGAGACTATGACAGTGTCTTGTAGTGATGGGGTCCAGGGCCACTTTCCACCCACTGGGAAGCCATCCTTGTCACCCACAAAGAACCTTGGGTCTCATTCCAAGTGGGTAAGAACTTAGTAAATTTTCTGGTAGACAGGAGACTTAACTGCACTTAAAAGTAATCAGTACTTGCTATGGGAATGTCTGAAGTTGCTAATGACTTCTCACAGCATCAGCAATACCACATTGTGAAAAAGGTCAGTTGACTCACAAATTTCTTTACAAGCCTCTCTCTCCCTCCCTCCCTCCCTGTCATCGCCTCTCTGTTTCTGAAATGAATTTACAAGTTCCAACTCTAGGAGCATGCCTACAAACTGCATTGAAAGATCCAGGCAAGCCACAACTGCCTAAGGAAGAAGAGCTGTGAAATATCCTCCAGGTGAGCCAGAGATGTATAAGAAATCACATTAAGATTGTGGCTGAGCATGATTCCAACACATTTAAACAATGTCCACTTAGATAAAGAGAAGAGAGAGCATTTTTGCCACCAATTAAATGATTTTAGAATAAGGACTAATAACACCAGGAATTCAAAGTTACAAAATTGTCCAGAATTTAAGATTTATAAATCCAATGGTAGGAAACATATGTCCCACAGTACCTAATCCATATACTCTCCTCAGCAATATTTCAGATGCATATACTTAATTTAAATTTAAATAATGCCATCTATCACATCCCATAAATAAAGACTCACAAAATCTCTTTGTATTCAAATGAGAAGAACTTTGACATAGAAATAAAACATCAGTGTAATTAAAGTATGTTACCACAGAGGTTCAAAAATGCAAGTCTTGTCCAGAAATGTTCAAGGAGTAAAGCTCCACAAGAGACTTTTTGCAGGCTACATCCTTTGGCAAGTGGCCATGCCAAAGAGCAAAAAGAAACTCAGGATTCTTAGGTAAAACTGCCTATTGTCAACCATTAATACCAACTTTTTTATTGTTAGGCAAACCTCTATATCTGGACATAAAGGGAAATGAAAAAAATCCTTAAAATGGATCTGAGAATGTACAATTGCCTTTCAAAGTTTAAAGGCAAATTAATATCAGTTCCAGGCTTGGGCTCCCTGATCCCATGAAAAAATTTAACCTGTCTGTCCATGAAAAACAGGGCATGACCTACAAGGTACTTATATAATCCTTTTTGAAAAATATAGGACCAGTGGCTTATTTGTCAAAACAGTTTTGACACTGTAGTGTGAGAATGGCATGCTGGGCTGAAGACAGTGGCAACCACTTGTGAATTCTTACGAGAAACAAAAATTTACTTTGAGCTCCCCAGATGTCCTTACCATATTGCAGCAATAGGGGGACAGTGGCACACAATGGAAAAACTAAGTCCCTATCAGGCAGCAGTGCTGGACAATCTTGAGTGTCATCCTACAGAAAGCAAAATATTCAGTAGCAAATACTGCCTCTCCCAGTGGAAATGTCAGCTGGCAGAGTCATCCACTTACACAGACTTAAGATATGCTTTTATCAATTTGCATGTGCACAAAGCAGTTTAAAAAACATGGTCAAAAACTGCAGACAACAAAAACATAAATATATAAATCTAATTTTTAAGTTGTTAAATACAGTAATGTATCCCAAGAAAGTAGTTGCCCACTGCAGAAGACATCTATCCATGGATAATAAAAGACCTAGATGGTGAAAAAAAAATTAGGAATTAGATTCACAGTCAAGCCCCAAATCCTTGGAATCTTCAAGTATTGGCTAGTGTCTAAAGTCCCTTGGGAAAATTAACCAAGGTACGAAATAAAAATTCTTGTCGTGAGCTTCAGTTTGGGCACCAAATTTCACAGGATGGTCTCTTTACAACTCAAACCTATGCTCTCCATTAGAAAAGGCCTAAGCCTTATCAGGTCATGATTCAATTGGTTTGGGCTTCATCAAGTCACCTCCCACTCAATTAAGAGCATAGGGATAGGCAATAGTTTATAAGTAAAGAGCTCACGAGGCAAGAATTCAACTTCATCACATTTTTACTGAAGGAGCACTAAATGTAAAAGGAACAAGTTTACAATGTAAAAATTATTTGATACAGTACCAAGCCTGGGAGCCCATGATCCTCCAGATGCAGCTGGACATGAGATCAGAGAGCTCTCCTCTTGTCTGAGTTACAAACTATTTATAGCTTTTTTGATTTACAGTATATTTAATTAAGTCATATTCTATTTTGACATTTAAACCATGTGTGGTGTGTGGTAAATGATGTGTTGTGAAACATGAGTGACCCGCAAAGTGTCCTGATCCGTGAGTGATTCACAAGTATCTTGATCCAAGAGTGGTCCAAGGTCAAAGGAGGGTATCCATAGCATCATCAGAGACTTAGCCTTGAATGTCTGCAAAACTCTATTGTAAATATTTATACTAATTAAGATATGACTTCTGTAAGAGCAATATAAATTTTTACTTATGTAAAATCTAAAGATTTGAAAATGATTACTATTACTTGTCTCTAACTTATTAGTATAGTTTTCTTATTTCATTCTACGATTAGTTTAGCCATTGCATCATGTGATAGACATTTGATTAGAACTCTGTTCAGCATTGCTACATTGCTTATAACTTCTCTATGATTAAAGTAACAGCTGCAGCCCCATCCTGTTTTATTTTTACACAGAGGGCTAGATGGTTACCTGCTACTGCCTCTGGGAAATTGTGAAGATGCTTTTTATGGACATTGATGTGCAAATATCTACTCAAGTCCCTCTTTCCAGTTCTTTGGGGGTACATACCTAGTAGTGGGTACACTGAGCTCTCTGAGGATTCGTTGAACTGACTTCTCCAGAGGCTGTACCATTTCCTGTCCCCACCAGCAAGGAATGAGTGTTCTTATTTCTCCACATCCTCTCCAACACCTGTAATTTTTATTTTTTTTAACAGTAGCAATTCCTTGTACCTCATTGTTGTTTTGTTTGGATTTCTCTAATAGCTAGTGATATAGATCATCTTTTCTTATACTTTTTAAGCCTGTATCCTATTTGGAGAGATATCTTTCAAGCTTTTGCCCATTTTTAATTGAGTTTTTTTTTATGGTTAAGTTGAAGGATGGCTTTATATATTCTGGATATTAAATCCTTATCACATAGGTAGTTTCCAAATATATTCTCCCACTGAGTAGGTTGTCTTTTTACTTTTGTCGTAAAGTCCTTTGATGCACAAAAGTTTTCAATTTTGATGAGGTCCCATTTATCTATTTTTTCTTTTGTTGCTTGTGCTTTGAATGTAAAATTTAATAACCATGGCTTAAGACAAGGTCATAAAGAAGCTTCCCTACATTTTCTTCTAGGAGTTTTATAGTCCTGGTTCTTATATTTAGGTCTTTGATTCACTTTTTTCACCTTCAACACATTTTTTACTAAAGGAGCACTTAAAGTAAAAGGAACAAATTTACAGTGTTAAATTAATTTATTCATTACCAAGCCTGGGAGCCCTCACTCCTCCAGATGCAGGTTGACTTGAGATCAGGGAGCTCCCCCTTGTTTGAGTTACAAAAAGTTTATAGCATCTTGATTTAGAGTACCTTTAGTTAAGTCATTCAATTTTTACATTAAATGGTGCATCATGAACATGGGGACTCACAAAGCAAACTGACTTGATCCAAGAGTGGTTAAAGATCAGAGACTTAGGCTTGAGTGCCTGTAAAACTCTCCTGACAATATTTTTACTGATTAAGCTATGACTTCTGTGTGCAGAACATAACATACTTTTACTTATATAAAGTCTAAAAATTAGAAAAGAGATTACTATAATTTGTCTCTAACTTGTTAATATATTTTTCTCATTTTATTCTATGATTAGTTTAGCCATTACATATTGATAAACATACATTTGATTAGGACTGTATTTAACCTTGCTACATTATGTGTGATTTATCTATGGTTAAAGTAACACCTGCAGCCCATCCTGTTTTTGCAGAGGACCAGGTGATTACATGTTATCTATATCTAAGAAGGTGGAGATTTTCTGCATTCCTGAAAATAATCATACCTTTTTTAACTGTTTAGCTTCTCCTTCAGTATAATCTTCTAATATAGGACTTGAAGGATGTGAATCATCTGTCCCAGTTATTATAAGGCCTTTCCACTTTTGTCATTTGGAAATTGTACTTGAGTGTCTTCAGGTTAAATTTCTGTTAATTGTGCTTCTGTACAAAAGGAATAACTGTTTCTTCACTATCAGAACAGAAAACATCAGGTGGTATTTGAGACCAGCATAGAGAGAAGGAATCAGTGTTCTCATTATCAGATTTCTCAGTAGAGATATTATCGTGTGATACACTCTCCTGCTCATTTCTGTTCCCTAATTCTATATAAAACATTGCATCATTAAACTGGTTAATATCTGACTCTCTTGTTCTCCTATGTTCATTCCATAAGGGGTAATCAACATTGATTTCTGAAATTCTTCCCTTTCAGAAATTGGCCATACCTGTGGGTAGGATGTATTTGATTAGGGTCAGTATCCCACTTATTCAAAATAGAGACTGCTTTGTTCATATGTTCTCACAGTAGAGTTCTTCTATCTTGATTAAAATCTAAAGGATATTTATAGTATTCTGTTACTGGTTTATTTAATTCAGGGTAATCAAAATTCAAATGCCATGTAATTGCTTTGTTCCCCTTTTTGGGGAATTTCCAATAGCAGTCATTACATTATACAGCAAAACCTTGTTTAGGATTACATTTAGAGTTAAACTTCCCACCACAGAAAGTGGCATTATTACAGCAAAGAAAAATCAGAGTTCCATGTGGGGTCAAAGTCATTACTACATCCCCAAGTCCAGGTGAATTGAAGGCTATTGAGACTGTCATCCTGGAAGATCTCCTCAGTGGTGATGGATACAGGATCTCCTTCCTTTAATGCACAGGTGTTCTGGCAGATCAGAATGCCTGGCAGATGTGGTAGCTTGTTCAGCAGAGGAAACAGAGCTGTTGCTGGGATATATGGGCTCAGTGTCAGGTGCCATTTGTGCTTATTTGCAAAGCTCTGCCTGGTTGGGTGTTCTTGTATGTCCTAGAGCTCTTAATAGAAGGGATAGGTGATGGCAAGGCAAAATGAACATCATGGCAGTTTAGTAAGTGTCTCTTTAACTCTTGAATAGTAACCTGGGTGCTATATCCCATTTTTATTGGAAGGCAGCACTCAGAATTTGGATTTATATCATAGAACAAATATTTTCTATAACTGTATGAGGAGCATCCAGTGTTAATAGAGCAGATTGAAGTTGCCACTTATATTCTTCACTACTAAGGACTCATAGTAAGTTTTATGAAGATGCTGTAAATCCAGTATTTCCTTGTCCCTCTCCATGGTTACTTACTGTTCCTTCTTTTTTCAAGAATTTGGAAGCCATAACTGAATCTTAAAAATCAATACTATAAGTATACTAATAATTACTAGGATAACTATGGGCTTAGCATAAGTTAACGTATCAGTTATTCCACCAAAGATGCCTTTGGTAGCAGTACTCACAAAACTGGCTGTTATTTTTGTGCCTGAGGCAGCAGCAGGCCAGGCATCCTCCAATACTTCTCCTAATTGCTTGATCCACTCTGGAGAATCCCCTTCATGTAAATCCAGTCTGAGAAGACTTTTTATCTTCTGTCTGCTCTTCAGTGCTAGCCATGTATCAGTGACCTTGACATTAATCTTTTTTAGCTTAACTATGATTCCAACCAGGTGTGGTAACCTCAGTTGTGTTTTTGGTATTTGAACATTACCCAAACTACCATTTACTCTTTTTTTAATAAGAAATTTTATTTTGAGATAAATTCTAACTTACAGGAACAGTTGCGAAAATAGTACAAACCCCATACATAGAACTCCAGCAAACCCTGACCCCCCTCCCCCGATACCCCAATCCACCACCTTTAACATCCTGTCACACCACCATTTCTTTCTTTCTTTCCCTCCCTCCCTCCCTCCCTATCATCCATCATCTATTGCTCTGCCTTCTGAACATATGAGAGCAAGCTGCACACATCCTTGAAAAAACAATATAATTCACATATACATTTCCCATGAACAAGAACATTCTTTTATGCAATCCTATTAAATGCAGCTAAGAAGTTCAAGAAATTCAAACTTGATACAAAGCTTCCATTCTGTATTTCCTTTTTTTCCCCGTTATGTCCCATCTGTGTCCCTTTGAGCCTCCTTTCCTCCATCCTCAGATCCCATCCAGGATCATCCTTGGCATTTAATTGTCATCTATTTGGACTGTCTTTTTTTTTTTTTCAATTGTGGAACCATATATATGGCCTAAATCTTCCCATTCCACCCCTTCCCTAGCATTCCGTTAGTGGAATTAATCACATTTAGAATGTTGCAATGCTATCACCTTGCCACTATCCATTTCTAGAAGCTTCCCTTCACCCCAAATAGAAACCCTACACTCATTTCTTAACTCCCCATTGCCCCTTCCCCCACTTCTCAGAACCCCTACTCTACTTTTCATCTCTATGGTCATATTCTCTGATACATTCTTTGTGTTTACCTTGGGGCTTAAATTTAACATCTTAAATCTATAACAATCTTGTTTTACTTTGATACAAACTTAACTTCAATATGACACATAAACTATGTTCCTATACTCCCTCATTCCCCCACTTTTATGTAGTTCTTGTCAAAAGTTACATATTTTACATTGGGTCCAAAAACACTGATTTATCATTACAGTTTTATGTATTTTAGATCCTGTAGGAAGTAAATAGTGAAGTTACAAATCAAAAATACAGTAGTATTGGTATTTATATTTACCATGTGATCTTTACTGGAAATTTTTATTTATTCATGTGATTCCAGTCATTTGTTTAGTGTCCCTTCCTTTCAGCCTGCTCAACTCCCTTTAGCATTTTTAAATGCTACTGGTGGTGAAGTCCCTCAGTTTTTTTCTCTGGTGGTAAGGCTCCCTTTAGTATCTGAAGTAGGGCAAGTCTTTTATTAGCAAAATCTCTCAGCATTTGTTTGTCTGTGAAAAATTTAAGCTCTCCCTCAAATTTGAAGGAGAGTTTTGCTGGATAAACTATTCTTGGTGGAAATTTTTCTCTCTCAGAGTTTTAAATATATCATGCCACTGCCTTCTTGCCTCCATGGTGGCTGCTGAGTGGTCACTACTTAGTCTTATGTTATTTCCTTTGTATGTGGTGAATTGCTTTTCTCTTGCTTTCAGAACTTGCTCCTTTTCTTCAGTATTTGACAGTGTGATCAGAATATGTCTTGGAGTGGGTTTATTTGGATTTATTCTATTTGGAGTTCACTGAGCATTTATGCTTTGTGTATTTATATTGTGTAGAATGTTTGGGAAGTTTTCCCCAACAATTTCTTTGAAAACTCTTTCTAGACCTCTACCCTTCTCTTCCCCTTCTGGGACACCAATGAGTCTTAAATTTGGATGTTTTATTTTCTCTGTCATATCCCTGAGATCCATTTCATTTTTTTCAATTTTTTTCCCATTCTTTCTTTTGTTCTTTCATTTTCTGTTCTGTGGTCCTCAAGGAGGCTGAGTTGTTCAGCTTCCTCTAATCTTGTATTATGAGTATCCAGAGTTTTTTAATTTGGCCAACAGTTTCTTTTATTTCCATAAGATCTTCTATTTTTTTATTTACTCTTGCAATTTCTTCTTTATGCTCTTCTAGGGTCTTCTTTTTTTTTTTTTAACATAACAAATCGTACATTCGATTGTTCACAGTACCATTACATAGTTGTACATTCATCACCGAAATCAATCCCTGACACCTTCATTAGCACACACACAAAAATAACAAGAATAATAATTAAAGTGAAAAAGAGCAATTGAAGTAAAAAAGAACACTGGGTACCTTTGTCTGTTTGTTTCCTTCCCCTATTTTTCTACTCATCCATCCATAAACTAGACAAAAGGGAGTGTGGTCCTTATGGCTTTCCCAATCCCGTTGTCACCCCTCATAAGCTACATTTTTATACAACTGTCTTCGAGATTCATGGGTTCTGGGTTGTAGTTTGATAGTTTCAGGTATCCACCACCAGCTACCCCAATTCTTTAGAACCTAAAAAGGGTTGTCTAAATTGTGCGTAAGAGTGCCCACCAGAGTGACCTCTCGGCTCCTTTTGGAATCTCTCTGCCACTGAAGCTTATTTTATTTCCTTTCATATCCCCCCTTTTGGTCAAGAAGATGTTCTCTGTCCCACAATACCAGGTCTACATTCCTCCCCGGGAGTCATATTCCACGTTGCCAGGGAGATGCACTCCCCTGGGTGTCTGATCCCACATAGGGGGGAGGGCAGTGATTTCACCTTTCAAGTTGGCTTAGCTAGAGAGAGAGGGCCACATCTGAGCAACAAAGAGGCTTTCGGGAGGAGGCTCTTAGGCACAATTATAGGGAGGCCTAGCCTCTCCTTTGCAGCAACCGTCTTCCCAAGGGTAAAACCTATGGTAGAGGGCTCAACCCACCAAACCACCAGTCCTAGGGTCTTCTTTATGTCCTTTATATCCTGTGCCATGCTCCTCTTCATGTTCTTTATATCCTGAGTCATGCTCTTGTTGCCTGTCTGTAATTCTTTGATTAATTGTGCCAAGTTCTGTGTGTCTTCTGATCTTTTGATTTGGGTGTTTTTGGTTGGGTTCTCCATATCATCTGGTTTTATCATATGCTTTAAGATTTTCTGTTGTTTTTGGTCTCTTGGCATTTGCTTTACTTGATCCCTAACTTGACAGAACTGCTGCTTGGTGGCGTACACTTTCTCTAACTAACCAGCAGATGGTGTCCATGAGTCACCTATTCCCCTCAAGTCAGTTCTCCCCCACTTTGTCTTTGTGGTGTGTGGGGGTCTGATTCTTGTGGGATCCAATTGGTGCACCAAATTTGGTGCTGTCTGCCCTGAATGTGGGGCGTGTGTCTGAGTGGTTAGGCAGGCAGGACAGCTTTAATAATCAAACCTCCCAGGTGTTCCCAGAGATTTAAGGCTGTTGCCAGAGCCTAAGCCTTCATGTCAGTCTTTCCACCGGTAGTCTCTGCTGCTGACCCACAAGTCCTTGGTATTCACGTAGGTCCCCTGGGATTTCCAAGTGGTTTCCCCTTCCAGCTGTGCTCTTCCAGGACCTCTGCTGAGGGAGGGTTGCCCCACATCACTAGTGTGAGCTGGCCCACCAGGGAAGCCCTGGTCACTGGGCCATGCAGGGGCACTCCCAGCCCACTTCAAAGATGGTTGAATGGGACGCATTAACTTCCCCCTTTTCACACAGCTCCACCCTCCCAGCTCCAGGACAATCAGCTGTGGGTGTATTAAAGGCCACTGTCCATGGCTGATATTGTGGCTTGTGTCTAGTGCTGCAGGAAAGATTCCCTGTCACACTGGGTTTCTTGGTGTGGCTCTGGGCTGTGGTCTGGCCCTGGGCAGGAGCATCCCCCACCCACTGGGGAGATGGCTGCAAGGAATGCAGTTTTTTTTTTCTCCTTTTGGCTCCCCTCTGCTCCTCTCATCTTGAGACAATCAGCAGTGGTTGTGGAAGGGGTATCCTCCATGCCAGACACCGAGGTGTTAGCCCAGCATGCTCCTGCCATGCTTCAGTGCATGGCTTTCCCCATCATGTCTGCAGCCACTCCCGGGCTTTTTTTGTTTTAAAGAACTAGTCTGTCTCCAAATGCCAGCCCACCATTTCCCCACACTGCAGCATGGCCACGGGACTTTCAGCCGACTCACTCACTCATTTCAAAGTGCAGGCTCCTGGTTTCACCAAATGCACGTTCCCTGTGGATTTAGCAGACCTTGTCCAGCTGGTGCATCACTGGCAGTGGTGTTCTGGGTCACTTTCTGGTTTTTATCTAGTGTTTTTTATGGAAGTGTTTTTTTTGCCCTGTCTCACCTAGCTGCCATCTTAGGTTCTCCCCATTTACTCTTTTTTTTTTTTGATGCATTTTTTATTGTGAACTTTAACATTATACATAACAGTGATAATTTTCAAAGTACGATTTAACAAGTAGTTAGACAGCAAATTTCAAAGAATGTTATGGGTTACAGTTCCACAATTGCAGTTATTTCTATTGTAAAATATAACATATACTGTATACAGAGAGATATTAACTTTCGATGTACAGCTCAACAGGCAGTTACATAGGTTATTCTCCATTTTTAACCAAATATGGCATTACCCAATTTGATTTACTTTAAATTCTGCTCTCAATGATTTCAGGGTGTCTTTTATTCCCCTAAAGGAAATAAAATCCACTCTCAAAATGTAAAGATTTGAGGCACAGTAGGTTGAATTATATACCCAAACACATGTTCTTTTTTTTTTTTTGTATCTTCTGATTAAATATTTATAAACCAAAAAATTCACAAAGGAGGCTTTCATATATGTACATGTAGAACATTCCCAAGGAGAATACAGAAAATATATGGAGTCATGTACTGATTACAATTCAAATGAAAATTATATAATTCTTCATGACAGTCCTCTACAAAACATTTTCTTAGAGATTCCTGAACATATATTAATCATCTTATTTTCCATATCTTAAGGATAAATTCATTGATTTTGTCCTTCCCTCATATTTTATTTAAAGAACAATTATTTTTTTTACACTATAGAGGGGGCTCCTATGGCTGCTGTAAATATTACTGACAATAAATACTGACTTTCTATTATGTACCTGTTCATTTTTTTTAATCTTCATTTTATTGAGATATATTCACATACCATGCAGTCATACAAAACAAATCGTACTTTCGATTGTTCACAGTACCATTACATAGTTGTACATTCATCACCTAAATCAATCCCTGACACCTTCATTAGCACACACACAAAAATAACAAGAATAATAATTAGAGTGAAAAAGAGCAATTGAAGTAAAAAAGAACACTGGGTACCTTTGTCTGTTTGTTTCCTTCCCCTATTTTTCTACTCATCCATCCATAAACTAGACAAAGTGGAGTGTGGTCCTTATGGCTTTCCCAATCCCATTGTCACCCCTCATAAGCTACATTTTTATACAACTGTCTTCGAGATTCATGGGTTCTAGGTTGTAGTTTGATAGTTTCAGGTATCCACCACCAGCTACCCCAATTCTTTTTTTTTTTTTTTTTTAAATCTTCATTTTATTGAGATATATTCACATACCACGCAGTCATACAAAACAAATCGTACTTTCGATTGTTTACAGTACCATTACATAGTGGTACATTCATCACCCAAATCAATCCCTGACACCTTCATTAGCACACACACAAAAATAACAAGAATAATAATTAGAGTGAAAAAGAGCAATTGAAGTAAAAAACAACACTGGGTACCTTTGTCTGTTTGTTTCCTTCCCCTATTTTTCTACTCATCCATCCCTAAACTAGACAAAGTGGAGTGTGGTCCTTATGGCTTTCCCAATCCCATTGTCACCCCTCATAAGCTACATTTTTATACAACTGTCTTCCAGATTCATGGGTTCTGGGTTGTAGTTTGATAGTTTCAGGTATCCACCACCAGCTACCCCAATTCTTTAGAACCTAAAAAGGGTTGTCTAAAGTGTGCCTAAGAGTGCCCACCAGAGTGACCTCTTGGCTCCTTTTGGAATCTCTCTGCCACTGAAGCTTATTTCATTTCCTTTCACATCCCCCTTTTGGTCAAGAAGATGTTCTGCGTCCCACGATGCCAGGTCTACATTCCTCCCCGGGAGTCATATTCCACGTTGCCAGGGAGATTCACTCCCCTGGGTGTCTGATCCCACGTAGGGGGGAGGGCAGTGATTTCACCTTTCAAGTGGCTTAGCTAGAGAGACAGGGCCACATCTGAGCAACAAAGAGGCATTCGGGAGGAGGCTCTTAGGCACAACCATAGGGAGGCCTAGCCTCTCCTCTGCAGCAGCCGTCCTCCCAAGGGTAAAACCTGTGGTAGAGGGCTCAACCCATCAAACCGCCAGACCCCTATGTCTGTGGTCATGTTAGCAACCATGGAGGTGGGGTAGGCCAATACCCCTGCATTCTCCACAGGCTCCTCAAGGGGGCACTACATCTTTTTTTTTTCCTTGTTTTTCTTTTCTTTTTTTTTTTAACTTTCCCTTCTTTTTTAAATCAACTGTATGAAAAAAAAGTTAAAAAGAAAACAAACATACAATAAAAGAACATTTCAAAGAGACCATAACAAGGGAGTAAGAAAAAGACAAGTAACCTAAGATAACTGCTTAACTTCCAACATGTTCCTACTTTACCCCAAGAAAGTTACCTAATATAGCAACATTTCTGTGAACTTGCTCCTACTATATCCATCAGAAATTAACAGACCATAGTCATTCCTGGGCATCCCCAGAACGTTAAATAGCTTATCTGTTCTTCCCCATTTACTCTTTAGGCAAATGCTTCTTTAATATTTTTTTCAAAGCATGTTGCTATATCATTGAAGATTGATATGGAGTTATATTATATCTTGCTTAATTATTTGCATACCATTTTGAGGAATACTAAGACCTTCATTAATCCATCTTCTACTTAATATTCTCTTTTCAATTCTCCCTTCTTCGGAGAGTGTTCTAAAATTTTTTATGTAAGATAGTATCAACAGGGCTGCAGTTAATGCATCTATATGCTGAGTGTACTCTGTGTCCTCTTTGGTGGCTTCATTAGGGTCATGACATGATTATTTTTTCAAATCACCAAGTATTTTATTGAACAATGTTTGAAGTTGTATGAGAAAAAATCTATAACCATTTAATTGCATTAAAATAGTAAGGCTGGTTTTTAACTTATTTGTAACTATGAGAATCTGTACATGAAAAACAGTGTAGACTTGTATCTGAATTGTATAAACTGTCATTTTTTCTTTTTGTTTTCAGCAAAATATACAAACAAGTACTTGCTTTAGACATAAATATAATTGATGATAGCTTATATTTCTATTCAAATGCACTTGTGGAAAGGAATTATAATTTATTCAGAAAAGACATTTGGGTTTTCCTATAACATGCAATTTAGGTAATGAAGGAAGACATTTCATAACAATTCTTTGGGTATAGCTTTAATTACAGTGCCTTCCACCCCAACTTAACAACCGTGAAATAGAGACAAACTCCACAATATTGTTATGATTTCCATTTCATAACCCCTCTATATTAATACTAAACTTTTGTTTTAACAAAAATAAAGGTTTAATGGTTTATAGATTCTCCTATTCTATAATGTTTACAAAGTAAAACTTCTAGTTGAAATCTTATCTTTAAAGTGTAAAAAACATGCAAGAACTATTAATTGTGACTCTTGTGAGTTTCATCAGTAGAATTAATTTACAGTAAATTGATAAAAATTTTGTGACACTGAGCTTGCAGCTTACAGTCTTTCACTAAATACAGATTAAGAGCATATTTAACAATGTTGAGATGTGGAAATACCCAGATATTAACACAATTAAGGTTTAGCTGAAATAGTTTGTTTTATAGACAGTCCTATCCCTAATATTCTTCTGAATTTTATTTACATGCCTCTCTACCACAGGTTGGACAGCACAATACTATAACCTAGCAGAATGATGGACACTCACCTGTTAGATACAAGTGACTGTATCTATACAAAATATCAAGGACAAAAAACAAAACTACAAAGGAAATTAAACCTTGACTTCTTTAAATTACATGATGAGAAAGATTCAGAAATGAACATTTCAGTTTTAAAGTAACATGAACTACAATTTGTATTTTATCCTTTCTTTTACCACATCAAATGAATATTACTTATAAAATGAAAAGTAATGCTTTCTACAAAAATAGTGAACCAGTTATTCTCCTTATTCTGCAAATCCAAATGATAACTCAGTTGATTTCAGATTTAGCTATAATGGTAGCAAAACACATTTGTTGAAATAAAAACAACCCTAATATAGACAACCATTATGATACTTCTAGAGAATTATAGGCATGTGAATGAAAATTTTTAAATTCTTACAGTTTTTACTATTGCATATTGTTAAGACTTTAAAAATATGTTCCCTTTAAAGCCATGGTTAAGAATAATGATGTGAAGAAAAACAAGGTGAGAGATTTTTGCTATGCAGGTAAACAATTGTGTTTCAGGCTAGAATAACTTTTTGAATTTGCCGTTTTCCCTCTGAAGAGAAACAACAAAGAAGAGCATCTGATGAAACTAATAAATCATCCCAGATGCTTTCAGGTGATTCATTTTAATAGAGGAACTTCTATGCAATCACACTATTGCCGTAATGAAGTTGCCAGGTCCAGGACCATCCTGGGTAGTAATGTCCAACATAGAGGGGAGGGCAGTGACTTCACCTGTTGAGTGGGCTTAGAGAGAGTGAGAGAGCCACATCTGACCAAGAAAGGTTCTCTGGGGTAGACTCCCAGGCACAGTCATGAATAGCTTAGACCTTTCTTGCAGTAACAAGCTTCACAAGGACAAGCCCCAAGATCAAGGGCTCATCCTAGTAAATTGTTAGTTCTCAAAATTTGTCAGAAAATCAGTAATAACCCAGGTGAGGAAATCCAATGCTTCTGCATTTTTCCTCAGTTCCTGAGGGGGGCCCACATTTATATTTTTATTCTCTGCTGAAATTACTCTGGGATGTATTGGGATTACACACCAACCCATACAAACCCGCCAGATCTCACCTCCCATTCAAAGTTCCATGTAACTATGGTGTTTGAATAAACTGACCATGCAAGTGAAAATATTTAGTGTGCTGCAGAAAATAGTTTCTGCACCAAATAAATATCTCTTCCCTTGGTCTTACAGAGAAGTTGGCATTCTTAAAACACAGCCAATATCATCCTTTTACCTTTGGTCAGATTTATCTTAATCCTAACCAGATCCACTTCATTCATATCTCTAATTGAAGTCTCAAATCTTCTTCAGCCTCACAGTTACTGTATGAGGTAAGACATTCATAGCTAGTGAGCTGTAGCTCTGAGTTTCAGGTGTCAGATACCCAAAGTTCCAGAGAGTGACCAGGTTATATTCAAAGAGCTCAGAATCTCAGAATTTAGAGATAACCATTACAACTCCAGAATAGAGTGCATTGAATCTATAAATCAGTTTAGGTAGAATTGATACCTTAACTCTATTTAGTCTTCCAATCCATGAGCATGGTATGTTATTCCATTTTTGTAGATCCTGTTTGATTTCTTTAAGCTGTTTCTTATAGTTTTCTCCATGTAGGTCTTTTGTGGCCTTGGTTAAGTTTATTACTAAATACTTGATTTTTCAGTTGCTATTGTAAATGGAATTTTTTCTTGATTTCCTCCTCCTGTTGCTCATTACTTGTGTAAAGCAAAATACTGATTTTTGCATGATGATCCTGTAGCCTGTCACTTTGCAGTATTGATTGATTAGCTCTAGTAGCTTTGCAGTAGGCTTTTCTGAATTTTCTACATACAGTATCATGTCATTTGCAAACTGTTAAAATTTTACTTCTTTACTTCTTCCTCTACAATTTGCATGCCTTTTATTTCTTTTTTTTCCCTAATTGCTCTAGCTAGCACTTCCAGCACAATGTTGAGTGACAGTGGTGACAGTGGGCATCCCTGTCTTCTTCTTGATCTTAGAAAGTTTTCAGTCTTTCCCATTGAGTATATTAGCTGTGTGTTTTTCATATATTGCCTTTATCATATTAAGAAAATCCCCTTCTATTCCTATCCTTTGAAGTGTTTTCTTCAAGAAAGCATGTTGAATTTTGTCAAATGTCCTTTCTGCATCAATCTAGATGATCAAGCTTTTCTGCTTTGATTTACTGAAGTCATGTGTTACATTAATTGATTTTCTTGTGTTGAACCTGCCATGCATACCTGGAGTAAATCCCAGTTGGTCATGGTGTATAATTGTTTTAATGTGCTGCTGGATTTGATTTGTGAGTCTTTTTTGAGTACTTTGCATCTGTAGTCATTAAAGAGATTGGTGTGTAATTTTCTTTTTTTGTAGTATCTTTTTGTGACTTTGGTGCTAGGGTGACATTGGCTTCATAGAATGAGTTAGATTTCTTTCCTCTTCAATTTTTTTTTGAAGAATTTGAGCGGGATTGGTACTTATTTTTCCTTGAATGCTTGGTGGAATTCCCTTGTGAAGCCATCTGGAACTGGACTTTTGCTTTTTGGCAGCTTTTGATGACTGATTCAATCTCTTTACCTGTGATCCTTTGTGTGCAGGATTTCAGATGTACTGTCCTCCATCTCACTGTCCTTTCTTCTGCCTCTGTAGTCTGCTGTTGTATGTCTCTGTTGTGTTTGTCATCTCTTGTATTCTGCCTTTCATTCCCTAAGTTCACCATTTGTTTTTTGAAGCTTACAGGTTCTTCCTTATGGTCACCCAGTGTCTTTATCTCCTTCATCTCTTTTGTCACTTCTCTCTCACTACACTGATTTGATTTAAAATATTTGTTTGAACATCTATAGTTAGTTTTCTCAACTCCTGAATCTCAGTTGAAGTGTTAGTTTCTTCCTTTGGGCCATATCTTCCCATTTCCTGGTGTGGCTCATGATTTTTTGCTGGTGTCTCAGCATCTGACTTTCTTGGTTGGTTTATTCTGGAAGTTGTTTTCTCTTTTGCCTAAGGTTTTTTGTTGGTTGACTTCTGGCCAGTTTTCAGATTGTCTCTGCTCCCCCCATCTTCTCCTCAAAAGAAGATGCCCACTGTGGCCTCCCACACTGATGGGAGGTAGGCACTGGGCACTCCAGCACATATACTGTGTGTGGTGATACAAATCTGCCGGCTGCCAGTGGTGTTCTATTTTGCAATGGCTAGCAAGAGCTGGGTTTTCTTTTGGGGCCCTGCTTTAACAGTTAAGTCTTCCCTATTTCTCAGCAAAAACAGGATTGGGCCACCATACAGGCCAGTTTTTGCTTCTGTTTGCTTCAGGATTAGTTTGCTGTTATTTTTCTATAATTCCTCAAATTTTTCTTTCTTCTCTTTTACTATAGGCACTTAGGGCAATAAATTTCCCTCAGCACTTACTTTGCTGCATCCCATAGGTTTTGATATGTTGTGTTTTCATTTGCATTTGCTTCAAGGTGTTTACTTATTTCTCTTTTAATGTCTTCCTTTTCCCAGTGGTTGTCAGTGTGCTATTTGGCCACCATATATTTGTAAATTTTAAGCCTTTTAGCCTGTTACTGACTTTCAATTCATTCCATAATGATCTGAGATGGTATTTTGTGTAATACCATTTTTTTGGTATTTGTTAAGACTTGGCTTGTGACCCAACATATGGTCAATCCTAGAGCATGTTCCCTGAGCACTTGAGAAAAATATGTATCTTTCTGTTGCTTGGTGTAGTGTTCTATAAGTGTCTGTCAAGAATAGTTCATTTATCATGCCATTGATCTCTGTTTCCTGATTGATCCCCTGTCTAGGTGTTCTATGCATTCATGAGTGCAGTATATTGAAGTCAACTATTATTGTAGACGTATCTACCTTTTTTTTTTGGTGTAAAACAACAGAAATTTATTCTCTTACAGTTCTGGGGGCTAGAAGTCTGAAATCAAGGCATTAGCAGGGTTGGTTCCTTCTGAAGACTGTGAACAAGAATCTGTTTCATGCTCGTCTCCTAGCTTCTGGTGGTTGCTACCAATCCTTGGTGTTCCTTGGCTTGTAGCTGTATCACTCCAATCCTGGCTTCTGTCATCACATGGCCCTTTTCCCTGTGTGTGTGTCTCTCTCTGTGTCATCTCTGCTTCTTTATTTAATCCATTTTTATTGAGATATATTCACATACCATGCAGTCGTACAAAGTGTAAGTTCAGTTGCTTACAGTAAGAGGTATCTACTTTTGCCTTCAGTGTTGTCAGTGTTTACTGCATATATTTTGGAGCACTCTGGCTTGGTGCATAAATATTTATGATTGTTATGTTTCCTTGATGAATTGTCCCTTGTATTTAATATATAGCATCCTTCTTTGTCTCTGTTAATTGTTTTACATTTGAAGCCTAATTAGTTTATTAATATAGCTACTCCCACTTTTTTTCTGGCTGTTGTTTTCATGAAATATCTTTTTCCAGCCTTTCACTTTGAGCATATTTTTGTCCTTGTGTATAAAGTGAGTTTCTTGTAGACAGCATATAAATAGGTCCTGTTTTTAAATCCATTCTGCTGGTCTTTATCTTTTAATTGAGGAATTTATTCCATTAACATTTATTGTTATTATTGTAAAGGCAATACTTTCTTCTACCATTTTGCCTTTTGGATTTTATATGTCTTATCTTATTTTTTTCTCTCTCTTTCCTTTTACCCTTTCCAATAGTCTTAATTTCTACACTCTTCTCCTTTCCAAGTATCTCTCCTGTATTTTCCTGTCAGCCTGTAGCAGTCCCTTTAGTATTTCTTGAATTGCATTTCTCTTATTCACAAACTCTCTGTGTCAGTTTGTCTGAAAATATTTTAATCTCTCCATAGTTTTTTTTTTTATTTTTTTTATTATTATTTTTTTTAATCATCATTTTATTGAGATATATTCACATACCACGCAGTCATACAAAACAAATTGTACTTTCGATTGTTTACAGTACCATTACATAGTTGTACATTCATCACCTAAATCAATCCCTGACACCTTCATTAGCACACACACAAAAATAACAAGAATAATAATTAGAGTGAAAAAGAGCAATTGAAGTAAAAAAGAACACTAGGTACCTTTGTCTGTTTGTTTGCTTCCCCTACTTTTCTACACATCGATCCATAAACTAGACAAAGTGGAGTTTGGTCCTTATGGCATTCCCAATCCCACTGTCACCCCTCATAAGCTACATTTTTATACAACTGTCTTCGAGATTCATGGGTTCTGGGTTGTAGTTTAATAGTTTCAGGTATCCACCACCAGCTACCCCAATTCTTTAGAACCTAAAAAAGGTTGTCTAAAGTGTGCGTAAGAGTGCCCACCAGAGTGATCTCTCGGCTCGTTTTGGAATCTCTCTGCCACTGAAGCTTATTTCATTTCCTTTCACATCCCCCTTTTGGTCAAGAAGATGTTCTCCATCCCACGATGCCGGGTCTACATTCCTCCCCGGGAGTCATATTCCACGTTGCCAGGGAGATTCACTTCCCTGGGTGTCTGATCCCACGTAGGGGGGAGGGCAGTGATTTCACTTTTCAAGTTGGCTTAGCCAGAGAGAGAGGGCCACATCTGAGCAACAAAGAGGCATTCAGGAGGAGACTCTTAGGCACAAATACAGGGAGGCCTAGCCTCT
Organism: Choloepus didactylus; assembly: GCF_015220235.1. Taxonomy (NCBI): domain Eukaryota; kingdom Metazoa; phylum Chordata; class Mammalia; order Pilosa; family Megalonychidae; genus Choloepus; species Choloepus didactylus. The sequence goes on from NC_051331.1 coordinate 8,836,606, forward strand.
CCTTTGCAGCAACCGTCTTCCCAAGGGTAAAACTTATGGTAGAGGGCTCAACCCATCAAACCACCAGTCCCCTATGTCTGTGGTCATGTTAGCAACCATGGAGGTGGGGTAGGCGAATACCCCTGCATTCTCCACAGGCTCCTCAAGCCTGCATTCTCCACAGGCTCCTCAAGGGGGCACTACATCGTTTTTTTTTTTTTTTTTTTTTTCCTTGTTTGTCTTTTTTCTTTTTTTTTTTTTTTTTAACTTTCCCTTCTTTTTTCAAATCAACTGTATGAAAAAAAAGTTAAAAAGAAAACAAACATACAATAAAAGAACATTTCAAAGAGACCATAGCAAGGGAGTAAGAAAAAGACAACTAACCTAAGATAACTGCTTAACTTCCAACATGTTCCTACTTTACCCCAAGAAAGTTACATACTATAGCAACATTTCAGTGAACTTGTTCCTACTACATCCATCAGAAATTAACAGACCATAGTCATTTCTGGGCATCCCCAGAACGTTAAATAGCTTATCTGTTCTTCTTGGATTATTGTTCCCCCTTCCTTAATTGCTCTCTACTGCTAGTTCCCCTACATTCTACATTATAAACCATTTGTTTTACATTTTTCAAAGTTCACATTAGTGGTAGCATATAATATTTCTCTTTTTGTGCCTGGCTTATTTCGCTCAGCATTATGTCTTCAAGGTTCATCCATGTTGTCATATGTTTCACCAGATCATTCCTTCTTACTGCCCGCGTAGTATTCCATCGTGTGTATATACCACATTTTATTTATCCACTCATCTGTTGATGGACATTTGGGTTGTTTCCATCTCTTGGCAATTGTGAATAATGCTGCTATGAACATTGGCGTGCAGATATCTGTTCGTGTCACTGCTTTCCGATCTTCCGGGTATATCCCGAGAAGTGCAATCGCTGGATCGAATGGTAGCTCTATCTCTAGTTTTCTAAGGAACTGCCAGACTGACTTCCAGAGTGGCTGAACCATTATACAGTCCCACCAACAATGAATAAGAGTTCCAATTTCTCCACATCCCCTCCAGCATTTGTAGTTTCCTGTTTGTTTAATGGCAGCCATTCTAACCGGTGTTAGATGGTATCTCATTGTGGTCTTAATTTGCATCTCTCTAATAGCTAGTGAAGCTGAACATTTTTTCATGTGTTTCTTGGCCATTTGTATTTCCTCTTCAGAGAACTGTCTTTTCATATCTTTTGCCCATTTTATAATTGGGCTGTCTGTACTATTGTCATTGAGTTGTAGGATTTCTTTGTATATGCAAGATATCAGTCTTTTGTCAGATACATGGTTTCCAAAAATTGTTTCCCATTGAGTTGGCTGCCTCTTTACCTTTTTGAGAAATTCCTTTGAGGTGCAGAAACTTCTAAGCTTGAGGAGTTCCCATTTATCTATTTTCTCTTTTGTTGCTTGTGCTTTGGGTGTAAAGTCTAGGAAGTGGCCTCCTAATACAAGGTCTTGAAGATGTTTTCCTACATTATCTTCTAGGAGTTTAATGGTACTTTCTTTTATATTGAGATCTTTGGTCCATTTTGAGTTAATTTTTGTGTAGGGGGTGAGGTAGGGGTCCTCTTTCATTCTTTTGGATATGGATATCCAACTCTCCCAGCCCCATTTGTTGAAAAGACCATTATGGCTCAGTTCGGTGACTTTGGGGGCCTTATCAAAGATCAGTCGGCCATAGATCTGAGGGTCTATCTCTGAATTCTCAATTCGATTCCATTGATCTATATGTCTATCTTTGTGCCAGTACCATGCTGTTTTGGCAACTGTGGCTTTATAATAAGCTTCAAAGTCAGGGAGTGTAAGTCCTCCCACTTCGTTTTTCTTTTTTAAAGTGTCTTTAGCAATTCGAGGCATCTTCCCTTTCCAAATAAATTTGATAACTAGCTTTTCCAAGTCTGCAAAGTAGGTTGTTGGAATTTTGATTGGGATTGCATTGAATCTGTAGATGAGTTTGGGTAGAATTGACATCTTAATGACATTTAGCCTTCCTATCCATGAACATGGAATATTTTTCCATCTTTTAAGGTCCCCTTCTATTTCTTTTAGTAGAGTTATGTAGTTTTCTTTGTATAGGTCTTTTACATCTTTGGTTAAGTTGATTCCTAGGTACTTGATTTTTTTAGTTGCTATTGAAAATGGTATCTTTTTCTTGAGTGTCTCTTCAGTTTGTTCATTTCTAGCATATACAAACATTACTGACTTATGTGCATTAATCTTGTATCCCGCTACTTTGCTAAATTTGTTTATTAGCTCTAGTAGGTGTATCGTTGATTTCTCAGGGTTTTCTAGATACAAGATCATATCATCTGCAAACAATGACAGTTTTACTTCTTCTTTTCCAATTTGGATGCCTTTTATTTCTTTGTCTTGCCGGATTGCCCTGGCTAGCACTTCCAGCACAACGTTGAATAACAGTGGTGACAGCGGGCATCCTTGTCTTGTTCCTGATCTTAGAGGGAAGGCTTTCAGTCTCTCACCATTGAGTACTATGCTGGCTGTGGGTTTTTCATATATGCTCTTTATCATGTTGAGGAAGTTTCCTTCAATTCCTACCTTTTGAAGTGTTTTTATCAAAAACGGATGTTGGATTTTGTCAAATGCTTTTTCAGCATCTATTGAGATGATCAATTGATTTTTCCCTTTCGAGTTTTTAATGTGTTGTAATACACTGATTGTTTTTCTTATGTTGAACCATCCTTGCATGCCTGGAATGAACCCCACTTGGTCATGGTGTATGATTTTTTTAATGTGTCTTTGGATTCGATTTGCAAGTATTTTGTTGAGGATTTTTGCATCTATATTCATTAGGGAGATTGGCCGGTAGTTTTCCTTTTTTGTAGCATCTTTGCCTGGTTTTGGTATTAGATTGATGTTAGCTTCATAAAATGAATTAGGTAGTGTTCCATTTTTTTCAATGTTTTGAAAGAGTTTGAGTAAGATTGGTGTCAGTTCTTTCTGGAAAGTTTGGTAGAATTCCCCTGTGAAGCCATCTGGCCCTGGGCATTTATTTGTGGGAAGATTTTTGATGACTGATTGGATCTCTTTGCTTGTGATGGGTTGGTTGAGGTCTTCTATTTCTTCTCTGGTCAGTCTAGGTTGTTCATATGTTTCCAGGAAATTGTCCATTTCTTCTACATTATCCAGTTTGTTGCCATACAGTTGTTCATAATATCCTCTTATAATTTTTTTAATTTCTTCAGGATCTGCAGTTATGTCCCCTTTTTCATTCATTATTTTGTTTATATGGGTCTTCTCTCTTTTTGATTTTGTCAGTCTAGCTAGGGGCTTGTCAATCTTGTTGATCTTCTCAAAGAACCAACTTTTGGTGATATTTATCCTTTCTATTGTTTTTTTGTTCTCTATGTCATTTATTTCTGCTTTAATCCTTGTTATTTCTTTTCTTGTACTTGGTTTAGGATTGGTTTGCTGTTCATTTTCTAGCTTCTTCAGTTGATCCATTAGTTCTTTGATTTTGGCTCTTTCTTCCTTTTTAATATATGCGTTTAGTGCTATAAATTTCCCCCTTAGCACTGCTTTTGCTGCATCCCATAGGTTTTGGTATGTTGTGTTCTCATTTTCATTCGTCTCTATATATTTAGCAATTTCTCTTGCTATTTCTTCTTTAACCCACTGATTGTTTAGGAGTGTGTTGTTTAACCTCCAGGTATTTGTGAATTTTCTAAGTCTCTGATGGTTATTGACTTCTAATTGTATTCCATTGTGGTCAGAGAATGTGCTTTGAATAATTTCAATCTTTTTAAATTTATTGAGGCTTGTTTTATGTCCCAGCATATGATCTATTCTGGAGAAAGTTCCGTGAGCACTAGAAAAGTATGTGTATCCTGGTGATTTGGGATGTAATGTCCTGTAGATGTCTGTTAAATCTAATTCATTTATCAGATTGTTTAGGTTTTCAATTTCCTTATTGGTCTTCTGTCTGGTTGATCTATCTATAGGAGAGAGTGATGTGTTGAAGTCTCCCACAATTATTGTGGAAACATCAATTGCTTCCTTTAGTTTTGCCAATGTTTCTCTCATGTATTTTGTGGCACCTTGATTGGGTGCATAGACATTTACGATTGTTATTTCTTCTTGCTGAATTGCCCCTTTTATTAGTATGTAGTGGCCTTCTTTGTCTCTCAAAACATCCCTGCATTTGAAGTCTATTTTATCTGAGATTAATATTGCTACACCTGCTTTCTTTTGGCTGTAGCTTGCATGAAATATTTTTTTCCATCCTTTCACTTTCAGTTTCTTTGTGTCCCTGTGTCTAAGATGAGTCTCTTGTATGCAACATATTGATGGTTCATTTTTTTTGATCCATTCTGCGAATCTATATCTTTTAATTGGGGAGTTTAATCCATTTACATTCAACGTTAAAACCGTGAAGGCATTTCTTGAATCGGCCATCTTATCCTTTGGATTATGTTTGCCATATTTTTCCCTCTCTCTATTAATATCCTTTATTGTACCCATACCGAATCTCTTTAGTACTGAACCTTTCTCCAAGTCTCTCTGTCCTGTCTTTGTTTCTCTGTCTGTAGGGCTCCCTTTAGTATCTCCAGTAGGGCAGGTCTCTTGTTAGCAAATTCTCTCAGCATTTCTTTGTCTGTGAAAAATTTAAGCTCTCCCTCAAATTTGAAGGAGAGCTTTGCTGGATAAAGTATTCTTGGCTGGAAATTCCTCTCACTCAGAATTTTAAATATATCGTGCCACTGCCTTCTTGCCTCCATGGTGGCTGCTGAGTAGTCACTACTTAGTCTTATGCTGTTTCCTTTGTATGTGGTGAATTGCTTTTCTCTTGCTGCTTTCAGAACTTGCTCCTTCTCTTCTATGTTTGACAGTGTGATCAGTATATGTCTCGGAGTGGGTTTTTTTGGATTTATTCTATTTGGAGTTCGCTGAGCATTTATGATTTGTGTATTTATGTTGTTTAGAAGATTTGGGAAGTTTTCCCCAACAATTTCTTTGAATACTCTTCCTAGACCTTTGCCCTTTTCTTCCCCTTCTGGGACACCAATGAGTCTTATATTCGGACGTTTCATATTATCTATCATATCCCTGAGGTCCATTTCGAGTTTTTCAATTTTTTTCCCCATTCTTTCTTTTATGTTTTCATTTTCCATTCTGTCATCTTCCAGGTCACTGATTCGTTGTTCAACTTCCTCTAGTCTTGTACTATGAGTGTCCAGAATCTTTTTAATTTGGTCAACAGTTTCTTTAATTTCCATAAGATCATCCATTTTTTTATTTAGTCTTGCAATGTCTTCTTTATGCTCTTCTAGGGTCTTCTTGATTTCCTTCATATCCCGTACTAGGGTCTCATTGTTCATCTTTAGTTCTTTGAGTAGCTGCTCTAGGTGTGTCTCTTCTGGTCTTTTGATTTGGGTGCTTGGGCTTGGGTTATCCATATCGTCTGGTTTTTTCATATGCTTTATAATTTTCTGTTGTTTTTGGCCTCGTGGCATTTGCTGACCTTGATAGGGTTCTTTTAGGGTTTGTAGACCAGTTGAAGTCCTTATCTCTAATTTATCAGATCTACAGCTTCGTGGAGTACACTTTCTCTAACTAACCAGCAGGTGGTGTCCACGAGCCACCTGTTCTCCACAAGCCAGATCTCCCCTGCTTAGCCTTTTTGGTGAGTGGGGGAGTGAGTCTTGTGGGGCCCAATTGGTGTACCAAGCTTGCGTGTGTAGTTGGTGTTGCCTGCCCTGTATGTGGGGCGTGTTTCTGGGCAGTCGGGGAGGGGGGGTGGCCCTAACAATCAAATCTCCCTGATGATCCTAGAGTTTTAAAGCTACTGCAATAGTCTAATCCTTCAGTTCAGTCCTGCCACAGTTTGTCTCTGCCACTGACCCACAAGTCTTTGGTATTGGCGTATGGCTCCTGAGACTTGCAAGTGGGCCCCTCTTCCAGGCTGTGCACCCCGGGTCCTCTGTTGAGGGATGACTGTGCTATGTCGCAGGTGAGTGCCGTCCCCCCAGGGCAGTTCTGGGCTGCTGGGCTGTGTTGGGAGGCTCCCAGTCTGCTCAAATGATGGCTGAATGGGGCTCTGTTAATTCACACTGCTCCCCCTTCCCAGCTCTGGGACATTCAGCTGAGGTTGCAGGGAAGGCTAATGTCCACGCCCAGTTTTGTGGTGTGTGCCTGTTATTTGAAGCACTTCCGTCACACTGGGTTGTCTGGGGCAGCTCTGGGCTATGGGGCTGGCGATGGGCAGGAGTGTTTCCTGTTCACCAGGATGGTGGCTGTGAGCGGACACCCCCCTTTTCTTGGGAAGTTGTGTTGTTTAGTGAATTTTCTCAGCCACTGGATTATTGCCTTTTGTCTCAGAGCTCTCTTAGTTCTGCTCTTGACTTGACGTGCCCAAATTTCAATTCTTTGAAGCTTTCTGTATTGAGCTTCTTAGAGTAATTGTTTTAGAAAAAGCAAAAAGGATTTAAAAAAAAACAAAAACAAAAACAAAAAAAACAAACGGCCCTCCTCAGAGATCTAATGGGTTATTGAAATGCTAATAGACAAAGCAACCAGGGCCATTAAGGAAAAGTGCCCAGGGCAGAGAGATCAGCCTTGCTTCGGGATTTGCATATGCGCCTCAAGGCCTGATCTCCGCCCTTCCCCTTTCTGTGTTCACCAGAACTCCAAAAATCCTCTGCTTTTATTTTGGAGTTTTTCGTGTTGTTTTTTTTCTATGCCTGTCTCCTCTCTGCTGGGCTGGCTGCTCTCAGAGGCTCTGGTGTCTGGCCTCAGTCTATCTATGGTTGGAGTTTGAATCAGTAGAATGAGTTTCCGGTAAGAGCAGCCACTGCAATTCTCCCTTCTCCTTCCTGGAGCTGACAGCCCCTCCTCCCCCGGGACTGAGCCTGGCAGGGAGGGGCGCGGGTCCCCTGGCCGCAAAAACTTACAGATTTCGCTGATCTCAGCAGTTCCACGTTTTCATGAGTGTTGTATGAAGTATGCCCAAAGACAGATTGCTCTGTGGTGTCCAGTCCACGCAGTTCCTGGCTTTTTACCTACTTTCCTGGAGGAGTAACTAAAACATACAGCTCACCAGTCTGCCATCTTGCCCCGCCTCCTCTCTCCATAGTTTTTGAAAGACAGTTTTGTCGGGTATAGATTTCTTGGTTGGTGATTTTCCCCTTTAGGCTATTATCTCTTTCACACGAATAGTTACTCTCAGGCAACTTTAATTCTGTTTTTTAAATTTAATTTTATTGAGATTGTTCACACACCATACAATTATCCAAAGATACAAAGTGCACAATCAGTTGCCCACAGTACCATAATACAGCTGTGCCTCCACCACAATTAAGATTTTTTTCCCATTTTTAGAACATGTACATTACTCCAGAAAAGAAATAAAGACAGAAAAGAAAACTTAGATCCTCCCCTACCCCTAAACACCCCCCTCCGTTATTGGCTTATAGTATTGTTATAGTACACTTGTTACTGTTGATGAAAGAATGTTAAAATACTGTTAATTGTAGTACATTGTTAACAATAGGTGTATTTTTCCCTATATACCCTTCTATTATTAGCTTCTAGTTCTTGTATCATATATTCATTCTAGTTCATGAAAGAGATTTCTAATATTTGTGCAGTTAATTATGGACATTGTCTACCACAAGATTCACTGTTACATATATTTTCATATTTTAACCTCCAGCTTTCCTTCTGGTGACCTGTGTGACTCTAAGCTTCTGTTTTCCACCACATTCACACACCATCCAGCACTGTTAGTTATTCTCACAGTAACATGCTACCATCACCTCTATCCACTTCTGAACACTTGGATTCAACCTAGTTGAACATTCTGCTTATGATAAGTAACTGCTGCCCATTCTTTAGCCTTGTTCTATATCCTGTTAACTTACATTTCATGAGATTTCTAATATTTGTAGAGTTAATCATGTCTGTATTTACATATTATAATTATTTCATATCAGTGAGGCCATGCAATATTGGTCCTTATGTGTCTGACTTATTTCACTCAATGTAGTGCCCTCAAGGTTTCTTCAACTCATTTTTTTAAAGACAGTTTTGTTCACACACCATAGTTTCCATCCTAAGTAAACAGTTGATGGTTTCCTGAATAGTTCATTATTTATGTATTCACCATTGTGATGGTTAGATTAATGTGTCAGCTTGGCCAGGTGATGGTACCCAGGTGTCTGGTCAAGCAAGCACTGACCTAACCATTACTGCAAGGACATTTGTGGCTGGTTAATAAACCAGAAGGCTGGTTGATTAAATCATCAGTCAGTTGGCTGCAGCTGTGACTGATTACATCAATGACGGGCATACATACCTACAGTTGCATGAGACATGTTTATAAATCTTATATTTATAGATATCTCTTGTTGATTCTCTTTCCCTAGAGAACTCTAATACAAATTGGTACTGGGGGTGGTTCTTGAGAAACAGAATCTTAGACTGAGCTTTTACAATTTATTTTCTTCTCTGATTAGATTCAAAGGCACTGATGACTCCATTTCCAGTAATCAAGATGGCACTGACAGTCTGTGTCATGAGTTGGCAATGGAGACACCCAAAATGTCACCATTTGATTCTCCTAATCATACTCATGTATGAAGCAAGGCTCTGAGTGACAGTGTTTTTGACACCTTAACAGAGTTTTGCAGAGTTAAGAGGTATAATGATAGCTGGTTGCTCATAGACACATTGGATAAAGTTATAAGAGAAAGGGACAAGCTAAAGGATTCATTTTAAAATGTAAGCACCATATGACAGATGTAAAGCTTTCTATGTGTGCCTTAAAAGAAAATCTTACTTTCTGTGGTCATAGACTTGAGATTTCTGAAAGCCAGACCCAGAGTCTCATAGTACAAGTAGCAGATTTACAATGTAAATTAAATCTCAACCTTGCAGGGTGTCTGCTCTTAAAGTAAAGGCATTGATTGGAAAAGGGATCCAGAAACTTGGGATGGGGACATATGGATTGATAATAATGGCAGTGAGGTACACTAGAACCTTGGATTCTGCTGAGTCTTTGTTAGATATACCTGTGGCCTGTCCTGAGGAAAAAGCCCCTCCAACCTCCAGTCTGTCCTGAGGAGCCTGCAATCCAACCTCCACCTAAAGACATTAACCCTTCAGTGCCTGCTAAACCTGTAATCACCTCCCCTGAGGAAGCAGCCCTCACTCCTCTGTCTGGAGAGATTAATCCTGCCTTATGAGATGAAACTGCAGCAGAAAGTCCTGAGGTAAACGGCTTGAAGGATACTTCTAACACTTCTAAGGCCCCCTCCTACCACCAGTGTTTGCTTCAAGACCTATAACTAGACTAAAGTCCCAACAGACTCTGAAGGGTGAGGTACAAGGTGTGACCCATAAGGAAGTACACGATACTCCAAAAGAACTGTATGAGTTTTCCAACTGATAGAGACAGAAATCAGGGGATATGTGTGGGAATGGATATTAAGGGTGTGGGGATAATGGTGGAAATAATATAAAGTTGGATCAGGCTGAATTTACTGATATGGACCCAGTAAGCATAGATTCTGCATTCAATGTTGTAGCTTGAAAGGGCAATAACTGTTTAGGTGGTTAGCTGAAACATGGATCAAAAGTTGGCCAGCATCACCTGAGGTCAAAGTACCAGAACTGCCCTTTCATAATGTAGAGGAGGGGATGCAAAGGCTTAGAGATACTGGAATGTTACAGTGGATTTATAATGGAAGATCTGCTCACATGCCCCTGGAATGTCCAGAGGACGTACCTTTTACAAGGACTGTGAGGAGTAACTTTGTGAGACTAGCTCCATCATCCCTGAAGAGCTCTGTAGTTGACCTTCTCTGCAGGTTAGATATTACTGTGGAAACTGCTGTCACTGAGTTGGAATCCTTAAACACAATGGTGATAATTGGATCCCAAGTCAGAGAAGCCCATGGCAGCAGTTAATCATCAAAGACAAGGTGGGTGTGGCCACCATAATGGAAAACAGGCTCAAGGCATCAGTTGAAATAATCTGAGTCACAGAGACTTAAGGTGTTGGCTAGTAGATCATGGAGTACCTAGCAGTAAAACTGATAGGCAGTCTACTAAATTCTTGTTTGAGTTGTATAGGCAGAAGAATTCTAGGTCAAGTGAACAAAAGTCTACTTTGAATTACAAAAACAGAGAGTCATGGTCCCATAGTCAATTCCCAGATTTGAGACAGTTTACAGATCCAGAGTCCCTTGAAAGGTGGGAAGGCCAGGTACTCTTGGGGAAGGACCCTGTCACACTGCCAAAAATTTATACATTAATCTTCCTCCCAGCCTTCCCCAGGGTGACCTATGGCCTTTTACCAGGGTAACTGTGCATTGAGGAAAAGGAAATGATAGATATTTTGGGTATTGTTAGACACTAGTTCAGAAGTGACATTAGTTCTAGGAGACCCAAAACATCACTGTGGTCTACCAGTCAGAGTTGGGGCTTACGGAGGTCAGGTAATCAATGGAGTTTTAGCTCAAGTCCATCTCACATTGGCTCCCTGACTCATGGAGTGAAGACTATTATGGTGGGAAAGGCCAAGTGGAAGCCATTAGAACTGCCCCTCCCTAGCAAACTAGTAAACCAGAAGCAATACTGGATTCCTGGAGGGATTTCAGAGATTAATGCCACTCTTAAGGACTTGAAGAATGCAGGGGTGGTGATTCCCACCACATCCCCATTCAACTGTCCTATTTGGCCTGTGCAGAAAACAGATGTGTCTTGGAGGATGACAGTGGATTATTGTAAGCTTAACCAGGTGTTGACTCCAATTGAAGTTGCTGTTCCAGATATCATTGCTTGAGCAAGTCAGCACATCCCCTGGCACCTGGTATGCAGCTATTGATCTTGCAAATGCTTTTTTCCCAAAAGCTGTTAGTAAGGACCACCAGAAACAGTTTGCATTCAGCTGGCAAAGCTGGCAGTTTACATTCATTTTGCTATCTCAGGAGTGTATCAAGTCTCCAGCCCTATGTCATAATATTGGGATCTTGATCATTTCTCCCTCCCACAAGACATCACACTGGTCCATTATATTGATGATATGTTGATTGGACCTAGTGAGCAAGAAGTAGCAACTACTCTAGGTTTGTTGGTAAGGTATTTGTGTGGCTAAGGATGGGAGATAAGTCCAACAAAAATACAAGGGCCTTTCATCTCAGTAAAATTTCTGGGTGTCCAGTGATGTGGGGCCTGTTGAGATATCCCTTCTAAGATGAAGGATATGCTGTTGCATCTGGCCACTCCTACCATCAAAAAAGAGGCGCAACACTCAGTTGCCCTCTTTGGATTTTGGAGACATATTCATTTGGGTGTGCTACTCTGACCCATTTACCAAGTGACCAGAAAATCTTCTAGTTTTGAGTGGAGACTGGGACAAGATGAGGCTCTATGACAGGTCCAACCTGCTGTGCTCGCTGCTCTGCCACTTCAGCTGTATGACTGAGCTGATACAATGGTGCTGGAAGTGTCAGTAGCAAATAGAGGTGCTGTTTGGAGAATCACAATGCAGGCCCTTAGGATTTTGAAGTAAAGCTTTAACATTCTGTGAGGATAACTACTCTCCATTTGAGAAAGAGCTGTTGGCCTGCTACTGGGCCTTAGTAGAGACAGAATGCTTAACCATGGACCACCAAGTTACCATGAGACCTGAGTTACCTATAATGAGCTGGGTGTTGTCCAACCTGCCAAGCCATAAAGTTGGACATGCATAGCAGGGGTCCATCATAAAATGGAAATGGTATATACAAGATAGAGCTCAAACAGATCCTGAAGACACAAGTAAGTTACATGAGGAAGTGGCCCAAATGCCCATGGCCCCCACTCCTGCCACCTGACCTTCTCTTTGCCAGCCACAGCTATACCATCTTGGGAAATTCCTTACAATCAGTTGACTGAGGAAGAGGAAACTTGGACCTGGTTTACAGATGCTTATGCATGATATGCAGGCACCTCCCTAAAGTGGATAGCTGCCACACTGCAGCCTGTTTCTGGGATGTCCCTGAAGGACAGTGGTTGAGGAGAAATCCTCCTGGTGGGCAGAACTTTGAGCAGTGAACCTGGTTGTTCACTTTGCTTGGAAGGAGAACTGGCCCGAGGTGCATATGTATACCAATTCATGGGCTGATTCTAATGGTTTGGCTGGATAATCAGGGACTTGGAAGGAACATGATTGGAAGATTGGTGACAAAGAAGTCTGGGGAAGAGGTATGTGGATAGACCTTTCTGAGTGGGCAAAATCATGAAGATATTTGTGTCCCATGAGGGTGACTTCAGCAGAATATTTTAATAACCAAGTGGATAAAATGACCTGTTTGGTGGATACCAACCAGTCTCTTTCCCTAGCCACTCCTGTCTTTGCCTAATGGGCTCAGGAACAAAGTGGTCATGGTAGGGATGAGGGTTATGCTTGGGCTCAGCACCATGGACTTCCACTTACTAAGGCTGACCTGGCCACAGCCACTGCTGATTAACCAGTCTGCCAGCAGTAGAGACCTACACTCAGTCCATGATATGGCACCATTCCTTGAGGTGATACCTTGTGGCAGGTTGATTACATTTGACCACTTCCATCATGGAAGGAGCAGTGATTTGTTCTTACTGGGATAGGCACATACTCCAGATATGGATTTGCCTTCCCTGGATGAAATGCTTCTTATAAACCTACCATCCATGGACTTACAGAATGTCTTATCCACCATCATGGAATTCCACACAGCATTGCTTCTGACAAAGGAACCCACTTCACAGCAAATGAAGTGAGGGATTGGGCACATGCTCATGGAATTCTCTGGTCTTACCGTGTTCCCCATCATCCAGAGCAACTGGGTTCATTGAATAGTAGAATGGCCTGTTGAAGACTCAACTGTGGTGCCAACAAAGCGGCAATACCTTGCAGGGCTGGAGCAGTGTTCTCCATGAGGCTATGTATGCTCTGAATCAGCATCCACTCTATGGTGCTGTTTCTCCCATAGCCAGGATTCATGGGTCCAGGAATCAAGAAGTGGAAACAGGAGTGGCACCACTGTTACCCATAAGGATCCACTAGGAAAATTTTTGCTTCCAGTCCCTGCAAGCTTAAGCTTTCAAAGGAGGAGTGCTTTCAACAGGAAACACCACAATAATTCCATTGGATTGGAAGTGAAGACTGCCACCTGGCCACTTTGGGCTTCTTATGCCTCTGAATCAACAGGCAAGGAAGGGGATTACTGTACTGGCTGGGGTGACTGATCCTGACTAACAAGGGGAAATAGCACTGCAACTACACAATGTAGGTAAAGAAGGGTTTTCCTGGAATACAGGAGATTCTCTAGGGCATCTCATAGTACTACCATGCCCCGTGATTAAAGTCAATGGAAAACTGCAACAACCCAATCCATGCAGGACTACCATGCAGAAACTTTCAATCCATGCAGAAACTTTAGGAATGAAGGGTTGGGTCACCCCACCAGGCAAAGAACCATGGCCAGCTGAAGTGCTTGTTGAGGGTAAAGGGAACATGGAATGGGTAGTGAAAGAAAGTAGTGATAGATATGAACTATGGCCACATTACCAGTTACAGAAATGAGGACTATGAAGGCATGCATAATTCCTCCTTGTTTTGTTATGAGTATGTTTTTAGTTGCCTGTAAAACAAATGTCTTTGTTTTCTTCTCTGTCTTATTCCCTTATCATATGACATAAGCTGTATCATTCATTTGGCAGTATTTAAGTTAAAGAAAATCAATTTTAAGAGTTAATATCACTCAAGGACTTGCATCCTATTTTGGAGAGATTTTGTGCATTTCTGGTTGTATGCAGGACAGTGGAGTATTGTTAGGCAAAGTATATGTCTGTTATTGTTCTCTACTTACAGATAAAGTATGGTTTTAGGTGATGTGTATAACTGCCAAGTTGACGAGGTGTGGACTGTGATGGTTGGGTTCATGTGTGAACTTGGCCAGGTGATGGTACCCAGGTGTTTGGTAAAGTAAGCACTGGCCTAACCTACTGCAAGGACATTTGTGGCTTGTTAATAAACCAGGATATTTTGTTAAATCATGAGTTGGCTGCAGCTGTGGCTGGGTACATCAATGAGGGACATGTCTTCCACAATGAGAGAATACAGTCAGCTGGATTAATCCAAACAGTTGAAGACTTAAGCAAGACAGAGAACCTTCACTTCTTTGGCTGACCAGCAAAGCATTTCCTAAGGAGTTCATCAAAGTTGCCAGTTGATTCCCTGAGGAGTTCATTGAACAGGTTCTTTGGAGTTGCCAGTTTGCTGCCTGAAGAGTTCGTTGAACACATTCATTGGAGTTGCCAGTCTGCTGCCAGCCTTACAGATTTGGACTTGTGCATACCCACAGTTGGGTGAGACACTTCTATAAATCTTATATTTATAGATATCTTTTATTGGTTCTGTTTCCCTAGAGAACCCTAACTAATACAACCACCATCACAGCTATCTATATATGGACATCTCTATTTCTTCCACAAAGAAGGAGGAAGTGTCAAAGAAGGTAGAGAGAAAAAATAAAAAGAAAGAAAACATGACAGGTGAAAAGCAACAAAAGGAAAGAGAATTAAATGAAAGTAGAATAAGAGTCAGAGAACGTCACTGATGTCAAGAGTCCCATACTCCTCCCTTACACCCCCCTCTTATATGCATTTAGCCTTGGTATATTGCCTTTGTTACATTAAAGGAAGCAAATACATTGTTTCTATTAATTATAGTCTCTAGTTTGAATTGATTGTATTTTTTTCCCCAATACCACCCTATTTTTCACACCTTGCAAGGTTGACATTCATTTGTTCTCCCTCATGCAAAAACATATTTCTACATTTTATCACAATTGTTGAGCACTCTAGGTTTCATTGAGTTGTAAAGTCCCGGTCTTTGTCTTTCCTCTTTCCTTCTGGTGTCTCACATTCTCATAACCTTCCTCTTTCAACCATACTCACAGTCATCTTTGTTCAGTGTACTTCCATTGCTGTGCTGCCATCACCCAATATTGTGGTCCAAACCTCTCCTGTCTTTTCCTACTTGTCTGTAGTGCTCTCTTTAGTATTTCCTGTAGAACAGGTGTCTTGTTCACAAACCCTCTCATTGTCTGTTTACAGAGAATATTTTAAACTCTTCCTCATATTTGAAGGAGAGCTTTGTTGGATATAGGATTCTTGGTTGGCAGTTTTTCTCTTCCAGTATCTTAAATATATCACACAACTTACTTCTTGCCTCCATGGTTTCTACTGAGAAATCCTCACATAGTCTTATCAAACTTCCTTTGTATGTGATGGATTGCTTTTCTCTTGCTGCTTTAGGACTTTCTCTTTGTCTTTGATGTTTGATAATCTGATTATTTAGTGTCTTGGTGTAGATCTGTTCAGATCTATTCTGTTTGGGAAACATGCTTCTTGGATCTGTTATTTTATGTCTTTCATAAAAGATGGGAAATTTTCATTGATTATTTCCTCTATTTTTCCGTCTGCCCCTTTTCCCTTCTCCTTCTGGGACACCCATGACATATACATTCACGTGTTTCACATTATCCTTCAATTCCCTGAGATGTTGCTCATATTTTTCCATTCCTTTCCCTATCTGTTCTTTTACGTGAGGATTTCAGGTGTCTTGTTCAGCAGTTCCTCAGTGTTTTCTTCTGCCTCCTAAGATCTGCTGTTGTATGTGTCCATTGTGTTTTTCATCTCATTTCTTGTGCCTTTCATTTCCATAAATTCCAAAAGTTTCTCCAAACTTTTGATTTCTACCTTATGTTTGCCCAGTGTTTTTTTATTTTATTTTATTTTAATTTAATTTAATTTATTTTATTTTATTTTTATTTATTTTATTTTATTTTATTATTTTATTTATTTTAAAATAAATTCAAAGTTATAGAAACAGTTGCAAAAACAATACTAACTCCATACAAAGAATTCCATCATACCCTGACCCCCCTCCCCTGATAGCTCAGTCCACCAACCTTAACATGTTGTCATGTTGCTGTTTCTTTCCCTCCCTCCCTCCCACCCTCACTATCTATCATCCATCATCTATTGCTCTGTCTTCTGAACATATGAGAGCTAGCTGCACACATCCTTGAACATACACTATAATTCACGTATACACTTCCCATGAACAAGAACATTCTTTTATGCAATCCCATTAAGTGCAGCTAAGAAGTACAACAGGTTCAACAATGATACGAAGCTTACATTCTATATTTCCTTTACCTTATGTCTCAGCTGTGTCCCTTGGAGCCACCTGTCCTCTATCCTCTAATTCCGTCCAAGTTCATCCTTGGCATTCAATCATCTATTTAGGCTGTATTTTTTTTTTTTTTTTTTTAGTTGTGGGAACCTATATACAGCCTAAATCTTCCCATTCCACCCCCTCCCTAGCCTTCCATTAGTGGGATTAATCACCTTTAGAATGTTGTAATGCTCTTTCCCACCATCCATTACTAGAAATTTCCCTTCACCTCAAACAGCAACTCCACCCTCATTTCTTAACTCTCCATTGCTCCTTCCCCCATTTCTCTTAACCCAAACTCTACAGTTCATCTCTATGGTTACATTCTCTGATAGTTTCTTTGTGTTTGCTGTGGGAGTTAAAATTAACCTCTTAAATCCATATCAATCTTGTTTTTCTTTGATACCACCTTCACTTCAGTAGGACACATAAACTATGTTCCTATACTCCTCCATTCCCCTACCTTTATATAGTTGTCTAAAATTACATATTTTACATTGAGTTCAAAACCACTGATTTGTCATTAGGGTTTGTGTAATTTATATCATGTAGGAAGTAAATAGTGGAGTTACAGTTCGAAAATTATTGACTTCTATGTGTATTCCACTGTGGCCGGAGAACGTGCCCTGAGTATATTCAATTTTTTTTTTTTTTTTAAATTTCTTGAGGCTTGTTTTATGTCCCAGCTTATGGTCCCTTCTGGAGAAAGATCCGTGATCACTAGAGAAAAATTAGTGTCCTGGTGATTTGGGATGTAAGGTACTATATATTTCTGTTAAAATTCTCTATATCTCTTTCTTCTTTCTGTTGTTTCTCTGTCGGTAGGGTTCCCTTTAGAATCTGAAGTAGGGCAGGTCTTTTATTGGCAAAGTCTCTCAGGATTTGTTTGTCTGTGAAAAATTTAAGCTCTCCCTCGAATTTGAAGGAGAGTTTTGCTGGATAAAGTATTCTTGGTTGGAAATTTTTCTCTCTTAGTATTTTAAATATGTCATGCCACTGCCTTCTCATCTCCATGGTGGCCACTGAATAGTCACAACTTAGTCTTATGTTGTTTCCTTTGTATGTGGTGAATTGCTTTTCTCTTGCTGCTTTCAGAACTTGCTCCTTCTCTTCAGTATTTGAGAGTCTGATCAGAATATGTCTCGGAGTGAGTTTATTTGGATTTATTCTATTTGGAGTTCGCTGGGCATTTATGCTTTGTGTATTTATATTGTGTAGAAGGTTGGGGAAGTTTTCCCCAACAATTTCTTTGAATACTCTTTCTAGACCTTTACCCTTCTCTTCCCCTTCTGGGATACTGATGAGTCTTAAGTTTGGACGTTTTATTTTATCTATCATTTCCCTGAGATCCATTTTGATTTTTTTTTATTTTTTCTCCATTCTTTCTTTTGTTCTTTCATTTTCTGTTCTGTGGACTTCTAGGACACTGAGATGTTGTTCAGCTTCCTCTAGTCTTGTATTGTGATTATCCAGAGTCTTTTTCATTTGGCCAACAGTTTCTTTTATTTCCATAAGATCTTCTATTTTTTTATTTAGCCTTGCAATGTCTTCTTTATGCTCTTCTAGGGTCTTCTTTATGTAGCTTATATCCTGGGCCATGGTCTTCTTGATGTCCTTTAAATCCTTTGCCATGCTTTCGTTCCTCGATTGTGTTTCTTTAATTAATTCTGCGAGGAACTTTGTTTCTTTAGATAACTTGATTTGTGTGTTTGGAGTTGGATTCTCCATATCATCTGGTTTTATCATATGCATTGAGATTTTCTGTTGTTTTTGGCCTCTTGACATTTGCTCTGCTCGATAGGATTCTTTTAATTTGTAAAAAAAACCTATCTAATTTTTCAGAAACACTGTTTCGTGACATACACTTTCTCTAACTAACCAGCAGATGGCGTCTGTGAGTCACCTATACCCCTTCAGTCAGTTCTCCACCTTGTCCCCACAATGAGTGGGGAAATGATTCTTGTGGGGTCCAGCCGGAGAACTCAGCCTGGGTGTGTTGCTGGAGCCGTTCGCCCTGAATGTGGGGCGCTTGTACGGGTGGTCAGGGAGGATGGACAGCCTCAGTATTCAAATCCCCCCGGTTCCTGGAGATTCAAGGCCACCGCAAGAGACCAAGCCTTCATTTCATTTCAGCCCCAGCCCCTCTCTCTCGATGTCCCACAAACCACCGGACTTGGCGTAGTGTCTCTGGGATCTCCGAGCAGGTCCCCCCGCCCAGCTGCGATCCTCCAGGACCTCTGCTGAGGTAATGCTGTGCTACATCATCAGCGCACACCGTCCCTCAAGGGAAGCCCTGGGCCACCGGGCCGAGCCGGCTCGCTTTCAGCCTTATGCAAAAATGGCCAAACGGGGCGTCTCCACACCCCTCTCCTCGCACAGTTCCTCCTTCCCAGCTCCGGG
The DNA here is from genome assembly GCF_015220235.1 of Choloepus didactylus. Lineage (NCBI taxonomy): Eukaryota > Metazoa > Chordata > Mammalia > Pilosa > Megalonychidae > Choloepus > Choloepus didactylus. The sequence continues at coordinate 8,855,257 of NC_051331.1, forward strand.
ACAACTGGTGGGGCTCTGGGCTGTGGGCACGGCCCCGGGCAGGAGTTTATCCAGCCCTCCCGGGAGCGAGCTGCTAGCTGCGGGGATTCTTTCAGCTTCTGGCTCTCTGCTCCATTCCCCCAGCCCCAGGGATGTCTGCAGTGGGCTTTCTTCCAGGCCAGACACCAAGAGGCCGGCCCAGCCCCCTCTTGCTGTGTTTTACTGCGTGTTTCCCACGATCGCACCTGCAGCCACTTGCACCTGCAGCTGCTCCTGGGTTTTCCCCTTTTATCTTTTTTTTTTCCCCCAGACGCCAAACCCTGGCTTCCTCGGATCGCCGCGCGGCTGCGGGACTTCCAGCCAGCTTACTCACTCGTTTTAGAATGCAGACTCTCAGTTTTACCAAGTATACAGCCCCTGGGAACTAGGAGATCTCATCCAGCTGGCACATTGCTGTAACCAGTATTCTGGGTCACTCTCTGGTCCTTATCTAGTGTTTTTCACGGAGGTGTTCCTTAGCCCTGTCTCACCTAGCTGCCATCTTGGTTTCCATCTCCAGTGTTTTCTTTATAGCCTTCATCTCTTTTGTTATATCTTCCCTGAATTCATTGATTTGGGTGTTATTTCATTTAGCATATTTCTTTGAAAGTCTTTAATAGATTGTGTCATAAATGAAACAATATCTCAACTGTATCTTGGTTGACAAGTAAGTTTGGTCCTTTGACTGGGCTATATCTTTGTTTTTCCTGGTATAGAGTGTAGTTTTCTTTTGTCTATGCATCTGATTTCTTTGGTTACCCAGCCAGATTTTCCCATACCAGAACAGGTTCAGGTCTCAGAATGGGGTAAATTCAGGAATGACAGACCTTCCTGTGAAGTCTCCTGTCTCTGTGCTTTTCCTAAGCTGCCTAGCAGGTGGCACCTATCAGCCTGTCACTCCTGATTGGTGTAAGAAATGGGCCACTTCAGTTTCTGTTTTGTTTGTTTTCCCTCATGCTCTGGGGTCTGGTTCTGAGGGAAAGCTTGGCCCCACAGCCTTACTCTTGGAGAAGACAAACCCCCTCAGTGTTTTCATCTGCATTTGAATTGTTTTTCTCTGACTGTATTATCTCATTCCCTGGCTGGGTCAGAGCACTGGGAACTGAAAATGGCTACCCACTCTCTCTTCTGAGCCTCTCAGTTTGAGAGAGTAAAGGGGACAGAAAGCCCCCTTTGGGAGGCAGTACACAGCACCCAGATTCACTCATCAGCCAGAGGTAACCCCTGGCCTTCTGGGCTCTGCCTCCCAGGTCAGATGAGTTTTCTGGTTTTCTAAGGTCAATCATCACTTGATTGTTGGAGGTTTGTAGCTTGTATTCAGCAGTCCACATTTGTAAATTAAAACCCCAGTTGGAGCTCAGCTGAGCTCTACTCACTCCACTTGGAAAGAACTGCTAGTTTCTACCACAGTGAGGTTTTGCAGCTCAAACTGCCATGGGGGCAGGAGGATCCCAGTGTAGTTTTGCAGATTTTACTTACAGATTTTATGCTGTGGTCTCAGGCATTCCTCCCAATCCAGGTTGGTGTATGATGTGTGGAGAGTCACAGTTGTCTCCCAGCAGTTATTCCAAATTATTTCCTAGTTGCTCCTGGCTGTTTATTAGTTGATCCAGGGGACTAACTAAATTCCACTCCTCTCTATGCTGCCATCTTGCCTCTCTTCCTAACTTTAATTATTATTTCTGCCCTTGTTTGGAGCCATGCTGAGGCAGTTCTGATAGTCTGCTGTACCCCAAGGGGAGGAGCATCAGCTCTCTGCCTGGGGAAACTTACAGGTTTTTGCTGCACTCTCAGCTATTCACCCATTCCACATTGGTGTGTGATGTGTGACTAGTCACAGAAGTCCCTGAAAACATGCCTGTTCCTGACAGTTCCATCTGCCCTACATAAGTAACTAGATTCCACACCTCATCACTCCACTCTCTTGCCCACCCCCTTTGATCCATTTTGAGTTACTTTTTTATGTTGTGATATAGGGGTGCTCCTTCATTCTTTTGCATTTGGATATACAGTTCTCCAGCACCATTTGTTGAAGAGATTATTCTTTCCAAATTGAGTGGACTTGGCAGCATTGTAAAAGTCAATTGGCCATAGATGTGGGGGTCTGTTTCTGAATTCTCGATTTGATTCCATTTGTTGCTATGTCTGTCCTTGTACCAGTAATGTTTTGGTTACTGTGGCTTTGTAATATGTTTTAAGATCAGAAATTGTAAGTCTTCCAACTTCAATCTTCTTTCTCAAGATTGCTTTGACTGTTCAGTGACACCCTTCCATATAAATGTCTTGATTCACTTTCCATTTCCTCAAAGAATGCTTCTGTGATTTGGATTGTGATTGTGATGAATCTGCGTATCACTTTGGGTAGAATTGGTATTTTAACAATATTTAGTCTTCCAGTCCATGAGCATAGAATGTTCTTCCATTTATTTATATCTTTGATTTTTTTTAACAATATTTTGTAGCTTTCTGTGTGCATGTCCTTTATATCTTTGATTAGATTTGTTCCTAGAAATCTGATTCTTTTAGTTGCTATTGAAAATGTAATTTCAACAATTTCTCTTCCAATTGTTCATTACTAGAGTATAGAAAAACTACACATTTTTGGGTGTTGATCTTTTATACTCTCAGTTTGCTGAATTAATTTATTAGCTCTGGATTTGAAAGGATTAGATTAATTTATTAGCTTTTTTGTGGATTTTAAAGGATTTTTTTGTATATAGGATCATGGCATCTGCAAACAGGAAAAGTTTTATTTCTTTTTTTCTAATTTGGATATCTTTTCTTTCTTTTTCTTGCCTAATTTTTCTAGTGAGAACTTCCAGAAAAAATACTGAATAGCAGTGGTGACAGTGGGCATCCTTGTCTTGTCCCTGATCTTGCTTAGATGTAAAGCTTTAGACTGTCACCATTAGGTATGATGTTAACTGTGGATTCTGATACATATCCTTTATGTTGAGGAAGTTTCCTTCTATTCCTTGTTTTCTAAGTGTTTTTGTCAATAATGGGATGCTAGATTTTGTCAAACCCCTTTTCTGTGTCAACTGGATTGGTCATGTGTATTTTTCCCTTCATTTGTTAATGTGGTGTCTTACATTAATTTATTTTATGTTGAACCACCCTGTGTACATGGAATATATCTCACTTCAACATGTTGTCTAATACTTTTTAAATTCAATTTTATTGAGATACTTTCACATACTGTGCAGTCACTCCCAGTGTACAATCAGTTGTTCACAGGACCATTATACAGTTGTGCATTCAGAAACACATTTAATTTTGGAACTTTCATTACCATACACAAATAAAATAAAAATAAGTTAAAGTGGAAAAGAACACCCAAAACATCCCACCCCCTCCCTCCCTGTTATTCATTTACTTTTGTCCTCATTTTTGTATTCATCTGTCCATACACTATATAAAGGGAATGGAAGCCAAAAAGTTTCCATAATCACTCAGTCACACAGTGTAAGCTATATAGTTATGCAGTCATCTTCAAGAATCAAGGCTACTGGGTTGCAGTTCAACAGTTTCAGGTATTTCCTTCTAGCTATTCCAATACACTAAAAACTAACTCAATGTCCATTCACCTAACAACTACACTTCTTGTAGCAGTTTAGTATTCCCTTCGCACATACCCATTCCATTCATCAGTCGATGTACCCTTAGTCGATGTACATCTATCCACTGCAAATCTTGAGTACTGACACCATCAACCCCACTGTACAAATGTCCCTTCATATGTTATTCCAATATATACCCAATAACCAAGTTGCAGGACCATATGGCAACCCCTTGTAGCTTCCTGTAGAACCACCACATTTCCCTCCAGAAGGGCTGCACCTTTCTACTTCTGCTCTAGTGGTGATTAGGTACATCCCTTTCTCCACATTTTCTCCAGCATTTGTATCACTCTGTTTGATTTTTAGATGGTTTTATTTATATACTATATGTTCCATCCCAAGTAAACAATCAGTGGTTCCCTGTATAGTCACATAGTTATGCATTCACTAACTATCTATAGAAAGAAGGGGTGAAAAATGTAAAAAGAGAAGAGAAAAAAAGAAATAAAGGTGACAACTCCAAAGCAACAAAAGAAAAAATAAAATTAAAATAAAATACAATAAAAATGTCAGACAACACCATCAACACCAAGAATCTCCATATCCCTCCCTTATATCCCCCTCTTATAGACATTTAGCTTTGATATATTGCCTTTGATATAATTAGTGAAAGCATATTACAATGTTACCATTAACTATAAACTCCAGTTTGTGTTGACTGTATTTTTTTCTCCAATACTACCCAATTTTTAACACCTTGCAAAGTTGACACTCATTTGTTCTCCCTCATATAAAAACATATTTATAAATTTAATCACAATCATTGACCACTCTAGGTTTCACTAAGTTATTCAGTCCCAGTCTTTATCCTCTGTCCTTCCCTCTGTCATCCTATCTACTCCAACCTTTCTCCCTCAATCTTACAGCCATCTTTGTTCAGTGTACTTAAATTATTGTGTTACTGTCACTCAATGTCATGCTTCAAACCTCTCTCTCCTACAACCTATCTGTTGTAGTGATCCCATTAGTATTTCCTGTAGAGCAGATATCTTATTCACAACCTCTCTCAGTGTCTGCCTGTCTGAGAATATTTTAAACTCTACCTCACTTGCAAAGGACAGCTTTGCTGGATATAGAATTCTTGGTTGGTAGTTCCTCTCCTTCAGTGTCTTAAATATATCATACCACTGCCTTCTTGTCTCCACGGTTTCTGCTGAGAAATCTGCACACAGTTTTATCGAGCTCCCCTTGTATGTGATGGATTACTTTTCTCTTGCTGCTTTCAGATTTCTCTCTTTGTCTTTGACATTTGATAATCTAATTAATGTCTTGGCATAGATGTATTTGGATCTATTCTGTTTGGGTTTGCTGCACTTCTTGGATCTGTAATTTTATGTCTTAAGAGATGGGAAATTTTCAGTGATTATTTCCTCTACTGTTGTTTCTGCCCCTTTTCCCTTCTCTTCTCCTCCTGGGACACCTATGACATGTACATTCATGCACTTCATGTTGTCATTTAATTCCTGGAGATGCTGCTCATATTTTTCCATTCTTTTCCCTGTCTGCTCTTTTATGTGTAGGATATCAGGTGTCCTGGCCTCCAGTTCATGGATCTTTTCTTCTGTCTCTTTAAATCTACTGTTTTATGTCTCCATTGTGTTTTTTTATCTCTTGTATTGTGCTTTTCATTCCCATAAGTTCTGCCAATTGTTTTTTTCACACTTTTGATTTCTTCATTATATTTACCCAATGTCTTTTTGATATCCTTCATCTCTTTTTCCATATCTTCCCTCAACTCATTGGTTTGATTTTTGAATTGATTTAGATTTGTTTGATTAATAATTAGTTGCTTCAATTCCTGTATCTCAGTTGAAGTGTAAGTTTATTCCTTTAAATGGGCCATTTATTCATTTTTCCTAAGGTGACTTAACATTTTTTGTTGTCTAGGCATCTGTTTTTCCTTGGTTATCCCAGAACAAATGGTCCCAGGTCTCAGGAAGAAGGTTTAATCAGTTGTGAGTTTCCCTGAGCAGCAGGTTGTCAGACTGTCCTGTGAGGCCTCTGGACTCAGTGCTTTTCCTCTCCTGCCCAGCAGGTGGTGTTTTTCAGCCTGCAGCTCCCCAAAGGTACAGTCCCTTTAATTCACAGCGTACCTGTCCTGCTCAGGGGTGGAGGGTGTCAGAAGCCAAGCTTAAGTTGTTTCTGGTTTTTTGTTTGTTTTCTCCCAGGCCCTGGGTTCTGAGTTCCCTGAGGGAGGGCCAGCAGTTGAGCTGTGCTTGCCCACCTTTTCTTAGGGAAGATACACCCCCTAGTGAATTATCTTCTATACTTCAGTTCCTCCTTTGTCTCTCTGACACTCTTGAGAGCTTGTTTGGAGGCTCTAGCAGGGGAGCACAGCTACTCATATACCCTTGACCAAAGAATGGTCCTCCTCTAGTGGGGAGGGTCATCCTCTTTGAGTGTGTGGCTTCAGGAGGGGCACGTATGGAGCAGTGAGAGAGGAAGGGGACACATGCCCAGCCAGCCCGATCAGCTGAATCAACCCTGGTGGTCAGTGGGGTGACAGGTGTCACAGCCAGATCACCCTCACATCCTCTCTGACTCTCTTAACTCCATCCTTGCCTGGGTCAGCCACTGCCAATTGAAAATGCCTCAGGCTTTCTCTAATGAGCTGCTTAGAATGAGAGGGAAAAAACTGAAAAAGGGCAAAAGCCCCTTTTCAGAGAACTTCAGCCCCTCAATTTCACTGGTTGACCAGAGTTTGTACCCAGTACTCTGTGTCCCTTTTTTTGTGCAGCTCTCTGAGCTCAGCCATCTCCAAAAGCCTCTGTGTTTAGTTGTGTGTGTGTGTGTGTAAAATTTTTTTCTTTATTCAGCCCTACTTCCTCTGCTGGGATGAGCCAGATTCCTGTTTGCCTCAGGGCCTATCTATGCTTGTATGTTGTATTCAGTAGTCCAAATTCATTAAATTAAAACCGGCTGCAGAAGAAATAAAAGGAGATAATGAGGGCAGACTGGTGAGCTGTAAGTTTTAGCTACTCCTCCAGGAAAGTAGGTAAAAAGCCAGGAACTGCGTGGACTGGACACCACAGAGCAATCTGTCTTTGGGCATACTTCATACAACACTCATGAAAATGTGGAACTGCTGAGATCAGCGAAATCTGTAAGTTTTTGCGGCCAGGGGACCCGCGCCCCTCCCTGCCAGGCTCAGTCCCGGGAGAGGAGGGGCTGTCAGCTCCGGGAAGGAGAAGGGAGAATTGCAGTGGCTGCTCTTATCGGAAAATCATTCTACTGATTCAAACTCCAACCATAGATAGACTGAGACCAGACACCAGAGACTCTGAGAGCAGCCAGCCCAGCAGAGAGGAGACAGGCATAGAAAAAAAACAACACGAAAAACTCCAAAATAAAAGCGGAGGATTTTTGGAGTTCTGGTGAACGCAGAGGGGGGAAGGGCGGAGCTCAGGCCTTGAGGCGCATATGCAAATCCCGAAGCAAAGCTGATCTCTCTGCCCTGTGCACCTTTCCTTAATGGCCCTGGTTGCTTTGTCTATTAGCATTTCAATAACCCATTAGATCTCTGAGGAGGGCCGTTTGTTTTTTTTGTTTTTTTTTTTTTTTTTTAAATCCTTTTTGCTTTTTCTAAAACAATTACTCTAAGAAGCTCAATACAGAAAGCTTCAAAGAATTGCAATTTGGGCACGTCAAGTCAAGAGCAGAACTAAGAGAGCTCTGAGACAAAAGGCAATAATCCAGTGGCTGAGAAAATTCACTAAACAACACAACTTCCCAAGAAAAGGGGGGTGTCCGCTCACAGCCACCATCCTGGTGGACAGGAAACACTCCTGCCCATCGCCAGCCCCATAGCCCAGAGCTGCCCCAGACAACCCAGTGTGACGGAAGTGCTTCAAATAACAGGCACACACCACAAAACTGGGCGTGGACATTAGCCTTCCCTGCAACCTCAGCTGAATGTCCCAGAGCTGGGAAGGTGGAGCAGTGTGAATTAACAAAGCCCCATTCAGCCATCATTTGAGCAGACTGGGAGCCTCCCTACACAGCCCAGCAGCCCAGAACTGCCCTGGGGGGACGGCACTCACCTGTGATATAGCACAGTCATCCCTCAACAGAGGACCCGGGGTGCACGGCCTGGAAGAGGGGCCCACTTGCAAGTCTCAGGAGCCATACGCCAATACCAAAGACTTGTGGGTCAGTGGCAGAGACAAACTGTGGCAGGACTGAACTGAAGGATTAGACTATTGCAGCAGCTTTAAAACTCTAGGATCATCAGGGAGATTTGATTGTTAGGGCCACCCCCCCTCCCCGACTGCCCAGAAACACGCCCCACATACAGGGCAGGCAACACCAACTACACACGCAAGCTTGGTACACCAATTGGGCCCCACAAGACTCACTCCCCCACTCACCAAAAAGGCTAAGCAGGGGAGATCTGGCTTGTGGAGAACAGGTGGCTCGTGGACGCCACCTGCTGGTTAGTTAGAGAAAGTGTACTCCACGAAGCTGTAGATCTGATAAATTAGAGATAAGGACTTAACTGGTCTACAAACCCTAAAAGAACCCTATCAAGTTCAGCAAATGCCACGAGGCCAAAAACAACAGAAAATTATAAAGCATATGAAAAAACCAGACGATATGGATAACCCAAGCCCAAGCACCCAAATCAAAAGACCAGAAGAGACACAGCACCTAGAGCAGCTACTCAAAGAACTAAAGATGAACAATGAGACCATAGTACGGGATATGAAGGAAATCAAGAAGACCCTAGAAGAGCATAAAGAAGACATTGCAAGACTAAATAAAAAAATGGATGAACTTATGGAAATTAAAGAAACTGTTGACCAAATTAAAAAGATTCTGGACACTCATAGTACAAGACTAGAGGAAGTTGAACAACGAATCAGTGACCTGGAAGATGACAGAATGGAAAATGAAAGCATAAAAGAAAGAATGGGGAAAAAAATTGAAAAACTCGAAATGGACCTCAGGGATATGATAGATAATATGAAACGTCCGAATATAAGACTCATTGGTGTCCCAGAAGGGGAAGAAAAGGGTAAAGGTCTAGGAAGAATATTCAAAGAAATTGTTGGGGAAAACTTCCCAAATCTTCTAAACAACATAAATACACAAATCATAAATGCTCAGCGAACTCCAAATAGAATAAATCCAAATAAATCCACTCCGAGACATATACTGATCACACTGTCAAACACAGAAGAGAAGGAGCAAGTTCTGAAAGCAGCAAGAGAAAAGCAATTCACCACATACAAAGGAAACAGCATAAGACTAAGTAGTGACTACTCAGCAGCCACCATGGAGGCAAGAAGGCAGTGGCACGATATATTTAAAATTCTGAGTGAGAGGAATTTCCAGCCAAGAATACTTTATCCAGCAAAGCTCTCCTTCAAATTTGAGGGAGAGCTTAAATTTTTCACAGACAAAGAAATGCTGAGAGAATTTGCTAACAAGAGAGCTGCCCTACTGGAGATACTAAAGGGAGCCCTACAGACAGAGAAACAAAGACAGGACAGAGAGACTTGGAGAAAGGTTCAGTACTAAAGAGATTCGGTATGGGTACAATAAAGGATATTAATAGAGAGAGGGAAAAATATGGCAAACATAATCCAAAGGATAAGATGGCCGATTCAAGAAATGCCTTCACGGTTTTAACGTTGAATGTAAATGGATTAAACTCCCCAATTAAAAGATATAGATTCGCAGAATGGATCAAAAAAAATGAACCATCAATATGTTGCATACAAGAGACTCATCTTAGACACAGGGACACAAAGAAACTGAAAGTGAAAGGATGGAAAAAAATATTTCATGCAAGCTACAGCCAAAAGAAAGCAGGTGTAGCAATATTAATCTCAGATAAAATAGACTTCAAATGCAGGGATGTTTTGAGAGACAAAGAAGGCCACTACATACTAATAAAAGGGGCAATACAAGAAGAAGAAATAACAATCATAAATGTTTATGTACCCAATCAAGGTGCCACAAAATACATGAGAGAAACACTGGAAAAACTAAAGGAAGCAATTGATGTTTCCACAATAATTGTGGGAGACTTCAACACATCACTCTCTCCTATAGATAGATCAACCAGACAGAAGACCAATAAGGAAATTGAAAACCTAAACAATCTGATAAATGAATTAGATTTAACAGACATCTACAGGACATTACATCCCAAATCACCAGGATACACATACTTTTCTAGTGCTCACGGAACTTTCTCCAGAATAGATCATATGCTGGGACATAAAACAAGCCTCAATAAATTTAAAAAGATTGAAATTATTCAAAGCACATTCTCTGACCACAATGGAATACAATTAGAAGTCAATAACCATCAGAGACTTAGAAAATTCACAAATACCTGGAGGCTAAACAACACACTCCTAAACAATCAGTGGGTTAAAGAAGAAATAGCAAGAGAAATTGCTAAATATATAGAGACGAATGAAAATGAGAACACAACATACCAAAACCTATGGGATGCAGCAAAAGCAGTGCTAAGGGGGAAATTTATAGCACTAAACGCATATATTAAAAAGGAAGAAAGAGCCAAAATCAAAGAACTAATGGATCAACTGAAGAAGCTAGAAAATGAACAGCAAACCAATCCTAAACCAAGTACAAGAAAAGAAATAACAAGGATTAAAGCAGAAATAAATGACATAGAGAACAAAAAAACAATAGAAAGGATAAATATCACCAAAAGTTGGTTCTTTGAGAAGATCAACAAGATTGACAAGCCCCTAGCTAGACTGACAAAATCAAAAAGAGAGAAGACCCATATAAACAAAATAATGAATGAAAAAGGTGACATAACTGCAGATCCTGAAGAAATTAAAAAGATTATAAGAGGATATTATGAACAACTGTATGGCAACAAACTGGATAATGTAGAAGAAATGGACAATTTCCTGGAAACATATGAACAACCTAGACTGACCAGAGAAGAAATAGAAGACCTCAACCAACCCATCACAAGCAAAGAGATCCAATCAGTCATCAAAAATCTTCCCACAAATAAATGCCCAGGGCCAGATGGCTTCACAGGGGAATTCTACCAAACTTTCCAGAAAGAACTGACACCAATCTTACTCAAACTCTTTCAAAACATTGAAGAAAATGGAACACTACCTAACTCATTTTATGAAGCTAACATCAATCTAATACCAAAACCAGGCAAAGATGCTACAAAAAAGGAAAACTACTGGCCAATGTCCCTAATGAATATAGATGCAAAAATCCTCAACAAAATACTTGCAAATCGAATCCAAAGACACATTAAAAAAATCATACACCATGACCAAGTGGGGTTCATTCCAGGCATGCAAGGATGGTTCAACATAAGAAAAACAATCATTGTATTACAACACATTAAAAACTCAAAAGGGAAAAATCAATTGATCATCTCAATAGATGCTGAAAAAGCATTTGACAAAATCCAACATCCCTTTTTGATAAAAACACTTCAAAAGGTAGGAATTGAAGGAAACTTCCTCAACATGATAAAGAGCATATATGAAAAACCCACAGCCAGCATAGTACTCAATGGTGAGAGACTGAAAGCCTTCCCTCTAAGATCAGGAACAAGACAAGGATGCCCGCTGTCACCACTGTTATTCAACATTGTGCTGGAAGTGCTAGCCAGGGCAATCCGGCAAGACAAAGAAATAAAAGGCATCCAAATTGGAAAAGAAGAAGTAAAACTGTCATTGTTTGCAGATGATATGATCTTATATCTAGAAAACCCTGAGAAATCAACGATACACCTACTAGAGCTAATAAACAAATTTAGCAAAGTAGCGGGATACAAGATTAATGCACATAAATCAGTAGTGTTTCTATATGCTAGAAATGAACAAACTGAAGAGACACTCAAGAAAAAGATACCATTTTCAATAGCAACTAAAAAAATCAAGTACCTAGGAATAAACTTAACCAAAGATGTAAAAGACCTATACAAAGAAAACTACATAACTCTACTAAAAGAAATAGAAGGGGACCTTAAAAGATGGAAAAATATTCCATGTTCATGGATAGGAAGGCTAAATGTCATTAAGATGTCAATTCTACCCAAACTCATCTACAGATTGAATGCAATCCCAATCAAAATTCCAACAACCTACTTTGCAGACTTGGAAAAGCTAGTTATCAAATTTATTTGGAAAGGGAAGATGCCTCGAATTGCTAAAGACACTCTAAAAAAGAAAAACGAAGTGGGAGGACTTACACTCCCAGACTTTGAAGCTTATTATAAAGCCACAGTTGCCAAAACAGCATGGTACTGGCACAAAGATAGACATATAGATCAATGGAATCGAATTGAGAATTCAGAGATAGACCCTCAGATCTATGGCCGACTGATCTTTGATAAGGCCCCCAAAGTCACCGAACTGAGTCATAATGGTCTTTTCAACAAATGGGGCTGGGAGAGTTGGATATCCATATCCAAAAGAATGAAAGAGGACCCCTACCTCACCCCCTACACAAAAATTAACTCAAAATGGACCAAAGATCTCAATATAAAAGAAAGTACCATAAAACTCCTAGAAGATAATGTAGGAAAACATCTTCAAGACCTTGTATTAGGAGGCCACTTCCTAGACTTTACACCCAAAGCACAAGCAACAAAAGAGAAAATAGATAAATGGGAACTCCTCAAGCTTAGAAGTTTCTGCACCTCAAAGGAATTTCTCAAAAAGGTAAAGAGGCAGCCAACTCAATGGGAAAAAATTTTTGGAAACCATGTATCTGACAAAAGACTGATATCTTGCATATACAAAGAAATCCTACAACTCAATGACAGTAGTACAGACAGCCCAATTATAAAATGGGCAAAAGATATGAAAAGACAGTTCTCTGAAGAGGAAATACAAATGGCCAAGAAACACATGAAAAAATGTTCAGCTTCAGTAGCTATTAGAGAGATGCAAATTAAGACCACAATGAGATACCATTAACACCGATTAGAATGGCTGCCATTAAACAAACAGGAAACTACAAATGCTGGAGGGGATGTGGAGAAATTGGAACTCTTATTCATTGTTGGTGGGACTGTATAATGGTTCAGCCAGTCTGGAAGTCAGTCTGGCAGTTCCTTAGAAAACTAGATATAGAGCTACCATTCGATCCAGCGATTGCACTTCTCGGTATATACCCGGAAGATCGGAAAGCAGTGACACGAACAGATATCTGCACGCCAATGTTCATAGCAGCATTATTCACAATTGCCAAGAGATGGAAACAACCCAAATGTCCTTCAACAGATGAGTGGATAAATAAAATGTGGTATATACACGCGATGGAATACTACGCGGCAGTAAGAAGGAACGATCTGGTGAAACATATGACAACATGGATGAACCTTGAAGACATAATGCTGAGCGAAATAAGCCAGGCACAAAAAGAGAAATATTATATGCTACCACTAATGTGAACTTTGAAAAATGTAAAACAAATGGTTTATAATGTAGAATGTAGGGGAACTAGCAGTAGAGAGCAATTAAGGAAGGGGGAACAATAATCCAAGAAGAACAGATAAGCTATTTAACATTCTGGGGATGCCCAGAAATGACTATGGTCTGTTAATTTCTGATGGATGTAGTAGGAACAAGTTCACTGAAATGTTGCTATATTATGTAACTTTCTTGGGGTAAAGTAGGAACATGTTGGAAGTTAAGCAGTTATCTTAGGTTAGTTGTCTTCTTCTTACTCCCTTGTTATGGTCTCTTTGAAATGTTCTTTTATTGTATGTTTGTTTTCTTTTTAACTTTTTTTTTTCATACAGTTGATTTAAAAAAGAAGGGAAAGTTAAAAAAAAAAAAAGAAAAAAGACAAACAAGGAAAAAAAAAAAAAGATGTAGTGCCCCCTTGAGGAGCCTGTGGAGAATGCAGGGGTATTCGCCTACCCCACCTCCATGGTTGCTAACATGACCACAGACATAGGGGACTGGTGGTTTGATGGGTTGAGCCCTCTACCATAAGTTTTACCCTTGGGAAGACGGTTGCTGCAAAGGAGAGGCTAGGCCTCCCTGTATTTGTGCCTAAGAGTCTCCTCCTGAATGCCTCTTTGTTGCTCAGATGTGGCCCTCTCTCTCTGGCTAAGCCAACTTGAAAGGTGAAATCACTGCCCTCCCCCCTACGTGGGATCAGACACCCAGGGAAGTGACTCTCCCTGGCAACGTGGAATATGACTCCCGGGGAGGAATGTAGACCCGGCATCGTGGGATGGAGAACATCTTCTTGACCAAAAGGGGGATGTGAAAGGAAATGAAATAAGCTTCAGTGGCAGAGAGATTCCAAAACGAGCCGAGAGATCACTCTGATGGGCACTCTTACGCACACTTTAGACAACCTTTTTTAGGTTCTAAAGAATTGGGGTAGCTGGTGGTGGATACCTGAAACTATTAAACTACAACCCAGAACCCATGAATCTCGAAGACAGTTGTATAAAAATGTAGCTTATGAGGGGTGACAGTGGGATTGGGAATGCCATAAGGACCAAACTCCACTTTGTCTAGTTTATGGATGGATGTGTAGAAAAGTAGGGGAAGCAAACAAACAGATAAAGGTACCCAGTGTTCTTTTTTACTTCAATTGCTCTTTTTCACTCTAATTATTATTCTTGTTATTTTTGTGTGTGTGCTAATGAAGGTGTCAGGGATTGATTTAGGTGATGAATGTACAACTATGTAATGGTACTGTAAACAATCGAAAGTACAATTTGTTTTGTATGACTGCGTGGTATGTGAATATATCTCAATAAAATGATGATTAAAAAAAAAAAAAATTAAAACCGCAATTGAAGCTTGGCTCAGCCACCCCTCCCTGCTCTGACATGGACTGCTTCTTTCTCACACAGCAGAAGTTTTGCTGCTCAGCCTGCCGTGCTGGGGGCAGTGGCACCAGTCCACAATTTTTACTTACTTTATGCTGTGATCTCAGCTGTTCCACCCATTCCTGGCTGGTGTGTGATGTGTGAGGAGTCGTGTGTGGCCCCAACAATTGTTCCAGACTATTTACCTGTTCCTGGCTCTTTACTAGTTGCTCTAGAGGGCTAAGTAAATTCCATGCCTCTCTATGCTGTTATCTTGCCCCACCTCTGTCTAATAGCTTTTAATTTGTTGTTGTATTTGGTTTGCTAGTACTTTGTTCAGGATTCTTTGTCTCTATTCATAAGAGATTTTGGCCTGTAATTTTGTTTTGTTGTGTTATCTATATTTGGCTTTGCTATGAGATGATGGCTTCACAGAGTTAATTAGGGACTCTTCCTTGGTCATATTTTTTTTGAAGATTTTGAATATGATTTGCATTAAAACTTCTTGGAACATTTGGTAAATTCCTCCTGTGAAGTCTAGTTCTGGGTTTTTCATTTTTGGAAGTTTTCAATAATTGATTCAGTCCTTTTATTTGTTATTGATATGTTGAGATATTCTGTTTTTCCTTGTATCAGTGTAGGCAGTTTGTGTGTTTATAGGAATTTGCCCATTCTCCATAAGTTATTTAATATTGTAGCATACAGTTCATAGTTTTCTCTTATAGCCTTTTTGGTTTATTTATGTGCTGTCAGTAATAATATCCTCTTTTTCATTTCTGATTTTAATTATTTTATCATCTTGCTTTTTTTCCCCTCAGTCTAGATAAATGTTTATCAGTTTTATTGATCTTTTCAAAGGGCCAACTGTTGGTTTTGTTGATTCTCTCTACTGTTTTGTTTTAATTCTGTTTTACTTTTTCCATGATCTAATATTTGATATTTCCTTCTTTCTGCTTGATTGACATATATATTTGATTGACATCTTTATTTCTCTCTTTTCCTTTTTTTTTTTTTTTTTTTTTTTTTTGCTTTAAGCATTTAGAACTACAATTTCTCTCTCAATACTGCCTGTTCTGAATCATAAATTTTGGGATGTTTGATTTCATTTTCACTCTTCTTCAGAAATTTCCTAATTTCTCTTGAGTTTTCTTCTTTGACCCATTGGTTGTTTGAGAATAACTTGTCTAGTTTCCACATGTTTTTGAATTTTCCATTTCCCTCTCTGCCATTGAATTTTAACTTCTATGGCAGGTTGTATTATTATGTCCCCCAGAAAAAGCCATGCTTTTGGTGCAGTCTTGTGGGGGTGGATGTGTTGGTGTAGATTAGATTGGAACCTATTGATTCAGTATTTCCATGGAGGTATGGCCACACCCATTCAGCATGGGCCTTGTTTGGTTTACTAGAGCTTCATATAAGCTCAGAAGAAGGAGCTCACAGTGAGCTGGAACTGAGACAGACATTTTGAAGACTGCCATTGGAAGCTGATGCAGACATTTTGGAGAATGTCATTTTGAAACACAACCTGAGAGCAAGCAGACACCAGCCTCATGTCTTCCCAGCTAACAGGTTTTCCAGATGCTAATGGCCTTTCTCCAGTGAAGGTATCCTATTGCTTATGCCTTACCTTGGATACTTTGTGGCATTGAGACTGTAACTGTGTAACCAAATAAAACTCCTTTTATAAAAGCCAATCCATTTCTGGTGTTTTGTGAAAAGACAGCATTAGCAAACTGGGACAACTTCATTCCATGTGCTAAAAGGAAATACATTATGTGATTTCAATATTTTTAATTTACTGAGACTTGTTTCATGATCTAACACAATCTATCTTATAGAATGATCCGTATACACTAGAAAAGAATGAGTACTCTGCTGCTTTTGGGTAAACTGTTCTAAACATGTTTGTGAGATCTAGTTGATTTATAATATTGGAGTCTTCCATTTCCTCACTGATCTTCTCTCTAGATATTCTACCCTTTATTGAAAGTTTTACATTAATGTCTTCTACTACTACTGTAGAACCCTCTCTTTCTCTCTTCAAAGCTGTCAATATTTGCTTCATATATTTTGGGGCTCTGGTGTTAGATGCATATGTTTATAATTGTTATGCCTTGTTCAATTTACCCCTTTATCAGTATATAATTACCTACTTTGCCCCTTGTAGTAGTTTTTGACTTAAAGTCTATTTTGTCTGATATTAGTATAGCTAACCCAGGTGTCTTTTTTTCCCTCTCAGTCTAAATAAATGTTTATCAACTTTATTCATCTTTTCAAAGAACCAGCTCTCTTTTAGTTACTGCCTCATGGTTTATTTTTCCATCCTTTCATGTTGAACCTACTTATCTCTGAATTTATGGTAAGTCTCATAGACAAAAAATATATATATTTCATCCATTCAGCCCATATCTGCCTTTTGACTGGAGAGTTCAACTGATTTACAAGAAACTACTGCTGTTGCAGGAATTTCTTCTGTCATTTTGCTATTTTGTCTTTGTAACTCTTGTACCTTTTTTTGGTCCTTAATTTTTTTGTTAATGCCTACTTTCTTATTTATTGGACTTTTTTGTATTGTAGCATATTGTGTAATTTCTCATTCCTTTCTTGATGTATTTTTCATATATTTTCCTTGTGATTACAATAGGGCTAAAATTTAACATCCTAATATATAGCAATCATATTTGATTTGATACTAAATTGGCCAGAATAGAATACATGTAAACTTTTCCTGTATCCTCTGATCACCATAGTTTTTTGTCCTTTTTATCTGGATTCTTTGTAAAATTAAAAGTAAACTTATAAAAATCCTTAAATCATCCTGGTTCTTTAAATTCTTTTTCCATCTTGCATGTTGCCCCCCCTTTTTTTCTATGCTCTCATGTCCTAATTCTGTCATACCATGTGTGAACTCTTGTTTGGAGACTCACACTGTGTTTTTTCTCTGAACATCCATGCAGTGATCATCACACTAATGTTGGCTCAATATAGTCCTCATTATCACAGAACTGCTATGTACCATCTACTCCAGTTTTATTTTCATCTTGTGCATCTTTGTATCTATTGAACAGTAGTTCTGACTTCTTTCTGTCATTGATCCTCTTATACTTTCTCATATATAAAGTTCAGAAGTTTGGAAAAATTGCTCTATTGCAACAACTTTCAGTCATTTAGAGAGAGACAACTTAATGCTGTTTTTTTCACTAGAATGTGTGAATATCATATATTGCAAACTTTATCCTTCCGTGAGGATTTCAACTTGTTCAAATTGGAGACTGCCAGGCTTCCCCTCCTCCAGCTCCTTAGTGAATGGACTGTGCAAGTGGTACTCTCTCTCCTGGGCTCACCAGATCCCTCTCATTCACAGTGAATAATTGCATGGAGTCAGAGGGCCCCATCTGCCCTCCTTTTTTTTGAGGAGGAAGAGGGAAAGGGTATTTCTGTATGCTGGAAGGGGGACAAGGGAAGGTTTCCCAAATCTTCCTCACAGTAGTGATTTTTCAGCTGGCTTTTATGCAGGTCAGAGACAAAGAAAGACAATATTTTAGTTAACAGGAAACAGAGGTCTGGAAAACTTCAGAAATTTTATTATTTACTATTTACTTCCTGGGATAGGTGTCTCCAAGAGTCTAGGGAGATATGTGATTGCTTTGTTCATATCTGGTAGGTCTGGGGACCATAGATAAAAGCTTATTCAAATCTGGGTGCAGACTTTACATTTACATATTGATGCAGATTTTACATTTACATTTTGCTCCTTTATGAGACCAAGAGGTCTCACCAACTGCCTACTCCCTATTTTAAAATACATTTAAATGCTGCTTTAAATGTTACCTTTTTTATATATTGTATTTTTTATTCAATTTTATTGAGATACGTTCACATACCCTAAAATCATCCACAGTGTGCAAATGGTCACAGTACAACCATAAAGCTGTTCACTCATCACCACAATCAATTTGAAATATTTCCATTATTCCAAAAGAATAAAAATAAAAATACAAGTAGAAAAGAACATCCAAAATATCCTATCCCCCATCCCCCCCATTATTCATTTAATTTTGTCCCCATTTTGCTATTCATTTGTCCATACACTGGACAGTGATTGTGAGCCACAAGTTTTTCACAATCACACAGTCACACCATGTAAGCTATATAGTTATACAATCATCTTCCAGAATCAAGGCTACTTCTTGCAGTTCACTAGTTTCATATATTTCCCTCTAGTCATTCCTGTACACTAAAAACTACAAAGGGATATCTTTATAACATGTAAGAATAACCTACAGAATTACCTCTTAACTCCTTTTGAAATTGCCCAGTCTTTGTAACTTTATTTTTTCATTTTCTTCCCCCTTTTGGTCAGGAAGGTTTTCTTGGTCCCCTGATTCCAGGTCCAGGCTCACCCTCATTAGCCATGACTCAGATTGCCAGGGAGATTCACATTCCTGGGAATCATTTCCCATGTATTTGGGGAGGCAGTGTGTTTACCTGCTGAGTTGGCCTAGAGAGAGACCACATCTGAGCAACAAGAGAGGCTCTCTGGGGGTGCCTCTTAAACATATATACAGGCAGGCCCAACCTCTCCTCTGCAGCAACAAGCCTCACAAGGGTAAGCCCCAAGTTCAAGGGCTTAGCCCTCCAAATTTGCAGTCTCCAATTCTAGTGAAATTTAATATTTCCATATTTTCCCACAATCCTTCAGAGGGGCTTTCTAAAAGTATTCCTACTCTCCACCAAAATTACTTTGAGATATATTGGGGTTACACATCAGCCTGTGCAAATCAATCAAATCTCACTCTCCAAGCTTCATTTAATTGTGGTGTTTTTGTAAACTGACCATATACATCAAACTCTCTGCTGTGCTATAGGAAATACAGATTTTGCACCAAATAAGTATATCTTCCTTTGGTCTCATGCAACATTTGAAGTTCTAAAACACAGTCAGTATCATCCTTTACCCTTCAGTTTGACCTGCCTTAGTCCTTACAGATTTGCTTCAGTCATATTTCTTATTGAATTCTGAGCTCTTCCTCAGCATTTTTAACAATTGCCATATGGGATAATACTGACATTCACAGCTGCGAAACTTGAGTTCTGAGTCTCATGTGTCACACAGATACTTGAAGTTCTAGGGCAAGACCCAGTTATACACAAAGTGCTCAGCATCTCAGAATCTAGATGTAACCAATAAAACTCAGGAACAGATGTGACTGCTGTAAGAGCTCGCTATAGAGGGATCTTTACAATAATCCTCCCCCTGATAACCTGCGCTCTAGATTCAATACTCAGAGTTTACACATTATAGTTTGTCCATATTAGAGACGTATTATAATGTTATAAGGTTTGTCATTTTGTTTCTGGCTTATTTCACTCAATATGTTGTCCTCAGGATTCATCCACCAAGTTCCATGCCTCACAACTTCATTCCTTCTAGCAGCATCTCAGTATTCTACTGTATGTCTACACCACAGTCCACATTCTGTTTGTTTATTGAAGTACCAAAAGCCACTTCCATCCATTGCAAATCAGAAATACTGCCACCATAAACACCAGTGTGCAGATGTCCATTCATATCCCTGCTCTCAGTTCTTTCAATAATATACTCAAGAGTGAGGTTTCAGGATCTTATGGTAACCCCATATACTTAGCTCCTTGTGGAACCACCACACTGTACTTCAGATGGGCTGTACCATTCTACTTCCCCACCAGCAGTGAACAGCTACCTCCCTCTCTCCATGTTGTCTCCACCATTTGTATCCCTCTGCTTCTTTTTCTACTGCAACTTTATAGAGATGTATTCACATACTGTACAATCATCCATACACAGCATGCAATCAGTTGCTCACAGTATAATCATATAGTTCTACATTTATCACCACAGTCAGCACTTAAACATATTCATTATTCCAAAAAATTTTTAAATAAGGATAATAAATAGGATAAAAGTTAAAATAGAAATAAAATAAAGTGAGATAAAATACAAAAAAAGGTAAGACAATACCACCACCACCAAGAATCCCATATCTTTCTCCTAAATCCATCATATCCCCCTCTTATAGACTTTTCAGTTTGGTATATTGCCTTTGTTACAATTAATAGAAGCATATTACAGTGTTATTGTTAACTAGACACTCTAGGTTTTGTTGATTATATTTTTCCTCAATACCCTCTCATTGTCAACACATTGAAAAGTTGACATTCATTTGTTCTCCTACTGTAGAAATTTTCTTATATTTGTACATTTAATCACCATCATTGGTCACTGAAGATTTTGCTAAGTTATACAGTACCAGTCTTTGTCTTCTATCCTTACTTTTGGTGTCATACATATCCCTAGCTTTCCTCTATCAGCTTTACTCACTATCATCTTTGTTCAATGTATTTACAGTATTTTACTACCAAAATGGAGTATTTTGCTGTCCATTTCTGGATCTATGCCATCAGTCCTGTTGGACATTCTGTTCTCCTTCAGCATCAGATGCCTGATCTCTACCCTCTTTCTATCTTTTGATAATCTGTGTTCCTAACTTTTAACTCTCTAAGTTTTTTCATTAATATTAGTTCGTTTTAGTGACATCTTACAGTATTTGTCCATTTGTTTTTGTCTAATTTCACTCAGTATAAGGTCCTCAAGTTTCATCCATGTTGTTTTATGCTGTCTTTATTCTGTCTTATAGCTGCTTAGTACTCCATTGTACATATATGATACTCATCATTAATTTTTTATCCACTCATCCATTATGAACATTTGGGCTATTTCCATCTTTTGGCATTTGTGAATAATGTCACTATAAGCATTGGTTTACAAATGTCCATTAATTTCTTAGCTTTTATTTCTTCTGAGTATATGTAGTAGTGGAATTGCTGTATCATATGTTTAGTTTAGAATATGGCAATTCTAAACTTAGTTTCCTGTGGTACTGCACACAGCCTTCCAGAGGGACTACATCATCCTAAATTTACACCAACAGTGAACAAACTGGCATCTTTATCCACATCATCTCCAGCCCTTTTAATTTTAATTATTTTTTGATAATGACCATTCCAATATGTGTGTTGATATCTCATAGTTTTGGTTTGCATTTCCTTAATAATCAGTGACATTGAGTATCATTTTATATGTTTTTGAGCCATTTGCATTTCCTCTTCAGAAATGTGTCCATCCATGTCTTTTGCCCAGTTTCTAATTTGGTTGTTTGTCTAACTGTTTTTGAGTTGTAGGATCACTAACAAGCAGACAGAGGCTTTTAGTGATGACTGACCTTAAAGAGCCGGAAAACTTCTCTGTCCCAGGAGAGGGAGCCCAGAAGACCAGGTGTTACCTTTGGCTGATTGATGAAACTTGGGGTCCATGTGCTAGCTCTGAAAGTGGTATTTCTGTCCCTTTTTCTCTCTCTGAATCTGAGAAGCTCAGTGGAGAAAGTCTCAGCCATTTTCAGTTCACAGCACTCTGACCCTGATGGGGGGGGGTGATAGTAGAGTCAGAGAAAAAGGGGCTATTTAAATGCAGATGGTAACTCCCAAGGCATGTATCTTCCCTAAGAGGAAGGAGGTGGGGCCCAGGTGTACTACCCATCTTTCATACAGATCCATACCCCAAAGACTGGGGGAAAATAGCCAAAATAGAAACTAATGGGGCCACACCTTCTTACACAAGGCAGGAGTGACAGGTTGACAGATGTCATCTGCTGGACAGGTTAGGAAAAGCACATTGGCTAGAGACCTCACAGGAAAGACTGTCAATCTCTAAGACACTCCTGCAGGGAGACTTGAGATTGAATATAACTCCACTCTGAGATCTGAACCTGTTCTGGTTTGGGAAAATCTGATTGGGGTACCCAAGGAGACCAGATGCCTGGACAATGGAAAACTACAACCTACATTAGGAAAAATGAAGATAGGGCCTAGTCAAAGGAAGAAATTTACACCTCAATCAAGATACAGTTGAGATATTGTTTCACTTTAGTGAAGCAATCTATTAAAGACTTTAAAAGAAATATGTTAAATCAAATAGAAAACCAACTCAATGTGTTCTGGGAAGATATGGCAAAAGAGATGAAGCCTACAAAGAAAACACTGGGTAAACATAAGGTAGAAATCAAAAGTTTGAAAAAACAACTGGCGAAATCTATTGAAATGAAAGGCACAACACAAGGGATGAAAAACACAATGGAGACACACAACAGCAGATCTCAAGAGGCCAAAGAAAACACTCAGGAACTGGACAACAAGACGCCTGAAATCCTACACACAAAAGAACAGATAAGGAAAAGAATGGAAAAATATGAGCAGCATCTCAGGGAGTTGAATGACAACATGAAGAGCATGAATGTACATGTCATGGGTGTCCCAGAAGAAGATAAGGGACAAGGGGCAGAAGCAATAATAGAGGAAATAGTCAATGAAAATTTCCCATCTCTTATGAAAGCCATAAAATTACAGATCCAAGAAGGTTAGAACACCCCAAAGAGAATAGATCTGAATAGACCCATGCCTAGACACTTAATCATATTATCAAATGTCAAAGACGAAGAGAGAATCCTGAAAGCAGCAAGAGAAAAGCAATCCATCACATACAAAGGAAGCTTGATAAGACTCTGGATTTCTCAGTAGAAACTGTGGATGCAAGAAGGAAGTGGTGTGATATATTTAAGATACTGAAAGAGAAAAACAGCCAATCAAGAATTTTATATCAGCAAAACTGTCCTTCAATTATGAGAGATTAAAATATTCTCTGACAGACAATTGAGAGAGTTTGTGATCAAGATAACTGTGCTACAGGAAATGCTAAAGGGAGCACTACAGGCAGTTACAAAAAGACAGGAGTGAGGGGTGTGGAACACAATTTTGGGTGATGGTAGCACCACAATGAAAGTACACTGAACAAACATGACTGTGAGTATGGTTGAAAGGGGAATGTTAGGAGCATGTGGGACTACAGAAGGAAAGATGAAAGATACAGACTGGGACTAGAACTCACTGAAACCTAGAACACTCAACAATTGTGATAAAATGTACAAATGTGTTTTTACATGAGGGAGAACAAATGAATGTCAGCCTTACAAGGTATTAAAAATATGGTGGTGTGGGGGAAAATACAATCAATTCAAATTAGAGACTATAGTTAACAGAAACATTGTATTATGCTTCCTTTAACATAACAAAGGCAACATACCAAAGCTAAATGCCTATAAGAGGGGTGCATAATCTAGGGGCTTGGGACTCTTAACATTGGTGATTGTCTCCCTCTTTTATGCTACTTTAGTCTAATTCTATATTTCCTGTTGTTACTTTTTAGCTATCATTTTCTTTCTTTCTTTTTCTTTTGACTCTATACTCTTGACCCTTCCTCCTTCTTTGTGGAAGAAATGGAGATGTTCTTATACAGATAGTGGTGATGGTGGAATACATAAATACATGACTATGCAGGGCACCAGTGACTGTTTCCTTATGATGTGTGGTGAGTGAGCAAAACTATCTAAAAAAAGAAAACAAAATATACAATGGGTTGATGAAGAAACATTGAGGGCACTATATTGAGTGAAATAAGTCAGACACATGAAAATATTGCATGGTCTCATTGGTATAAACTAATTATAATATGTAAATTCATAGACATGAAGTATAAGTTACCAGGATATAGAACCTGGTAATTGTTAAAGGAGGGTAATTGATAGCTTATTATGAGCCAAATGTTCAACAAGGTTGTGCTTAAGTGTATGAAAATTGACAGAGGTGATGGTAGGACATTATTGTGAGAGTAACTAACAGTGCTGAATGGTGTGTGAATGTGAAAGGGGAAGCTTGGAGTCTTGGATGTCACCAGAAGGAAACTCAGAGGTTAAATGATGGGAATGTATAAACAAGTGAACCTGTGTCAGACATTGTCTTTGTTTACCTGTACAAATATTACAGATCTCTTTGATGAACTAGATCAAGTCTATGAAATTGAAACCGGAAGTTAATAATGGAGTGGTAAATGGGGAAGGAAATATACCTATTGCAAAGTATATACTACAGTTATTCATATTTTAACATTCTTTCATCAACAGTAATGAATATACTATAATGGAGGGGGGTCATTAGGGACATGGGAGGATTTGAGTTTTCTTCTTTTTTCATTATGTCTTTTCTAGAGTAATGAAAATGTTCTAAAAATTGAAAAAAAATTACTTGTGGTGATGGATGCACAGTTCTATGGTGTTACCATGGGCAATTGATTGTACACTTTGGGTCTTTGGATAATTGTATAGTATGTGAACAGTCTCAATAAAATTAAATTAAGAAAAGGTATTGAGATTTGGAGTATTCATGTAGTATGCAGGAATTAATTAGCAAGGCATAGTACAGTTACCAGGTATATTTGAAAACCTCTAGGAGTTGTGACTCTGTGTTTAGATCAGCATCAATATCTTACTCAAGTACTGTGCAAGATGTAGTCATGGAAAATTGCAAGTATTTGGAGTCACTGAGTATTGAGGATTAGTTTGCTGGATGTGGTAAATAATCACAGGGACATAGTATTGGTCTTGGTAAGTATCTGTTGAAATTACAAACTGAAAAAAAAAAGCTGGGAGTAAAAATGAGAGATAGGGCATGATGTTTGTCAAGAGGGTTAGTACATTGTAGGTCCCCACGGAGAAGGAAAATTTGGGTATAGGGAGTATTTTTGTGTCACACCTAGGAGAGGTGGTTGTAGCCACAGGTGGGATTTCTGATGTTTGATATGAAAGGGATATTCCAGGTAACCATCTGAGTGGTATGTAACACTCCAGGAATTTAAGCTTGGCAGACAGGCACAGCAAAATTATGAATCTAGCTGTGTTATTTTCTGGTCATGTAATTTTGCCATAATACTAAAATTTTCTGAATTCTGATAATGTCATTTGTTAACTTGGTAGAAAAAAACCCCATAAGCAGCAGGATTATTGTGAGGATTAAATGAGCAAATACAGTAAATCACCAAGCAGAGTCATGCATTATACACCTTATGTTCTCTTTATTTCTGGGCCTCAGATACAACTTGAGAAGTTAAACCTACTATTGTTTTGACAAATTATATCAATTATCTGTGAAATGTATTTAATAACAGTGTTTTAGGGATAATTTACTGGTTATATATGATTAATTCTTTCACATGGATGCACACACACTCACACACTGATACCCACAGCACATATACAGAGAGAGAAAGATAAATGCATGCATATTCCTACAAGTGATGATACATATTGGACAGGTCTACAACAACCCATTTACTAAACTGTAGATGGAACAACTAGATAGCCTCACAAACCCCTTCAGTCTATAGTTTTTTACCTTCCATGCCTTCTGAGGATTGTGGAACATGATAGAAACCTTATGAAAATACATTCCTGTTACTTTCTTATCCAGGGGACTTTGAGTTCTTGTTTTGGAGGCTGGACACATGGATCCATCCAAATGAAATTAGTGGTTTTTTTCTCAGATTTTTTTAATTGAGATTGTACATGAACTGTACAATTATCCACTGATCCAAAGTTACAATAAATTGCCCATGGTACCATCATACAGCTGTGCATCCATCACCACAATTAATTTTTCCTTCAATTTTTAGAGCATTTTAATTACTCCAGAAAAGAAAGAAACACACAAAAAAAGAAACTGAAATCCTTCCATAACCCTAACCACCATCCCCCTCCATTATTGATTCATAGTTTTGGTATAGTACATTTCTTACTGTTGAAGAAAGAATGTTAAAATACTACTAACTGTAGTATATAATTTGAAATAAGTATATATTTTTTCCTATACGCCCTCTATTATTAACTTCTAGTTATAGTGTCATACATTTGTTTTAGTTCATGGAAGGAATTTCTAATATTAGTACAGTTAATAATGAACATTGTCCACCACAAGAGTCACTGTTTTATACATTCCCATCTTATAACATCCAACTTTTCTTCTGATGACATATGTGACTCTGAGCTAACCTTTCCACCATCTTCACACACCATTCCACACTGTTAGTTATTCTCACAACATGCTACCATCATCTCTGTCCATTTCCAAATGTTTAAGTTCAACCTATTTGGACATTTTGCTCATAATAAGCAACCACTCCCCATTCGTTAGCTTCATTCTATATCCTGGTTACTTATATTTCCTGAGTATGAGTTTACATATTATAATTAGTTCATATCAGTGAGACCCTGCAATAGTTGTCCTTATGTGTCGTATTTCACTCAACATAGTTCCCTTAAGTTTTCTTCATCAACCCATTTTTTAAATATGGTTTTGTTCACATATCATATATTCCATCCTAAGAAAACAATTGTTGGTTCCCTGTATAGTCAAGTATTTATGTATTCAGCACTATTGCCACTATCTATATAAGGACATCTCCATTTCTTCCACAAAGAAGGAGGAGGAGTCAAAGAAGGTAGAGAGACAAAAGAAAAAGAAAAAAGAGAGAGAGAAAAATGAGAGCTAGAATGCAACAAAAGGAAAGATAGCATTCATTAAAGTACAATGAAGTGTCAGACAACATCACAATGCCAGGAGTCCCATACCCTTCCCCTATGTCCCCCCCATATGCATTTAGCTTTGGTATATTGCCTTTGTTATATTAAAGGAAGCATAATACAATGTTTCTGTTAATTATTGTCTCTAGTTTGCATTGATTGTATTATCCCCACAATCCCACCCCATTTTAACACCTTGCAGTGTTGACATTCATTTGTTCTACCTCATGTAAAAACATACTTATACCTTTTATTATATTTGTTGAGAACCCTAGGTTTCACTGAGTTACATAGTTCCAGATTTTATCTTTCCTCTTTCATTCTGGTGTCCCACATTGTCCTAACCTTCCTCTTTCAACCATGCTGAGAGTCATCTTTGTTCAGTATACTGACATTGTTGTGCTACTATCTCCCAAAATTGTTTTCCAAACCTCTCACTCCTGTCTTTTCCTTTCTGTCTGCAGTTCTTCCTTTAGTGTTTCCTGTAGAGAAGATATCTTGTTCACAAACTGTCATTGTTGGCTTGTCAGAGAATATTTTAAGCTCTCCCTCATATTTGAAGGACAGTTTTGCCAGATGCAGGATTCTTGGTTGGTGGTTTTTCTCTTTCAGTATCTTAGATATATCACACCACTTCCTTCTGGCCTCCATGGTTTCTAATGAGAAATCCACACATAGTCTTATCAAGTTTCCTTTGTGTGTGATGGATCACTTTTCTCTTGCTGCATCAGGTGACATTCTCTGTTTACCTTTGATGTTTGATAATCTGATTATTAAGTGTCTTGGTGTAGGCCTATTCAGATCTATTCTGTTTGAGGTATGCTGCACTTCTTGGATCCATAATCTTATGTCTTTCATAAGAGATGGAAAATTTTCATTGATTATTTCCTCTGTTATTGCTTCTGCCCCTTTTCCCTTCTCTTCTTCTGGGACACAAATGACACATATATTCTTGCTTTTTGTTTTGTCCTTAAGATCTCAGAGATGTTGCTCATATTTTCCCATTCTTTTCTCTATCTGATCTTTCATGTGTAGGCTTTCAGGTGCCTTGTTCTCCAGCTCCTGAGTGTTTTCTTCTGCCTCTTGAGATCTGCTGTTGTTTGTTTCCATTGTATCTTTTATCTCTTGTGTTGTGCCTTTCATTTCCATAGATTCTGCCAGTGGTTTCAGTTTCTACCTTATGCATGCTCAGTGTTTTCACTATATGCTTCATCTCTTTTGCCATACCTTCCCTAAACTTCTTGAATTGATTTAGCTTTAGTTGTTTAAATTCCTGTATCTCAGTTGAAGTGTAAGTTTGTTCCTTTGACTGGGCCATAACTTTATTTTTCTTAGTGTAGGTTGTAGTTTTCTGTTGTCTAGGCATCTGGTTTCCTTGGTTACCCCAATCAGGTTTTCCCAGACCAGAATGGGCTCAGGTCTTGGAAAGATGGAATAGTATCTGATTTCCCTTAGGGTGTCTTAGAAGATTGGTACACTCTGTGGGGCCTCAAGTCACTGTGCTTTTCCACCCACAAGGTGGTGCCTGTCAGTTTGTAGCTCTAGATTGTTGTAAGGAGGTGCGGCCCATGGCTGTTTTCCCCCAGGCTCTGGGGCCCAGTTCTGCATGGAAGGCAGATAGTAGAGCTGAGCCACACCTCTTTCCTCTTAGGGAAGATACCCCCCTTGGTGGGAGGTCATTAGCATTTGAGTAGATTCCCTGCCTGTGCTATGTCCACCTTTGTCTGGGTCAGAGTGCTGGGAACCGAAAATCACTGAGGCTTTCTCCACTGAGCCATAAAAGGGACACTAAGTCCCCTTCAGGGCCAGTCCATGGCCACCCTCTGTCTCTCCAAGTTCTGTCATCACCAAAAGCCTCTGTGTGCTTGTTGGGGATTCATAGCTTGTATTGAGCAGTCAGTGCTTGTTAATTGAAACTGTAGTTGGAGCTCAGCTGAGCTATATTTACTTGCTGAGAGAGTGCTGCTCTTGCACCAGGAGTCTTTGCAGTTCAGGCTATGGTGGGAGGGAACTCCCTGCTTATATCTGCAGTTTTTACTTACAGATTTTATGCTGCAATCTCAGGCATCCCTCCCAATTCAGGTTGGTGTATGATGAGTGGACAGTCATGTTTGTCCCCCCAGTTTTTCCAGATTTTTTACTAGTTGTTCCTGGTTGTTTATTAGTTGCTCCAGGGGGCAAACAAGCTTTCATTCCTCTCTATGCTGCCATCTTCTCTGAAATTAGTTCTTGAAATGATTAACCCCATCATGAAATCCTTTTGAAATTGCATGATAAATATCCAAATCCGTTAGGGAAAGACCTGAATGTCAGATTGAGGGGTTTGAGGAAGCAGTCTTTCCAGAAATCCAAAATAGTTGAACCAAGATGATTTCGGGCAATTGCATAAAGAAGGGCAGGGGCAGGATAGAGCAGGGAGGGAGGGAGTGTCCAGAGAGCAGGGATAGTTGTTGTTTATGGTACTGCATAAACAGAAAATACTGTGAGAATTTCCACAATATTTACTTGCAGGGGAAGATCAAAATCTACATGTTGTATGAGTTATAGACACCTATTCTAGAATCATGGAGTATATTGAAAAACCCTGACCACCATGGGACAATTACCACATGAAACATGATGGTTTTCATGTTCTTATCTGTAAGGTATCTGTATTCACATTTCCATTATTAGCAACATCAGCCATAGCCCCCTTATATTTGAGTTTAGGAGATGAGTCTCTTCCCCTGTTTTTCTTAGAGTGCACTACAGGTTTCTGCTGGTTGGACCAGGGGTTGGTTTATTCCAGATGAAGATTTGGGTATATATGACAAGTGGGTCTGGAAAATGTGGACAGGTTTTGAGTCTTACATCTTCTTTCTCCATCCTCAGCATTAGATTCTTATTGCTCAGACTGTCTGAGAGTGGAAAACCAGAGGAAGACGGTTGGAGGCAGAACTATTGACAATGCAAACACTGGTGAGCAGGGAATTACTATTTCTACTGAAATAAAACTGTAATCAAAAATATGCCTATTTTTCCTACTGACCTGGCAAATTCTAAGTATACTCATGAAATAGTCACATATTTGAAATCCACTTAAGTATATCCAGGACTCTGGTATGATTATGTTGGTCCAAGAAGTGAGTAAGAAATCTCTCTACCATTTATACTAATTTGTTCCAGTCTCTGTTAAGGCTGTGCATTCACAAAAGAAGTGTGAGAGGATTTATGTGCCTCATGGAGCCTGTTGCCTCAGTGGGGAAGTGATCCACTCATTCCTTATGTTAGTGGTAGTAATGTGCTTAGGATTGTGGTGAGCATAGAAGATAGAGATGAGAAGCTGCATAATTTAACAGTCCAATAGGGAGCCATGTTTTGTCAGGTGAGTTCAATCAGTCCATTGTTATGAGTGCTGGGTTCAGGGCTATGCTGTGTTCAGGAAAGGATTAGAAAGAGACCAGAAAATGCAATGAAAAATAATATCTTTTTATTATCTAATAGTAACCTTATTCCAGTTTTGATAGAATAAATTTTCACAGTTTGAAAAGATGTTTAAAATTCTCAATTCCATCTTGTCCTCAGTTAAACATTTTCTTCCATGTTAACAACATTTGTACAACTTTGATAAGTTGAAGCAATGAATAAGGAGTATTTTTTCCTTACTTTAAGCTGTGCACACAGGAGGATCATAGTAGGGAGAGTAAAATTTTACAATCACTGAAAATACTTGAAGATCTAGTGAGAAAGGGAGACCAGAACAAATGAAGTGTCTATTTATTCTAGAACAGAGTCAATAATGAAAATTGTTGTTTGCAGGTGTAGGAGAATATCGAGTATGGGTGGCCTCCTACCTGAGGAAGAGTCAGTCTAGGACTGTACTTTTGTATTGCAATAAAAGGGGACCATGGTTTCTGTTACTGCACATCCTACCCTCATATATAAAAAACGCCTGAGTTATGTGAATTTGTAAGAGGAAGAACCTACTGTCCCCAAGTTCTATATAAAGTTTGTAGAATTCTACAGAATTATGTACATTGCTTCAAGTCAATCCACCATTTTATTGAATAATATATTTATACCATGTACTTAACAAGTGTTGGATAGGAATCATTAGTCATTGGATTTTTCAAAACTTGTAACATTTTGCTAAATTTTACAATCACTGAAAATACTTGAAGATCTAGTGAGAAAGGGAGACCAGAACAAATGGGGTAATGAGACAATATTACATGAATAATTTAGTTTATTACCCCAAGAACTAAGGCAGTCAGGGTTATCATATGGAGTCAGTTAGGAGCATGAACAGCCTAGTTTGTGTGTGGGTAGCATACAAGCAGAGCAAAAAGGATCAATGATTTTATGTTTTCAATGTGGTATAGGCATGCAAGTTAGTAGATTTTCCACAGGAGTCAGAGAATAGATAGTTTAAAGCAAATACCCATGAAAGGGGAAGGACCCTCAGGGTTCCAAGGTTGTAGGGATGGTTGCCATAGCATTTGGGGCCACCTGAGGGTTATAGGTGAGGCATGTCAGTGAAGTGGGTGGTGAACAAAGATGTAGGTTTGAATTCTGTGGAGTTTACACTGGAGGGATAGAAAACTGTTAATTAGGCCAAAGGTTGAGGCAAGTGGCTTGGTCAAAGATTGATGGCAAGGCAGAACACAAAAATATTTTTATAGGATGGATGGGAATATTTGAATAATCATTCTGTTAAAAAGTGGGAGATCATGAATAATGCTTCCCTAATTATGAGTCTGTATATTCACTTGAAATTGTTGGAGATTTCACTATGGATTCTCATGAGCAAATTTGATGATACCATCTGGAGGTCATTATTATCAGTTTGTAGGCAAACTTTCAGGTTACATCACAGCATATGTTATGCAGTATTGTCTTATGTTGAAGTTTTATGTATGCTGAGTTTATATGCCTTTGTGAGTGTATCTGAAAAACAGATGTCAGGTTAGCAGTAAGAATGATCTGACTGGAATCCCAAACAGTTTGGTTTTTTTATACACACAACCCTTTCCCTTCCTCAATGCCATCATTTCTACCTATGTACTGTGGATATTGGTATGGTTAGTCTTGTCTTAACTCAACTGCCTATGATGTTATAGGAATCAGTGACCTTCAATGATGTAGCTATAGACTTTGATGCAGAAGAGTGGGCCTTGATGGACACAAGCCAGAGAAACCTGTTCAGACATGTTATGCTGGAGAGTATCAGTCATCTGGTGTCAGTGGGTGAGTTTCTTAGAATTTACTCTATCATGTATACATCTGTCTATCCATCCATCCATCCATCCATCCATCTAGTCTCTCATCAATTTATTCAAGTATCTAGACAACTGTTGTCTATGAATTTAGGCATGGGGATCAACATATACTTAATGCTGGAAATGGATTATGAACATACTGGATTTAAATTACACTTCCACATTCTGCTCTTCACTGTTTACCTTATGGTTCCTAATCATCTGCCCTAGACTTGATGATCATGAATTTGTATCAGCATAGAACTCTAAATCTATACTTCTGTTTCTCAAAAATAGGGTATCAGCTCTGCAAATCAGAAGTTGTTTCCCAGTTGGAACAAGGAGAGGAACTATGGAGAGAAGGATTAGGATTTCTCCAAGGACAGAGTACAAGTGAGTTCTTAGATGCTGTGCTTCAATATGAGGAGGGGCCCGGTCAATGAATGAGAAGGTCTTTAGAAATATCAACTGAAGATTTCCTTAATTGAGTGATATTCCCTGAAATGTAGGCTTTGACTTTGGGGGCAAACTCCACAAATGTACAATTATTCCATACATGTTTCAATCTTGAGTTAAGAATCCATCTATGATTGTCTTTGGCTTAGGGGATGAGATATTTATATAATTATAGAAGTCAAACTTACACATGGTGGCTTCTGTTCTTGTCCTCCTCTTTGCAGAATTTCCCTCTCTTTACCACCCAGCATGCCATCTTATTATTTTCCATAAGTTTAATACTGAAAATAATTTAGATCTCTATTTCCAGGAAAAGTTTTGCTACTTTCTAGAGTATACCTTAATTTTATGTTCTTTGCCATTTAAATGGCAATATTTCAAACATAATCACATGAACCTTGGAATTTTTTAATATTTCATTCTGCTAATGACACTCTATAATGTTTTCAAAATTATTTCAGGCAGACAAAAAGACCATAGAAAAGAAGATATGATAACCATTCCACATATCTGCAATAAGGAAAAATATATCATGCAGTCAAAGGTAAGCATGTCTTTCAGATAGATAGCTGGGATTGAATGGTCTAGCAGTTCATCACAATCATCTGACTGTAATTAAATATGGGATTAAACACAGTATCATCAGTAAGTTTTGGATAGTTTTAATTAAGGGAATAATTAACCTTAGCTGAAAACCATTAACCTGTAGTCTTATAAAAAAGTACAATTGCACAAACATGTTTATATACCTATTCTTTGAAACATATTGAAGTATTCAAAATTAATTAGAAAACTCTGCAGTTGAGCTGAAAACCATTAACCTGTAGTCTTATCAAAGTACAATTGCATAAGCATGTTTATATACCTATTCTTTGAAACATATTGAAGTATTCAAAATTAATTAGAAAACTCTGCAAAATTAATTAGAAAATCTCTGCATACAAAAAAGTAGCACACCATGTGCATGTAAATAACATGATGAATTTTAACTGGAGACTTAATGATTAGACTAGAAAATTGAATTAATGAATATATGTGATCATACCTTTAACAGTTTCTCTTCTCATTTGTAGCAGCAGATGTCTACCATTGGAGAGGATCCCTTTAAGAGTAGTGATTTGGGAGAAGATTTAATTCACTCCACATTGCTCAAAATGGAGACAAAGCGCTATGTAAATGAACAATCTCAGAAACCTATGAATTATCAGTCGTTCTTTGCTAGACATAAGCAGATTCAGTCTGGATGTAATTCATATGATTATCATCTATGTGGAAAAGCCTTCAGAAATATTTCTGTCCTTCAACAGTGTGAAAGAACTTGCACTGGAGAGAAATCATATGTCTGCCATCTATGTGGGAAATCCTTCAATCAAAGTGGTAAACTTAGGCAACATGAGAGAACTCACAATGGGGAGAAACCATATGTCTGCCGTCTGTGTGGGAAATCCTATAGTCATCATCGTAACCTTAGGCAACATGAGAAATCTCACACTGGGGAGACACCACACATCTGCCATTTATGTGGGAAATCCTTCAGTCTACGTGGTAACCTCAGGAAACATGAGAGAACTCACACTGGGGAGAAACCATACATCTGCAGTTTATGTGGGAAATCCTTCAGTCAAAGTAGTCACCTTAGGCAACATGAGAGAACTCACACTGGGGAGACACCATACATCTGCCATATATGTGGGATATCCTTTAGTCTAAGTGGTAAACTGAGGCAACATGAGAGAACTCACACTGGGGAGAAACCATATGTCTGCCATCTGTGTGGGAAAGACTTCCCTACTAGGTTTACCCTCAGAGAACATGTGAGAACTCACACTGGGGAGAAACCATATGTCTGCCATTTGTGTGGGAAATCCTTCAGTCAAAGTGGTAAACTTAGGCAACATGAGAGAACTCACAATGGGGAGAAACCATACATCTGCCATCTATGTGGAAAATCCTTCCGTCACAGTGGTGGCCTTAGGGAACATGAGAGAACTCACACTGGGGAGACACCATATGTCTGTCATTTATGTGGGAAATCCTTCAGTAAAAGTGGTAACCTTAGGCAACACCAGAGAACTCACACTGGGGAGACACCATATGTCTGTCATTTATGTGGGAAATCCTTCAGTCTAAGTGGTAACCTTAGGCAACACAAGAAAACCCACACTGGGGAGAAACCATATACATGCCATCTATGTGGGAAAGACTTCACTTATAGGTCTGCCCTCACTCTACATGTAAGAACTCACACTGGGGAGAAACCATTCATCTGCCATCTGTGTGGGAAATCCTTCAGTCAGTGTGGTAGCCTTAGGGGACATGAGAGAACTCATACTGGGGAGAAACCATATGTATGCCATCTGTGTGGGAAAGACTTCACTACTAATTCTAGCTTTGTACGACATATGAGAACTCACACTGGATAGAATGCATACATCTGCCATCTGTGTGAAATCCTTAAGTCAATATGGTATCCATAAGTAATGTGAGAGAACTTACACTGGGGAGAAACCATATATCTGCCATTTATGACAAAATCCTTCTGTCAATGTGGTACCCTTAGGCAACTTGGGAGAAATCACACTGGGAAGAAAGCATATGTCAGCTTTTGTTGCAGGAAAGACTTTACTGATAGGATGATCCTCAGACAGCATGAGATAATTAACACTGGGCAGAAAGCATTTTCCTGATCTATGAGAGAAAATCTTTATACATAATTCTGACACTAGGAATATCATAGAACTCAATAAATATGTTGTGCATATGGAAGAGTTTTCAGACACACCTACAAGCATTTAAAAAGTAAAAAGAAAAACACAGCAGTGTCATCAGTGTCTAAATGCCTTTATTTACAATATATCCTTAAACAACATGATTGCACTATCCTGGGAGAAACACTTATAATTACATATAATAGATTTCAGCTGTTGTTCAATGTTATGCAGCATTGGTATATGCAAGCATAGCTAGAGTAGGAATAACTCCAAACCCAGAAAACTGCATAGGATAGACATTATCAGTAGGAGGAAACTCTAGAAGAACCCTAGAACATAATTATTGGTGGAATAATTACTTAATGGAGAAGTGTGTGAAATCCCTGTCTTATAGAGCAATGTGTGGAATATATGTGAAGTTTTACATTTTATAAAATATTCTCTATGTATAGAATGAAGAAAAGTCTTTGGTGGCTTTGAATTTATTCCTCAATGTTTAATTTCCCATCCTGAGGAAATATCAACACTAAAATCAAATCAAAAAGTGTTCAGCTGGAGTTCACATCAGGAATATCAGACTGGGAAAAACATCTAAAGAGAATGCTTTACAACATAATTCAACCATGAATTCAGAGTTCTGACTTTAAACTATTCATGAAAAACAAATTAAAACATAGGATTGTGAAGTGATCTGGGAATGCTGAATGCAGAATTTTGTAATGATTTGTAGGCAAGGAAATCAATTTTTTCTCAGTGCTCTTGCATATACTTATGAAGTAAAAGAAGTAGCTGAAAATTGTATAATGCTCAGCTTCCATTTTTTTTCACAGAAATCTAAACATAAATATTATGACTTAAACCAGAGAACTTTGAGTGTTAACAGAAGAATGTGCAGACCAAGCTTCTGTGTCATGCTATATAATCTGAACAGGTATGAATATAGCAATAATGAATGGCATATAAATAAATAGGTAACTTTGTGTTCATTTCTGGTGATACAGACATTTTCATTTACACTGTCACTATTGGTTTTGGACCTAAAAATGGAATTAAAATTATCTCTTAAAGGAATAATAAGGTTGTAATTCATGGAGTATTGGTTTGCCTGGGGATGGATAATCTCCCAATCTTGATCAGGCATTGGTGTCATTCCCTACATTAGAAATGGGTTATGGGAGATAAAAGATGACAGATTAGGAGAGAGAGAGCAAAATTCTTCTCTGGAAAACACTAGATAAAAACAGGAAGTGTCCCAGAATAGCAGTTCCAGGGTTCCACCTGCTTGGCAAAGGCTTCTACATACATAGTGGCTGTGCTCCTGGAGAAACTGAGAGACTGTGTTTGGAATCATGTGAGGGTTTGAGGACCCTGGTGAAATGGAAGCCAGTGCCATGCCATGGTGGGGAGAAACTGAGAGAGAGTGTGTGTAGGCAGGTCAGTGTGAAACCTGGATAGCAGCTGGGGAGCTGGCAGCAAGAGCCACATTTGAGCATGGTGGGGAGTGCCTTCCATGCCCTGGGCTCCCCCTCAGTATCTGGCATGGGTGATAGCCCTTTGCACACCCACAGATAAGAGCCCTCAAGCTAGGGAAGAGCTGTGCAGCAGGCAGAGGATCACAGAAGTTGGTAATTGCTACACTCTGTACAGATATCTTTGCAGTGGAGACTCCTCTTTGCTGTGCCATGGCTGAGAGATTCCTTAGGGATTTTTTCTGCCTTGTGATAGAACACACTCTTCTGCAGAAACCCATGGAGTACACAGCCTTGAGGCAGGGGTGCCACATGGAATTGCCAGGAGCCCTACACCAATCACAGGAACTTGTGGGCCCACAGTAGAGAGGGACTGTATGGAATCTGAGCTGGTGTTGTATGTGCTGCAACCCAAGGGCATTCCAGCCATAGCCCCAGGAATGGCTAGGAGTATTGGGTCTTAAAGCCATCTTCCCTGGCAAACTGCACAGGGCACACCACTCACCCACAGTGCAGGTGATCCCCACTACAAATGGAAAATTGGTGCACTAATTGGGCCTCCCTGAGATTTGAATCCCACTCACTGCATAAATGAAGTTGGGGACAATTGGCTTGAGGGTAAGTGGTGGCTCAGGAGGACCACCTGCTGGTAGGTCAGGGATAGTGCACTCCACCAAGCTGTAGCTCTATCAAATTATAGATAATTGTTTAAATAAGCCTGCATATCCTAAAAGAACCCTATCAAGATAAGCAAATTCCAAGAGGCCAAAAAACAACAGGAAATTTTAAAGCTTATGAAGAAACCAGAAGGTAAGAATAACACAAACAACTGAAATAAAAAACCAGATGAGACACAGAACTAGGAGCAATTAACCAAAGAAGTAATCACAAACACCAGTATCATGGCTCAGGATATAAAGAACATCAAGAAGACTGTTTTTCTTGTTTGCTAATGCTGCCCTTATGCAAAAGAACAGAAATGGATTGGATTTTATAAAACAGGTTTATTTGGTTACAAAACTGCAGTCTTAAGACAATAAAGTGCCCATCAACAATAGGGTACCTTCAATGGAGAAAGGCCACTGACATCGTAGAACCTGTTAGCTCAGAAGGCTTGTGGCTAGCATCCCCTTGCTCCCAAATGGTGTTTCAAAATGGCATTCTCAAAAATGTTCCTCGTGGGGCATTTTGTCCTCTCTTAGCTGCAGCTGCTCTTCAAAATGTCACTCTCAGTTTCTTTCCAAAATGTCTTTCAGAGCTGCACTGAGTTTCTTCTGTTTGTCAGTTCATTTATATGGCTCCAGTTATTTAATTCAGACTCACTGTGAATGGGTGGGGTAAAACCTCCATGGAAATTATCCTATCAAAGTCATCACTCACAGTTGGGTGAGTCATATCTCTATGGAAACATCCAATCAAAAGGTCATACCCTAATCAAAAAGAATTAATCACTCCCACAAGATTGAATCAAAGATGGTGGCATTTGGGGGGCCATAATGCATTCATGCTGGCACATTGCACCCTCTGTACCCATAATGACATGATCTTTCCATCTACAATATACATTCATCCCTTCACAATATCACAAAACTTAAATCCTTGTAAATACATCTCACCAAAATCAGTTACAGGCATGGTCTTGTCTTAAAGCAGAATTCCCATCTGACTGTAGACCTGTGAAACTTAGAACAAATTATCTGATTCCAATATACAAAGGGGGGACATTCATAGGATAAACATTCCCATTGCCATAAGGAGAAACTGAAAGGGAAACAAGGTTTAAGGAACCAAAATTGTTCCTAAAACCTGCAAGGCAAACCCCATTAGATTTCAAAGTCTGAGTATCATTCACAGAATAGTGTTG
Source organism: Choloepus didactylus (assembly GCF_015220235.1). Classification (NCBI taxonomy): domain Eukaryota; kingdom Metazoa; phylum Chordata; class Mammalia; order Pilosa; family Megalonychidae; genus Choloepus; species Choloepus didactylus. Next base: position 8,893,930 of record NC_051331.1, read on the forward strand.
CATCCTTGGGGTTTGAGAGAGCAGCAGTCCCACACTTTCCAAGTGCTTACATGGCCTCCCTTTTCTCTCCAGATGCTGGGGTGAGTGCTCCAACATATTCATACATTAGGGAGACCACCTTTTTCTAGGCCCTACCCTCTTCAAACATCAGGGTGCCGCCCAGACTCTGCCTCTCTGGGCAAAGGCTCTTCCCTCTCTGAAAAGTGGGGTGACAGCAAGGCTCTCCCAAATCTCCAGGGAATGTCCAGCACCCTCTCTGGGGCCTGGAGTGGCAGCACTTCCTGTGCATTGAGGCAGAAGGTCCACCCTTGGCCTCCAGGGCAAACTCACCTTTTCCACATGTCTGGGCCACTCCATTCTCCCTGCCTGAGACCTTTGACTTCAGACTTCAGTTTCCATGATTCTGTCCTTGAAGAAAGTTTTCCTTCAATTCATTTGTTCAAAGATCCCTCCATTCCAGACCAGCCATGGCTCCATCTATACAGATCTTGCAAATATCTGGTTGGCTTGGGATGAAGCGCACAGGGCTCAAAACTGTTAGACAACAGGTGTTTCCACAAATCCTTTCTGGTTAACTCCATCTCCAATCCTGGCTTGTACTGAAATGGCAGTTGGGTTCCATGTTGGTTAAATCCTCATGTGGGTCTGTAGTTTCTGGGTCTCCCCTTTTGAAACCCAGAGTTTTCCAGACCATCAATTTCTGGTTTCTTTGTACCACAGAGTTCAGTTCTTAGCTTATCTCCCTCTGCTCACATTTTGCTATAAGCTGCAAGGAGAAGCCAGGCCATAATCTTGATATTTAGTGCCAAAATCTCTTCAGCTAAGTATACCAGGTCATCATTTTCAAATTCTGCCTTCCATCCAGCACCAGGACTCAATTTAGCCAATTTCTCTGCCACTTTAAAACGAGGTTCACCTTTCTTCCACTTGGCAATCACACACTCATGTTTTCTGTTCAAGGCCATTTGGGAGTATATTTAGAGTCCATATTTCTACTAACAGTCTCTTCAAAGCAATGTAGCTCTTTTCTATAAAGCTCCTCAAATTCCTCCAGAACTTTCTCCTTATCCATTTGAAAAGCTCTTCCTACATGTTTGGTATTTGCAAGCTCTGCATCATCAGCACCCCACTTCTCTGGTACCAAAATCTGTTGTGGTTTATTAATGCTGCCATTATGCAAAATACAAGAATTGGGTCGGCTTTTAGAAAAGGGGTTCATTTGGTTATAATGTTACAGTCTTAAGGCCATATAGTATCCATGAGAAATGGTACTCTCGCTGGAGAATGGCTGTTGGCATCTGGAAAACCCCTGCTAGCTCAGAAGTCATGTGGTTGCCATCTGCTTGCTCCCAGGTGGTATATAAAATGGCATTCTCCAAAGTGTTACTCTTAGGACATTTTGTCCTCTCTTAGCTGCAGCTCCTCTTCAGTATGTTGCTCTTGGTTTCTCTCCAACATGTCACTCACAACTTCACAGAGTTCCTTCTGTTTGTCAGCTCATTTATATGGCTCCAGTGATTTAATTCATACCCAACCTGAATGGGTGGGGTATCACCTCCATGGAAATTATCCAAAGTCATCACCCAGAGTTGGGTGGGTCATATTTCCATGGAAATGTCCAATCAAAATGTCACACCCTAATAAAAAAGATTAATCAATCTGCCCCGACAAGACTGCATTAAAGATAATGGCATTTTGGGGGCCATAATACATCCAAACTGGCACAACCCTAGAAGAGCATAAAGAAGAATTTGCAGGAGTAAATTAAAAAAAGAGGATCTTATGGAAGTAAAAGTAGCTGTTGGTTAAATTAGAAAGTTTCTGGAAAACAGCATTAGATTACCTGAAGGAGAGGAATGAATAAGTGCACTTGAAGAACGTGTTTTGGAAGATGAAATCACAAAAGAACAAATGGGAAAAAATTCAGAAATTTGACCTGGATCTCAGGGATATGATGGACAGCATAAAGCACCCAAATATAAGAATCATGGGTGTTCCAGAAGGGAGAGATAAGGGTAAAGGTCTAGGAAGGGTATGAAGGCAGTACTGAGGGGAAATTTATATCTCTAAATACATACATTGAAAAGGAAGAAAGAGCTAAAACCAAAGAACTAATGGAAAAACTGAAGAAGCTAGAAAATGAACAGAAAGGTAATCCTAAACCAAGTAGAAGAAATAACAAGGATTAAAGCATGAAACGACAAAATGGATGAAACTTGAAGATATAATGGTGAGTGAAATAAGCCAGGCACAAAAAGAGAGATATCAAATGTTACCACTAATGTGAAAAATGTAAAATAAATGTTTTCAGTGGTACAATGTAGGGGACCTAGTGATAGCAACTATTGAAGGGGGAATGGTAATCTAATAAGAACAGATAAGTTATGGAGGGTAATCGCAATATTATGGGAATGCTCAGGAGTAACTCTGATTTGGTAATTTTGGGAGTTATGGTAGCAACAACCTGTTGGAAGCAATGTAGTTATTTTACATTATTTGGTTTTCTTATTCCTTTGTTTTGTTTTATTTGAAATGTTTTCTTAATTTTTTTTTTAATTTTTTGATAAATAAAGTTTAAAAGAAATGGGTTGCCACTATGTATCTCCAGGAGGGTGGCTTAGGTGGTGGTGACAGTGGAGTTCTGGCTTAGGAGGCTGACATGGTGGGATCTGGGGAAGTTCTGTGCATGTCTGCCCCATGGCTGCTCCCAGCAACAGACTCCAAGAAGGACTCCAAGTCTCTATGCTCCACATCCCTACACAGGGATGCAGCAGACACCTAGAGCTACACACTTGGCTATAGCCAACTGGGGTTTAAGGAGAAGGCTGTGGTGGGCAGTGCCAGGCCAAGGATTTATAGCAAGTATGATGGCTGTGGAGACTGATGCCTCAGCTGGGCCCACATCTTCCTCAGCTGCCTGCTGCTGCCCCTGCCAAGAGGGCCTCCTTCTCAACTTGCACCTGGAAAACAGCAGAAGCTTGTCCCCATCAGCAACCCTGAGAGCTGCCATTGGCCGCACCCACCCACTGCTCAGTCTGGTCACAGTGTGTGACCACCAGAAGCAGATCTGGCATCCCAAACAGACCTGTGATATGGTCCATCAGCTGAGGGTACCAAGTTTGCAGGTAAGGACCACACACCCTACAACTCTCAGATAGGGGCAAAATTCTGTACCAGATGACATCAAGCCTGACCAGGATGCAATGCTTATGTCACCAAAATGAATGACAGTAGCTCTACTCACGTTACCTCTGCAGAATGTGGCTGTGTATTTGGTTGTCTTTGTCTGAAGGAGATCTCAGAATTGCATTACTTCAGCTCCATTGGATGTTCCATCTAGAGCAAGAACCCAGGGAGCCAGAAGTTGAAGATTTTTTGGCCACTGGACAAACTGGGGCTACAGTGGGGGTTTCCCTCATGGCTGGTGTTCCAGTTTGCTAATCCTGCTGTTTTGCAAAACACCAGAAATGGATTAGCTTTTATGAATGGGGTTCATCTGCTTACAAATTTACAGTCTTGAGGCCATAAAATGTCCATGGTAAGGCATCAAGAATAGGGTACCTTCACTGGAGGATGGCCAATGGCATACAGGAAACATCTATTAGCTCAGAAGGCACTTGGCTGGCATTTGCTTTCTCCCAGGTTGTGTTTGATAATGGAATTCTCCAAAATGTTGTTCTTGAGGCATTTTGTCCTCTCCTAGCTGCAGCTCCTCTTCAAAATGTCACTCTCAGTTGCTCTGAGGTCCTTCTGTCTGTGAGCTCCTTTATGCTACTCCAGCGATCCAGTTAACACCCACCCATGGAAATGATCAGCCATGAGTGAAACCTTTGATTGGATAATTTCCATGGAGGTGTTACTGTGCTCGTTCAGGGTGGGTGTTGATTGGATCACTGGAGTCCTATAAAGGAATTCACATCCAGAAGACCTCAGAGGAGCTGTGAGTGACATTTGGAGAGCAACTGAGTGTGACATTTGAAAAGGAGCTGCAGCTAAGGGAGGACAAAACACCCCAAGAGCAACATTTTGGAGAATGCCATTTTGAAATGCAACCTGGGAGCAAGCAGACAGCAGGCATGTGCCTTCCGAGCTGACGGAAGTTTTGTGGACACCAATGGCCATCCTCCAGTGAAGGTATCCAATTGCCTTGGAGGCTTTATGGCCTTCATACTGCAACTTTGTAACCAAATAAATCCCCTTTATAAAAGCCAATCCATTTCTGGTATTTTTGCTTAACAGCAGCATCAGCAAACTGGAACAGGTAGGAACATGTTGGAAGCAATGTAGTTATTTTTCAGTTATTTGTTTTTCTTCTTCCTTTGTTTTGTTATGGTTTATTAATTTTCTTGGGATATGGTTGAAACGTATTGGAAGCAATGTAGTTATTTTAGGTTATTTGTTTTTCTTATCCTTTTGATTTATTTTGTCTGAAATGTTGTTTTTAAATTTTTTGATAAATATTTTAAATGAAAAGTCTCAGGATGGGAATGTAGGAACTGAGCAAATGAGGAATGGGATGTCAAAGAGACATCTTAATTACTGTATATCTTTCCAGTTTTGGATCTACAGGATGCTACTATCTCTTCAAAATATTAAATATAAATATATAAAGCAAAAAGCAAACAAAAAGCAGGAATGCAATCAGAAAATATACAAAGAAAAAATAAGGAAAAGAACATCGTGGCTTGTGTACTCATTAACTGTGTGAGTCTGGGAAGCTGGAGCAGTCTCTATGAGTCTCAGCTGTCTCATCTCTAAAATGGGGATAAGGAAACCTTGTGGGTGATTGTGACAAATAAATCAAATGACACATGTAAAGCCCTCAGCACAGAGCCAGGCAATTCAGCAATCCATGAAAAGAGGTTTTGTAGTTTTCCTACCCCAAACCCATAAACCCAGGTGAGTCACGAAAAAAATAATCATACAAATGCCAACTGGGGGACATTCCACAAACTGTGTGTCTTGTCCTCTTCAAAACTGTCAAGGTCATCCAAAACAAGGAAAGTCTGAAGAACTATCGTGTTCAAGAGGGGTCTAAAGAGATTGATGACTAAATGTCTTGTAGTATCCTGGAGAAAGAATCCTGGAACAGACAAAGAACATTAGATCAAAATGAAGGAAAGCTGAATAACATATGTGCTTCAGTTAACAAGAATGTAATAAATAATAATGTAATAAATAATCCATATTGATGCCAGCTTTCTGAGAACTCTCTATTAGCTTTGCAATTTTTCTGTAAATCTAAAACTTCTAGAAAATAAAATTTATTTGAAAAGAAAAAAAAGAACATATAGAAGATATCAATGGATATTTAAGTAATGAGATTTAATCAGCAATGGAAAACCTCCCAAGAAAGTTTAAGTCCAGGACCAAACCAATTCAATGGTGAATTGTAACAAACTTTCAAAAAAGAATTAACTCCAATATTTTCCTAATTCTTCCAAATTGATAGAGGGAAATCTTTTAATTCATTCTATGAGAATAACATCATTGTAAAACCAAGGCTACATAAAAGACATAATAAGAAATGAAAACAAAGGACCAATTTCCCTCATGAATACGGATGTAAAATCCTCAGTAAACTACTGGCAAATTGAATACAACAGAAGAGTAAGAGTTATCCGTCATGATCAAAACCAAATAGAATTTATCTTATGAATGCAAGGGTGTACAAAATAAGAAAATCCAGCAGCATAATGCACCACACTCACAGAATAAAGGGGGAAAATCACATGAGAACTCATTTGAAGTGGAAAATGCAGTGCCCTTTCACAATAAAAACACTCAGAAAAATAAGAATAGAATGTAGCCTCCTCTACATGAAAATAGTATACATTTAAAAACACAGCTAATCTTATAGTCACTGCTGAAAGAGTGAAGTCCTTCCATGTGAGGTCTGGAACAAGACGAGGATGCCTGTTTAACCACTGACATTCAGTATTGTACTGGCAATCACTCCTGAAGAAATTAAACAATAGAACAAAATGAAAAGCACCCATTTGGGAAGGAAGAAGTAAAACTATCTGTATTCAAGGTGACATGATACTTTACTAGAAACTACACAAGTATCCACAATAAAACTTGTAAAGCTCATAAAGGAATTCAGCCAAATGCAAGAAACAAGATTAAAAGAAAATCACTTGTGTTTTATGCATCAGGACAGAACACACCTAACTGGAAGTTTAAAAAATTCATTCAATACAGAATCTTAAAGAATAAAACACCTGGGAATAAGTTGAAATGGAGAGGTGAAGGACTGTACACTGAAAACTACAAAACACTGCCATAGGAAATTAGAGAAGACCAAGTAAATGATAAGAATTCCTGACTTTGGAAAGGAAAATAAATAACAATAATCTGGCAATAATAACCCAAGTGTTCTATCATTGACTGTAATTGCTATCAAAATCCCAGGAGACCTTTTAGCAGAAATGGAAAAGCTGATCCTCATTCATATGGAATTATATTTCACCAGGTCCAGGATATGTTTCCATGTTCCTTGGCCTGTTTAGACCATAAGCTGTTTCAGAGAAGGCAGTGTATCTTACTCTTTTCATCATTCCCAGATGACAGTTTAGTGCTTGGCATACAGTATTGCTGAATAAATATTTTTTGAATGACTGAAACCAACGGTAGAGAGAGTTGAACAAATATTGCTAACAATAGGGAAGAAAGAGAAGAGTAAAACAAGAAGAAATAATGTTGAGAGAGGGCAGCCCCATGAATGAGAGCAAAACTGGAGGAGGAAGATGAGACAGAATATCTGTCTAGAATCAATGATAGGGACACCATTGTGGGAATCCTTGCAATACTAGAGCCCACACCTAAAGAGAGGTGACTCCTCCTGGGTAAGTGAGTCCACTGGGATAAGAGGCAAACACAAACCTCCAAAGCTGTCTCCCAAGGGTCAAAATGGCACACAATTGAATTATTTTCTTTGTTATCTCCAGAGAACTAAACATATCCAGGAGTAGAGAAACAAAAGAATAATCATTCATGGCACTCATGGGAATGAAATCCCTTCAGGCGTGGAAACTCTAGATACATCACCTACAATCTCTCAATTCTATTTCACTAAACTCTCTTGAAGAAGAAACACAGTTTTGCCTTCTAGTTACCTCATGAGTCTTTCCATCTCCCTGCCCTTTTTGGGAGCAAATCTTTCAACTTCATCCTTCATTCAAGGAAGAAACTATATCAGTGACAACAGACCCTTCTTTGATAATTTCTAAGTGAGTCTCAGAAACCTCACGTGTATGGTGGGAATGTATTATGACTCTAGCAATCCTTTTTATTGGTTGTAAGTTTAGGGACACAAACAGGGAAAACACATAAAGAAGGGTTTTTCATACAGTGTCCTGCCTTGTTAAAAAGGCTGTTTTGAGGGCAGTAATTGATATATTAAAATATCTTCTTTCTCTAATCTGCCTCACCTGGTATTAGCTTTCACTCATGAGGGTTCCCTCATGGAAGTATCTGTTTAACCACATTCATCCATTAAAAAAAATCATTCAGCAAACATTTATTCATCAAATACTTTATAGTAGCCACTGAATATTGTTCTGTGAATAAAGTATCAGTAAGACATGACATTTTTCCTTATTTCCAAAAGATTACATCTAAATAGGGCAAGATTCTTAGAAATGAGCACACAAATATCCTGAGGTGGAACTGAAATCTTGGTGAAATGGAGCAAAATATCTGGACTCCTCCTGTGGGTGTTAGTGGTAGCTTCACAGGGGTGCTGATAATTTTACTGAGTCTTGCAGGAAGAATCAGACTAATTCTGGGAGGAGAAGGGGAAAGAAGCACAGCTAAATGAGTGCCTGGGACACAGACGTGGGATCAATATGACCATAAGGTGTGGTTGGGTTTTAAACGTAGTTCTTAATATCTGATAAACAGTGAACAGCATGGTGTGAAATGTTGAACATGAGCCTGGCCATGTTGGCAGCAGCCAGATAACAGAGGGACTTGTGTTTGTCCCTGGAATTGATACTTATGTTTGAAGTTATTGGAGAATCAGTGCAGGTTTTTTTTTTGAGGGGTGATCTTCATGAAAATTCCTGCCCTGAGGAAAGCTCACCCTGGATGAATTTCTGTTGTCAAATCCTTGGAGAAATAATGAGGGCTGGAAATAGCACAGTGGAAGTGGGGATGAAGTTTTGGGGAATGAACCTGTGTGGGGGTGAATTATGGTGTGTAAAAATATTCTATATTAATACTAGGCACAATACCAAAGATTTTACATTCATTATTTAATTTAATTCTTTCATATATGTTCTATGAAATTGTATCACTTTTCTGATACAGTGGATGAAGAAAATGACTTATAGCAGTGTTACATTTTGACCATGGCACATAATTGTTTCTGAAATGAAGCTTGGAGTTGGTTATTTCCTAGGATTTTGCATTTCCCTAATAATTATTCTTTATAATAAACTTAATTTTTAAAAATGGTGTTAGATTTACCAGATTTTAGGGATACTAGTGAGAGTTTCTAAAATCTCTCATCTATTTTTCCCTATTCTGAACATTTTTCATCCAGAAGACCACTGTTCCTGTTTGCTAGTGCTGCCAGAATGCAAAACACCAGAAATGGACTGGTTTATAAATGAGGTTTATTTGGTTACACAGTTACAGTCTTAAGGCCATAAAGTGTCCATCAACAAAGGGTACTTTCACTGAAGAAAGGTCATTGGCATCCAGAAAACCTCTGTTAGGTGGAAAGGCAGGGTGCTGGCATCTGCTTGCTCCCAGGTGGTGTTTCAAAATGCCGTTCTCCAAAATGTCTGCATCAACTTCCAATGGCTATCTTCAGAGTGTTTGTCTCAGCTACAGCTAGCTGTGAGCTTCTTCTGTCTGAGGTTTTATAGAGCTCTAGAGAACTAATTAAGGCCCACTCTGAATGGGTGGGGCCACACCCCAATGGAAGGTATCCAATCAGAGTCATCACCTACAGTTGGGTGGGTCACATCTCCACGGACACAACCTAATCCAAAGGTTCCAACTTAATCAACACTAATATGTCTGCCCCTACAGGTATGCAATAAAGAATATGGCTTTTTCTGGGGGACATACTATATACAAACCAGCATATTCCCCCCTGGACACCAGAAAAACATATTCTTTCCAAATAAAAAATACATTCATCCCATCACAATATAACAAAACTTAAAACATTTCACTAAACATAGGTGAGTACAAGATCCCATCAAAATCAGTTACAGGCACGGACTTTCCAAAAGCAAAATTCCCATCTGGCTGTGGACTTGTGAAACTTAGAACAAGTTATGTGCTCCCAATATACAAAGGAGGGACAGTCATAGGATAAACATTCCCGTTGCCATAAGGAGAAACTGAAAGGAAAACAGGGTTTTTAAGGGATGAAAACAGTTCCTAAAACCTGCAGGGCAAACTCCATTAGATTTCAAAGTCTCAGAGTCATTCACAGAATGATGTTGTATACTTATGGCTTGAGAGAGCAGGAATCCAACCCTTTCCAAAGTCTTTTGTGTCAGCCCTTTTCTCTCCAAACACTGGGGTGAGTGCTTCACATATGCACACATTGGAGAGACCACCCTTTTGACCCACCCTCCTCAAACATCAGGTTGCCACTCAGGCTCTGCCTTTCTGGGGCAAAGGCTCTACACTCTGGGTGTTGGCCAGGCTCTCCCCAATCCCTGGGGAATGTGCTTCACCCTCTTTGAAGCCTGGGGTGGCAAAAATCTTCCTAAGCATTGAGATGGAATGCCTGCCCTGCACCTCCAGGGGAAACTTACACTTTCCACATGTGTGGGCTGCTCCATTCTCCCTGCCTGAGACTTCTTGACTCCAGACCTCAATCTCCATGGCTCTGTCTTTGAAGACATTTTTCCTTCAATTTTTTCCTTGTCTGTCTCCTCCAGTCCAGACAGGCAGTGGTCCCATCTATAAAGATCTTGCAAAAATTCTGTTGGCTTTGCATGAAGTACTCAAGGGTCAAAGTCATCAGACAATAGGACTTTCCACAAATCCTTTCTGGATAATTCCATCTCCAATCTTGTACTGAAATGGCAGCTGGGTTCCATGTTTGGTTAAATCCTCACATTGGGCTGTAGCCTGGAATTTTCCAAACCATCAGTTTCTGGTTTCTTTGAACCCAAGAGTTCAGTTCTAAGTTTATCTCCCTCCACTCATATTTTACTATAAGCTGCAAGGAGATGCCATGTTATATCCACAACTTAGTTTCAAAATCTCATCAGGAAAGTATCCCAGCTCATTGCTCTCAAATTCTTCCTTCCATCTGACACCACGACTCAATTTTGGCAAATTCTCTGCCACTTTAAAATGAGGATTGCCTTTCTTCCAGTACACAAAAACACATTCATCATTTCTTCTCAAGGCCTCAAAAGAGTTATCTTTAGAGTCCATATTTCCACAAGCTGTCTCTTCAAAGCAATTTAGGCCTTTTCTATCAAGTACCTCACAATTCCTCCAGAATTTTCCCCTTATCCATTTAAAAAGCCATTCCAACATGTTTGGTATTTGTAAGCTCAGCAGCATCAGGACCCCACTTCTCTGGTACCAAAGTCTGTTCCAGTTCGCTAATGTCACCAGAATGCAAAACACCAGAAATGGACTGGCTTTTATAAAGGGGGTTTATTTGGTTACACAGTTACAGTCTTAAGGCCATAAAGTGTCCAAGGTAACACATCAACAATCAGGTACCTTCACTGGAGAAAGGCCATTGGCATCTGGCAAACCTCTGTTAGCCAGAAAGGCAGGGGGCTGGCACCTGCTTGTTCTCAGATTGCATTTCAAAACGGCATTCTCCAAAATGTCTGCATCAGCTTCCAATGGCTGTCTTCAAAATGTCTGTCTCAGCTACAGCTAGCTGTGATCTCCTTCTTTCTGAGATTTTATAGACTCCAGTGAACTAATCAAGGCCCATGCTGAATGGGCAGGGCCATGCCTCCATGGAAATTATCTAATCAGATTTACCACCTACAGTTGGATGGGTCAAATCTTCATGGACACAACCTAATCCAAAGGTTCCAACTTAATCAACACTAATATGTCTGCTCCTACAAGAATGCATTAAAGAATATAGCTTTTTCTGGGGGGCATAATATATACAAACACTGGGACAACTACATTACAATTTTTGTTATTAATAACAGTTTCTCAGAAACCATATACATTTTTTCCTTTGTAATTTTTATTGGGATTTTTCAGATACCATACAATTATCCAAAGATCCAAAGTGTACAATCACTTGCCCCTGGTACCCTCATACAGCTGTGCATCTATCACCACATTTAATTTTTGTTCAATTTTTAGAAACTTTTCATTACTCCAGACAAGAAATAAAGTGAAAGATGAAAAAAGAAAAAAAGAAAAGGAAACTTGAATCCTCCCATATCCCAATGAACCCCCCTCAGTTGTTGACTCATAGTGTTGGTATAGTACATTTGTTACTGTTTATGAAAAAATGTTGAAATACTACTAACTGTAGTATGGAGTTTGCAATAGGTATATATTTCTTCCCTATATGCTCCTCTATTATTAACTTCTAATTGTATTGTCATACATTTGTTCTGGTTCATGGAAGAGATTTCTAATATTTGTACAGTTGATCATGGACATTGCCCACCATAGGATTCAGTTTTATACATTCCCATCTTTTGACCTCCAACTTTCCTTCTGGTGACATATATGACTCTGAGCTTCCCCTTTCTACCTCATTCATGCACCATTCGGCACTGTTAGTTATTCTCACATCTTGCTACTGATACCTCTGTTCATTTCCAAACATTTAAGTTCATCCTAGTTGAACATTCTGCTCATACTAAGCAACTGCTCCCCATTCTTGAGCCTCATCCTATATCTTGGTACCTTATATTTCATGTCTATGAGTTTACATATTATAATTAGTTCCTATCAGTGAGACCCTGCAATATTTCTCCTTATGTGTCTGGCTTATTTCATGCAGTATATTGCCCTTGAGGTTGTGTCATCAACCCATTTTTTTTAATATGGTTTTGTTCACACACCATACATTCCTTTCTAAGTAAATAATCAATGGTTCTCTGTATGGTCATATATTTATGTGTTCCCCACCTTCACCACTATCTATATAAGGGCATCTATATTTCTTCCACAAGGCAGGAGGGAGAGTCAAAGAAGGTAGAGAGGCAAAAGAAAGAGGAAAAAAATGACAGCTAGGAAGCAGCAAAAGGAAAAATAAACTTAAATCAAAGTAGAATAGAGTCAGACACCACCAATGTCAAGTGTCTAACATGCCTCCCCTATCCCCCCCTCTTATCTACATTCACCTTGGTATATCACCTTTGTTACATTAAAGGAAGCATAATACAATGATTCTATTAGTTACAGTCTCTAGTTTATGCTGATTGCATCCCTCCCCTAATGTCTCCAGTTTTAACACCTTGCAAGGTTGACATTTGCTTGTTCTCCCTCATAAAAGAACGTATTTGCACATTTTTTCACAATTGTTTAACCCTCCAGATTTCACTAAGTTACACAGTCCCAGTCTTTATCTTTCTCCTTTCTTCTGGTGTCTCACATGCTCCCAACCTTCCTCTCTCAATCATATTCATAGTTATCTTTGTTCAGTGTACTTACATTGCTGTGCTACCATCTCCCAAAAGTATGTTCCAAACCATGCACTCCTGTCTTCTCCTATCACTCTGTAGTGCTCTCTTTAGTATTTCCTGTAGGGCAGGTGTCTTGTTCACAGTCTCTCATTGTCTGTCAGAAAATATTTTGAGCTCTCCCTCATATTTGAAGGACAGCTTTGCTGGATATAGGATTCTTGGTTGGCAGTTTTCCTCTTTCAGTATCTTAAATATATCACACCACTTCCCTCTTGCCTCCATGGTTTCTGCTGAGAGATCCACACATAGTCTTTTTTTTTTATTTTGAAATAAATTCAAAGTTATAGGAACAGCTGCAAAAACAATACTAAACCCATACACAGAATTCCATCATACCCTGACCCCCCCGATAGCTCTATCCATCAACTTTAACATGCTGTCACATCACTATTTCTTTCCCTCCCTCCCTCTCTCCCTCCCTATCATCCATCATCTATTGCTCTGTCTTCTGAACATATGAGAGTTAGCTGCACACATCCTTGAACATACACTATAACTCACATATACACTTCCCATGAACAAGAACATTCTTTTATGCAATCCCATTAAATGCAGCTAAGAAGTACAAGAGATTCAACAATAATACAATGCTTGCATTCTATATTTCCTTTTCCTTATGTCTCAACTGTGTCCCTTTGAGCCACCTGTCCTCAATCCTTCAATTCCATCTGAGTTCATCCTTGGCATTCAATTGTCATCCATTTAGACTGTCTTTTTTTTTTCAGTTGTGGAAACATATATACAGCCTAAATCTTCCCATTCCACCCCCTCCTAGCCTTCCATTAGTGGGATTAATCACATTTAGAATGTTGTAATGCTCTTTCCCACCATCCATTACTAGAAATTTCCCTTCATCTCAAACAGCAACCCTACACTCATTTCTTAACTCCCCATTTCCCCTTCCCCCATTTCTCTTAAGCCATACTCTACTTTTCATCTCTATGGTTATATTCTCTGATAATTTCTTTGTGTTTACTGTGGGGCTTAAAATTAACCTCTTAAATCCATAACAATCTTGTTTTTCTTTGATATCACCTTCACTTCAATAGGACGCATAAACTGTGTTTCTATACTCCTTCATTCCCCCACCTTTATATAGCTGTCTAAAATTATATTTTTTACATTGAGTTCAAAACCACTGATTTGTCATTAGAGTTTGTATATTTCATATCATGTAGGAAGTAAATAGTTGAGTTACAGTTCAAAAATTATTGACTTCTATTTGTATTTCATTGTGTTTGGAGAATGTGCTTTGAGCATATTCAATTTTTTTTTTAATTTCTTGAGGCTTGTTTTATGTCCCAGCTTATGGTCCCTTCTGGAGAATGATCCATGATCACTAGAGAAAAATGAGTGCCCTGGTAATTTGGGATGTAAGGTTCTATATATGTCTGTTAAAATTCTCTATATCTCTTTCTCCTTTCTTTGTTTCTCTGTTGGTAGGGTTCCCTTTAGTATCTGAAGTGGGGCAGGTCTTTAATTGGCAAAGTCTCTCAGCATTTGTTTGTCTGTGAAAAATTTAAGCTCTCCCTCAAATTTGAAGGAGAGTTTTGCTGGATAAACTATTCTTGGTTGGAAAATTTTCTCTCTCATAATTTTAAATATGTCATGCCACTGCCTTCTTGCCTCCATGATGGCCACTGAGTAGTCACAACTTAGTCTTATGCTGTTTCCTTTGTATGTGGTGAATTGCTTTTCTCTTGCTGCTTTCAGAACTTGCTCCTTCTCTTCAATATTTGACAGTCTGATCAGAATATGTCTTAGAGTGAGTTTATTTGGATTTATTCTATTTGGAGTTCGCTGGGCATTTATGCTTTGTGTATTTATATTGTGTAGAAGGTTGGGGAAGTTTTCCCCAACAATTTCTTTGAATACTCTTTCTAGACCTTTACCCTTCTCTTCCCCTTCTGGGACACCAATGAGTCTTAAGTTTGGACGTTTTTTTTTTTTTATCTATCATATCCCTGAGATCCATTTTGATTTTTTCAATTTTTTCTCTATTTTTTCTTTTGTTCTTTCATTTTCTGTTCTGTGGGCTTCTAGGACACTGAGATGTTGTTCAGCTTCCTCTGGTCTTGTATTGTGAATATCCAGAGTCTTTTTAATTTGGCCAACGGTTTCTTTTATTTCCATAAGATCTTCTATTTTTTTATTTACTCTTGCAATGTCTTCTTTATGCTCTTCTAGGGTCTTCTTTATGTCTTTTATATCCTTTGCCATGTTTTCATTCCTTGATTGTAGTTCTTTGATTAATTGTGCCAAGTACTGTGTCTCTTCTGATATTTTGATTTGGGTCTTTGGGATTGGGTTCTCCATATCATCTGGTTTTATCATATGCATTAAGATTTTCTGTTGTTTTTGGTCTCTTGGCATTTGCTTTGCTTGATAGGGTTCTTTCAAGTTTTAAAAAAATAAAAATACCAATCTAATTTTTCAGAAACAGAAGTTGGTGGTGTACACTTTCTCTAACCAGCAGATGGCATCTGCAAGTCACCTATATCCCTCAAGTCAGTTCTCAACTTTGTTCTTGTGGTGTGTGGGGAAATGATTCTTGTGGGGTTCAGTTGGTGAACTCAGTTTGGGTGTGTTGCTGGTGCTGTCAGCCCTGAATGTGGGGTGTGTCTGGGTGGCCAGGGAGGCAGGGCAGCTTTAATATTCAAACCTCCCAGGTGTTCCCAGAGATTCAAGGCTGTTGCAAGAGTCTAAGCCTTCATTTCAGTTCTGCCCCCGATCTTCTCTAATGCTGACCCACAAACCACTTGCATTGATGTAACATCCCTGGGTTTTCTGAGCGGGCCCCCCTTCTCAGCTGTGATCTTCCAGGACC
This sequence comes from Choloepus didactylus, assembly GCF_015220235.1. Lineage (NCBI taxonomy): Eukaryota > Metazoa > Chordata > Mammalia > Pilosa > Megalonychidae > Choloepus > Choloepus didactylus. The sequence continues at coordinate 8,909,416 of NC_051331.1, forward strand.
TCTGCTGAGGGAAGGCTGTGCTGAATCACAAGTGTGCGCTGTCCCTCAAGGGAAGCCCCGGGCCACCGGGCTGTGCAGGGGCGCTCTCAGCCTGATGCAAAGATGGCTGGATGGGGCATCTCCACCCCTCCCCTGTCCTCAGACAGTTCCTCCTTCCCAGCTCTAGGACAACTGGTGCTGATCTGGGCTGTGGGCATGGCCCCAGGCAAGAGTGTCTCCAGCCCGCCAGGGAGTGGCTGCAAGCAGTGGGGTTGCTTTCTCCTTCTGGCTCTCCCCTCTGCTCCCCTGGCCTTGAGGGAATCTGCAGTGGGCTATCCTCCATGACAGACACCAAGAGGCTGGCTCAGCCTGCTTCTGCCATGCTTCACTGTGCAGTTTTCACTGTTGCAAATGCAGCCACTCCTGAACCGCCCACCCCCCCTTTTTTAAAAAGAACCAGTCCATCTCCAAATGCCAACCTCTGGCTTCCCCACACTGCAGAATGGCTGTGGGTCTTTCAGCTGGCTTACTCACTCATTTTGGAATGCAGACTCCTGTTTTCACCAAGTGTATGGCCTCTGTGGTTCTAGCAGACCTTGTCCAGCTGGTGCATTGCTGAAACCAGTATTCTGGGTCACCTTCTGGTTTTTATCTAGTATTTTTCACGGAGGTGTTATTTTGCCCTGTCTCACCTAGCTGCTATCTTAGGTTCTCCCCCCATTTATCCAGTTTTTCTTTTGTTGCTTGTGCTTTAGGTATAAGGTCTAGAAAGTGACCTCTTGATACAAGGTCCTGAAGAAGTTTCCCTACATTATCTTCTAGGAGTTTCATGGTACTGTCTCTTATGCTGAGGTTTTTAATCCATTTTGGGTTAATTTTTGTGTAGGATGTGTGTTAGGGGTCCTCTTTCATTCTTTTGGATATGGATACCCAGCTCTCCAAGCACCATTTATTGAAAAGAATGTTATGTTCCAGTTCAGTGGTTTTGGGGGCCTTTTCAAAGATTAGTCAACCATAGATCTGGAGGTCTATCTCCAAGTTCTTAATTAATTCCATTGATCAATATGTATATCTTTGTGCCAGTACCATGCTGTTTTGACTACTATGGCTTTATAATAATCTTCAAAGTCAGGGAGTGTAAGTCCTCCCATTTTGTTTTTCTTTTTTAGAATGGTTTTAGCAATTCAAGGCATTTTTCTCCTCCAGATAAATTTGATAAATAGCTTTTCCAAGTCTGTGAAATAAGTTGTTGGAATTTTGATAGGGATTGCGTTGAATCTGTAGATTAGTTTGGATAGAACAGATATCTTAGTGACATTTACCCTTCCCATCCATGAACATGTACTATTTTTCCATCTTTTTAGGTCCCTTTCTATTTCTTTTAGTACAGTTATGTAGTTTTCTTTGTATAGGTCTTTTACATCTTTGGTTAAATTTATTCCTAGGTACTTGATTTTTTTAGTTGCTGTTGAAAATGGCATCTGTTTCTTGCGTACCTTACAGTTTGGTCATTTCTAGTGTATAAGAACATTATGAGTTATATGCATTAATCTTGCATTCTGCTACTTTGCTAAATTTGTTTATTACCTCTATTAGCTGTGACTTTTATTATGCAGGGTTTTCCAGGTATCAGATCATATCATCTGCAAATAATGACAGTTTTACTTCTTCCTTTCCAAGTTGGATGACTTTTGTTTCTTTGCCTTGCCAAATTGTCCTGGATAGCACTTCTAGCACAATGTTAATAATAGTGGTGACAGTGGGCATCCTTGTCTCCTTCCTGATCTTAGAGGGAAGGCTTTCCATCTCTCACCATTGAGTACTATACTGGCTGTGAGTTTTTCATATATGCATTTTATCATATTGAGGAAGTTTCCTTCAATTCCTACCTTTTGAAGTGTCTGTTATCAAGAAGCGATATTGGATATTCTCAAATGTTTTTCAGCATCTGTTGAGATGATCATTTGATTTTTCCCATTTGATTTGTTAATGTATTGTAATACATTGATTTTCTTATGTTGAACCATCCTTGCATGACTGGAATCAACCCCACTTGGTCATGGTATATGATTTTTTTAATGTGTCTTTGGATTTCATTTGCAAGTATTTTGTTGAGAATTTTTGAATCTGTATTCATAAGGGAGATTTGTCTGTAGTTTTCCTTTCTTGTAGCATCTTTAGCTGGTTTTCATACTAGAGTGATGTTAGCTTTATAAAATTTATTAGGTAGTTTTCCATTTTCCTCAATGTTTTGAAAGAGTTGAGGATTGGTGTCAGTTCTTCTTGGAAAGTTTGGTAGAATTCTCCTGTGAAGCCATCTGGCCCTGGGCATTTATTTGTGGGAAGCTTTTTGATAACTGATTGGGTCTCTTTGCTTGTGATTCATTGGTTGGGGTCTTCTATTTCTTCTCTGGTCAGACTGGGTTGTTCATATGTTTCCAGGAAATTGTCCATTTCCTCTATATTATCTAGTAGGAATACTGTTGTTCATAGTACCCTCTTACAGTTTTTTTTTAATTTCTTCAGGATCTGCAGTAATGTCACCTTTCTCATTCATTATTTTGTTTATTTGGGTCTTCTCTCTTTGTGATTTTGTCAGTCTAGCTAGGGGATTGTCAATCTTGTTGGTCTTCTCAAAGAACCAACTTTTGGTGTTATTTATACTCTCTATTGTTTTTTGTTCTCTATGTCTTTTATTTCTGCTTTAATCCTTGTTATTTCTTTTCTTCTACCTGGTTTAGGATTAGTTTGCTGTTCATTTTCTAGCTTCTTCAGTTGCTCCATTATTTCTTGTATATTAGCTCTTTCTTCCTTTTTTAAAGTATGCATTTAGAGCTATAAATTTCCCCCCTCAGTATCACTTTTGCTGCATCACAGAGGTTTTGAGGTGTTGTAATTTCATTTTCATTCATCTCTATATATTTAGCAATTTCTCTCGCTATTTCTTCTTTAATGCACTGATTTTTAGTAGTGTTTTGTTGAACCTCCATGTATTTTTATATTTTCTAAGTCTCTGATTGTTATTGACTTCTAATTTTATTCCATTGTGATCAGAGAATGTGCTTTGAATAAATTCAATTTTTTTTAAATTTGTTGAGGCTTGTTTTATGACCCAGCATATGATCTATTCTGGAGAAAATTCTGTGAGCACTAGAGAAGAATGTGTATCCTGGTGATTTGGGATGTAATATTCTATACATGTCTGTTAATTCAAATTCATTTATCAGATTGTTTAGGTTTTCAATTTCCTTATTGGTCCTCTGTCTGGTTGATCTATCTATAGGAGAGAGTGATGTGTTGAAGTCTCCCACAATTATTGTGGAAACATCTATTGCTTCCTTTAGTTTTGCTAATGTTTGTCTCATGTATTTTGTGGCACCTTGATTGGGTGCATAAACATTTATGATTGTTATTTCTTCTTGTTGAATTGCCCCTTTTATTAGTATGTAGTGGCCTTCTTTGTCTCTCATAAACTCCTTGCATTCAAAGTCTATTTTATCTGAGATTAATATTGCTACTCCTGCTTTCTTTTGGCTGTAGCTTGCATGAAATATTTTTTCCACCCTTTCACTTTCAATTTCTTTGTGTCCCTGTGTCTAAGATGAGTTTCTTGTATGCAACATATTGATGGTTCATGGTTTTTTAACCATTCTGCCAATCTATATCTTTTCGTTGGGGAGTTTAATCCACCTACATTCAATGTTATTACTGTGAAGGCATTTCTTGAATCAGTCATCCTATCCTTTGGCTTATGTGTGTCAGATATAGTTTTTGCCACTCTCTTTTAATGTCCTTTAACATATCCATACTGAATCTTTTTAGTTCTGAACCTTTCTCCTTATCTCTCTCTCCTTCCTTTGTTTCTTTCTTGATAGGGCTCCCTTCAGTATCCCAAGTAGGGCTTGTCTCTTGTTAGCAAGTTCTCTCAGTATTTATTTGACAGGAAAAATTTAAGCCCTCTGTCAAATTTGAAGGAGAGCTTTGCTGGATAAAGAATTCTTGGTTGGCATTTTTTCTCTTTCAGAATTTTAAATATGTCTTGTCACTGCATTCTCACCGCCATGGTGGTCACTGAGTAGTCCCTGCGTAGTCTTATGGTGTTTCCCTTGTAAGTGGTGGATTTTGCTCCTCTCTTGCTGTTTTCAAAATTTGCTCCTTCTCTTCAGCATTTGACAATGTGATCAGAATATGTTTCTGAATGGGTTTATTTGGATTTATTCTGTTTGGAGTTCATTGGGCATCTATGATTTGTGTATTTATGTTGTTTATAAAATTTGGGAAGTTTTCCCCAACAACTTCCTTGAATATGCTTCCTAGACCTTTACCCTTCTCTTCTCCTTCTGGAACATCAATGATTCTTATATTTACATGTTTTAAATTGTTGATCAAATCCCTGAGATACATTTTGATTATTTCAATTTTCCCTATTCTTTCTTTTTTTCTTTTACTCTCTGTTCTGTGTTCTTTGAAGTCACTTATTCACTGTTCAGTTTCCTCCAATCTAGTACTGTGAGTATCTAGGATCTTTTTAATTTGATTGACAGTTTCTTTTATTTCCATGAAATCATCAATTTTTTTTATTTACTCTTGCAATTTCTTCTTAATGCTCTTCTAGGATTTTCTTCATGTCCTTTATATCCCGTGCCATGATCTGGTTGTTTTCTGTTAGTTCTTTGACTAATTGCTCCAAGTACAGTGTCTCCTCTGATCTTTTGATTTGGGTGTTTGGGTTTGGGTTCTCCATATCCTCTGGGTTCTTCATATGCTTTAAAGTTTTCTGTCATTTTTGGCTTCTTGGCATTTGCTTATCCTGATAAGGTTCTTTTAGGATATGTCAGCTTCTTTGAACAAATATCTCTAATTTGTCAGAGCTACAGATTGGTGGAGTACACTTTCTTTGACTAACCAGCAGGTGGCATCTTCAAGCCACCTATTCCCCTCAAGCCAGTTCCCCCCAACTTTGTCTTTGTGTCTTTGTGGTGGGTGGAGGTCTGTATCTTGTGGGAGTCCAATTTGTGCACCAAACTTCTGTGTGTATTTGGTGCCACTTGCCCTGAATGTGGGGGGTGTGTCTGAGTGGTTAGGAAGGGAAGGCAGACTTAAAAATCAAATTTCCCAGGTCTTCCTGGGGACTTATAGCTGTTTTAGGAGTCCAGACTTTCACTTCAGTCTCCCCACAGTTTGGCTCTGCCGTGGACCCACAGTCCTTTGTATTGGTGTATGGTCCCTGGGACTTCTATGCAGTCATGTCTCCAAGGGCCCCCATGGCGGGAAGACAGCACAATATCACAGGTGAGCAGACTCCACAAGGGAAGTGCTGGGCCACTGCATCACTCAGGGGCATTCCCAGCCCTCTGAAAAGATGGCTAAATGGGGCATGGTTATTTTCCATTTTTCATGGACCTCCTCCTTCCTAACTCTGGGACAATTAGCTGTGGGTGTGCAAGAGGCTATCATCCACACCAGCTACTGAGGTGTTTGCACATTTTGCAGGAAGGGCTTCCCACTGTGCTGGGTTGTGCAGCTATTGCTTCTGCCTCCACAGCCTCTTTTGGGTTTTTAAACTGATCCCTCTTCAAACACCAACCCCCAGTTTCTCCAGACTGCAGTGTGGCTGCTGGTTCCCCAGCAGGCTCACTCACCCATTTCAGAATGAAGACTCTTGGATTCACCAAGTGCATGGTCCCTGTGGATTTAGCAGATCTTGACCAGCTGGTGTGTCACTGGAACTGGTATTCTGGAACACTTTCTGTCTTTTATCTAGGATTTTTCAAGGAGACATTTTGTTGCCCTATCTTGCCTAATCTGCCATCTTCCTCTCCTCCTCTGGTTGTTTTGTACAGGTTAGTGTGACGCTCCAATACATCCCAGAGTCCTTTGAACATAGAATAAAGAAATACTTGCAAAGCCCTCTTGAGAGACTGGGGGAAAATCTGAAAATATTAAACTTTGCCACCTGGGGAAATTCCCGATGTTCTCACATGCATTGGGGACTTCCAGTTTGGTAAGCTTAGCCCTAGATCCTGGGGCTTGCCCTTATGGAGCTTCCTACTGCAAGAGAGGCTAAGCCTACATATAATTGTGCCTGAGTCACCCCCAGTGAACCTCTTGCTCAGATGTGGCCTCTCTCTCTAAGCCAACTGAGCAGGTAAACTTGCTGTCTTCTCCCTTGTGCGGGATACAACTCCCAGGGGTATAAATCTCCCTGGCAATGTGGGACATGACTCCTGGACATGAGCCTGGACCTGGCGTCATTGGATTGAGAAAGCCTTCCTGGACCAAAAGGGAGAAGAAAAATAAAACAAAATATAAAGTTTCAGTAGCTGAGAGATTTCAAATGGAGTTGAGAGGTCATTCTGGAGGTTATTCGTATGCATTATATAGATATCCCTTCTGATTTTTGTGTATTAGAATAGCTAGAAGAAAATACCTGAAACTGTTGAACTTCAACCCAGTGTCCTTTATTTTTGAAGGTGATCATTAACTATATAGCTTACACAGTGCAACCACGTGATTGTCAAAAACCTATGACTCACACTCCTTTTATCCAGTGTATGAACAGATGAGTAGAAAAATAAGGAAAAATTAAATGAATAATGGTGGAGAGGACGGGTATGGGATGTTTTGTGTATTCTTCAATTTCTTTTATTTTTACTTTTATTGCTATAATTTTTATTTTTTGGAGCAATGAAAATGTTCACAAGTAGTTGTGATGCACAAGTATATGATGATACTGTGAACATTTAATTGTACACTTTGGTTGATTGCATGGTGTGCTGGTTTGGATGTGTTATGTTCTCCTAAATGCCATTATCTTTGATGCAGTCTTGTATGGGCAGGAAACATATTGGTGTTGACTGGGTTGGAGACTTTTGATTGGATGTTTCTGTGGAGATGTGATCACTCAACTATGGGCAAGATCTTTCACTGGATAATTTCCAAGGAGGTCTGGCCCTGACAATTCAGAATGGGCCTTGATTAGTTTACTGGAGCAGTATATAAGCTCAGACAGAAGGAGCAGGCTTGCTACAGCCAAGAGAGACACTTTGAAGAATGCACAGGAGCTGAGAGAGGAGCTACAGATGAGAGACAGTTTGAAGATGGCTGTTGAAAGCAGAACCTTGTTCCAGAGAAGCTAAGAGAGAACAAACACCCCAAGAGCAACTAAGAGTGACATTTTTGTGGAGCTGAAACCTAGAGAGGAACATCCTGGGGGAAAGCCATTTTGAAACCAGAACCTGGAGCAGACACCGGCCACATGCCTTCCCAGCTAACAGAGGTTTTCTCAACACCATTGCCCATCCTCCAGTGAATGTACCCTATTGTTGGTGTGTTACCTTGGAAACTTATGGCCTTAAGACTATAACTGTGCAACCAAGTAAAATCCCTTTATAAAAGCCAGTCAATTTCTGATGTTTTGCATTCCAGCAGCATTAGCAAACTAGAACACATGGGCTATGAATATATCTCAGTAAAATTGCATAATAAAGAAATCAAACATACTTTTGGGGATCAAAAATGCAACAATGGAAATTTCAAATATACTAAAGGTATTCAGTAGCAGCTTAGAACAGGCATAAGAAAAAATCATCAAACTAAAGACAGGACAGTGATATGATATAGTCTGAAGAACAGATAGAAGAAAGAATGAAGAAGAGTGAGCAGAGTCTAAAGGATCTCATGTGACAACATAAAGGGTACCATCATATTTACTTATGCAAACTACATGAAAGCAAATATAAACAGGCAGAAAGACAATTTGAAGAAATAATGGTTGAAAATTCCCCAAACTGATAAAAGACATGTTTGTATAAGTTAAAGAAGGTCCTGGAGCACCAAACAGGGTAAACCAACTTGGAGTCATGTAATAATCAAACTGCTAATGGTGAAAGATAAAGAAAGAATTCTGAAAGATTTAAGGAAGAGGCAACTTCTTATGTTTAAGGGTGTCTCAATAAAATTAAGTGCCTCATCAGAAACAATGGGGGTTTGAGAGAATGGGGTGACATGTTTAAATTAGTGCAAGAGAAAAGTTGCTATCCTAGAATTCTGTATTAGGAAAAACTGTCCTTTAAAAATGTGGGAGAGTTTAAGACATTTTCAGATATACAAAAGTTGAGTGAATTCATATGCAAAAGAAATGCTATAGGAAGTTTTCCAGGTTGAAAGGAAAGGACACACCAAAAGAAAAATAAAAAGGAAGGAAAGGACAATACACAGTAACTTGGAGCCATCTGATAAAAATAAAGATAGCTACATGGGTAAATGTAAATGCCAGTAGTAGTATATTTTCAATATGTAACTCTATTTTTTATTCCTTACAAGATCTAAAATATAAATTTATAAGAAATAATCATATTTCTATGTTACTAGGCATGAATATATAAAGAAGTTTGAAAGTGACACCACTAAAATGGGTGTTGCTGGGGTATGGGAGTAGACGTTGTGTATGCTGTTGAAGCTAGTATCATTTCAAACTATGGGGTTACAGCTTTAGGATGTTAAATATAAACCTCATGGTAACTAGTAAGAGTATATCTACAATATATGCAGAAAATGAAATGAGATGGGGATCAATATGCGTCACTAAAATAGATCAACTATACATAAAGGAAGACAGCATTGAATGTAATGAGGGACAAAAAGTATAAGATTTGTAAGAATCAAGTGATAAAGTGTGTCTTATTTTATCAGTAATTACTCTGTATATAAATGACATAAACCTCTAGTTAAAAGACAAGGACTGGCAGAATGGATGAAAAATCATGCTCCAACTATATGTTGTTTACAAGAGTCAAAACTTAGATCCAAAGACACAAATATATTGAATGTAAAAGGATGGAAAATATATTCTAAGCAAATAGTATGCAAAAGAGAACTTGGCTGGCTATACTAATATCAGATAATGTAGGCTTTAACTCAAAATCAGTTATAAGACAAAGTGAAGGATAGCATGATTGATAAATGGGCTAATACAGTTAGAATAATTAAGTATCATAAATGTATATGAATCAAATCACAGAGACCCAAAATACATGAAGCAATCATTGGCAACACTGAAGGGGAATAAGTCTTGACTATGTGAATTTAATTAATAGTTATAACAACTATACAGAAGATCAATAAGGAAACAGAAGATCTACACAATACTATAAAGGATCAAGACATGACAGACATATACAGAATACTCCAACAACAGCAGAATCAGCAGAATAATTATTTTTCTCAAGTAAACATCAATCATTCTCCAGGAGAGGCCACACATTAGTTAACAACCCAAATCTCAATAAAGTTTTTAAATGCATTTTATATTGTGAACTTTAAAATATATAAATAACAGTGAAAACTTTCAAGGTATGAGTAACAAATTGTTAAAGAGCAAATTTTGAAGAATATTATGGGTTAGAGTTCCACAATTTCAGCTATTTCCATTATTGTAAAATATTACATTTATACAGAAAGCTGTTAACTTTTGATGTACAACTCAACAAGCAGTTACATAGGTAATTTCAAAAATCTTTATGGCTTTCAGTTTCACAGTCTCAGTTCTTTCCTTATCATGAAATATATGGTATATACAGGAAGGCAAAAACTTTCAAAGCAGAATTCAATGAATAACTGTAGAGTAAATTTCAAAGAATATTATAGGCTATATATCCAACATTTCAGTTATTTCATTCAAGATATTCTAGTACCATAGCATCTAAAAAAATGTATATTTACATAAAGTTTCAGTAGTTGTAATCCTTTGTTAAATCCTATCTTGTCTGTTGCTACCCCTTCACTTAAGCTCTTTCTTGACTGTCAGGGGCATCTAGGCATGACCACCCTAACTTGTTCAGACTGAAAGGGGGTGTTGACGTATGGGGAAGGGGGCTGCATCTGATTGCTGTTCTTAAAGAGGCTGTTGCCTCTGGGTTTTAGGACTTGTCTGACACAGGAATACTTTGGTGGATTTAAAATTCTGAGAGACAAAACTCAGTGATCTATAAATCTTTTATGGAATCTCAGATGGTTACCTAGGTATTTGGGGACTACTTTTGGTAAGGGCATGGCATACTGTGCCCATTTGGGATATCTAATTGGAGATTGCATAAGAGAACCCTTCAAGATAGCTTTGACACTATTTGAGGTCTCTCAGACATGGTACCCTTTTATTGTTGCCATTCTCTTCCCCCATTTTGATCAAGTAGGCATTTTCAATCCCTTGCTTCCAGGGCCAGGCTCATTCCTGGGAGTTGTGTCCCATGTCAACAGGGAGAGTCATTCCCCTGGAAGTCATGCCCATGTTGGGTGAGATTCATGAATTTATTTGCTGAGTTGGGCCTAGAGCGAGAAAGGTCACATCTGAGCAACAAAAAAGGTTCTCTGGATGTGCCTGTAAGGCATAATTATAGGAAGGCTTAGCCTCCTATCTACAGCCCTAAGTTTCATAAGAGAAAGCCTCAAGTCAATGCCCTGATTTATTGAGTAGTGGGCTCCTAATTTCACATAGTATATATTCTGTCCTAAAATAAGTGGTCAGGGGGTGACATCATCAGTAGACATAAACAGCTACTGAGGACTCCTCTCCAGAGATTCAATGAAAAAAAGGACAATTCTGAACTGTTTGAATTCTGGAGGGGGATATAGACTGGAGTAGGACCCTTCAGATGCTGAATTGAAGAAAGAGAAGGAATATCAGGTAGGAATCTTCTGTCCCAGAGCAGCTAGTCCTCTCCCCTCCCACTCACCAGGACTCACTGTGGGAAAGGCATGGAATCAGCAGATGGGAACCCTACCACAGGGGACACAGATTTAAAAATCGCTCACAGTAGTGAGACATACCTCCACTCTTTGAAGACCTTGGGAATAGGGGAGGACATTTCAAGGCCCAGGTCACTGACGGACAAAGAGACAGAGACGGTGGACAGAGACTCTGTTTCCAGCCCTGGTCTGCTACCCTTGAGGGTGGCAGTAGCCAGGGAAGGCTGGAGTACTGGGTCACCTGAGGGAGTACCTGACACAGGTACAGCCCCACATCAAGCCAAATTTTGGGCAGCAAAGTGAGGGCATAGGAATCCTGCAATTTCAGCTCAGCTGTGTAGATGCAGGCTGCACTGGGAGGCAAAGCAGCCTCTGAGGATGAGTAAGTCACTGAACATCACCATCTGCTGGTCAGTCTGGAATTGTAAGGCAATCGAAACACTTTGAAAAATGCTTCAGACCCTTTATTAGGACCACAGGAGCTAGCATACACACCTTGCACAGAAACCCAGCCTGGTTTTGGCTGAGAAATACAAATTATAGGTTATAGGTGTCCCAGAAGGAGAAGAGAAGGGAAAAGGGTCAGAAAGAATAATATAGGAAATAAACAACGAAAATTTCTCAACTATTCTGAAAGATATAAAATTACAGGTCCAAGAAGTGCAGCATACCCCAAACAGAATTGATCCAAATAGACATACTCCAAGACACTTACTAATCAGATTGTCAAATGTCAAAGACAAAGAGACAATTCTGAAAGCAGCAGGAGAAATGCAATCCATCATGTATAAGGGAAGCTCAATAAGACTGTGTGCAGATTTCTCAGTAGAAACCATGGAGGTGAGAAGGAAGTTGTATGATATATTAACTATTCTGGAAGAAAAACTGCCAACCAAGACATATACATCTGGCAAAACTGTCCTTCAAAAATGAGGGAGAGTTTAAAATATGTACAGGTAAACAGACACTGAGTGAGTTCATGAACAGGAGACCTCTTCTACAAGATATTCTAAAGAGAGTGCTAGAGACAGATAGGAGAAGAAAGGAGAGTGCAGTTTGGAGAACAGTGTAGAAATGAAGAAACCAGGAGACAGAAAGAGGGTAAAGATCAGGCATTTGATGAAGTAATACAGAATGTTCAACAGGATTGATTGTATAAATCCAGAAATGGGTAGCACAATATTGGGTGATGGTAGCACAATATTGTAAGGACATCAAACAAAGATGACTGTGAGTACAGTTGAAAGAGGAAGGTTAGGGACATGTGGGACACCAGAAAGAAAGATAGAAGAGAAATACTAGGAATGTATAACTTAGTGAATCCTAGTGTGGTTAATGATTGTGCTTAAACATACAAATATAACAATGTTTTTACATGAGGTAGAACAAATGAATGTCAACTTTGCAAATAATGGGATGGTATTGGAGAAAAAATATAGTCAACACAAACCAGAGTCTATAGTTAGTGGTATCACTGTAATGTGTTTCCATTAATTGTAACAAAGTAAATAAACCAAATTTAAAGTCTATAAGAGGGGGAAATACAGCAGTGTTATGGGATTCTTGGCATTTTTATTGTTGTCTGACTTTTTAATGTATTTTAAATTAATTTTATTTTTTCTTGTATTGCTTTTGTAATTTTTCTTTTCTTTTTTTCCTTTTTTGCTTTTCCTCTTTCTTTGTGGAAGAAATGGAAATGTCCTCATATAGATAGTCATAGTGCCTTCATAACTATGTGATTATACAGAGAACCATTGATTATTTAGGATGGAATAAAGGATGTGTGAATAAAATCATTAAAAAATAAACAGAGGGATACAAATGCCAGGGAAAATGTTGACAAAAGGATGTACCTAATCACTGTTAATGAGGAAGCAGAATGGTGCAGACCATCTGGAGGGCAGTGTGGTGGCTCCACAGGAAGCTCAGCATGCGGTTGCTATATGGTCCTGCAACCCCATTATTGGGTATATACCTGGAAGAAATGAAAAGAGGAACATGAATGGACATTTGCATGGTGGTTTTATGGTGGCAGTACTCACTATTCACAGTGGATGGAGGTGGCCTAAGGGTACATTGACTGATGAATGGGATGGCAAATTGTGGTGTATACATACAATGGAATATTGAGCTGCTACAAGAAGGAATGAAGTGAGAGGAGAGGACATTGAAGACAGTATGGTGAGTGAAATGAACCAGAAATGTAAAGAAAAGCATTAAAAACCTCACTAATGTGGACTAAGTATAATGTGTAAACTCTGAGAATTGAATCTGACAGCACAGGTTATCAGGGGAAGGCTTACTGCAAATGCTCCTAGATCACGAGTTCTAGCACCAATTACAACTATAAATGAGTTGTCATGGCTATTTTTACATTCTGCAATGCTGAGCTCTTTGTGTATAACATGATCAGTCCCTGTAACTTTGGGTACTGTGTGACACTTGAGACTAAGGGCCAGAGACCAACCACTATGAGTGTGAGCATTACCCCACAGACAGATGTTGAAGAGTCTGAAAAAAGAGATCAAACATCAGTCAGAGGGATGAATGAAATGAACTTGTTTAGGACAAAGGTTAATCAGTGTACAGGGTAATGGATGATATCGAAGATGTTTTTTTTTTTTTTGAGTTTGCTTTATGGGTGAATTGCTGGGTGGGTTGGCTGGGGGGGTGAAGAACAAAAATTCAGGCTGAATTTTAAGGGATGGGGGCTTGGGATCCTGGTTGATACCAGGCCACATACAGTGTCAAATTTGGCCAACTTCATCAGGACTGAGGGGCAAAGAGAGAGGAAGTAAGGAAGAGTGGTGAGACTCTGGGGAGAGGGAAGGGAGGTGGTAGGAAAAGGAAGGAGAGGAAGAAGTGGGGGGAAAGGGAAGGGAAGAAGGGGAGGAGGAAAAGGGAATGGGGCCTGGCTGGAGCCAAAGCCAGAGCCAGAGGTGTGGTCAGGTCAGCAGGAGAGGCTCAAAAGGGAGCCTCCCGGGCAGTGCAGGCAGCCATGAGGGCCCGTTTCAGCTGCTCACAGGCGACAAACATCACCACGTTCCAGGAACCCAAGCGGAGAACGGAGGGCATGAGCCCTTTGTAGAAAGCGTGAGGTCCCTCCTTCCGGATAAGGGCGCAATGGGCAGCGCTGCTGTACTGGCCCAGGGCAGAGCTCATGCATCTCCTCTTAACCGGATCAGCAGGGGAGGCAGTGATGGTGGTGCAGAAGCCTGCCCCGAGGCCGGAGTGAAGTGGCAAGGGAGGTCATCCGTCACGAGGTTAGCTTTCAGGAGGGCATGCTTGATGACGCCGCAGGTCTCCAGCTCTGCACGGCTGACACTGGCATGAGGAGCCACACCGGGAGAGGACCCTTTCCAGAGTCCCCGGAACCCTTCCTCCCGGGCAGTGGGCTTGCAGGCTTCAGCAGTGCTTTGGTATCTCCGGCCTCCTGCAGCCGGGCCTGAGCTTGCAGCCGGACCTTCACCACGTCTGTGGGCTGGGTGGGCCACAGCCAGGGCCAGGGCACCCGTGGCGCTGCCAGCCAGACGGGGCTCCCAGCGCCAGCATGCTCAGAGCCCTTGGTGCAGAACTGCTTGGCGGGGTCGTAGAGGCCGATGCGAACAGAGGCGAAGCTCAGCTGGCGCTGCAGGCCGGCGATAGAGGCCGCGGGGGCCCTCGGTGCGCACCACGGTCGGGACGGTGCGCAGAGCGCCGTGGCACTGAGCGCTGGCTGCAGTTCGCATTGGCCCCTGCCTTGCTCCTTGCAGCTGGGGCCGGACCTCAGCGGCATCCAGGGGGAAGGTGATGAGACCTGCAATGCAGGCAGCTGTGCCAGCCCCTGGCAGTCGGGGGCACATCTGGGGCCTTGAACCCAACCATGATGCTGGTTTCCTGCTGCCTCCCAGAGGATGGAGAAAAACCGAAGGGGGCACCTCGATCAGCAACAGGACGAGACAGATGAACCCTGCCGGAATCCGGCGTTGTAAGGTCTCAGGCTGCAAGCTTTCCCAAAGGCGCCCCATTCTTCAAAGCTGCCAGTGGCTATCAAGGCCCGATTCCCTTGGTTTTCCATAGAAAACGGCCGGCAGATGAAACATCTAATGATCATACTGTGCGTCCGGCCGCAGGGAAAACACCAGAGTGAGGACGGCTTTGTCGGTCGCGGTTGCAGGGAGCGTGGAGGGAGCGCAGACTGGGTGGATGCGAAAGTGCTGCCGGCAAGGCTTGCAGTCGAAGGTGTTTTTTTAAATTTTTTTTTTAAACTTTAGGAAAAATTTAAAAAACATTTCAAACAAAATGAAGCAAAAGAATAAGAAAAACAAATAACATAAAATAACTACATCGCTTCCAACATGTTCCTACCACACCCCAAGAAAATTAACAAACCATAACCAAAGGAATAAGAAGAACAAATAACCTAATATGACCACATTGCTTCTCACATGTTCCTACCGTACCCCCCAAAGATTAGCAAACCATAGACATTCCTGAGCATTCCCATAAAATTAAGATTACATTCCATAATTTATCTAATCTTCTTACATTTTTGTTCTCCCTTCACTAGTTGCTGTCTATTGCTAGATCCCCTAAATTCTACAATGTAAAACATTTATTTCACATTTTTCACAGAGTTCACATTAGTGGTAACATACATCTCTCATTTAGTGCCTGGATTATTTCACTCAGCATTGTAACTTCAAGGTTCATCCATGTTGTCATATGTTTCACGACTTTGTTCCTTCTTACTGCAGTCTAGTATTCCATTGTGTGTAAATACCACATTTTGTTTATCCACTCATCTATTGAAGGGCATTCAGATTGTTTCCATCTCTTGGCAATTGTGAATAATGCCACTATGAACACTGGTGTACAAACATCTGTTCATGTCACTGCTTTCAGATCTTCTGGGTATATACTCAGAAGTGAAATTGCTGAATTGAAGGAGAAATTGATATGCAGTTTTCTAAGGAACCATCAGAATGTCATCCAGAGTGGGTGCACCATTATACAGCCCCACCAACAATGAATAAGTGTTCCAATTTCTCCAGATCCTCTCAAGCATTTGTAGTTCGTTTAATGGCAACCATTCTAATTGGTGTGAGATGATATCTCATTGTAGTCTTTATTTCCATCTCCCTAATAGCTAGTGAAGATGAACATTTTTTCATGTGTTTTTAGCCATTTGTATTTCCTCTTCAGATAAATGTCTTTTCATATATTTTGCCCATTTTATAATCGGATTGTTTGTTCTATTGTCATTGAGTGGTTGCATTTCTTTATATATGCAAGATATCAGTCATTTATCAGATACATAGTTTCCAAATACTTCTTCCCATTGAATTGGCTGCCTCTTCAGCTTATTGCGTGTTCTAATTCATGAAGACCTAATGCCTCTAATTAATTAGTTAATTATTTGAAACTTTTTTTGTAGTAAGATATATACAGCTTAAATTTTCCCATCTTTAACCATTTTCAACAGGGCAATTTGGTAATATTGAAAATATTGAAACATTGATAATACTGTGAGGCCATCACCAATATCCATTAACCCAACTTTTTCATCATATGATACAAAATAACTGGTCAAATAGTTTGTTGAATAAAATAAAGTCTAAGACAGTTTGTAGGGGGAAATATTGCCTTGGGAAGAAGTTTACAGTTATGGACAAGGATGGCTGGTCAGCAACAGCATAATGGAGAAGCAGGAACATTTAGTTACCTTGATATTTTCAGATAAATGGCACTAGATCTATATATAACAAATAAGAATTAATTAATTTAATCTATTTAGCATATAAACCATAATATTTATGTTAATTTGCTGATACCTGCTTGTGGCTAAATTTGCAATGCTCTGAGTTCATTTCCAGCAGTTTACTCAGCTACATGGAATCAAAAAACCAAACACATGTGTTAATATTTATCCTCCTGGGACCCCCAAAAGATACATAAGTGCAGCCCCTACTATTTGGGCTGTTCCTGATGATATGTGCACCGGACACTTTCATTGGGAACCTGCTCATCATCCTGGCCATCATCTCTGACCCCACCTCCACACCCCCATGTACTTCTTCCTCTCTGACCTGTCTTTGACAGATATTTGTTTCACCTCTAGCACTGTCTGAAAGATGCTGGTGAACACCCAGACAGAGAGCAAAATCATATCTTATGAAAAGTACCTCACCCAGATGTATTTTCCATGCTTTTTGCAGTATTAGACAACTTCCTCCTGGCTGTGATGGCCTATTACCACTTCGTGTCCATCTGTCACCCCCTGCACTACACAGTCATCATGCATCCCTGGCTCTGTGGTGTCCTGTTGCTGGCATCCTGGTTATTGAGTGTTCTACACTCTCTTTTATATGACTTAATGATTTTGTGGCTGTCTTTTTGTAGAGAGTTGGGAATCTCCCACTTTTTCTGTGAACTCTCTCAGGTACTCCAACTTGTTTGTTCTGACACCTTCCTCCATGACCTAGTGATATATTTTACAGCTGGACTCATGGGTGTTATTCTACTCACTGGGATCCTTTTCTCTTACTCTAAGATTGTATCCTCTGTTTTGAGGATTTCAACAGCTGGAGGCAAGTATAAAGAATTTTCCATTTGTGAGTACCACCTCTCCAAACTGGGCCTGTTTTATGGTAGAGTTCTTGGAGTATATCTTAGTTCTTCTGCCACCCAGAACTCAAGGGCAAGAGCAATAGCCTCAGTGATGTGCATGGTGGTCACTCCCACGCTGGACCCCTTTATCTATAGTCTTAGAAACAAAGACATAAAGCCTGCCTTGAAAAAGCTCTTCAGATCTGAAACATTCTCAGTATTAAAGGATCCTTTTCCTGAGGTTTAGAAATTTGTCATGTTTAATAGAGATTGAACATTGGAAGATCTGATTCTGTATACTTTTTCAGTGTTTAGAAAGATAATCTGCCATTTGCCTAATTTCTAGAATTCTATATCTTTAATATTTGTATACTGAAAACACCTGTTTTTTCTATTTATTTTTAAAAATAATTTGACTTCATTCATTGTATTCCATGGTTTCAGTGCTGAAGACAATCTGCTGCTGAATTTTCAGTATAAAATAATAGTGTAATGCTGGTAAGATATTCCTATTAAATATAGTCTGTAATATGTAATGGGTATTTTCTCCATATACTACTCAGTTGTTAATTTTATGTACCTGTGTCATTGCCTTATAAATATATCATGGTAACACTTATTTATATTAGTAGTGCTAGTCTGTGGGTTACATGCCTTTAAACAACCATTTACAAACATGTTTGCCTTCAATGCATCACTGATGCTTATAAACCCATTATCAAACCCTAATCACACATAACCATTTCCATACCATTAAGATCACCCACATTATCATATCTGTATATATTAGATTATCATTCCTCCTTCACTAGATTCTGCCTATCTCTAGCCCCTATATTATATATTATAAAACACTTATTTTCATTTTTAATGGCATTCACATTAGTGGTAACATACAGTATCTCTCCTTTTGTGTCTGGGTTATTTCACTCTGCATTATGTCTTCTGGATTCATCCATGTAGTCATATGTTTCACGACCTCATTCCTTATTACTGCTGCATAGAATTCCATCATATATACACCACATTTTGTTTAACCACTCATCTGTTGAAGGACGCTTGGATTGTTTCTATCTCTTAGCAATTGTGAAGAATGACCGTATGAACATTGGTGTGCAAATATCAGTCCATGTCACTGTCTTCAGATCTTCTGGGTACATACCAAGAAGTGAAATTTCTGGATGGTAGGGTAACTCAATATGTAGTTTTCTTAGGAACCACCAGACTATCCTCCAGATGGCTGTACCATTATACAGTCCCACCAGCAATGAATAGGAGTTCCAAATCCTCCACATCCTCCCCAGCATTTGTAGTTTCCTATTAGTTTAATGACAGCCATTCTAATTGGTGTGATATCTCTTTTTGGTCTTGATTTGCATTTCCCTAATAGCTAGTGAAGATGAAGATTTTTCACATGCTTTTAGCCATTTGTATTTCCCCTTCAGAGAAATGTGTTTTCATATATTTTGCCCATTTAATAATTGGGCTGTTTGTAATATTGTCATTGAGTTGTAGGATTTCTTTATATAGGCATGATATCAGTCTTTTATCAGATACATGGTTTCCAAGTATTTTCTTCAAATTTTGGTTGTCTCCTCACCTTTTTGTCAAATTCTATTGATGTATAGAAGCTTTTGATTTTAAGGAGTTCCCATTTATCTATTTTTTATTTCTTTGCTTTTGCTTTGGTGTGAGGTCTAAGTAGCTTCTTCCAAATACCAGGTCTTGAAATTGTTTCTCTACATTATCTTCTAGGTGTTTTATTGTGCTGTCTCTTATATTGAGGACTTTGATCCATGTTGAGTTAATTTTTGTATAGGGTGTGAGGTAGTTGTTCTGTTTCATTCCCTTCAGTATAGATATCCAGCTCTCCCAGCCCCACTTGTTGAAAAGTCTGTTCTGTCCCAGTTCAGCAGATTTGGGAGCCTTATAAAAATCAGTCAACTCTAGATCTGGGTGTGTATTTCTGAATTCTCAATTCTATTCCATAGATTAATATGTCAATCTTTGTGCCAATACTCTGCTGTTTTGACTACTGTAGCTTTATAGTATGCTTCCAAGTCTGCAAGTGTAAGTACTGCCAGTTAATTTTCCTTTTTTGGAAAGTTTTTAGCCATTTGAGGCCCCTTTCCCTTCCAAATAAATTTGAAAACTAACTTTTCCAAGTCTGCAATGTAAATTGTTGGAATCTGGATTTGAATTGCATTGAATCTGTAGATCAGTTTGGGTAGGATTGACATCTTAATGAGGTTTAGCCTTTGTATCCATGAACACAGAATATCTTTCCATCTCTTAAGGTCCCCTTTTATTTCTTTTAGTAAAGTTACATAATTTTCCATGTAGAGTTCTTTTACATCTTTGGTTAAATTTCTCCCAAAGTTCTTGATTTTTTTTGTTGCTATTATGAATTGAATTCTTTTCTTGAGTTTCTCTTCATTTGGGTCATTTCTAGTGTATAGAAATATTATTGACATATGCATTGATCTTGTATCCCATCATTTATCTGAATTTGTTTATTAGCTCAGGTAGCTGTGCCATCAATTACTCAGGATTGTCCAAATATATGATTACGTCATCTGCAAATAATTCCAATTTTCTGCTTTCTTTCCAATTTTGTTGCCTTTTATTTCTTTGTCTTGCTGGATTGCTCTGACTAGAACTTATAGCACAATGTCGAGTAATAATGGTGACCATGGGCATGCTTTTCTTTTCCTGATCTTAGAGGGAGGGCTTTCAGTCTCTTACCTTTGAGGACTGTGCTGGCTGTGGGTATTTCATATATGCCCTTTATCATACTGAGGAAGTTTCATTCAATTCCTACACTTTGAAGTGTTTATATAAAAATGATGTTGAATTTTGTTGAGTGCTTTTTCAGCATGTGTTGAGATGATAATTTGTTTTTTCCCTTTTGATTTGTTAATGTGTTGTATTACATTGATTGATTTTCTCATGTTGAACCACTCTTGCATGCCTGAGACAAACCCCACTTGGTTGTGTGGCATGAACCTTTTTTTTTTTTTAAGATATTTTAATTGAAATATATTCAAATACCATACAATCATCCAAAGTGTAAAATAATTGTTCAGAGTGTCATCATATAGTTGTGCATTCATCACCACAATCAATTTTTGAACATTTTCATTACTCCAAAATTAAAAATAAGAGTAAAAATAAAAGTAAAGAGGAGTCGGGCAAGATGGCAGCATAGAGAGGAGTGGAAGCTAAGTAATCCCCCTGGAACAACTACAAAAAACCAGAAACAACTAGTAAATAATCCAGAGTAACTGCGGGGGGACAAATGAGACCATCCACTCATCATACACCAACCTGAATTGGGAGGAACGCCCGAGAACACAGCATAAAATCTGTAAGTAAAACCTGCGGGACCAAGTTGGGAGACCCCCTCCCCCATAGCCCGAGCTGCGGAGCCGCGTGGTGCCAGAGAGAAGCTCTCTCCCAGGAAGCGAATACAGCTCAGCTGAGCTCCAACTGGGGCTTTAAGTAGTGAGTGTGAACTGCTCACTACAGGTACGCAGCCCCAAAAAACAGACAGAGGCTTTGGGTGATGACTGACCTGGAAGAGCCAGAGGGTCGCCTTGAACTGGGTCTGAAGGGGACTATCTGTTTCATTTTCAGCTCAGTGGAGAAAGCCCCAGTCATTTTCAGTTTCCAGGGCTGTGACTCGGGGAAGGGCGGAGACAGCACAAGCAGAGAGCGAGACCACTGAAATGCTAATGACCTCCACCTGAGGGCTCTGTCTTCTCTAGGAGGAAAGGGGTGGGGCCCTTTCCATTCAGAACCAGACCCCAGAGCCTGGGGGAACATGGCCACACCTCCTCACACCAGTCAAGAATTATAGGCTAACAGGTGTCACCTGCTGGGCAGAAAAGCACAGTGACCTGAGGCATCAAAGGGTGGAGCAATTTTCTAAGACACACCCACAGGGAAACCAGATACTGAATATTTCTTCCCTCTGGGACCTGAGCCTGTTCTGGTCTGGGAAAACCTGATTTGAATAACCAAGGAAACCATGCCTAGACAACAGAAAATTACAACCTACACTAAGAAAAACAAAGTTATGGCCCAGTCAAAGGAACAAACGTACACTTCAACTGAGATACAGGAATTTAAACAACTAATGCTAAATCAATTCAAAAAGTTTAGAGAAGATATTGCAAAAGAGATAGAGGCTGTAAAGGAAGCACTGGATATGTATATGGCAGAAATCAAAAGTTCAAAAAACCTACTAGTAGAATCTACGGAAATGAAAGGCACAACACAAGAGATGAAAGACACAATGGAAACATACAACAGCAGATCTCAAGAGGCAGAAGAAAACACTCAGGAACTGGAAAACAAAACACCTGAAAGCCTACACGCAAAGGAGCAGATGGAGAAAAGAATGAAAAAATATGAGCAACGTCTCCGGGAACTCAAGGATGAAACAAAGTACAATAATGTACGTATCATTGGTGTCCCAGAAGGAGAAGAGAAGGGAAAGGGGGCAGAAGCAATAATAGAGGGAATAATGAATGACAATTTCCCATCTCTTATGAAAGACATAAAATTACAGATCCAAGAAGCGCAGCGTACTCCAAACAGAAGAGATATTAAGAGGCCTACGCCAAGACACTTAATAATCAGATTATCAAATGTCAAAGACAAAGAGAGAATCCTAAAAGCAGCAAGAGAAAAGTGATCCATTACATACAAAGGAAGCTTAATAAGACTATGTGCGGATCTCTCAGCAGAAACCATGGAGGCAAGAAGGAAGTGGTGTGATATATTTAAGATACTGAAAGAGAAAAACCACCAACCAAGAATCCTGTATCCAGCAAAGCTGTCCTTCAAATATGAGGGAGAGCTCACAATATTTTCTGACAAACAGACAATGAGAGACTTTGTGAACAAGACACCTGCCCTACAGGAAATACTAAAGGGAGCACTACAGGGTGATAGGAGACAGGAGTGCGTGGTTTGGAACACAATTTTGGGAGATGGTAGCACAACAATGTAAGTACACTGAACAAAGGTAACTATGAATACGGTTGAGAGAGGAAGATGGGGAGCATGTGAGACACCACAAGAAAGGAGGAAAGATAAAGACTGGGACTATGTAACTTGGTGAAATCTAGAGTATTCAACAATTGTGATAAAATGTACAAATATGTTCTTTTACGAGGGAGAACAAGCAAATGTCAACCTTGCAAGGTGTTAAAAATGGGGAGGCATTGGGGGAGGGATGCAATCAGCATAAACTAGAGACTGTAACTAATAGAATCATTGTATTATGCTTCCTTTAATGTAACAAAGGTGATATACCAAGGTGAATGCAGATAAGAGGGGGGGATAGGGGAAGCATGTTAGACACTTGACATTGGTGGTATTGTCTGATTCTTTATTCTACTTTGATTTAAGGTTATTTTTCCTTTTTCTGCTTCCTAGCTGTCATTTTTTTTTGTTTCCTCTTTCTTTTGCCTCTCTACCTTCTTTGACTCTCCCTCCTGCCTTGTGGAAGAAATGTAGATGCTCTTGCTTAGTATGAGCAGAATGTTCAATTAGGATGAACTTAAATGTTTGGAAATGAACAGGGGTGTTGGTAGCAAGATGTGAGAATAACTAACAGTGCCGAATGGTGTGTGAATGAGGTGGAAAGGGGAAGCTCAGAGTCACATATGTCACCAGAAGGAAAGTTGGAGGTCAAAAGATGGAAATGTATAAAACTGAATCCTATGGTGGGCAATGTCCATGATCAACTGTACAAATACTAGAAATCACTACATGAACCAGAACAAATGTATGACAATACAATTAGAAGTTAATAATAGAGGGGCATATAGGGAAGAACTATATACCTATTACAAACTATATACTACAGTTAGTAGTATTTCAACATTTTTTCATAAACAGTAACAAACGTACTATATCAATACTAGGAGTCAACAATTGAGGGGGGTTGGTTAGGGATAGGGGAGGTTTAGAGTTTCCTTTTCTTTTTTCTTTTTTCATCTTTCACTTTATTTCTTGTCTGGAGTAATGAAAAGTTTCTAAAAATTGAACAAAAAATTAAGTGTGATGGATGCACAGCTGTATGAGGGTACCCAGGGGCAAGTGATTGTACACTTTGGATCTTTGGATAATTGCATGGTATCTGAAAAATCTCAATAAAAATGGGAAAAAAAAAGTAAAAAGAACACTCAAAACACCCCATACCCACATCCCCCATATTAGTCTTTTACTTTTTGTCCCCCCTTTTCTACTCATTTGTTTACACACTAGGTAAAGAGAGTGTAAGACATAGGTTTTCACAATCACACAGTTGCACCATATAAAGCCTATAGTTATGTGCCCACCTTCAAGAATCAAGGATACTGGATTGAAGTTCAACAATTTCAGATATTTCTTTCTAATTATTCTGATAAACTAAAAACTAAGGGATATCTATATAATGCATAAGAGTTACCTCCAGAATGACCTCTCATCTCCACTTGAAACCTGTCAGCCAATGAAACTTTATCTTGTTTCAATTCTCTTCCCCCTTTTGGTCCAGAAGTCTTTCTCAACCATACTTTGCAGGGTCCAAGCTCATCCCTGGGAGTCAATATCCACATTTGCAGATTTATGTCCCTGGGAGTCATGTCCCACATAGAGGGGAGGGCAGAGAGCTCACCTGCCAAGTTGGCTTAGAGAGAGATGCCACATCTGAGCAACAAAAGAGGCCCTCTGGGGTGACTCTCATGCACAATTATGAGTAGGCTTAGCTTCTACTTTGCACTAACAAGCTTCATCAGGGCAAGTCCCCAAATTGAGGTCTGGGCCCACCAAGCTGGTAGTCACCAATGCTTGTGAGAATATCAGGAATTCCCCAACTGGGGAGGTTTAATATTTCCACATTTTCCCCAGTCCCTGAAGTGGGTTTTGCAAATACTTTTTATTCTCTGCCCAAATTACTCTGGGTTGTATCAGGGCTTCAAGCTAACGTGTACATACCAACATCTCACTTTCTAGTCAAGGTTCCATGTAATTACAATATTTGAGTAAACTGACTATACAAGTTAAATTATATAGTGTGTGACAGAAAATGTAGATTTTGTACCAAACAAACATCTCTTCCTTTGGTCCAAAACAGAAGCCAAATTTTAAAACACAGTTAATATCTTCATCTACCCTTTAGTCTGATCTACCCCCATCTGAACCAAGTCCATTTAATTCATCTCTCCAATTGCAGTCTGATCTCCTTCTCAGACTCTTTAACAGTTGATTCTTGGGGCCAGTACTGACACTCACAGTTGCTGAACTCTGTCTCCAAGTCCCATGAACCACACAGTCACCTGAGGCTCTAGGGACTGACCATGTCACACACAAACAGTTCAGAATGTGGAACTTTAGAAATAACTGTTACAACTCCTGATTACATGTGACTGCTTCAAGAGCTCACAGTCTAGGAACCCTTACATAAGGCTTCACTTCATCACCCATGTCCCAGACTCAATTCTCAGAGCTTACGTATTATTATTGCTCCATATTTGTGAGGCACAGCAATGACTGTCTTAATCTCTGTCTTAAACACCCACCTACCATCTTCATGGCCCATTTATATAGTTGCATAACTCACAACTTTATTCCTTCTTGCTGCTCCCTCATGCAAACACATTATTCTATTTGTACATTTAAGCAGAGTCATTGACCACTCTAGGTTTCATTAAGTTATACAATTCCAATCTTTATCTTCCAACTTTCCTTCTAGTATCATACATACCCCTAACCCTCCTCTTTCAAATGTCTTCACAGTCATCTTTTTCCAGTGTACCTAAAACATCGGGCTACCATCACACAGTATTGTGCTATCCATTTCTGGGTCTATGCAATCAATCCTCCAGGACATTCTATACTCTTTTGACATCAAATGCACAATCACTAAACTCTCTCTATCTCCTGTTTTCTTCATTTCTACATTCTTCTACAAACTGCTTTCTCCTGTCTTTTCCTATCTGTCAGTAGCACTAATTTTAGTGTTTCCTATGTAGGAGGTCTCCTGTTCATGAACCTTCTCAATTCTGTTTATCTGTAAATATTTTAATCTCACCCTCATTTTTGAAGGACAGTTTACCAGATATAGGATCCTTGTTTGGCAGTTTTTCTCTTTCAGTATCTTGAATATATCATACCACTGTCATCTTGCCTCCATGGTTTCTGCTGAGAGATCCACACTTACTCTTTTTGATCTTCCCTTGTGTGTGATGGATTACTTTTCTCTTGCTGCATTCAGAATTCTCTCTTTGTCTTTGACATTTGAAAATCTGATTAGTAAGTGTCTTGGAGCAGGTCTATGTTGGAAAGTATGCTGTAATAAATGCTCACACAATTGTGGAGGAGAAAAGAATTTATTCACAATCTTGCAAGAATGGGCACACAATCAAAAATGTGGCAGGCACCCTGAACAATAGAACGCAGCAATATTTATACCGTAAGCCTAACACACAATCCCTCCCGTTTCTCCATTGGCTGGATACTCCAGAAGGTACAGCCTATCTGAGAAAGCTAACTAGCCCAACTTTGGGATTTTAAATTGTACAGCCTATCCAAGAGAGCTCATCCAGTTTAAATTTCCCACTGAGAGTTCCCGCCTTTGATTATACTGCACTTTACATTACAGTGACTCTGGTTATTGCTTGTTTTTACCCATATAAGGGGCTAGCACCCACTCTAGGCTTACATCAGGGGACCGCTCCTCCCTCCCTCCTATCTCTGGAGCCAGTTTGAGCTAGTTTTGCAGCCCTTTGTTCAGTAAGTTTCATTTCTCCCATTCCACACAATTTTTTGTGAAAGCTATACTCAACTCTATTTTTACAAAACCTCCCTCTTTCTTTTAAACTCTTTCTATTTTTCACATTCTAGTTTCTCAAATTTGCCAAGAACCTTTTCACATTCCTCATCATAGAGATCTTCTTCTTTGAGGGGGTATAGTTTATTCTGTTGATACTGCACAGGCATTTGCTTAGTTAGGGCAATTTTGATAAGTCTCTGAACTAACCCCTGGGCACACGGGATAATGCAGCATCCAACCACTGTGAGTACTCCATCTGAAATAAGGGAAGTTAAAACAGATGTTGCAATTCCTTTCCGTTTCCTGAATCAATTTTCCAATGACCCCATGAGGGGGTTGTTAGTGCCAGAATTTTCTGCTAGTTCCTGAGATAAGGTTGTTAACCCTTATAAATCGTTGGTGATAGTTCCATCAGGTGCTGTATTATTGGGGATGAACTGCAACAGCTTCCCCCAATCATAACACAGACACCTCCCTTTTCAGGTAACATCATGTCCAGGGCCGTTCTATTTTCCCATGCCATTTGGCTAGTGGCATCTAACTGTCCTGCTAGTCTCTTAATATCATCCCTGGTGTAGCTGATAAACCTTTGCTGATTATAACAGATATAATTGATCCAAGCCACATTTTTATTGATGGTGACGCACCAGAAAAAGAACAATTCAAATCCTGCTGCCACTTGATTTCTAGCTTTAAACTCATCTGGAACTCTGCAGGGAACACTTATACTATCTAAATAGATTCATCAATGGAACCAGGTATATTTTATTAATTTCTTTTATCACTTTTCCCTTGGGTTGGTACTTTTTCTTTACTTTCAAATGCCAGGATAGCCAATTGAATCAGAGCACATGTCCCTCTCCACTTTTCAGGTAGTGCTGGCTGGAGGATGCTCTTCCTGCAGTACTACCAGAGATCTGCTCAGGGTATAGCTAAGCTGGAGAAGTTTCCAGTACTATGCTTAACTCACGTTCCCCACTCATGTACACAGGCCATGGCTCCAAGACCCTGGAGACCTTCTTCCCATCTGGAGAGACAGGCAGAGTGGTTTCTGGGACAAAGGCAAGAGGCTGGTACAGCCTTTACACTTCCCTTCTGGACTGGAGGGAAAAGGGAGGCCAACATACTACAGCTTTCACCAGGAGTAGCATTTTGAAAGAGAAGTGTCATGCACTTAAACTCCTTTCCATTCTTTTCCATACCCAAGGGGAAGGGCACAATCTGAGCAGTGGGTTGTTTGGTTGTACAAGCATAACAGTCACTTTTGTTTAGACTCTGGATGGTATATTTGACGCATTCACCAAGGCATTTGTATCACTGCAAACTGTCTCTATTTCTATGGTCTATTTTAAGTCTCTGGCCTCAAGTACTCTAATGACCTTGGGGTCATTTTGAACTGGAGAGTTGGACTCCAGGCAAGTTTCCTCAGGTATTACTGACGAGTTAGTTGGAGAGGGTGTTTTTGGGAATGCTTTGGGTGGGGAGGTGAGGACTTGGATATGAAACAATCCAAGGGGGTCTGTATCCATGACACTGGCCCCCATCCCATACTGTCAGTTAATTTGTTTATCTGCTTCCCTAACATTTATTATTACTGGATTACACTGGAGATCTTTTCAATCTGGTGGAGCATTGCCTTTGTAAAGGGTTATTTTATCCCTTAATTGTTTTCCCTCCAACATGGGTGAGACCCATCCCTTATACTGTGTTGTCCACCAAACAGCATTCCAAGAGTCACAAGGGTCAGGTGACTCACAAGTTATACTCCCAAATGTTTGCTGCCCAACAGTCTTGCTCTGTATCTGGACAGTCCGCAGACATAGATACTTATGTTCCTCTCCCAGTTGTCACTGATGTTTTAAATTCCCACAGTTAATTACCTGACAAGGTTTGAACTGCACAGTTTGGGATTCTAAGCCCTTGATTACATTTACAACAAATTTGATGGAATTTGTTACACTTTGAACATGCTACATTACAATCAGTGTAAGTAATTCAATGTTTAAGCTGAATGTAAGGCACTGTGCAAGCACAAGTTTCAATCCATCCCCTCTTCCCTCCCAATATGCTTTCCTAATTACTGTCTTTTTAGAGTGATCCTCAGGGGATCTGAGGTAGGACTTACTTTCCAGGGTTGGGCTGAGTGGTTGGTTACTTGTCATCTGGTTCAGGCACTTGTCCCTTTACTTGACTGTAATGAGTCCAGCCTCTTTTGGCTGTTTGAACTGCCATTTAGTCATCAGCAAGCCTTGATAGGGTCCTCCCCAGATTGGCTGAAGTTTGGATTCTTTCCATGACTTGATTATGGTGCAGCTGCTGGGTTGGTGTTGATGGACAGCAAATTCCAGAGGCAGGGTCTGGGCTAGCAAACCACAGTGCCTGTGGGATGATAAAGTAGAAGACAAGGCCAGTATATCACACATGGCTTGTAGCTCTCAATGACTCCCTGGTGTAAAACTGCAAATAACTCCCTCAGGTACAGACACTCCTAAACTCATTTGCATGAAGAGCAGCAAGAATTTTCCAACATTTAAAGCTATTTACTGGTTGGAAAGAGTGGAACAATTAGGCTAAAGGACAACAATAATTTAGAATAACCCAAGATTAATGAACACAAAAAGGCTCACCATTCTTAGAGGCCCCCTCAAAATCCAGTCTTTAGGACACCTAGTTTAGTGATGCCTGAATATACTTGATTCACATATATTTACACCTCGAACACACACACAAGGTTTGCTGTCATATGGGTAATAACCCACTCTCCAGGGAGAGGAGGACAAGCCTTGGTGTGTGGCATTTGGTGATATATGTGGTGTCTCTATTCCCACGAGAGCCAGTTTCAAGCTGGCAAACCGGCATCACCAAATGCAGAGCTGGGAAGAATTATGCACCACTCACTGCTCCAAGTTCATTCAATTCAGCTTCAGTGAACCTCAACCCCTTTTACAGGAGTGTGTGCATATAATCCACTCACACGTTGACTATGAGCCATTTGCTTTTGCACAAAATATATTAGCAAAACCATACTATGAATCACAAGAACACAGTCCCTTATATATCTGGAACACAGACAGACACATACAACTTACACATACTCAAGCCACTTCTACCTAAGGGAAGATGCTACACACAGTAAAATTTGTACATACACACCCATAACCATACAAAACACACACACATTATGTCCATTTACAAGCATGTACAGCCAACACACTACTGTTACATATACACAGAAAACATCTACATACAGTCTTTCTCACACTTTTAAGAGTTGTATCATTCTCCACACTATCATGAAACTGCACACAATCACCCAGCTCTGGAGTGCACACAAACTAGTATACACTGCAAAGACATGAAGAAATATCTCCAGTCTACTATAGATGAGAACACAGGAAATTTCTGCCAAGTCCTAAATCATACCCTGACAAACTCCTACAGCTCCATAGGCTCCTACATAATCATATCACATGCTTTCATTATACACAAATATATTATCCCACATCCCTGTATAAATACACAACCCAGACTTCCATTAGATCCTAGAAAATGTGCATACAACTTCCTGTGCACCCTGAATACACATATTAATGAAATTCAAATGCAAATTCCTTGTGCCTTAGATTCAATTACACAGCACACTAAAATATGCAAATGTATCCATCAATATATCAATATGTATTCAGTCCCTCATCACTTAGGTATATGAGTAGAGAATCACACAAACCCCATTCTACAAGTCCAACCTCTTTCTTTCTAACTGGCCCCAACTATTTCTCTATCTCACCTCTGTCTCTCTCCTCCCTGCCTTCTCCCTAATCTTTCCTTGACCATGTGGCCTCAGCAATTTATGGGTCATATCTGGTGGGAAAGTTGGTGCTGATGGGCCCTCTGGTTCCTCTGGAACTTGTGTGGACTTTATTGGACCCCCAGACTTTAACAATTCCTGCCCTGGGAGAGGAGGAAAACATAGCGAGGAATAAGGCTAAACAAGGGGTTCCAGGGTTTATATTCTGCCAACTCAGCTTCCGAGTCTGGAGTTTTATCTTTCCTAGAAGAGAGGGACGTTCTTTTGTTCTTTAATCAGCACATGACATAATCAGACGACTCCTTAGAAAGGGGTTTCTTCTCATTAACATAAAGCACAAGGTAGGCACGGAGCCAATCCTCATTTGTCCCATATTTTGGCCAGAATACATCAGGCAGCAGAATGCTTTCTTTGGTCCAAATGTAACTACAATATTTAATCCTTTTCTTTTTGTCCTTTCCTTTGGTCCAATTGCTATCAGTCCATTGTTTTAACATCCTCCCTAACAGACTATCCAGAGGAATATTCCCAGAGGACCCTACAGGTACCCCTTCCCTTTATTCCTGGCCAGCTGCCTCTATTTCCCATTCTGAGTCTTGTCTGGGTGACTTTCCTCAGGATAAGCCTCAGACTCATCCGAATGTCCTGACCACCAAGGCAATACTTAATAGCCTTTTTTTCTTACCTTGGTCTATGCATAGAGTTACCTGGTCACTGTGAGGTATGTTTTTCCCTTCCGCCTTCCCTGTCCACAGTTGGCAGACCAAAGTGTCTGATCATGGGTCTCACCAGCAGTCGGAAGTGGGCCCCCAAAGATGGAGTCCAAGACTGCTTAAACAGTGGGGTACACCTTTCCTTATTCCATCCTGGGGGTCCTTCTTGATGTTTCAGATCCTGGATGAGACCCCAAGTTGTTGGAAAGAATGCTGTAATAAACACTCACATGATTGTTGAGGAGAAGAGAATTTATTCATGATCTTGCAAGAATGGGCACACAACCAAAAATGTGGCAGGCACCCCCAAAAGTAGAACACAGCAATATTTATACCCTAAGCATAACATGCAAGTCCCTCCCCTGTTTCTTCATTGGCTGGATACTCCAGAGGGTACAGCCTATCCAAGAGAGCTAACTAGCCCACATTTGGGATTTTAAATTATACAGCCTATCTGAGAGAGCTCATCCAGTTTAAATTTCCCACCAAGAGTTCCTGCCTTTGCTTATACCACACATTCCTTCACATTCCAGTGACTCTGGTTATTGCTTGTTTTTACCCATATAAGGTGCTAGCACCCACTCTAGGCTTACATCAGGGGACCCCTCCTCCCTCCCTCCTAAATCTGGAGCCAGTTCAAGCTAGTTTTACAGCCCTTTGTTCAGTAAGTTTTTTTCTCCCATTCCACGCCATTTTGTGTGAAAGCTAAACTTAATTCTACTCTTACAAACTCTGGTGCAGGCTGTGTTTTGTGGACCTGTAATTTTATGTCTTCCATAAAAGTTGGGAAATTTTCATTGATTATTTCCTCCATTATTCTTTCTGTCACTTTTCCCTTCTCTTCTCCTTCTGGGACACTTATAACATGTATATTCATGCACTTCATGTTATCATTCAGTTCCCTGAGACCCTCCTATCTGTTCCTTTGTGTGCAGGATTTAAGATGCTTTGTCCTCCAGCTCATTCACACCCAAGAGTATTTTCAAAATCTAGAATTTATTGAGTTTGCTTCTTCAAGTTGCATGTATTTAGCCCTATAAGAGCCAGTTATGTGTTACTCACAGCTGGGTTGAGTCAAAGAACTCTGAAAAATGGCTGATGTAGCCTAATGAACGGATTCACCCATGGGTATAGCCTGTGAAATTACTTTATCATTATTGCTTCTAAATTAACTGATAAATAGGTGGTGATAGCAGGAAAATCCAAATATAAGCCTCCCATTTCACACTTCTTTCATATTTAGAATAATGACCCTTCAGTTAATCTACATGATAGAGCAGAGTCTCATTTTAATAGAGAAAACTCACAAGTTACAAAAAAAGAAAAAAAAGATGAAGGAGGGTCATGAAGACAGCCCTGGGCTCCTCAAGGTGCAGCCTGACGTGAATCCTGGCTCTGTTCTTTATTGACTCTCTGACTTTGGGGAAAATCATTTAGTATCATTTATATTTATTTTCTCCACTATACTATAAGTGGGTAAGAGACAGATCATTCATTTGATATATGTTCTGTTTTGTTTTTATTTTGCACACCTTTTAAAAAAGGTTTTTCTTTCTTCTTCTTTCACTTTATTTACCTAAAGTAAGCAGTTGTTTCATTTCTGTTTTTTTTTTCTATCAGCAACTCTGTGCCTTCCTTCCATTTAATGTTATTTCCCATTAAGGCTCACTGTGTAATTAACTCACATTTAAAACTTTTAGGGTCTGAAGAGAGCTAATTTGAGATCACTGTCAAATGGATGTTTTAAAAATTATAATTCAAACTGTGTTAATCTTAACCTTTATCACAGATTTTTAAAATGTGTGAGAATTGCTTGTGTGTTGTGTGTGTTTAGGTGGAAATTTTGTCAGAGAGAAAAACTAAATTATCACTAAGAGATTGAGAAATCAAACCAATGTGAAAAAGAAACAAAAGACAGAGCCCTCTAACCACTGTCATTCCAAGTTATAGAAATAACTCAAAAATATTTACGTAAACATTCATAGGAGAAATTGATTTGCAGCTATATGTTAGGGATAAGTTGTGGGCAATCAAGTTCTTCAAAGATCTCTTCTGAACTATATTCTCTTCCCTGGTAATCTCAAGCATGGCTGGGGCTTTAGTGGTCAATTAAATGTGAATACGTCAGATTTGCATCTACTGGCCTGACCCTCCTATGAGCTGCTAATCTCACAAATACTTACTCAACATCTCTACTTCGTTGGCTCAATGGCATGTCCAACCTGAAATAAGTTTCCCTTACCTAAATCAATTGTGTGTGTGGTGGTCGTGGTGGTGGTTGTAGGGGAGGGTGGCATGTTTTATGGTCCAGGTACATTATGGGGTTCCAATGAGCAAACATCAGAAGTAGAAGCAAAAGGAGACATTCCTTCTCCCACATTTAATCATCACCAAGTCCCATCAATTATATTTCAGTTCATATACTTCCCAATGCTATGACTGTCTAGTATCAGCTACCAATATTACTCCACTGCACCACTTGTGGATTCTAAAGGGAGCTACCCACACCCACTCAAGTGCTTCTCCAAGCCAATCCTACAAATTAGGCAGAGTACTTTTTTAAAACATAGGTATCTTCTCTGGCCACAGTATCCCTCATTAAAACCCTTCCAGGACATTTCATTGATCTTATGATAAAGACTACAATTTTAAACCTAGCTCAAAGGACCCCAAATCTGGCCCCTGCCTGCTTTTCTAGCCTTACTTCCTGCCACTGTTCTCCTTTTCTCTCTGTCCTTCAGCTATATTTCTACTTAAAAATAAATCTTCCGTGCATCTACCAGTATATTTTATCTTCAGGCTTCATTTCAAACCTCACTTCTGCCATGAAGCCCTTCCTTAAATCTCAAACCATCATTATATGGATGTATTACACCCTGAATTTCATAAAACATGCTATATATATATATATATATATTTGTTCAAATTTTTACTTTACATATATCTTTCCAGTAATCTGAAACCTCCATTATAGTGGAGATATTTTTTTTGTTAATGTCAACATTATATCTTTGATATCTAGCACCAAGCCTAGCACATAGCAGATGCACAATAGATAAATATTTGTATGGGAGCAGTATGTCATATCCGTATTTCAGGACCCTTAGCAGATGGTGTCAGCATTCCAGCCATATCCCTCAAATCCCCCCCCCCACAGGATATCTATACACAGATCTCTTATAAGACTTCAGATTTCTGCATTTCTTTGTTCAAGGACAAAACTTTGAGTAGTGTTTTTTGGATGATTTCTATGTTCCAGAAGTAAAGGAGAGGGAAACAGAAGAAAATGAAGTGGTATGATTTTGCTGTCATTGAATTTATGTTCTCTTAAATATGAAAACCTTTAGAGTACAATATGAGACATTGTACATCCACATGCTAGTTTTTGCCTAAGAAATGGATAATTGTGACATGAAAAACTAAAAGTGGAGGTTTTTAGAGTTTTTCTCCTTGTAACATTCACTGGGGGAAACTGTGAGTAAAAGTTAGGCAAGATGGAATAAGTGGGTAGGATGTGGAATGGCTTAAATCCATTAATCCATTTCACACTTGGCTTGTAAGTGGGAATGTATAACAAGACACTTTAATGTCATTTATTTTGTATTGCCATAGCCAAAAGAACCATTAAATTGAGAATGACATAAAACAGCCTGCCTCAGAGGTCCGACACAGCTCATCAAGCCTTCTTATTCTTCTTCCCGCCTTCTTGAGTAGTTTGAATTTTCCTGTCTGTTGTTCCTTGCCTTCAGTTAGAATTCAATTCAACTAATTTTCATTGAGTAGTGTGCTGGTTTGTATATATTATGCCCCCCAGAAAAAGCCATAATCTTTAATGCATTCTTGTGGGGGCAGATGTATTAGTGTGGATTGGGTTGGAACCTATTGGTTCAGTGTCCATGGAGATGTGACCCACCCAACTGTAGGTGATAACTCTGATTGGATAATTTCCATGGAGGTGTGGCCCTGCCCATTCAGCATTGGCCTTGTTTAGTTAACTGGAGCACTATAAAAGCTCAGACAGAAGGAGCTCATGGCTAGCTGTAGCTGAGACAGACATTTTTTAGATGGCCATTGGAAGCTCATGAGGACATTTTGGAGAATGCCATTTTGAAACACAACCTGGGAGCAAACAGATGCCAGCCATGTGCCTTCCCAGCTAAGAGAGGTTTTCCGGACGCCATTGGCCATCCTCTAGTGAAGACACCTGATTGTCTATGCATTACATTGGACACTTTATGGCCTTAAGATTGTAACTGTGTAACCAAATAAATCCCCTTTTATAAAAGCCCATCTATTTCTGTTGTTCTGCATTCTGGCAGCATTAGCAAACTAGAACAATATTTTGGTACCGGAGAATTGAGGTGCTGGTACTGGAGAGTTTGCAAGTACCAAACATGTTGGAATGCCTTTTTAAAAGGATAAGTGGAAGGTTCTGGAAGAATTGTGAGGAGCTTGATGGCAAAGGCCTAAATTGCTTTGAAGACAGTGTTTATGGAAATATGGATTCTAAAGATACTTCTGTTGAGGACTTGAACAGAAATGATGAATGTGTTGTTACAAACTGGAAGAAAAGTGATCCTTGTTTTATAGTGGCAGAGAATTTGGCAAAATTGTGTCCTGGTGTCAGATGGAAGGAAGAATTTGAAAGTGACAACCTGGAATACTTAGCTGAGGAGATCTCCAGACTACATGTGGAGGATGTACCCTGGCTTCTCCTTGCAGCTTATGGTAAAATGTGGATGGGGAGACATAAAATTAGAACTGAACTCTTGGGTTCAAAGAAACCAGAAACTGGTGGTTTGGAAGATTCCAGGCTTCTTGGGGGTGGAAACCCAGAAGCTATAGCCTAACATGAGGACTTAACCCAACATGTAACCCAGCCACCATTTTAGTACAACACAAGATTGCAGAAGGAGTTAAGCAGAAAGGATTTGTGGAAAGTTGTATTGTCTGAGGGCTTTGACCCCTGTGTGCTTCATGCAAAACCAACAGAATTTTTGTGAGATCTTTACAGATGGAGATGATGCCAGTCTGGACTGGAGGAGACAGACAAGGAACAAAGTGAAGGAAAAATTTCTTCAAAGACAGAGCCATGGGTTTGAGGTCTGGAGTCAAGAGGTCTCGGGCTGGAAGAGCAGAGTGGTCCACAGGCTGGAAAGGGTGAGTTCTACCAGGAAGTCAAGGGTGGACATTCCACCTCAGTATTCAGGAAGAAGGCTGTTACCCCAGGACTCAGGAAAGGCGGAGCACATTCCCAGGGTTTTGGGGAGAGCCTGGTCACAACCCCACTGTTCTGAAAGGGTTGAGCATCTGCTCTGGAGATGGAAGAGAATCTGGGTGCTGCCCCAAAGTTTCAGGAGGGTGGGGCCAAGTAGATGGTCTCCACAATGTGTGGATATGTTGGAGCACTCACCCCAGCATTTAGAGAGAAAAGGGCTGCCATGAAAGCCTTTGGAAAGGGTTGGACTCCCACTCTCTCAAGCCCCAAAGACACTTCATTCTGTTAATGTCACTCATACTTTTAAATCTAATGGAGTTTGCCCTGTGGGTTTTAGGAAATGTTTTGGATTTTTAAACCGTTTTCCCTTCAATTTCTCCTTATGGCAATCAGAATGTTTATCCTATGAATGTCCCTCCTTTGTATATTGGAAAGCAGATAACTTGTCCTAAGTTACACAGGTCCAGAGCCAGAGGGGAATTTGCTTTTGGACACACCATGCCTGTAACTGATTTTGATGGGATCTTTTATTTACCTATTTTTACTGAAATGATTTAAGTTTTTGTGATATTGTGATGGGGTGAGTGTATTTTGTATTTGAAAAGAATATGTTTTTCTGGTGTCCAGGGGGTGGAATGTGCTTGTTTGTATATATTATGTCCCCAGAAAAAGCCATATTCTTTAATACATTCTTGTGGGGGCAGATGCATTAGTGTGGATTGGGTTGGAACCTATTGGTTCAGTGTCCATGGAGATGTGACCTACCCAACTGTAGGTGATAGCTCTGATTGGATAATTTCCATGGAGGTGTGGCCCCATCTATTTATCATGGGCCTTGTTTAGTTTACTGGAGCATTATATAAGCTCAGACAGAAGGAGCTCGTAGCTAGCTGTAGCCGAGACAGACATTTTGAAGATGGCTGTTGTAAGCTGATGCAGACATTTTGGAGAATGCCATTTTGAAACACAACCTGGGAGCAAGCAGATGCCAGCCATGTGTCTTCCCAGCAAGAGTTTTTCCGGAGGCCATTAGCCATTTTCCAGTGAATGCGCCTAATTGTCTATGCATTACCTTGGACACTTTATGGCCTTAAGACTGTAACCGTGTAACCAAATAAACCCTCTTTTATAAAAGCCAATCCATTTCTGGTGTTTTGCATTCTGGCAGCGTTAGCAAACTAGAAGAAGTAGCAAATATGTACTGGTACCTTTTCTAGGCACTGTAAAATATTTGAAAATAGATACATTTGAAGCATATCTACTTTAGTGAGAGGAGATGGATAATTATTATAACACCAATTGTTTATTTGTAACAAATTCTAAAGCAATGGAGAGGAAGAATATGGTTTAGAGAAGAAACAGGGATGTCTTTCTGGAGAAAGAAAATTCCAGCTGGGCACTGAATCACAGGATGCGGATTTGGGTCTACATCAATGTGGATATAGGGTCTCTAAGTGGAGAAGGGGGTTGTGAAAGTAAGGCCCAGGTAAGAAGTTATAGCCTAGAGAAGACTGGGGTGGCCAGAATATGTTGGTTATGCAGTTTACATACTGGAAAATGGGGTCTGATGTGAATGCCAAACTCTTCAGTATCACCTTTATTATATAGGCAAAGGGGGCAGAGACCGAGTAAATCCCCTTTGGGCAAGGGGATTATAATAGCAGGAATGTTTTGGTGCAAATAATAGAAACTTGATCCCAATTGTTTTGAGCAAAAAGGGAACTTATTATGGTTAGGCCTGGCTGGTCTCAGGTGCTCAGATGATGCTATCAGGAAACTTTTCCATCTCTGGGCTTAGCTGGCCTCTGGGTTGTTTTTATATTCAGGCAGCAAATGATCACCTGCAGCTTCTGATATACATACTCTCAGTTTACATGCTTCCTTCCTCCAGAAAAAAAGCAATCATGGTCTCAGTCTCACTGGCCTGGAATAAACCATATGCCCATTTTGAACCAATCACCATGGCAGGGAGGCAGGGCTGGCTACACAATTGGCAGAATGCAGTGCAAAATAAAAATGTGAGGCACTTTGTAAAAAAGTAGGAGAAAAGTGTAATTAAATATATTAAAACATAAAGCTATTTCATTTATTCTGCCATCTGTCTCAAGTTTTTATTTGCTATATATTTTCTTTCTTAATAAAAGTAAAAAAAATAAATTTTTGCATGGACTTTACCATCCTTCTTTATATTGGGCAATTCTAGTTTTACATGCATACATAAGTGCATGTATAAGTACTCACTAAAGTTATGTAATTCATTTTTCATTGCTCATACATGCATATGCATTTGGTTCATATCAGAATGGTGAAATACTGCAAAGCATTAACTGTACCTCTTGCTACATGGTGCACATTCCATAAACACTGTACAATATGTAAATGTCAGTCTGCCCCAAAACCTAAATAAGCTTTAATCTATTGTCTTAAACCTCCCAGACAGAAATCAGCCTTTCCTCTATCTCCCTAGACTGCAAGGCAGCTTTCCCAGTGCAAATCCTAGATAAAGTAGGATAAACTACTGAAATTCTCCTGTTACATGTTAACTAGGATAATTAGTTCTTTTTGTCTCTAATGGGTTTAGACAATTGAAGACTCACTTGGAGGAGACTGATTCAGAAAATCTCCCCCTGTCCTCCGACCAGTGTAAATTAACCCCATTTTCCTCTTCAGCCTGGTGCGGTGTGACGTCATTTGGCTGCGCCGAGTGAGGACCCGGATCCCGGAAGTGCCCCTTCCCCAGTCTTGGCGCTGAACGCGGGACACAAGGTCTGAACAACGTGCTGCTCTGTGGGTTCCTGGACCCCCGAGGTGGGACATTCGGGAGCCTCAGCTCCGTGGCCGACAGAGAGACTCACCTCCGAGAGCTGGACGAGAGGGTTTCTAGCCCCCCCGGCCCCCAGGACCCCAAGGGCTGCTGCTGCCGCGGAAAACAGGTTTGGTGAGTGAGTGTGGGTGACGGGTGTGCTTGTGCAAGCCTTGGTCTCGTTTCTCTGGTTCTTGGACTTATCTTCTGTTTCTGAGCTGTTTGTTTCTTCTTCAGTGACGCATAAACTCCTGGAGCTGTAAGTGGGAGAACACACTTGGTTTGGGCGCTCAGAGGCACATAAATTTATGCCAAAGCTGTTTTTGGCGGGTGCAGCCCCAGGCATGGGGGATTAGCCGTTGAGACTTGGTTTGGCAGGAAGCAGCCCCTGGCATTAAGGGAGGTCACTGAATTTGGGTCTTAGGTTTTGGTTATTTGGGTGCTCAGTGGCACATAAAGCCATTGAGACTTGGTTGTCTAGGACTTGGCTTTTATTCTTCATCTTGTTTATGGTTGTAGTTTGGTTAAGATTTCGTCTTGTGTTATGTCTTGCGTTTTATCTCAAGTTATCTAAAAAGTGTTTGTTTAAAAATCGGAAACAACATAAGTGAGCAATCTAAGAAAATTAAGAAGGATGAACCCTGAAATAGCATTCTTAAGCATTGAAAACAATTTGGGTATGAGCCCATGACCAACAAAAGAATAAAAAGTTTATGGAAAATAAACCAGCCTCAGTATAAATTAGAGGATGGCCACAAGTGGTTAAGCCAGGGATCAATAAAATATAATGTTATTTTACAACTAAATGTGTTTTGTAAGAGAATGAACAAATAACATTCCATATGTGCAGTGTTTCATGGCTCTATTCCAGAACAAAAATTTCCTGGGAGAATGTTTCAGGCATGGAGTTTTAACCACCAGCGAAACCCCAGCCTCTCCTTAAAAGCTCCAGAGGAAATAGAGGAAAGCCCTAGTCCCCAGTATAAAACAGTGCTGGTTAAGATTCGCAGTCCCAGGTTGCTGAGGCTTTTGAACTCCAGGCAGAAATGTTAGTGGGTGGGATTTCTAGGCCAAGACTTGTGGGTTCCATGCTCCCCCCCCCCCCCCCCCGCTCGAGTTTGCAGTTTTTGCACTTCCCTTTCCCTCCCCACCAGAGCCTTCAACTTGGCCACTCCCTTCTCTTCTTCTCCCTCTGGCACCTTGTCAGAAAGCTGAGAACAACCCCTCATGTCTAAGACTTCCCTGAAATGGCCTTCCCACCTCCTATCACGAGTGATATGAACTTCAGGCAGGGTGTCTCTACCTCTGGAGCACAAAGGCAGGGACAGTGTCTTTTCCCACAAGGGCCAGCTGAAATGGATAGAATGTATCAGCAAATTCCTTTCTCTATCTCAGATCTACACAATTGGAAGAGATGGATCTCGGGTTATCAAGAG
This sequence comes from Choloepus didactylus, assembly GCF_015220235.1. Classification (NCBI taxonomy): domain Eukaryota; kingdom Metazoa; phylum Chordata; class Mammalia; order Pilosa; family Megalonychidae; genus Choloepus; species Choloepus didactylus. The sequence continues at coordinate 8,949,534 of NC_051331.1, forward strand.
GATCCCAGGAAAATGAAAAACTTGTTTAGCTTATTTTTGTAATGCATAATCTTAAGTGGGCTGATATGCAACTTTGTTAAGTGTGCCATAACCTCAGAAGAAAGGAGAATTAGAATTACAAGGGATCAGTTATACTGATTCTTTAACCAATGATAAACCAGAAAGTCCAGTTCATGCCCCAGGAAATCTGGCTATTCCACAAGTAGACCCTACTGGGACCCAAGAAAACAAGCTGGCAGAACAAAATTAGATCACTGTAAGGCATGCATAATTGTGAGACTAAGAAATGGAGTTCTTAAGCAAAATAACTTTAATGCATTCAGGAGGTTATCTAGCAGCTGGATGAAAATCCACCAATGTTTTTAGAATGACTATTTGAAGCTTACCTAAAATTTACTAATATAAGATCAGAGAACACAATAAATCAATGCAGTGTAAATCAGCTTTTTATTGGTCAGCATGCCCCCAGCATTTGTCAAAAATTACATAAACTTATGGTGGACTTAAGTTTCCAATCTCAGCACTGGTGAAAATTACGTTTAAAGTGTTGCATAAGCATGATGCAGCTGAAGGAAAGGTCCAAATGAAAGCTCTCACCTATAAAGCTAACTGGAAGGCTAATGTCTTAAAAACAGTCCTGAGTAAAACTTTTCACAGTAAGAGGAGTCTGCCAGAAGTAAAAATCCCTGAGCTCCAATATGTATATTTCTGGGGGGAGGGCTGTGGGAAATGGGAATGGCCCAACTTGATGCAAAGGTAAACAAGGGACTCCAGCAACCCAGTGTCCACATCTGACAGGGGACTAGGACAGTGACCTTTAGTGATGGGGCCCAGGGGCACTTTCCACCCTTTGGGAAACCATCTCAGTCACCCACAAAGAACCTTGGGTCTCATTCCAAGTGGGTAAGAACCTAGTAAATTTTCTGGTAGACAGGAGACTTAATTGCACTTAAAAGTAATCAGTACTTGCTATGGGAATGTCTGAAGTTGCTAATGACTTCTCACAGCATCAGCAATGCCAAATTGGAATTAGGTCAATTGACTTACAAATTTCTTTACAAGCCTCTCTCTCCCTCCCTCCCTCCCTGTCATCGCCTCTCTGTTTCTGAAATGAATTTACAAGTTCCAACTCTAGGAGGAGGCCTACAAACTACCTTGAAAGATCCAGGCAAGCTACAACTGCCTAAGGAAGAAGAGCTGTGAAATATCCTCCAGGTGAGCCAGAGATGTATAAGAAATCACATTAAGATTGTGGCTGAACATGATTCCAACACATTTAAACAATGTCCACTTAGATAAAGAGAAAAGAGAGCATTTTTTGCCACCAATTAAATGATTTTAGAATAAGGACAAACCACACCAGGTACTCAAAATTACAAAATTGTCCAGAATTTAAGGGTTATAAATCCAATGGTAGAAAATATATGTCCCACAGTACCTAATCCATATACTCTCCTCAGCAATATTTCTGATGCAAATTTAAAGAATGCCATTTATTACATCCCAATAAAGACTCACAAAATCTCTTTGTATTTGAAAGAGAATAACTTGACATAGAAATAAAATATCAGTGTAATTAAAGTATGTTACCACAAAGTTTCAAAAATGCAATTCTTGTCCAGAAATGTTCAGGGAGTAAAGCTCCACCAGAGACTTTTTGCAGGCTAGATCTTTTGGCAAGTGGCATGCCAAGGAGCAAAAAGAAACTCAGGATTCTTAGGTAAAACTGCCTATTGTCAACTGTTAATACCAAATTTTTTTATTGATAGCCAAACCTCTATATCTGGACATAAATGGAAATGAAAAAAAAAAAACTTTAAAATGGACCGGAGAATGTACAATTGCCTTTCAAAGTTTAAAGGCAAATTAATATCAGCTCCAGACTTTGGCTCCCTGATCACGTGAAAAAATTTAACCTGTCTGTCCATGAAAAACAGGGCATGACCTACAAGGTACTTGTATAAAATTTTTTGAAAAATATAGGACCAGTGGCTTATTTGTCAATACAGTTTGATGCTGTAGCCTGAGAATTGCCCACTGGGCCAAGGACAGTGGCAACCACTTGTGAATTCTTATGAGAAACAAAAAGTTCACTTTGAACTCCCCACATGTCCTTACCATATTGCAGCAATAGGGGGACAGTGGCACACAATGGAGAAACTATGTCCCTATCAGGCAGCAGTGCTGGACAATCTTGAGTGTCATCCTACAGAAAGCAAAATATTCAGTAGCAAATACTGCCTCTCTCACCAGAAATGTCAGCACAAGGTGCATCATCACCCACCTACGGATTTACGATATGCTTTTACTAATTTGCATGTGCACAAAACAATTTAAGAACATGGCCAAATAACTGCAGAGAACAAAAACATTAAATATATAAATCTAATTTTTAAGTTGTTAAATACCATAATGTATCCCAAGAAATAAGTTGCCCACTACAGAGGACATCTATCCATGGATAATGGAAGACTTAGGTGGTGAAAAAAATTAGAATTAGATTCACAGTCAAGCCAAAGTCCTTGGAATCTTCAAATGTTTGCTAGTGCCTAAAGTCCCTAGGTAAAAAAAACCAAGTTACAAAATAAAAATTCTTGTCTTGATCCCCAGGTTGGGCACCAATTTTCATGGGTTGGTTGCTTTACAACTCAAAACTACACTCTCCATTAGAAAATGCCTAAGCCTCATCAGGTCATGATTCAATTGGTTTGGGCTTCATCAAGTCACCTCCCATTGAATTAAGTGCTCCTTTAGTAAAAAAATTTTACTAAGGGAACACCTAAGGTCAAAAGAACAAGTTTACAATGTAAAAATTATTTGATACATTACCAAGCTTGAGAGCCCATGCTCCTGCAGATGCAGCTGGAGGTGAGCTCAGAGAGCTCCCCCTTGTCTGAGTTACAGGTTATTTATAGAATTTTTGATTTAAAGTGAATTTAATTAACTCATATTCTATTTTGACATTTAAACCATGTGTGGTAAATGATGTGCTGTGAAACATGAGTGACCCACAAAGTGTCCTGATCCGTGAGTGATTCACAAGTATCTTCATCCAAGAGTGATTCAAGATCAAAGGAGAGTATCCATTGAGTTATCAGAGACAGCCCTGAATGTCTGCAAAACTCTCTTGTACATATTTCTACTAATTAAGATGACTTCTATAAGAGCAATATAAATTTTTACTTATATAAAATCTAAACATTAGAAAAGAGATTACTATTACTTGTCTCTGACTTATTAATATAATTTTTTAATTTATTCTATGATTAGATTAGCCATTACATCATGTTGCTAGACAGACATTTGATTAGAACTCTATTCAGCATTGCTACATTACTTACAAATTTTCTATGATTAAAGAGCTGCAGCTCCATCCTGTTTCATTTTTACACAGAGGACAAGTTGGTTACCTGCTATTTCTAAGAAGGTTGAGAGGGACTTTTTCTTTCCTGAAAATATTCACAGCTTTTTAACTATTGAGCTTTTCCTTCAGTATAATCTTCTAATATAGGACTTGAAGGGTATGAATCATCTGTCCCAGTTATTATAGTAAGTGCTTTCCTCTTTTTGTCACTTGGAAATTGTACTTGAGTGTTTTAAATAAGCTTCTAGGTCCTTCACCAGCAGAACAGAAAGCAACAGGTGTTACATGAGAGCAGCATAGAGAGAAGGAGTCAACATCCTCATTATCAGATTCTTCAGTAGAGCTATTTTCCTGTGACAACAGGTCTTTATTTCTTTACACCACTTTGAAAGAAAATCTAGTGTACTTTCCTCTCAGTCTGAAGAACTCCATTTATCATTGCTTGTAGGGAAGCTTTGTGGTGATGAGTTACCTCAGCTTTGAGAATGTCTTAATCTTTCCCTAAATTTTATTCAGTTTTATTAAGATATCTTTACATACCATACAATCATCCACAGTGTGTGATTAGTGTCACAGTGCCATCATAGAATAGTGCATTCATCACCACAATTTTGAACATTTTCATTACAAAAAAAAAAATAATAAGAATAAAAAAGTAAAAATAAACATCCAAATCATCCCATCCCCTCATCCCTCCCTAGTATTCATTTAATTTTTGTCCCCATTTTTCTACTCACCTGTCCATACACAGGGTAAGAGGAGTGTGAGCCACAAGATTTTCACAATCACACGTTTATACCATGTGAGCTGTCTAGTTATACAATCATCTTCAAGATTCAGTGCTACTGGTCTGCTGTTCAACAGTTGCAGGTATTTCCTGCTAACTAAGAACTAAAATAGATATCTATATAATGCATAAGAATATCCTCCTGAATGACCTCTTGACTCCAGGCAGATAGAAAGGCAGCCCCACCCTTCCAAGTGCTTGCCCAGCAGCCATGCTCTCTCCAAACACTGGGGTGAAGGATCCAATATCTTCAATCATTGAGGTGATGGCCATGCTCTTACCTCCACCCTCATAAGGTGTTGGGTTGGAAAGCAAACTTTTAAGCAAGGGTCATCTTTTCTAATAGTTTGTGGCATCATATCTATCATTTATGTTTAAGACCTCAGCAGAAGTACCCTTAGTGTTCATATTTCCACCAATAGTCTCTTCAAAGCAATCTAGGCCTTTTTTCTCAAGAATCTCACAGTTCTTCTTGCTGCTTCTCATCATACAGTTCCAAAGCTGTACAGAGATTTTTGTTATTTGCAGTGGCAGTTTGCTAGGCTGCTGAAAACAGATATCAAAAAATGGGAATTTATTAGCTTACAAGCTTACAGTTTTGAGGCCATGAGAATGTCCAGATCAAGTCACCAAGGCAGTGCTTTCTCCCTGAATGCTGGCTGGTGGGGATCCTGGGCTCCTGCCACATGGCAAGCACATTGCAGCATCTGATGGTGTCTCTCTTCCCTTCTGGGTTTTCTTGCTTTCAGCTTGCTTTAGAGGCTTTCTCTCTCTTTGTCTGAATAACATTCTTTTATAAAGGACTCCAGTAAGAGGATTAAGACCCACCCTCAGCCACATCTTAACTGGGGTAACCTCGTGAAAATTTCCTTACCATAAGTTTATACCCACAGTAATGGATTCACTTTAAGAACATGATTTTCTGGTGTACATAGAGTTCCAAACAACCACATTCTCTTTGGTTCCTTTTTAAAATTTCTGAGACTCACTGTTTTCCTCATATCCTTTAGTTTTTTTCCTCTGTAGTTTCCTTCATTGCCTTGAACATTTCTAAGATCATTTTTCTGAGGCTTTGTTTCATATATCCACAATCTCATCTTATTCATTGGCATTTTCTGAATTTTTATCCTTTTCCTTCATTTCCTATTTCTTGTACTCTTTTCGCTCAGTGTACATTTTAATATTCTAAAATGTTAACTCTGGGATTTATTCCCTGAGATGTCTGTGTCTTGGTATTGTAACCAGCTTGTGATAAGACACACTTTCTTGAGTTTCAGCCCCCCTATCGGACAGGTCTGCCCAGGATGAGTGAAGTGTGCAGGCTGTTCCCTGACTTTCTGAGCCTCTGTCCTATCCTGGGGTTTTGCTTGTTAGTTGTTCTGGAGTTCTCCTTTTTAGGTTGTCCCCTCTGTTTCCCAGGAGATAGACCTCCTTATCCCAGGTCTGATGCCTGGAGGACTTTGTCTCAGACAGTCCCAGACTGTCTCTCTAGTTTTTTTTTTTTTTTTTTTTTTTTTTACACTTCTTTCATTGTCTCAATCTACTTATGCCTGGAGGAAAAATTCTTGGAAGGAGGCACCTGAAAGAACTTTCTCAATTCAGTCTCTCCCAGCAAAAACAGGGCCTGGGGCTCACAAAAAGGGTGCACATCAGCTCCAAAGTGCCCTGGGGATGGGGATCAGAAAGGGTGCAAAGAGCTTCTCTGACAGCTGCCCTTAGCTGAGTCTTCCTGGACTACCCAGCAAATGTTGCCATTCAACTAGTTCCCCTGGAGCCCTGAGGAAGTGCAGCATCTTTAAGTCTTTACCACTGCTGCCCCTGTTCCATTAGGGTGGAAATAATGGCTGCCACTGCCTTTGTGCAGGGTGGGTTGAAACAATAGCTGCCCTCAGAGCCAGGATCTAGTGATCCAGATTTACTAATCAAAAGCCATGATCAATGATCAGTCATTCCTACCACTGATCTTGGGGAAGAGAATTTTTTGTCCCTTATTGTCACCATCAAGCTAGCCTGGGGCAGTACCCTGGTGGGGGTGGGCAGCTTTAGCCACCAGGCTGACAGAGTAGCTAACTGCTCTTTATCATAATTTTTCTGCTCTTTCCTGATTGCAATACATTGTTCTTCTAGCCTCTGGAGTTCAAAAATTGTTTCAGGGAGTTACTGCCTGTTTAATAACTGATTTGGTGGAAGGACATTCCTGGAGCTCCCTACCCTGCAATTGTCCCACTAGCCTCCCTTTTGTTCATTATTAAAATAGAAATTTTGTTGAAAGGTTAAATGAGATAACCTTTGCAACTTTGCCTAATACCTTATGTAGTTGTTGTTTAGAAAGAGAAGCCTGAGCTCCCTTCCCAATTCCCTTTTGCATGGAAATGTGGCCTACATTGCATTACACTACTGGAGTACAAATGCAAACTCGCTATTTTATTCTTTTTACATTAATTGATTTGCTGTCTATATCATTTTCAAAATCTTCCTTTGTCTGGTGCTTCATTGGTCTGCAGCTAGTGCCTTTTTAATTTGAGGGCTACAAATTGAAAAGTAATTAGTACCATGTGGATGAGATTCCAGGAGGCTGAAATTTCCCATGGAATGAGACAAATCAAACAAAGATATCTGTTTCCTCAAGCTGACACTCAGAAGAGGAGATTTATGACAGAGAGAAGCCAAATTGCACATATATAGTGAAGTGGGTTCTTACTATCAGAAAGAAGAGGCGTTTAATTGTTTATGGTACTGTTAGAGTTGCTAGTAGTTGTCACCATGGGGATTGACCCCTCCTGAAAAATGCTAGATTAAATGAGGAAATAAAATATATCTTTCTCAGCACCTTGGCCTTTGGAGTCATGCAGAGTTATAGACTCTTTAATGTTAGAGAAGAAGTACATTATTCTTGTTTTCTGTCTAACTATGGGATACATGTTGGAAAATAGTCATTCATTGTAGAATCTTATAATTAGAGGATTAGATAAGGAATCCAGAAAAGTTACGTAGCTTGTTTTCAAGAAGCTAGGAAATAATTTTTATTTATATCCATGAACATATCCTGAAATTTAACCTGTCATTGAAAGGACAGACTCATAGGACTTTAAAACAACAAAAAGATTTAATTTATCCCTCTTACCATCCAGAAAAATGACTGTTCTGAATTGGCCCAGCTGGTTAACTAGGGATGGGGAAGGCCTTCAATATACTACCCCCTCCTTCTATGGTTTTTTCTTGGGCTGATAGTTGAAAATGAGACACTATTTTAGAAAAATTAATATGGTTGAAATGGACACCTATTTGTTATCACCCCAGCCGTGTTAACATTTTTGGGAATAGGCAATTCCTCTCCCTACCTGCATGGATCAGAGGGAGCCACAGTATTTGTACAACTCAATCATAGATTTCTGGCCACAATTGTTTTGCTGAAAGCTGGGTATATAAACCAAATAGTGAAATCAATCATTTCCATAAGAATGTGGAATAAGGCCCAAAAAAGTAATATCAACCTCTTTCTGTTTGGCTGGATATGTAACATAAAATCCTAGCAGCTGTTGTTTGCCAATTTTTTTGCCACAACAATGACAACTGATTGCAATAAGATGAATTAAACTGACGGCAGATAAAAGGCAAAGATGAGCAGAGAGAGAAAAGATTTCTGGGTTCCCTTTTTCCAGTCTTTGTTTCCATGAGATAATACTTCAGTCTCATAAAAGATTCCCTCATTTGTTTCAGCTAGATAGAGTGTTTTGTTTTCTTTCTTTCTTCTTTCATTGTTTTTATAGTTAATAAAAAGTCCAAAATTCTCAGATAATTCACATATTGACATTTTGGGTTCTCTCATGGCAAGTTGTATCTTGTTTCTTCTTGTCAGAAGACTAAGTATATTACTGTCTGTCATTCAAAAAGCATTTCTTTCTGTCAGGTGCTATGGTGAGTGCATTACATCTATTATCTCTAAGCCTCAGCCTTAAAGAAGGAAATAATACTGACAATTTAAAGGTACCATTCAGAATTGTTAAGTAACTTGTCCAAGATTCTTCATTTCACAAATGACAGAGAAATGTTAAATGAATTTTTCCACCTCTTCCTTAAACACATTTTCATTAAATGCCTACTATGTTCCAAGTATTGTTTCATAGTTACTGAAGATGCACCAATGAAAATGATAGGCAAGTTGTCGTTTCTCATGGCTTCACTTTCTAGTGGAGGATACAGACAATAAACACAAATGTTATATAAGTATAAGGTAGTGGTTAAAGATATAAGAATAAATAAAGAGATAAGGGATAAAAAACAATGGAGGTTGAGAAATAGTTTATATTAGAATTATCTAAAAAGCCTCCTTTGCACAAGGACATACATGTAAGGAAATGTGAATCCAGCCAAGACTTGCAGGACCAGCTTTCCAGGAAGAGTCTACAACAGGTGCAAATGAAGCCTTTGCAGACAGACAAAGCAATCAGTGAAACATTAGAAATCCTTGACAATATACCCATATGTATGAAAACAGAATATTATAATACAGACAACTGGATTTAACAAGATTTATTAAGTATTTTACAGACAAGGAAATTTGAATGTCCAACAAACTGATAAAAAGATACTCTCAATATATTAGAACCATGATATGCATCTTTTTGCATTTAAAGCATTGGCAAATATTTTAAAGCTATGACATTTTGAAGTGCAGGCAAGGATGTGGAGCAACAGGGACTCACACTCTGCTGGTGGGTGTGTAAAATTAGTTTAATTGCAGTGGAAAACATATTGAATTGTCTAGTAGAAATAGCAGGTTCATGAAACTGCAATTCTCACTCAGACATGCCCTACAAAACTTGTAATGCATGTCCAAATACCGGAGATAAATATTATATGAATGTTCATAAGAGTATATTTATATATATTTAACTTTTTATTTTGAAATTATTTCAAACTTATAAGAAAGTTGCAACAATGATACAAAACAATACAGATACGTGGTTTCCAAATATTGTCTGTCATTGCATAGGCTGCCTTTTTCCTTTTCTGACAAAGACCTTTGATTTACAAAACCGTTCAATTTTGAGGAAATCCCATTTGCCTATTTGTTCTTTGGTTGCTTGCATTTTGCTTGTAAGGCCTAGGAAACCACCTCCTGTCACAAGATCTTTAAGATATTGCCGTACATTTTCTTCTAAGAGTCTAAGGTCTTAGCACTAATGTTTAAGTCTTTGATCAATTTCATTTTAATTTGTGTATATGGTGTGAGATAGGAGTCTTTTTTCATTCTTTTGGAAATGGATATCCAGTTCTCCAAACAACATCTATTGAAGAGGCTGCTCTGTCCCAGTTGCTTTGGCTTGACTGCTTTATCAAAGATCAATTGTCCATAGATGTGAGGGTCTATTTCTGAACAGTCAATTTGATTCCATTGGTCAATGTATCTGACTTTAAGCCAGTACCATGCTGTTTTGACCACTGTAGCTTTGTAATATGTTTCAAAGTCAGGTAGTGTAAGACCTCACACTTTGCTCCTCTTTCTCAAGGTATTTTTGGCCATTCAGGGCCCATTGCCATTCCAAATAAATTTTGTTATTGGTTTTTCTATTTCTGTAAAGTAAGTTGGGATTTTAATAGGTATTGCATTCAACTGATAAATCAGTTTAGGTGGAATTGACATCTTAACTATATTTGGTCTTCCAGTCCATGAACATGGCATGTTCTTTCATATTTTTAGGTCCTGTTTGATTTCTTTTAGCAGTTTCTTGCAGTATTTTCTGTATAGATCTTTTGTAGCCTTGGTTGTTTATTCCTAAATATTTGATCCTTTTGGTTGCTATTGTTAATGGAATTTTTTTCTTGATTTCCTCCTCTTGTTGCACATTACCTGTGTATAAGAACACTACAGATTTTTGCATGTTTGTCTTATAGCCTTCCACTTTGCTGATTTTTCTGGGTTTCCTGCACATAGAATCATATCTCTGCAAATGGTGTAAGTTTTACTTCTTCCTCTCCAATTTGCATGCTATAATTGATAAAAGAACATTTTAATTATTGTTCTGTTATCTACATTTGATGGTTTACCTTAGGGTTCACTGTTTTATACAGTCCCATGTTTTAGTTTTCTTATGTTTATCCTAGTAACATATATACAATGTAGGATTTCCCCCTGTTAATCACATTCAAATATATAATTCAGTGCTGTTAATTACATTCACAGTGTTGTGCTACTTTTATCAGCATTCATTATTAAAACTTTTCCATCATATCAAATAGAAGCTCTGTGTAATTTAACCATTTATTCCCTATTCCCTGCTCCCTCTCCATCCCCTGTTATTCTAGATTATGACTCTAGGTTTGCATATTCTAATGATTTAGTATCAGATAATTCCTACAATATCTGGTTTATTTCATTTAACATTATGGCTTCAGGGTTCATCAACAGTTTCATATGTATCAGAAGTCCATTTCTTTTTATGGCTAAATAATATTCAGTGTGTATATATGCCACATTGTTTATCCATTCATAAGTTGGTGAATGGTGCTTGGGCTGCTTCCATCTCAGGGAAATTGTGAATATGCTACTTATGGCCATTGATGTGCAAATATCTACTCAAGTCCCTCTTCCCAATTCTTTGGGGGTATATACCTAGTAGTGGGTACACTGAGCTCTCTGAGGATTAATCAAACTGACTTCTCAGGGGCTGTACCACTTTACATTCCCACCAGCAATGAAAGAGTGTTCTTAGTTCCCCACATCCTCTCCAATACTGGTAATTTTCTATTTCTTTAACAGTAGCAATTCAAAGTGGTTGAACTTGTACCTCATTGCGGTTTTGTTTGGATTTCTCCTATAGCTAGTGATATTTAGCATCTTTTCATGTACTTTTTAAGCCAGTATCCTCTTTGAAGAACTATCTGTTCAAGTTTTTGCCTATTTTTAAATTGCATTGTTTCTTTATGGTTGAGTTGTAGTATTACTTTATATATTCTGGATATTAAACACTTATCACATATGTATTTTCCAAATATATTTTCCCCCTGAGTAGGTTGTCTTTTTACTTTTGTCATAAAGTCCTGTGATACACAAAAGTTTTCAATTTTGATGAGGTCCCATTTATCTATTTTTTTCTTTTTTGCTTGTGCTTTGGATGTAAAATTTAATAACCATTGCCTAAGACAAGGCCCTAAAGAAGCTTCCCTACATTTTCTTCTAGGAGGTTTATAGTCCTGGTTCTTATATTTAGGTCTTTGATTCACTTTTTTCTCACCGTTAACACATTGTTTACTAAAGGAGCAGTTAAGGTAAAAGGAAAAAATTTACAATGTTAAAATTAATTGATACCATACCAACCCTGGAATTCCCCACTCCTCCAGATGCAGCTGGACATGAGATCAGAGAGCTCACCCTTGTTTGAGTTACAAAATCACCCTTGTTTGAGTTACAAAAAATTTATAGCATCTTGATTTAGTGTAACTTTAATAAAGTTGTATTCTATTTTTACATTAAATGGCACATCATGAATATGAATGACTCACAAAGCATCCTTTCTTGATCCAAGAATGGTTAAAGATAAAAGGAGCGTATCCTCATTATCAGAGACTTAGCCTTGAATGCCTGTAAAACTTGACTAATATTTTTACTAATTAAGTATGACTTCTGTGAGAGCAATATAACATACTTTTACTTATATAAAGTCTAAAAATTAGAAGAGATTACTATCACTTGTCTGTAGCTTATCTTATTTTTCTTATTTTATTGTATGATTAGTTTAACCATTACATCATATTGATAAAGATACATTTGATTAGGACTGTATTCAACCTTGCTACATTATGTGTGATTTATCTATGAGTAAAGTAACACAGGCACCCATCCTGTTTTTACAGAAGACAAGATGATTACAGGTTATCTATATCTAAGAAAGTGGAGATTTTCTGCATTCCTGAAAATAATCACCCCCCTTTAACTGTTTAGCTAGTTCTTCAGTATAATCTTCTAATATAGGACTTGAAGGATATGAATCATCTGTCCCAGTTATTGTCATAAGGCCTTTCCACTTTTGTCATTTGAAAATTGTACTTGAGTGTCTTTAAGTAAAATTTCTGTTAAACATGCTTCAGTAACAAAAGGGATAACTATTTCTTCACTATCAGAACAGAAAACATCAGGTGGTATTTGAGAGCAGCATAGAGAGAAGGAATCTGTGTTCTCACTATCAGATTCCTCAGTAGAGATATTATCCTGTGATACTTTCACTTGCTCATTTCAGTCTCCTAATTCTATATAACTCACTCCATCATTAATTTGGTTAATATCTGACTCTCTTGTTCTCCTGTGTTCATTCCATAAGAGTTAATTAACATTGATCTCTGAAATTCTTCCCTTTCAGAAATTGGCCGTACCAATTGGGTAGGATGTATTTGATTAGGGTCAGTAGCCCACTTATTCAAAATATACTGCTTTATTCATATGTTCTCACAGTAGAGTTCTTATACCTTGATTAAAATCTAAAGGATATTTATAGTATTCTGTTACTGGTTTATCTAATTCAGGGTAATTAATATTCAAGTACCATATAATTGCTTTGTTCTCCTCTTTGGGGAATTTCCAATAGCAGTAATTACAGTATATACCAAAACATTGTTTAGGATTACATTTAGTTTTAAACTTCCCACCACAGCAAGTGGCATTTTCACAGCAAAGAAAAATCAGTGTTCCATGTGGGGTCAAAGTCATTACCACATCCCCAAGTCCTGGTGATTTTGAAGGCTGTTGAGATTGTCATCCTGGAAGATCTCCTGCATGGTAGTGGGTGCAGGATCTCCTTCCTGGCTGCGTAGGTGTTCTGGCAGATCAGAGAGCTCAGCAGATGTGGTAGCTTGTTCAGCAGAGGAAACAGAGCTGTTGCTGGGATATATGGGCTCAGTATCAGGTGCCAGTCATGCCCATTTGCAAAGTTCTGCCTGGTTTGGTGTTATCGTATCTCCAAGAGTTCATACTAGAAGGAATAGGTGATGGCAGGGCAAATGATACATCATGACAATTTATTAAGTGTCTCTTTAACTCTTGAATAGTAACCTGGGTTCTATATCTCACTTTTATCAGAAGGCAGCACTCAGAATTTGGATCAGTATCATAGAACAAATATTTTCTATAACTGTATGAGGAGTGTACAATGTTAATAGAGCAGATTGAAGTTTCCACCTATATTCTTCACTACTAAGGACTTATAGTAAGTTTTTATGAAGATGCTGTAAATCCAGTATTTCCTTGTCCCTCTCCATGGTCACTTACTGTTCCTTCTTTTTATTAGAATTTGGAAGCCATATCAGAATCTTAAAACTCAATACTATAAGTATACACATAATTACTAGGATGGCTATGGTCTTAGCGTACGTTAATGTATCAGTTATTCCACCAAAGATGCCTTTGCGTGGTACTGTCATAACTGGCTATTATTTTTGTGCTTGAGGCAGCAGCAGGCCAGGCATCCTCCAATACTTCTCCGAATTGCTTGATCTACTCTGGAAAATGCCCTTCTTGTAAATCCAGTCTGAGAAGGTCAGACTTTATATCTTCTATCTGCTCTTCAGTGCTAGCCCATGTATCAGTGACCTTGACATTAATCTTTTTAGCTGAACTATGATTCCAACCAAGTATGGTAACCTCAGTTGTATTTTTGATATTTGAACATTACCCAGAACTACCATTTGCTCTTTAGGCAACTGCTTCTTTAATATTTTTCAAAGAATGTTACTGTATCATTGACAGTGATAATTGAGGATTGATATTGAGGTATATTATAGTGTGTATTATCAGACATAATCACAAAACTGACATTCTTTAAAGGAATGAATTCTAAGGAGATGAAACTGCTTTTCCAGTTACTGCACAATTTACTTCCAGTTTTATTGTCCCAAGATTGATGTAGAGGTCAGCAGCATTGGGGCCTGAGGAGGCAGTTTTCGTGGGCTTTGCCTGGGGAATGCTGTGGATCCAGATCACTGCCAGGAGCTCCAGGACTCCTTGAACTGGAACAGGGGTTGCACCACTCTATCTTCCCACCAGTAATGTGTGAGAGATCCAGTTTCTCTGGATTCTCCCCAGAGAACTCATCATCTGAGCTGTTGAATGCATTCCTGTAAATCAGAGTAATGGCAAAATTTATGGATGCTTCCATGTAATAGCACAGGTTCAGTAAAATCCAGCTTGTTAAGAAATAAATGTAGGCTTGTGGGGCAAGATGGTGGAGTGGTGAGCTGTAGGTTTTAGTTACTCTTCCAGGGTGGTAGGTAGAAAGCCCAGAACTGCATGGACTGGACACTACAGAGCAATTTGACTTTGGGCATACTTCATACAACACTCATGAATGTGTGGAACATCTGAGATCAGCAAAATCTGTAAGTTCTCATGGCCAGGGGACCCATGCCTTTCCCTGCCAGGCTCAGTCCCATGGGAAGAGGGGCCATCAGTGCTGGGAACCAGGTGGGAGAACCACAGTTGCAGCTCTGATTGAAAACTCAGACTGCTGATCAAAAATTCCAAACATAGACAGACTGAGACCAGACACTGGAGAATCTGGGAGCTGTGACAGAGAGGAGATAGGGCTAGCAAAACCAGAAAAAAAAAAGAAAGAAAGAAAAGAAAGAAAGAAAGAAAGAAAAACCCAAGAATAAAAAACAGAGACTTTTTGGAGTTCTTGTGAACATAAAATGGAGAAGGGCAGGGCTCAAACAGGCACATATGCAAATCCAGAGGGCAGTTACCCTTTTCTGAAGAGCCAGCAAGTTTCTTTGCTTTCTTGATTGTTCCTTAATGGCCCTAAACTCATCTCTTAGCATTTCAATAGCCCTTTAGAGATGCAAGGAGGGCCCTTCTTTTACTTTTCTTTGTTTCTTTTTTTTTTTTTTAACTTTTTCTATTTTTTTAAAACAATTACTCTAAGAAGCCCATTACAGAAAGCCTCAAAGACTAGCAATTTGGGCCCAGGCAAGAGCAGAGCTAAGATAGGCCTGAGGGGCAAAGCAATGTCTAGTAGCTAAGAAAATTTGCTAAACTCCATAACATCCCAAGAAAAAAGGGGGCATCCCCTTACAGCCATCTTCCTGATGGGCTGGGAAGACTCCTGCTCAGTGCCAGTGCCACAGCCCAGAGCTGCTCCAAACAACCCAGTGTGATGGGAAGTGTTTCCAGTAACACACACACCTGCCACAGTATCTGGCATGGATGATAGCCTTTTGTGCACCTGCAGCTAATTGTCCTGAAGCTGTGTGAAGAGGGGGAAATTAATATGCCCTATTCAGCCATCTTTTCAGCAGGCTGGGAATGCCCCTGCATGGCTCAGTGAACTGGAACTTCCCTTAGGGGATGGCACTCACCTGTGATGTACCACAGCCTTCCCTCAGCAGTGACCCTGAGACTGCACAGCTTGGAAGAGGGACCCACTCACAAGTCCCAGGGACGATATGCCAGTACCAAGGGCTTGTGGGTTACCAGAAAAGAGAAACTGTGGTGAGAATGAACTGAAGGATTAGACTCTTGCAACAGCTTTAATACCCCAGGAACACCTGGGTGATTTGATTATTAAAGCCACCCTCCCTCCCTAACCACTCAGACACCCCCCCCCCCACATTCAGGGAGGGCAGCATAACATATACACACAAACTTGGTGCACCGATTGGACCCCCACAAGACTCTGACCCCCACTCACCACAAAGACAAAGTTGGGGAGAACTGGCTTGAGGAGAATAGATAGTTTGTGGGTGCCAACTGCTGGTTAGATACAGAAAGTGTACTCCACCAATCTGTAGATCTGACAAATTAGAGATAAGTGATTGAATCACTCTACATATCCTAAAAGAACCTTATCAAGTTAAGCAAATGCCAAGAAGCCAAAAACAACAGAAGATTATAAAGCATATGAAAAAACCAGATGATATGGGTAACCCAAATCCAAGCACCCAAATCAAAGGATCAGAGATGACACAGTACATGGAGCAATTAATCAAAGAACTAAAGAGAAACAATGAGAGCATGGCACAGGATATAAAGGACATGAAGACCCTAGAAGAGCATAAAGAAGAAATTGCAAGAGTAAACAAAAAAAAACAGATGATCTTATGGCAATAAAAGAAACTATTGACCAAATTAAAGATTCTGCATACTCATAGTACAAGACTAGAAGAAGCTGAATAACAAATCAGTGACCTTGAGGATAACAGAACAGAAAATGAAAGAACAAAAGAAAGAATGGGGAAAGAACTGAAAAAACCAAAATGGAATTCAGGTATATGATAGATAATATAAAATGTCCAAATATAAGACTTATCAGTGTTCCAGAAGAGGAAGAAAAGGGTAACAGTCTAGGAAGTGTAGTCAAAGAAATTGTTGGGGAAAACTTCTGAAAACTAAACAACATAAATACACAAATCATAAATGCCCAGTGAACTCCAAATAGAATAAATCCAAATAAACCTACTCTGATACATATTCTGATTATATTGTCAAATATTGAAGAGAAGGAGCAAGTTCTGCAAGCAACAAGAGAAAAGTGATTCACCACTTACAAAGGAAACAGCATAAGACTAAGTAATGACTACTCCATGGCCACCATGGAGGTGAGAAGGCAGTGGCATGACATATTTAAAATTCTGAGAGAGAAAAATTGCCAGCCAAGAATTCTTTATCCAGCAAAGCTCTCCTTCAAATTTGAGGGAGAGCTTAAATTTTTCACAGACAAACATATGCTGAGAGAATTTGCTAAAAAGAGACCTACCCTACTTGAGATACTAAAGGGAGCCCTACTGACAGAGAAACAAAGAAAGGAGAGAGAGATATGGGGAAAAGTTCAGTATTAAAGAGATTCAGTATGGGTACATTAAAGGACATTAAGAGAGAAGGAAAAATATATCTGACAAACATAAACCAAAGGATATGATGGGTGATTCAAGAAATGCCTACAAAGTAATAATGTTGAATGTAAATGGATTAAACTCCCCAATTTAAAGATATGGATTGGAAGAATGGATCAAAAAATATGAGCCATCAATATGTTGCATACAAGAGACTCATCTTAGACACAGGGACACAAAGAAATTGAAAGTGAAGGGATGGAAAAAAGTATTTCATGCAAGCTACAGCTAAAGGAAAGCAGGAGTAGTAATATTAATCTCAGATAAAATAGACTTTAAATGCAAGGATGTTATGAGAGACAAAGAAGGCCATTGCATACCAATGAAAGGGGCAATTCAACAAGAAGAAATAACAATCATAATTGTTTATGCACCCAATAAGGTGCCACAAAATACATGAGACGAACGTTAGCAAAACTAAAGGAAGCAATTGATGTTTCCACAATAATTGTGGGAAACTTCAACACATCACTCTCTCCTATAGATAGATCAACAAGACAGAAGACCAATAAGGAAATTGAAAACCTAAACAATCTGATAAATGAATTGTAATTAACAGACATATATAGAACATTACATCACAGATCACCAGGTTACATGTTCTTCTCTAGTGCTCAAAGAGCTTTCTCCAGAACAGATCATATGCTGGGACATAAAACAAACCTCAATAAATTGAAAAAAATTTAAATTATTCAAAGCACATTCTCTGACCACAGTGGAATACAATTAGAAGTCAATAACTGTCAGAGCATTAGAAAATTCCCAAATACCTGGAGATTAAACAACACTCTCCTAAACAATCAGTGAGTTAAAGAAGAAATAGCAAGAGAAATTGCTAAATATATAGAGATGAATGAAAATGAGAACACAACATATCAAAACCTATGGCATGCAGCAAAAGTGGTACTGAGGGGGGAATTTATAGCACTATACACATACATCAAAAAGGAAGAAAGAGCTAAAATCAAAGAACCAATGGAGCAACTGAAGAAGCTAGAACATTAACAGCAAACCAATCGTAAATCAAGTAGAAGAAAAGAAATAACAAGGATTAAAGCAGAAATAAATGACACAGAGAACAAACAAAACAAAACAAAACAAAACAACAGGGAGAATTAATAACTCCAAGAGTTGATTCTTTGAGAAGATCAACAAGATTGAGAAGCCCCTAGCTATGCTGACAAAATCAAAAAGAGAGAAGGCCCATATAAACAAAATAATGAATGAGAAAGGTGACATTACTGCAGATGCTGAAGAAATTTAAAAAAATTATGAGGGTACTATGAACAACTGTATGCCAACAAACTGGATAATGTAGAGGAAATAGACAATTTCCTGGAAACATATGAACAACCTAGACTGACCAGAGAAGAAATAGATGACCTCAAGCAACCAATCACAAGCAAAGAGATCCAATCAGTCATCAAAAAACTTCCCACAATTAAATGCTCAGGGCCAGATGGCTTCACAGGGGAATAATACAAAACTTTCCAAAAAGAACTGACACCAATCTTACTTAAACTCTTTTAAAACATCAAAGTAAATGGAACACTGCCTAACACATTTTATGAAGCTAACATCAATCTAATACCAAAACCAGGCAAAGATGCTACAAAAAAGGAAAACTACAGGCCAATCTCCCTAATGAATGTAGATGCAAAAATTCTCAACAGAATACTTGCAAATCAAATCCAAAGACACATTAAATAATTGTATACCATGACCAAGTGGGGTTCATTTCAGGCATGCAAGGATGGTTCAACATAAGAAAATCAATGTATTACAATACATTAACAAATCAAAAGAGAAAAATCAAATGATCATCTCAATAGATGCTGAAAAAGCATTAAACAAAATCCAACATCCCTTTTTGATAAAAACACTTCAAAAAGTAGGAATTGAAGGAAACTTCCTCAATACGATAAAGGGCATATATGAAAAACCCACAGCCAGCATAGTACTCAATGGTGAGAGACTGAAAGCCTTCCCTCTAAGATCAGGAATGAGACAAGGATGTTGCTGTCACCACTGTTATTCAAAATTTGCTAGAAGTGCTAGGCTTGGGAATCTGACAAGACAAAGAAATAAAAGGCATCCAAATTGGAAAGGAAGAAGTAAAACTGTCATTATTTGCAGATGATATGATCTTATATCTGGAAAACCCTTGGATATCAATGATACAGCTACTAGAGCTAATAAATTTAACAAAGTAGGAAGATACAAGATTAATGCATATAAGTCAGTAATGTTTCTATATGCTAGAAATGACCAAACTGAAGAGACACTCAAGAAAAAGATACCATTTTCAATAGCAACTAAACAAATCAAGTACCTAGGAATAAACTTAACCAAAGATGTAAAACATCTATACGAAGAAAACTACATAACCCTACTAACAGAAATAAAAAAGGGTCTTAAAAGATGGAAAAATACTCCATGTTCATGGATAGGAAGGCTAAATGTCATTAAGATGTCAATTCTACCGAAACTCATCTACAGATTCAATGCAATCTGTCAAAATTCCATCAACCTACTTTGCAGACTTGGAAAAGCTAGTGATCAAATTTATTTGGAAAGGAAGATGCCTCAAATTGCTAAAAACACTCTAAAAAGAAAAACAAAGTGGGAGGACTTACACTCCCTGACTTTGAAGTCTACTATAAAGCCACAGTAGACAAAACAGCATGGTACTGGCACAGAGATAGACATATTGATCAATGGAATTGAATTGAGAATTCTGAGATAGACCCCCAGATCTTTGGCTGACTGATCTTTGATGAGGCTCCCAAAGCCACTGAACTGGGACATAATAGTCTTTTCAACAAATGGGGCTGTTAGCATTGGATATCCGTATCGAAAAGAGATTGATGTAGATTAATTTCTTCACTAATAACATCTCTTTCTTCACATCCTCTAGGTTCTAAATAAATAATTCAGAACATTCTTGATTAATGTGTGTATAAGATTGATGGATTTTATTAAAGTGAGTTGAGTTCCTGTTTTTACTAAATGTTCAATGTTTAATACTTGACAGTTAAAATAGTATTCATTGTTAGGTAGAATTATTTGATAATAAATCCCTATCTCCATATAATTTTAAATTGAGATGTTTTAAGTTTTCTTAATGTCATACATAGTGCTGTGTGCTGTTCACTTAATTATTTTCATACCCTTTTATGGAGTATTAAGACCTTCACTAATCCATCTTCTATTTAATAATTTCTAGTCAATTCTCCCTTCTTTGGAGAGTATTCTAAAATTATGTATATGAGATAATATCAACAGGGCTCCAGTTAATGCATCTATATGCTGAGTGCCCTCTATGTCCTCTTTGGTGGCTTCCATGAGGGTCACTGCATGATATTTTTTTCAAATCACCAAGTGATTTTTTAATTCAGTTTTATTGAGATATATATCCATTGTACATACAGTCATTCATGGTGTACAATGAACTGTTCACAGTAGCATCATATAGTTGTGCATTCATCACCCCAATCTATTTTTATAATTTTTATTGGGATTTTTCAGGTACCATACAATCATCCAAAGATCCAAAGTGCGCAATCAGTTGCCTCCAGCACCCTCACATGGCTGTGCAGCCATCACCACACTTAATTTTTGTTCAATATTTAGAAACTTTTCATTACTCCAGACAAGAAATAAAGTGAAAAATGAAAAAAGAAAAATAAAAAGAAAAGGGAAAGGAAACTCTAATCCTCCCATATCCCTAACCAGCCCCCCTCAATTGTTGACTCATAGTGTTGGTATAGTACATTTGTTACTGTTTACGAAAGAATGTTGAAATACTAGAAACTGTAGTATATAGTTTGCAATAGGTATATATTTCTTCCCTATATGCCCCTCTATTATTAACTTCTAATTGTATTGTCATGCATTTGTTCTGGTTCATGGAAGAAATTATAATATTTGTACAGTTAATCATGGACATTGCCCACCATAGGATTCAGTTTTATACATTCCCATCTTTTGACCTCCAGCTTTCCTTCTGGTGACATATATGACTCTGAGCTTCCCCTCATTCACACACCATTTGGCACTGTTAGTTATTCTCACATCTTGCTATTGACACCTCTGTTCATTTCCAAGCATTTAAGTTCACTCTTGTTGAACATTCTGCTCATACTAAGCAACCAGTCCCCATTCTTAAGCCTCATCCTATATCGTGGTACCTTTTATTTCATGTCTAAGAGTTTACATATTATAATTAGTTCCTATCAGTGAGACTCTGCAATATTTGTCCTTATGTGTCTGGCTTATTTCACTCAGTATATTGCCCTCAAGGTTTTGTCATCAACCCATTTTTTTTTTAAGATGGTTTTGTTCACTCACCATACATTCCATCCTAAATAAACAATTGATGGTTCTCTGTATGGTCACATATTTATGTGTTCACCACCTTCACCACTATCTATATAAGGGCATCTACATTTCTTCCACAAGGCAGGAGGGAGAGTCAAAGAAGGCAGAGAGGCAAAAGAAAGAGAAATAAAATGACATCTAGGATGCAGTAAAAGGAAAAATAACCTTAAATTGAAGTCAAGAGTCAGACAGCACCACCAATGTCAAGTGTCTAACATGCCTCCCCTATCCCCCCCCATCTGCATTTACCTTAGTATTTTGCCTTTGTTACATTAAAGGAAGCATAATACAATGATTCTGTTAGTTACATTCTCTAGGTTATGTTGATTGCATCCCTCCCCCAATGCCCCCCCCCCCGCCTTTTAACACCTGCAAGGTTGACATTTGCTTGTTGTCCCTCATAAAAGAACATATTTGTACATTTTATCACAACTGTTGAACACTCTAGATTTCACCAAGTTACGCAGTCCCAGTCTTTATCTTTCCTCCTTTCTTGTGGTGTCTCACATGCTCCCCATCTTCCTCTCTCAACCGTATTCAGTTACCTTTGTTTAGTGTACTTACATTGTTGTGCTACCATCTCCCAAAATTGTGTTCCAAACCACACACTCCTGTCTTCTATCACCCTGTAGTGCTCCCTTTAGTATTTCCTGTAGGGCAGGTGTCTTGTTCACAAAGTCTCTCACTGTCTGTTTGTCAGAAAAGATTTTGAGCTCTCCCTCGTATTTGAAGGACAGCTTTGCTGGATATAGGATTCTTGGTTGGTGGTTTTTCTCCTTCAGTATCTTAAATATATCACACCACTTCCTTCTTGCATCCATGGTTTCTGCTGAGATATCCGCACATAGTCTTATGAAGCTTCCTTTGTATGTGATGGATTGCTTTTCTCTTGCTGCTTTCAGGATTCTCTTTTTGTCTTTGACATTTGATAATCTGATTATTAAGTGTCTTGGCGTAGGCCTATTCAGATCTATCCTGTTTGGAGTACGCTGCGCTTCTTGGATCTGTAATTTTATGTCTTTCATAAGAGATGGGAAATTTTCATTGATTATTTCCTCTATTATTGCTTCTGCCCTTTTTCCCTTCTCTTCTCCTTCTGTGACACCAATGATATATACATTCTCTGTACTTTGTTTCACCCTTAAGTTCCCAGAGATGTTGCTCATATTTTTTCATTCTTTTCTCCATCTGCTCCTTTGTGTGTAGGCTTTCAGCTGTTTTGTTCTCCAGTTCCTGCATGTTTTTTTCTGCCTCTTGAGATCTGCTGTTGTATGTTTCCACTGTGTCTTTCATCTCTTGTGTTGTGACTTTCATTTCCATAGATTCTACTAGTTGTTTTTTTGAACTTTCAATTTCTGCCTTATGTATTGCCAGTGTTTTCTTTACAGCCTCTATCTCTTTTGTGAAATCTTCTCTAAACTTTTTGAATTGATTTAGCATTAGTTGTTTAAATTCCTGTATCTCAGCTGAAGTGTATGTTTGTTCCTTTGACTGGGCCATAGGTTCATTTTTCTTAGTGTAGGTTGTAGTTTTGTGTTGTCTAGTCATCTGACCTTCTAGGCCACCCCAGTTAGGTTTTCCCAGATGAGAACAGGCTCAGGTCACAGAAGGAGGAAATATTCAGTATCTGGTTTCCCTGATGGTGTTTCTTAGAGGATTGACAAACCTGTGCTTTTCTGCCTGGCAGGTGCACTTGTCAGCCTGTCACTGGCTGGTGTAATGGGATGTTGACCATGGCTCTCCTCCCCCAGGCTTTGGGGTCTGGTTCCGGTAAGGCAAGCAGTAGAGCTGGCCCCCCCCTTTCCTCTTGGGAAGCTATGCCCCCTCCAGAGAGGTCAACTGCATATCAATAAGTTCTTTGTTTCTCTGACTCTGGTGATCACAGTGTTTTGATTTTAAAATGGCTGAGGCTCTCTTTACTGCAAAGCGCTGCAGGCTGAAAACAGCTGAGGTTTTTTCCACAGAGAGAGAAAGGGACAGAAAGCTCCCAGATTCACCCATCAGCCAGAGACAGCATCCAATTCTCTGGGCTCCCCATTCTGAGACAGATATGTCCCCTGACTCTCCCAAGGTCAGTTGTCACCAAAAACCTCTGTGTGCTTGTTGGGGATTCACTGTCTGTATTGAGCAGTTAATATTAAAACCCCAGTTGGATCTGGGCTGAGATACACTAGCTTGTTTGGCGAGTGCTCCTCTGTAGCACCACAAGGCTTCTGTGAGGGAGGGGCTCTCGGCTCTCAGCTCTCAGCATGGGTCTGCAGTTTTTACTTACAGATTTTATGCTGCAATCTCAGGCATTCCTCCCAATTCAGGTTGGTGGATGAGGAGTGGACAGTCACGTTTGTCTCCCTGCAGTTGTTCCAGGTTATTTACTAGTATTTTGGTCATTTATGAATTGTTCCAGGCTAGGGCTAACAGTCTTCCACTCCTCTCTATGCTGCCATCTTCTCACCCCAACCTATTTTTGAACATTTTCCTTACACCAAAATCCAAATAAGAATAAAAAATAAAAGTAAAAAAGAATACCCAAGTCATCACCCCATCCCACCCTGTTTTTCATTTAGTTTTTTTTCCCATTTTTCCTCTCATCCATCCATACACTGGATAAAGGGAGTGTGATCCACCAGGTTTTCACTATCACACTGTCACCGCTTGTAATCTACATTGTTATACAGTCGTCTTCAAGAGTCAAGGCTACTGGGTTGGATTTTGGTAATCTCAGGTATTTACTTCTAGCTATTCCAATACATTAAAATCTAAAATGTGTTATCTATATAGTGCATAAGAATGTCCACCAGAGTGACTTCTTGACTCCATTTGAAATTTCCAGCCAGTGAAGCTTCATTTCATTTCATTTCACATCTCCCCTTGGGTCAAGAAGATGTTCTCATTCCCATGATGCTTGGTCAAGATTCATCCCTAGGAGTCATATCCTGCATTACCAAGGAGATTTATACCCCTGGAGGTCAGGTCCCATGTAGGGGGGAGGGCAGTGAGATCACCTGCCAAGGTGGCTTAGCTAGAGAGAGAGGATGACATCTGAGCAACAAAGAGGCACTCAGGTTGAGACTCTTAGGCAGAATTACAAGCAGGTTTAGTGTCTCCTTTGCAGTAACAAGCTTCATAGGGGCAAGCTGCAAGACAAAGGGCTCACCATATCAAGTTGTGGGCCCCAAATATATATTTTTATTCTCTACACCAATTACTTTGGGATGTGTTGCTATTTTGCTCTAACTTATACAGACCTACCGTATCTCACTTCCTATTCAAAGTTCCATGTAATTTTGGTGTTTGAACAGACTGTAGAAGTTATAATGTTTAGAAAATATAGATCCTTCACCAAAGAAACATCTCTTTGCTTGGTCTCATATGGAAGTTGAAGTGTTAACATGCAGTCAGTTTCAACCTTAACTCTTTGGCCTGATTTGCCCTAGTCTTAACCAGATCTGCTTCATTCATATTTCTAATTGAAGTCTGGGCTCTTTATCAGCTTTTTTTTTTTAACAGTTGCTGTATACGTTAATACTGACATGATATCTGCTGAGCTCTAGCTTTCAAGTGATCCTTTTAATAGAGGAACTTCTGTGCAATCACACTTTTGCCACAATGAAGTTGCCAGGTCCAAGCCCATCCTTTGGAGAAATGTCCAACATAGTGGGGAGGGCAGTGACGTCACCTGCTGAGTGGGCTTAGAGACAGAGAGAGGGCCTCATCTGAGCAAGAAAGAGGGTTCTCTGGGTTAGTCTGCCAGCCACAGTCATAAATAGGCTTAGACCTCCCTTGCAGGAACAAGTTTCATAAGGGAATCCCCAAGATCAAGAGCTCATCCTAGTCAATTTTAAGTCCTCAAAATTTGTCAGGATCAGCAATAATGCAGGTGGTGAGGTTCAACACTTCTGCATTTTTCCTCAGTTCCTCAGGGCAATCCACAATTACATTTTTATTCTCTGCTGAAATACTCTGGCATGTGTTTGGATTGCAAACCATCCCATACAAACTCATCAGATCTCAACTCCCATTCAAAGTTCCATGTAACTACGGTGTTTGAATAAACTGACCATACAAGTTAAATATAAAATATATAGTGTGCTGCAGAAAATATAGTTCCTGCATCAAATAAATATCTTTTACCTTGGTCTCACAGAGAAGTTGGCATTTTTAAAACACAGTCAGAATCCTCCTTTTACCTTTTGTCAGATTTATCTTAATCCTAACAAGATCCACTTCATTCATATCTCTAATTGAAGTCTCAAATCTTTTTCAGCCTCACAGTTGCTGCATGAGGTAATACTGAGCTGTTGCTCTGAGTCTCAGTTGTCACACACAGATAGCCAAAGTTCCAGAGACTGACCAGGTTATATGCAAAAAGCTCAGCATCTCAGAACTTAGAGATAACATTTACAACTCAGGAGCAGATTGCATTGAATCTATAAATCAGTTTAGGTAGAATTGACTACTCTATTTCATCTTCCACTGCTAGGGCATGGCGTCTTCTTCCATTTTTGTAGATCCTGTTTGATTTCTTTAAGCAGTTTCTTATAGTTTTCTCCATATAGGTCTTTTGTGGCCTCGGTTAATTTTATTGCTAAATACTTGATTTTTGGTTGCTGTTGTAAATGGAGTTTTTTCTTCATTTCCTCCTCCTGTTGCTCATTACTTGTGTAGAGCAAAACTACTGATTTTTGCGTGATGATCTTGTAGCCTGTCACTTTGTATTATTGATTGATCAGCTCTAGTAGCTCTGTGGTAGACTTTTCTGAATTTTCAACATATAGTATCATGTCGTCTGCAAACAGTTTTATTTCTTCCTCCCAATTTGCATGCCTTTTATGTCTTTTTTTGATTAATTGCTTTAGCTAGAACTTCCAGCACAGTGTTAAGTAACAATGGTGGAAGTGGGCATCACTGTCTTGTTCTTGATCTTAGAAAATTTTCAGTATTTCCCATTGAGTATGATATTTGCTCTGTGTTTCTCATATATTGCCTTTATCATATAGAGAAAATTCCCTTCCATTCCTATCCTTTGAAGTGTTTTCATCAAGAAAGCATGTTGGATTTGGTCAATTGCCTTTTCTCCATCAATCTAGATGATCACACAGTTCTTCTGCTTTAATTAATGAAGTGGTATATGACATTAATTGATTTTCTTGTGTTGATCCTGCCATATATACCTGGAGTAAATCCCACTTGGTCATGGTATATAATTGTTTTAATGTGCTGCTGGGTTTGATCTGTGAGTCTTTTGTTGAGCATTTTGCAACTATAGTCATTAAAGAGATTGGTGTATAATTTTCTTTTTTTGTAGTATCTTTTTCTGACTTTGATGTTAGGGTGATGTTGGCTTCATAGAATGAGTTAGGTAGTTTTCCCTCCTCTTTAATTTTTTTGAAGAATTTGAGCTGGATTGATACTTATTCTTCTGTGAGTGCTTGGTAGAGTTTGCCTGTGAAGCCATCTGGAACTGGACTTTTGCTTTTTGGCAACATTGATGCCTGATTCAATCTCTTTGCCTGTGATTCTTTGTGTGCAGAATTTGAGATGTACTGTCCTCCGTCTCACTGGTTCTTCTGCCTCCCTGTGGTCTGCTGTTGTATGTCTCTGTTGTGTGTGTCATCTCTTGTATTCTGCCTTTCATTCCCTAAGTTCTGCCATTTGCTTTTTGAAGCTTACAGGTTCTTCCTTATGGTACCCAGAGCCTTCTTTATCTCCTTCATCTCTTTTATAACATTCTCTCTCACTGCATTTAGATTTAAAAGATCTGTTTGAACATCTATCATTAGATTTTTCAACTCCTGATTCTCAGTTGAAATGTTGGTTTCTTCCTTTGGGCTGTATCTTCCCTTTCCTGATTTGGCTCATGATTTTTTGCTGCTGTCTCAGCATCTGACTTTCTTGGTTGGATTATTCTGGAAGTTGTCTTCTCTCTTTTGCCTAAGCTTTTCTTGTTAGTTGACTTTTATCTCCATCTTTTATTTTTTCACTTCCTGGCCACTTTTCAGATTGTCTCTGCTCCCCCGCCCCCAGTCTTCTCCCCAAAAGAAGATGCCCACTGTGGCCTACCACAGGGATGGGAGGTAGGCACTGGGCACTCCAGCAAGTTCACTGTGCATGTTAATACAAGTCTGCTGGCTTCCAGTGGTGCTCTATTTCCACTGGCTAGCAAGACTGGGTTTGTTTTGGGGCCCTGCTTTAACATTGGGTCTTCCCTATTTCTCAGCAAAAACAGGATTGGGCTACTATACGGGCCATGTAAACTCTAGCTCTTGTGTTTCTAAGAAAGGGTCCTTGCCCTTTCCTTATTGTCCAGCAGATGGTGCTGCTCAGTATAACTTCATCATCCTCAGAGGCTGCTCTGCTTTGGAACACAGCCAGGCTGAAACTTCAGGATTCTTAAGCCCTCACTCTTCTGGCCAAAATTCACCTTGATATAGGGGTCAACCCATGGCAAAGCCCTCCTCCAGCTGACTGACCACTCCAGCTTTCCCCAAGGCAAGGAAACTGACCACTAGCTGCTTCTTGCCTCATGGATGGGGGAAGGGCTTTCGCAACCAGGGCTAGAATTGTGTCTCTGTCCATGTTTCCCAGTTCTCTTTGACCTCACTGATCTTGGCCTTGAAATGCTCTCCCCTTCTACTGGGTCTTCAAATAGTGAGGGTATTTTTGACTGCTTTGAGATTTTAAAATCTTTGTTCCTGGTGGGAGAGTGAGAGTGAGAGGCAGGGTAGAGTATTGACTGGTTTGTGATGGAAAATTCCTAGCTGATATTTCTTCTCTTTCTTCACTTCAGCATTTGCAGGGTATTTCTCCAGTCTATATCCTCCTCCAGAGTTTCAAAGAATTCAAAATTGTCCATTATTTCATTGAATCACTGGAGAGAACTTTTTAGTAGCTATTTATGTTGCCATATTGAAGACATCACTCCCATCTATTTCCTCTTGTGTCAATGTTGGTTGTTTATGCTTTTCAAGGAAGTCATCCATTTCATTTAAGTTGTCAAATTTATTAGCCTATAGTTGCCCCTAGTGTCCTCTCATTAGATCTGTTATTTCTGCAGGATCAGTAGTTATGTCCCCTTTCCCATTTCTGATTGTTTTTATTTGCATCTGTTTTCTTTTCTTTTTTTGTTATCCTTGCTGAGCATCCATTGATTTTATTAACTTTCTCACAGAAATTGATTCCCTCTCTTCTTTTCCTGTTCTCAATTTAATTTATTTACACTTTAACCTTTGTTATTTCATTCCTTCTGTTTGCTTTGGGGTTACTTTGCCACTTTTTCTGTAATTCTTCCAGGTAAATAGATAATTCCTCAATTTTTTCTCTTCTCTTCTAATATAGGCATTTAGGGCAATAAATTTCCCTCTCAGCACTGACTATTCTGCACCCCATAAATTGGTTACCCCATTCAGGTTTTCCCAGACCAGAATGGGCTCAGGTCTGGGAAGGATGGAATAGTATCCAGTTTCCCTGAGTGTGTCTTAGAAGATAGGTAGACCTTGTGAGGCCTCAAGTCACTGTGCTTTCCTGCCCAGGAGGTGGTGCCTATCAGCCTGTAGCTCCAGTCTGGTGTAAGGAGGTTGGCCTGTGGCTGTTTTCCCCCAGGCTCTGAGGTCCAGTTCTAAATGGAAGATGAGTAGTGGAGCTGGGTCCCACTTCTTACTTCTTAGGGAAGATACCCCCCTAGGGAGAGATCATTTGTATTTGAATACTTTCTCTGCCTGTGCTATCTCCACCCTTGTCTGGGTCAGAGCACTGGGAAATGAAAATGGCTGAGGCTTTCTCCACTGAGCTGAAAAAGGGACAGAAAGACCAATTCAGGGCCAGTCTGGCCATCCTCCAGCTCTCCAAGGTTAATCACCAAAAGCCTCTGCTTTTTGGGGATTCTTAGCTTGTATTGAGCAGTCCACATTTGCTAATTAAAACCACATTGGGAAAAGAAACCCAGTGGGAGCTCAGCTGAGCTATATTCTCTTGCTTGGAGAGTGCTACTTTCTAGGACTGTGAGGCTTTGCAGTTTAGGCCATGGGGGGAGGGAGCTCCTGGCTTGGATCTGCAGTTTTACTTATAGATTTTTTGCTTTAATCTCAGACATTCCTCCCAATTCAGGTTGATGTGTGATGAGTGGACAGTCATTTTTCTACCCATACAGTTATTCCAGATTATTTACTAGTTGTTCTGCATTGTTTATTAGTTGTTCCAGGGGGACAAACTAGCTTCCACTCCTCTCTATGCTGCCATCTTCTACCATTTCCCAACCTGTCACTTTGAGCATATTTTTGTCCTTGTGTCTGAAGTGCATTTCTTGTAGACAGCATATAAATGGGTTCCATTTTTCAATCCATTCTGGCAGTCTATATCTTTTAATTGTGGAGTTTATTCCAATATTTGGTATTATTATTGTAAAGGTGGTACTTCTACCATTTTGTCTTTTGGATTTTATATGTCACATCTTAATTTTTTCTCTCTCTCTCCTTTTACCCTTTCTGATAGTCTTAATTTCTACACTCTTCTCCAAATATCACTCTCTCTCCTGTATTTCCTATCAGCCTGTAGCATTCCCTTTAGTATTTCTTGAAGTGCAGGTCTCTTATCCTCAAACTCTGTCAGTCTGTCTGAAAATATTTTTAAATTCAGTTTTATTGAGATATATTCACATACTATTCAATAATCCATGGTGTACAATCAACTGTTCATAGTACCATCATATAGTTGTGCATTTATTACCCCAATCTATTTTTGAACATTTTCCTTATACCAGAAAAAATCAGAATAAGAATAAAAAATGAAAGTAAAAAAGAACACACAAATCATCCCCCATCCCACCCTATTTTTCATTTAGCTTTTGTCCCCATTAATCTACTCATCCATAAATACATAACAAAGACATGAAACATATAATAATGTGGATGAACCTTGAGGACATTATGTTGAAAGAAGTTAGTGAGAAACAAAAGGTCAAATGCCTAAAAATAATTTAATCTCTCCCTTGTTTTTCAAAGACTGTTTTGTCAGATATAGATTTCTTGGTTGGCAATTTTTCCCTTTAAGCTATTATCTCTTTCACATGAATAGTTACTCTCAGACAACTTTAATTCTTTTTTTTTAATTTTATTTTATTGAGATTGTTCACATACCATAAAATTATCCAACGATCCTTAGTGTCCAATCACTTGCCCATGGTACTATCATACAGCTGTGCTTCCATCACCACAATTAATTTTTTTTCCCAATTTTTAGAACATTTTCATTGCTCCAGAAAAGAAAGAAAAGAAAACTCAATTCCTTCCATACCCCTAACCAACCCCCTTCCATTATTGGCTCTTAGTATTGGTATTGTACATTTGTTACTGTTGATGAGAGAATGTTAAAATAACATTAACTGTAGTACATAGTTTGCAATAGGTATATTTTTCCCAATATACCCCTCTTATTATTAGCTTCTAGTTATAGTGTCATACATTTGTTCTAGTTCATGGAAGAGATTTCTAATATTTGTACAGTTAATCATGGACATTGTCTGCCACAAGATTCACTGTTTTATATATTCACATCTTTTAACCTCCAGCTTTCCTTCTGGTGACCTATTTGACTCTAAGCTTCCCCTTTCCACCACATTCACACACCATTCAGCACTGTTAGTTATTTTCACAATCGTGTGCTACTGTCACCTCTATCCACTTCTGAACACTTAGATTCAACCTAGTTGAACATTCTGCTCATGATAAGCAACTGCTCCCCATTCTTTAGCCTCATTCTATATCCTGTTAACTTATATTTCATGTCTATGTGTTTACATATTATAATTAGTTTATATCAGTGAGACCATGCAATATTTGTCCTTATGTGTCTGGCTTATTTCACTCAATGTAGTGTCTTCAAGGTTTCTTCATCAACTCATTTTCTTAAGACTGTTTTGTTTGCACACCATGCTTTCCATCCTAAGTAAACAATTGATGGTTCCCTGTATAGTTATATGTTTATGTATTCATCACTTCGAAAGATTCATGTGTCAAGTTGGCCAGGTGATGGTATCAAGCTGTCTGGTCAAGCAAGCACTGGCCTAACCATTACTGCAAGACATTTGTGGCTGGTTAATAAACCAGAAAGTTGGTGTATTAAATCATCAGTCTATTGGCTGCACCTGTGACTGATTGCATCAATGAAGGGCATGTCTTCCACAATGAAAGAGTGCAGTCAGCTGGATTTATTCCAATCTGTTGTAGACTGTTAAGTGAGACAGAGGACCTTCATTTCTTCTTTGGTTGATGAGCAAAGCATTTCCTGGGGAGTTCATCAAATTTGCCAGTTTATTGCCTGAGGAGTTTATTGAACATGATTCTCAGAGTTGCCAATTTGCTGCCTGAGGATTTCAACAAACATCTTCATTGGACTTGCCCATCTGTTGCCTCCCCTGCAGAATTTGGACTCTACATACCCACAGTTGTGTGAGACACTTTTACAAAACTTATATTTATAGATATCTCTTGTTGATTCTGTTTCCCTAGAGAACCCTAACTAATGCATCTTGATACCAGGAGTGGTTCTTGAGAAACAGAATCTTAAAATGGGCTATTACAAATGGTTTTCTACTCTGATTAGATTCAAAGGCACTGATGACTCTATTTCCAATAATCAAGATGGCACTGACAGTCCATGTTGTGAGTTCACAATGGAGATACATAAAATATCAGCATTTGATTCTCCTAATCATAGTCTTGTACAAAGACTCTGGGTGACAGTGTTTTTCACATCTAAACAAAGTTTTGCAGAGTTAAGAGGTATAATGTTTGCTGTTTGTTCTTAGATACACTGGATAAATTTATAAGAGAAAGGGATGAGCTAAAGGCTTCAGATTTGAAACTTAAGTGCAATATGACAGATGTAAATGTTTCTATGTGTGCTTTGAAAAAAAATCTTATTTCCTGTGGCCACAGACTTGAGATTTATGAAAATGAGGCTAAGAGTCTCATTGTGCAAGTAGCAGATTTACAACGTAAACTAAAATCTCAACCTCACAGGGTGTCTGCTGTTAAAGAAAAGGCATTGATTGGAAAAGAATGGGATTCTGAAACTTGGGATGAGGACATATGGATTGATAATAATGGCAGTGAGGACAGTGGAACCCTGGATTGTGCTGAGTCTTTGTTAGATATACCTGTAGTGGTCTGTCCTGGAGAAAGAGCACCCTCACCTCCAGTCTTCCCTGAGGAGCCTGCTATCCAACCTCCACCTAAAGAGATTAATCCTTCAATGCCTGCTAAACCTGCAATCACCTCCATTGAGGAAGCAGCCTTCACTACTCTGAAGAGATTAATCCTGTTTCATGAGATGGAACTGCAACAGAATGTCCTGAGGTAAATGGCTTGAAGGATTCTTCTAATTCTTTTAATGGCCCACCCCTGCCACCATGTTTGCTTCAAGACCTATAACTAAAGTCCCAACAGGTCCGGAAGGGTGAGGTACAAAGAGTGACCCATGAGTAATTATGCTATACTCCAAAAGAACTGTATGAGTTTTCCAACATACACAGACAGAAATCAGGGTAATATGTGTGGGAATGGATATTAAGGGTATGGGATAATGGTGGAAGGAAAATAAAGTTGGATCACGTTGAATTTACTGATATGGGTCCACTAAGCAGAGATTCTGTATCCAGTGTTGTAGCTCAAGGGCTTAGAAAGGGACTTAAGAGTTTGGGTGATTAGCTGAAACATGGATCAAAAGGTGGCTGGCATTACCTGAGGTCCAAATCCCAGAACTGTCCTGGTATAATGTAGAGGAGGGGATTCAAAGAGTTCAAGAGATTGGAATGTTAGAGTGGATTTATCATGGAAGACCTGCTCACACATCCTGGGAATGTTCAGAGGACACACCTTTTACCAGGACTGTAAGGAAAAAATTTGTGAGACCAGCTCCATCATCCTTGAAGACCCCTGTAGTCACCCTTCTCTGCAGGTCAGATATAGCTGTGGGAACTGCTGTCACTGAGCTGGAATCCTTAAACACAGTGAGGATAATCAGTTCCTGAGTCAGCAGAAAACACAAGGCAGAAATTAATCATCAAAGACAACATGGGCATGCTACTGTGCCAGTTTGAATGTATTATGTCCCCCCAAATGCCATTATCTTTGATGCAATCTCATGTGGACAGATGTATTAGTGTTGATTAGATTGTAATTCTTTGAGTGTTTCCATGGAGAGGTTCCCCACCCAACTATTGGTGATAACCCTGATTAGATAATTTCCGTGGAGGTGTGGCCCCAACAATTCAGTGTGGGCCTTGATTAGTTTACTAGATAACTATATAAGCTCAGACAGAAGGAACAAGCTTGCTACAGTCGAGAGGGACACTTTGAAGAATGCACAGGATCTGAGAGAAGAGCTGCAGATGAGAGAGAGTTTGAAGATGGCCGTTGAAAGCAGATTTTGCTCTGGAGAATCTAAGAGAGGAAAAAATGCCCCAAGAGCAACAAAGAATGACATTTTGGAGAGAAGCTGCATCCTAGAGAAGAACATTCAGGGAGAAAGCCATTTTGAAACTAGAACTCTGGAGCAGTCACCTGTCACGTGCCTTCCCTGCTAACAGAGGTTTTGCAGATGCCATTGACCATCCTTCAGTGAAGGTACCTGCTTGTTGATGACTTACCTTGGACACTTTATGGCCTTAAGACTGTAACTTTGTAACCAAATAAACCCCCTTTATAAATGCCAATCCATTTCTAGTGTTTTGCATCCTGGCAGCATTAGCAAACTAGAACAGCTGCCATAAAGGAAAACAGACTCACTGTAGCACAGCAGTCAAAATAATCTGACTTGCAGAGACTTACGGCATTGGCTAACAGATCATGGAATACTTAACAGTAAAACTGATGGGCAGTGTACTAAATTCTTGTTTGAGGAGAAAAATTATAGCTCAAGTGAACAGAATTCTACCTTGAATTACAGAACCAGAGAGTCATGGTCCCTTAATCAATTCCAAGATTTGAGACAGTTTACAGGCCCAGAGCCCCTTGAATGATGGGAAGGCTGGGTACACTTGAGGAAGGACCCTGTTACACTGCCAAAAGTTTATACTGTTAATCTTCCTCCCAGCCTTCCCCAGGGGGACCTATGGCCTTTTACTGGGGTAAGTGTGCATTGTGGAAAAGGAAATGATCAGATATTTCATGGATTATTAGACACTAGTTCAGAAATTTCATTAATTCCAGGAGTCCCAAAATGTTACTCTGGTCCACCAGGCAGAATTGGGGCTCATGGAGGTCAGATGATTGATGGAGTTTGGAGCTCAGGTCCATCTCAGGGGGAAATAGCACTGCAACTGCACAATGGAGGTAAAGAAGTGTTTCCTGGAATACAGGAGATCCTCTAGGGCATCTCTTAGTACTCCAATGCCCTGTGATTAAGGTCAATGGAAAACTGCAACAACCTAATCCAGGCACAACTACTAATGGCCAAGAAATTTCAGAAATGAAGGTTAGGATCTCTTGAACAGGCAAAGAACCATGGTCAGCTGAAGTGCTTGCTGAGGGTAAAGGGAACATGGAATGGGTAGTGGAAGAAGGTAGTGATAAATATGAGCTATGGCCCTGTTACTAGTTATAGAAATGAGGACTATGATGGCATGAATATTGCTTCCTTGTTCTGTTATGAGTATGTTTGTATTTGTCTGTAAAGCAAACATCTTTGCTTTCTTCTCAGTCTTATTCCCTTATCATGTAACATAAGCTGTATTGGTCATTTTGCAGTGTTTAAGTTAAACAAAATTAATTTTAAGAGCTAATGTCACACTCACTTGCACCCTATTTTGGAGAGATTTAGTGCATTTCTGGTTGCATGCAGGACAGTGGAATATCATTAGGTAACATATATGTCTGTTATTGTTCTCCACTTAGAGATATGTATGGTTTAAGGTGATGTGTATAACTGCCAAGTTGACAAGGAGTGGACTGTGATGGTTAGGTTCATGTGTCAACTTGGCCATGTGATGGTACCCAGGTGTCTTGTCAAGCAAGTACTGGCCTAACCATTACTGCAAGCACATTTGTGGCTGGTCAGTATAATAGAAGGCTGGTTTATTAAATCATCAATTGGCTACAGCTGTGAGTGATTACATTAATGAAGGGTTTGCCTTCCACAATGAGAGAATGCAGTCAGCTGGATTAATCCAAACAGTTGAAGACTTTTAAGCAAGACAGATACAGGACCTTCACTTCTTCTTCAGCTGACCAGTGAAGCATCTCCCAAGGCATTTATCAAATGTGTCATTTCATTGCCTGAGGAGTTCATTGAACAGGTTCATTAGAGTTTCCAGTTTGCTGCCTGCGGAATTCATCAAACACCTTCACTGGAGTTGCCAGTCTGCTGTCTGCCCTACAGAATTTGGAATTGTGCACACCCACAGTTGGGTGAGACACTTTTATAAATCTTATATTTATAGGTATCTCTTTTTTATTCTGTTTCCCTAGAAAACCCTAACTAATACAAACACCATCACAACTACCTATATAAGGACATTTCTATTTCTACCACAAAAGAGGAAGAGTAAATGAAGATAGGGAGACAAGAGAAAAGAAAGAAAGAAGGAAAACATGACAGCTAAAAAACAATGAAAGGAAAGGTAGAACTAAACTAAAGTAGAATAAGTCAGACAACATTACCAGTGCCAAGTGTCCCATATCCCTCCCTTATGTCCCCCTCTTAAAAGCATTTAGCTTTGGTATATTGCCTTTGTTACATTAAAGGAAGCATAATACAATGTTTATGTTAACCATAGTCTCTAGTTTGCATAGATTGTATTTTTCCCCCAATACCACACTATTTTTAACACCTTGCAAGATTGACATTCATTTGTTCTCCCTCATGCAAAAACATATTTGTACATTTTGTCACAATTTTGAGCACTCTAGGTTTCATTGAGTTGTCTTTATCATCTATCTTTACCTCTGGTGTCATACATTCTCCTATCCCACCTCTTTCAGCTTTACTCACAGACATCTTTGTTCAGTGTACTTACAATACCGTGCTACCATCACACAGTATTATGCTATCTATTTCTGGATCTATGCAATCAATCCTAAGCATTCTGCAGTCTTTCAGCATCAAATGGCTGATCTCTGCCCTCTTTCTATCTCCTGGTCGCCTGTATTGTCAGCTTTTAACTCCCAAAGTTTGTTCATTAATGTCTGTTCATATTAGTGAGACCATACAGAATCTGTCCTTTTGTTTCTGGCTAACTTCACTCAACATAATGTCCTTAAGGTTCATCCACATTATTACATGATCCATGTCTTTGTTCTGTCTTACAGCTGCATAATATTCCATCATGTGTATATACCACAGTTTGTTTATCCACTCGTCCTTTGATGGACATTTGGGCTGTTTCCATCTCTTGGCAATTGTGAATAAGGCTGCAATAAACATTGGTTTACAAATGTCTGTTTGTGTCTTAAGTTTCAGTTCCTCTGAGTATATACCCAGCAATGGAATAGCTGGGTCATATGGCAAATCTATATTTAGCTTCCTGAGGAACCTCCATACTGTCTTCCAGAGTGGTTGCACCATTCTACATTCCCACCAACAATGAATAAGTGTGCCTCTTTCTCCACATCCTCTCCAGCACTTGTCATTTTCTGTTTTTGGATAATGGCCATTCTGGTAGGTGTGAGATGATATCTCATTGTGGTTTTGATTTGCATTTCCTTAATAGCCAGTGAAGTTGAGCATTTTTTCATATGCTTTTGAGCCATTTGTATTTCCTCTTCAGAAAAATGTCTGTTCATGTCTTTTGCCCATTTTTTAATTGGATTGTTTGTCTTTCTGTTATTGAGATGCAGGATTCCTTTATATATTCGGGATATTAAACCCTTATCTGATCTGTGGTTTCCAAATATCATCTCCCACTGTGTAGGTTGCCTTTTTACTTTTCTGACAAAGTCCTTTGATGTACAAAAGTGTTTAGTTTTGAGGAGATCCCATTTGTCTATTTGTTCTTTGGTTGCTCGCACCTTGGGTGTGAGGTCTAAGAAACCACCTCCTATCACAAGATCTTTAAGATATTGCCCTACATTTTCTTCTAAGAGTTTTATGGTCTTGGTGCTAATGTTAGGTCTTTGATCCACTTTGAGTTAATTTTGGTATAAGGTGTGAGATGGACATCCTCTTTCATTCTTTTGGAAATGGATATCCAGTTCTCCAAACACCATTTATTTAACAGGCTGCTCTTTCCCAGTTGCTTCGGCTTCACTGCCTTATCAAAGATCAGTTGTCCATAGATGTAAGGGTCTACTTCTGAACACTCAATTCGATTCCATTGATCAGTATATCTGTCCTTATGCCAGTATCATGCTGTTTTGAGCACTGTAGCTTTGTAATATGCTTCAGAGTCAGGTAGTGTGAGACCTCCCACTTCATTCCTCTTTCTCAAGATATTTTTGGCTATTTGGGGCACCTTACCCTTCCAAATAAATTTAGTTATTGGTTTTTCTATTTCTGTAAAGTAAGTTGTTGGGATTTGAATTGGTATTGCATTGAATCTGTAAATCAGTTTAGGTAAAATTGCCATCTTAACTATATTTAGTCTTCCAATCCACGAACATGGTATGTTCTTCCATTTTTTCAGGTCTTGTTCAATTTCTTTTAGCAGTTTCTTATAGTTTTCTATGTAAAGGTCTTTTGTGTCCTTGGTTAAGTTTATTCCTAAATACTTGATTCTTTTGGTTGCTATTGTAAATGGGATTTTTTTCTTGATTTCCTCCTCTTGTTGCACATTACTTGTGTATAGGAACACTACAGATATTTGCGTCTTGATCTTGTAGCCCGCTACTTTGCTGTATTCATTGACTAGTTCTAGTAGCTTTGCTGTAGATTTTTCTGGATTTCCTACATATAGAATCATGTCATCTGCAAATAGTGAAAGTTTTACTTCTTCCTCTCCAATTTGGATGCCTTTTATTTCTTTTTCTTGCCTAATTGCTCTAGCTAGAACTTCCAGCACAATGTTGAATAACAATGGTGATAGTGGGCATCCCTGTCTTGTTCCTGATCTTAGAGGAAAAGCTTTCAGTCTCTCCCCATTGAGTGTGATGTTAGCTGTGGGTTTTTCATATATTGCCTTTATCATATTGAAAAAGTTCCCTTCTATTCCTATCCTTTGAAGTGTTTTCTTCAGGAAAGGATGTTGAATTTTGTCAAATGCCTTTTCTGCATCAATCGAGATGATCATGTGGTTCTTCTGCTTTGATTTATTGATGTGGTGTATTACATTAATTGATTTTCTTGTGTTGAACCAGCCTTAGGTTTCATTGAGTTGTAAAATCTGTCTTTATCTTTCCTCTTTCTTTCTGGTGTCCCACATGCTCCTAACATTCCTCTTTTCAACCATACTCACAGTCATCTTTGTTCAGTGTACTTTTATTGCTGTGCTACCATCACCCAGATTGTGGTCCAAACCTCTCCTGTCTCTTCCTATCTGTCTGTAGTGCCCCCTATAATATTTCCTGTAGTGCAGGTATCTTGTTCACAAGCTCACTCATTGTCTGTCAGAGAATATTTTAAACTCTCCCTCATATTTGAAGGACAATTTTTTTTGGATATAGGATTCTTGGTTGGTGGTTTGTTTCTTTCAGCATCTTAAATGTATCACACCAGTTCCTTCTTGCCTCCATGGTTTCAACTGAGAAATCCATGTATAGTCTTAGCAAACTTCCTTTGCATGTGATGGATCGCATTTCCCTTGCTGCTGTAGGATTCTCTCTGTGTATTTGGCATTTGATAATTTGATTATTAACTATGTTGGCGTAGTTCTATTCAGATCTATTCTGTTTGTGGTATGTTGCACTTCTTGAATCTGTAATTTTATGTCTTTCATAAGAGATGGGAAATTTTTATTATTTCCTGTATTATTGCTTCTGCCCCTTTTCCCTACTCCTTCTGGGACATTCATGCATTTCATGTTATCCTTCAGTCCCCTGACATGTTGCTCATATTTTTCCATTCTTTACCCTATCTGTATTTTTTATGTACAGGATTTCAGGTGTCCTGTTTTGCAGTTCCTGAGCATTTTTTTCTGCCTCTTGAGATCTGTTGTTTTATGTCTCCATTGTGTTTTTCATCTCTTGTATTGTGCCTTTCATTTCCATAGGTTCTGCCAGTTATTTTTTCAAACTTTCTGTTTCTACTTAATGTTTGCCCAGTGTTTTCTGTATAGCCTTCATCTCTTTTGTTATATCTGCCCTGAATTAATTGACTTGGTTTTTTATTAATTTAGCATGTTTCTTTGAAAACCATTAATAGATTGTTTTACTAAATGAAACAATATCTCAAGTATATGTTGATTGAGGTGTAAGTTTGTTCCTTTGACTTGGCTATATCTTCATATTTCCTAGTATAGATTGTAGTTTTCTGTTGTTTAGGCATCTGGTTTCCTTGGTTATCCCAGTCAAATTTTTCCAGAAAAAAAGTTTCAGAAGGGGGTTATATTCAGGTTTATCTTAGAGGAATGAAAGAGTTCCTGTGAAGTTTGCAGTCTCTGTGCTTCTCCTAACTTGTCCAGCCTGTGGCACCTCTTAGCCTGTCACTCACAACTGGTGTGATGAAATGGTCCAATTCAGTTTCTCTTTTGGCTGTTTTCCCCCAGGCTCTGGAGTCTGGTTCTGAAGGGAAAACTGGGGCCAACATCCTTACTCTTAGAGCAGATAAACCACCTCAGTAGTTTTTACCTGCATTTGAATTGTTGTCTTTCTGATTGTGTTGTCTCCTCTCCTGAGTGGGTCAGAGCGCTTGAACTGAAAATGTCTGTCCCTCTCTCTCTCTGTGCCCCTCAGGTTGAGAGAGAGAAAAAGGAACAGAAAGCCCCCTTTTGGAGCCAGTACACAGCCCCTCAGATTCTCTCATCAGCCAGAGGTAACACCTCATCTTTTGTGCTCCCCATCCCAGGTCAGACGAGTCTTCTGTTTTTTTAAGGTCAGTTATCATTAAATGCCTCTGCATGCTTGTCGGGGGTTTGTAGCTTGTATTCAGCAGTCCACATTTGTTAATTGAAATCCCAGTTGGAGCTCAGCTGAGCTATATTGACTTGCTCTGCTCAGAGGGTTCTGCTAGTTTCCACCACAGTGAGGTTTTGCAGCTCAGGCTGCCATGGGCAAGGGGCTCTCAGTGCAGTTGCACAGCTTTTACTTACAGATTTTATGCTGTGGTTTCAGGCATTCCTCCCACTCCAGGATGGTGTATGATGTGTGGACAGTCATAGTTGTCTCCCAGCAGTTATTCCAAATTATTCACTGGTTATTCCTGGCTGCTTATTAGTTGATCCAGGGGACTAACTAAATTCTCCTCCTCTCTATGCTGCCATCTTGCCCCTCCTTCCAACTTTAATTCTTAATTTTGCCCTTGTCTGGGGCTGTGCTGAGGCAGTTCCAAGATTTTCTGCACCTCAGGGGAGGAGCATTAGCTCCCTGCCTGGGGGAACTCACAGTTTTTTGCTGCCTCTCAGCCATTCCATCTTCCACACTGGTGTATATGTGACTAGTCACAGAAGTCCCTGAAAACATGGCTGTTCCTGACAGTTCCTGACTGTTTATCAGCTGCCCTACATAAGTGTCTAGATTTCACACCTCAGGACTCCATCATGTTGCCCAGCCCCTTTGATCCATTTTGAGTTAATTTTTTTTATGTTGTGATATAGGGGTCCTGCTTCCTCCTTTTCCATTTGGATATACAGTTCTCCCAGCACCATTTGTTGAAGAGACTATTCTTTCCAAATTGAGTGGACTTGGCAGCATTGTCCAAAATCAATTGGCCATAGTTGTGAGGGTTTGTTTCTGAATTCTCAATTTGATTCCGTTTGTTGCTATGTCAATCCTTGCACCATTAACATAATGTTTAGGTTACTGTAGCTTTGTAATGTTTTAAGATCAGAAATTGTAAGTCCTCCAAAGTTGAGCTTTTTCAAGATTGCTTTGACTATTCAGTGACACCCTTCCATGGAAATGTCATGTTTCATTTTCCATTTCTTCAAAGAATGCTATTGTGATTTTGATTGTGATTGTGTTGAATCCACATATCACTTTGGGTAGAGTCAGTATTTTAACAGTATTTTGTCTTCCAATCCATGAGCATAGAATATTCTTCCATTTATTTATGCCTTTGATTTCTTTTAGCAATGTTTTGTAGCTTTCTGTGTGCATGCCCTTTACATCCTTGATTAGATTTTTTTCCTAGAAATTTGTTTCTTTTAGTTGCTATTGAAGATGTTATTTTAAACATTTCTCTACCAATCATTCATTACTATGGTATAGAAAAATACACTTTTTTTTTAATCATTTTATTGAGATATATTCACAAACCACGCAGTCAAAAAAACAAATTGTACTTTCGATTGTTTACAGTACCATTACATAGTTGTACATTCATCACCTAAATCAATCCCTGACACCTTCATTAGCACCCACACAAAAATAACAAGAATAATAATTAGAGTGAAAAAGAGCAATTGAAGTAAAAAAGAACACTGGGTACCTTTGTCTGTTTGTTTCCTTCCCCTATTTTTCTACTCATCCATCCATAAACTAGACAAAGTGGAGT
This sequence comes from Choloepus didactylus, assembly GCF_015220235.1. Lineage (NCBI taxonomy): Eukaryota > Metazoa > Chordata > Mammalia > Pilosa > Megalonychidae > Choloepus > Choloepus didactylus. The sequence continues at coordinate 8,991,524 of NC_051331.1, forward strand.
GTGGTCCTTATGGCTTTCCCAATCCCCTTGTCACCCCTCATAAGCTACATTTTTATACATCTGTCTTCGAGATTCATGGGTTCTGGGTTGTAGTTTGATAGTTTCAGGTATCCACCACCAGCTACCCCAATTCTTTAGAACCTAAAAAGGGTTGTCTAATGTGTGCGTAAGAGTGCCCACCAGAGTGACCTCTCGGCTCCTTTTGGAATCTCTCTGCCACTGAAGCTTATTTCATTTCCTTTCACATCCCCCTTTTGGTCAAGAAGATGTTCTCCGTCCCACGATGCCGGGTCTACATTCCTCCCCGGGAGTCATATTCCACGTTGCCAGGGAGATTCACTCCCCTGGGTGTCTGATCCCACGTAGGGGGGAGGGCAGTGATTACACCTTTCAAGTTGGCTTAGCCAGAGAGAGAGGGCCACATCTGAGCAACAAAGAGGCATTCAGGAGGAGACTCTTAGGCACAAATATAGGGAGGCCTAGCCTCTACTTTGCAGCAACCGTCTTCCCAAGGGTAAAACTTATGGTAGAGGGCTCAACCCATCAAACCACCAGTCCCCTATGTCTGTGGTCATGTTAGCAACCATGGAGGTGGGGTAGGCGAATACCCCTGCATTCTCCACAGGCTCCTCAAGGGGGCACTACATCTTTTTTTTCCTTGTTTTTCTTTCTTTCTTTTTTTTTTTTAACTTTCCCTTCTTTTTTAAATCAACTGTATGAAAAAAAAAGTTAAAAAGAAAACAAACATACAATAAAAGAACATTTCAAAGAGACCATAACAAGGGAGTAAGAAAAAGACAACTAACCTAAGATAACTGCTTAACTTCCAACATGTTCCTACTTTACCCCAAGAAAGTTACATAATATAGCAACCTTTCTGTGAACTTGTTCCTACTATATCCATCAGAAATTAACAGACCATAGTCATTTCTGGGCATCCCCAGAACGTTAAAAAGCTTATCTGTTCTTCTTGGATTATTGTTCCCCCTTCCTTAATTGCTCTCTACTGCTAGTTCCCCTACATTCTACATTATAAACCATTTGTTTTACATTTTTCAAAGTTCACATTAGTGGTAGCATATAATATTTCTCTTTTTGTGCCTGGCTTATTTCGCTCAGCATTATGTCTTCAAGGTTCATCCATGTTGTCATATGTTTCACCAGATCGTTCCTTCTTACTGACGCATAGTATTCCATCGTGTGTATATACCACATTTTATTTATCCACTCATCTGTTGAAGGACATTTGGGTTGTTTCCATCTCTTGGCAATTGTGAATAATGCTGCTATGAACATTGGCGTGCAGATATCTGTTCGTGTCACTGCTTTCCGATCTTCCGGGTATATACCGAGAAGTGCAATCGCTGGATCGAATGGTAGCTCTATATCTAGTTTTCTAAGGAACTGCCAGACTGACTTCCAGAGTGGCTGAACCATTATACAGTCCCACCAACAATGAATAAGAGTTCCAATTTCTCCACATCCCCTCCAGCATTTGTAGTTTCCTGTTTGTTTAATGGCAGCCGTTCTAACCGGTGTTAGATGGTATCTCATTGTGGTCTTAATTTGCATCTCTCTAATAGCTAGTGAAGCTGAACATTTTTTCATGTGTTTCTTGGCCAATTGTATTTCCTCTTCAGACAACTGTCTTTTCATATCTTTTGCCCATTTTATAATTGGGCTGTCTGTACTATTGTCATTGAGTTGTAGGATTTCTTTGTATATGCAAGATATCAGTCTTTTGTCAGATACATGGTTTCCAAAAATTTTTTCCCATTGAGTTGGCTGCCTCTTTACCTTTTTGAGAAATTCCTTTGAGGTGCAGAAACTTCTAAGCTTGAGGAGTTCCCATTTATCTATTTTCTCTTTTCTTGCTTGTGCTTTTGGTGTAAAGTCTAGGAAGTGGCCTCCTAATACAAGGTCTTGAAGATGTTTTCCTACATTATCTTCTAGGAGTTTTATGGTACTTTCTTTTATATTGAGATCTTTGGTCCATTTTGAGTTAATTTTTGTGTAGGGGGTGAGGTAGGGGTCCTCTTTCATTCTTTTGGATATGGATATCCAACTCTCCCAGCCCCATTTGTTGAAAAGACCATTATGGCTCAGTTCAGTGACTTTGGGGGCCTTATCAAAGATCAGTCGGCCATAGATCTGAGGGTCTATCTCTGAATTCTCAATTCGATTCCATTGATCTATATGTCTATCTTTGTGCCAGTACCATGCTGTTTTGGTAACTGTGGCTTTATAATAAGCTTCAAAGTCAGGGAGTGTAAGTCCTCCCACTTCGTTTTTCTTTTTTAGAGTGTCTTTAGCAATTCGAGGCATCTTCCCTTTCCAAATAAATTTGATAACTAGCTTTTCCAAGTCTGCAAAGTAGGTTGTTGGAATTTTGATTGGGATTGCATTGAATCTGTAGATGAGTTTGGGTAGAATTGACACCTTAATGACATTTAGCCTTCCTATCCATGAACATGGAATATTTTTCCATCTTTTAAGGTCCCCTTCTATTTCTTTTAGTAGAGTTATGTAGTTTTCTTTGTATAGGTCTTTTACATCTTTGGTTAAGTTTATTCCTAGGTACTTGATTTTTTTAGTTGCTATTGAAAATGGTATCTTTTTCTTGAGTGTCTCTTCAGTTTGTTCATTTCTAGCATATAGAAACATTACTGACTTATGTGCATTAATCTTGTATCCCGCTACTTTGCTAAATTTGTTTATTAGCTCTAGTAGCTGTATCGTCGATTTCTCAGGGTTTTCTAGATATAAGATCATATCGTCTGCAAACAATGACAGTTTTACTTCTTCTTTTCCAATTTGGATGCCTTTTATTTCTTTGTCTTGCCGGATTGCCCTGGCTAGCACTTCCAGCACAATGTTGAATAACAGTGGTGACAGCGGGCATCCTTGTCTTGTTCCTGATCTTAGAGGGAAGGCTTTCAGTCTCTCACCATTGAGTACTATGCTGGCTGTGGGTTTTTCATATATGCTCTTTATCATGTTGAGGAAGTTTCCTTCAATTCCTACATTTTGAAGTGTTTTTATCAAAAACGGATGTTGGATTTTGTCAAATGCTTTTTCAGCATCTATTGAGATGATCAATTGATTTTTCCCTTTCGAGTTTTTAATGTGTTGTAATACATTGATTGATTTTCTTATGTTGAACCATCCTTGCATGCCTGGAATGAACCCCACTTGGTCATGGTGTATGATTTTTTTAATGTGTCTTTGGATTCGAATTGCAAGTATTTTGTTGAGGATTTTTGCATCTATATTCATTAGGGAGATTGGCCGGTAGTTTTCCTTTTTTGTAGCATCTTTGCCTGGTTTTGGTATTAGATTGATGTTAGCTTCATAAAATGAGTTAGGTAGTGTTCCATTTTCTTCAATGTTTTGAAAGAGTTTGAGTAAGATTGGTGTCAGTTCTTTCTGGAAAGTTTGGTAGAATTCCCCTGTGAAGCCATCTGGCCCTGGGCATTTATTTGTGGGAAGATTTTTGATGACTGATTGGATCTCTTTGCTTGTGATGGGTTGGTTGAGTTCTTCTATTTCTTCTCTGGTCAGTCTAGGTTGTTCATATGTTTCCAGGAAATTGTCCATTTCTTCTACATTGTCCAGTTTATTGCCATACAGTTGTTCATAATATCCTCTTATAATTTTTTTAATTTCTTCAGGATCTGCAGTTATGTCACCTTTTTCATTCATTATTTTGTTTATATGGGTCTTCTCTCTTTTTGATTTTGTCAGTCTAGCTAGGGGCTTGTCAATCTTGTTGATCTTCTCAAAGAACCAACTTTTGGTGATATTTATCTTCTCTATTGTTTTTTTGTTCTCTATGTCATTTATTTCTGCTTTAATCCTTGTTATTTCTTTTCTTCTACTTGGTTTAGGATTGGTTTGCTGTTCATTTTCTAGCTTCTTCAGTTGATCCATTAGTTCTTTGATTTTGGCTCTTTCTTCCTTTTTAATATATGCGTTTAGTGCTATAAATTTCCCCCTTAGCACTGCTTTTGCTGCATCCCATAGGTTTTGGTATGTTGTGTTCTCATTTTCGTTCGTCTCTATATATTTAGCAATTTCTCTTGCTATTTCTTCTTTAACCCACTGATTGTTTAGGAGTGTGTTGTTTAACCTCCAGGTATTTGTGAATTTTCTAAGTCTCTGATGGTTATTGACTTCTAATTGTATTCCATTGTGGTCAGAGAATGTGCTTTGAATAATTTCAATCTTTTTAAATTTATTGAGGCTTGTTTTATGTCCCAGCATATGATCTATTCTGGAGAAAGTTCCGTGAGCACTAGAAAAGTATGTGTATCCTGGTGATTTGGGATGTAATGTCCTGTATATGTGTGTTAAATCTAATTCATTTATCAGATTGTTTAGGTTTTCAATTTCCTTATTGGTCTTCTGTCTGGTTGATCTATCTATAGGAGAGAGTGATGTGTTGAAGTCTCCCACAATTATTGTGGAAACATCAATTGCTTCCTTTAGTTTTGCCAGTGTTTCTCTCATGTATTTTGTGGCACCTTGATTGGGTGCATAGACATTTATGATTGTTATTTCTTCTTGCTGAATTGCCCCTTTTATTAGTACGTAGTGGCCTTCTTTGTCTCTCAAAACATCCCTGCAGTTGAAGTCTATTTTATCTGAGATTAATATTGCTACACCTGCTTTCTTTTGGCTGTAGCTTGCATGAAATATTTTTTTCCATCCTTTCACTTTCAGTTTCTTTGTGTCCCTATGTCTAAGATGAGTCTCTTGTATGCAACATATTGATGGTTCATTTTTTTTGATCCATTCTGCGAATCTATATCTTTTAATTGGGGAGTTTAATCCATTTACATTCAACGTTATAACCGTGAAGGCATTTCTTGAATCAGCCATCTTATCCTTTGGTTTATGTTTGCCATATTTTTCCCCTGAAAAATACACTTTTGGGTGTTGATCTTGTACCCTTTCAGTTTGCTAAATTAATTTGTTACCTCTAGTAACTTTCTTGTGGAGTTTAAAGGATTTTTTTTGTATATAGGATCATGGCATCTGCAAAGAGGAAATGTTTTATTTCTTTTTTTCTAATTTGGATATCTTTTTTTTTCTGGTGATTTTTTAATTAAGATTTATTCAAATACCATACTATCATCCGAAGTATATAATCCATGGATCACATTGCCTTTATATAGTTGTTCATTCATCACATTGATCTATTTCTTTTTAACATTTTCCTTGTACCAGAAAAAAAGAAAAGTAAGAATAAAAAGTTAAGAATAAAAATGTAACACCCAAATTGTCCCCCTGCCCCATTTTTCCTTACCTTTTTTTGCCCATTTTTCTACTCATCCATCCGTACACTGGATAAAGGAGAGTGTGATCCACATGGCTTTAGCAATTACATTGTCACCGCTTGTAAGCTCCATTGTTATACAATCATCTTTAAGATTCAAGGCTACTGGTTTGTAGTTTGATAGTTTCAGGTATTTACTACTAGCTATTCCACTTCATTAAAACCTAAAATGAGTTATCTGTATTGTGCATCAGAGTGCTCACCAGTGTGACCTCTCAGGTCTTTTTGGAAAATCTCAGCCACTGAAACTTTATTTCATTTCATTTCACATCCCCCTTTTGGTCAAGAGGATGTTCTCCATCCCATGATACCAGGTCTAGATTCATTCCTGGGAGTCATATTCCATGTTGCCAGTGAGATTTACACCCCTGGGTATAAGATCCCACATAGCGGGGAGAGCAGTGATTTCACCTGCCATGTTGGCTTAGCTAGAGAGAGAGGCCACATTTTAGCAACAAAGAGGCACTCAGTGGGAGACTCTTAGGCACAGTTATAAGCAGGCCTAGTCTCTCCTTTGCGGCAACAGTTTTCCCATGGGCAAGTCCTGTGATACAGGGTGTGCCAGTTTGAACGTATTCTGTCCCCCAAACACCATTATCTTTGATGTAATCTTGTGTGGGCAGACCTATCAGTGTTGATTAGATCATAATTCTCTGAGTGTTTCCATGGAGATGTGCCCCACCCAGCTGTGGGTGATGACTCTGATTAGATAATTTCCATGGAGGTGTTGCCCTGCCCATTCAGGGTGGGTCCAAGTTGATCAGTGGAGCCATATAAATGAGCTGACACAACAGAAGGAGCTCAGTGCAGCTGTGAGTGATGTTTTGAAGAGGAGCTACAGCCCAGAGGGACACTTTGAAGAAAGCACAGGAGCTGCAGATGAGAGACAGTTTGAAGATGGCCGTTGAAAGCAGACTCTTGCTCCAGAGAAGCTGAGAGAGGACAAATATCCCAAGTGCAACTAAGAGTGACATTTTTGAGGAACTGCAGCCTAGAGAGGAACGTCCTGGGAGAAAGACATTTTGAAACCAGAACTTTGGAGCAGACGCCAGCCACGTGCCTTCCCAGCTAACAGAGGTTTTCCAGACACCATTGGCCATTCTCCAGTGAAGGTACCCGATTGCTGATGTGTTACTTTGGACACTTTATGACCTTAAGACTGTAACTGTGTAACCAAATAAACCCCCTTTATAAAAGCCAGTCCATTTCTGGTGTTTTGCATTCTGGCAGCATTAGCAAACTAGAACACAGGGTTTGTCCTCAATTTTTGTGAGCACATCAGCAACAATCCAGGTGGGGAAGTCCAACACCTGCATTTTCCCCTGGCTCCCCAGGGGGGCCCTGCATATTTCCTTCATTGTTTTTCATTAACTATTAAGTACATCAAAAAATTAAAGAAATATAATAAAAAAACATTTCAAACAAACCAAAACAAGGGATTAAGAAAAAGACACCTCACCTAAATTAACTACATTACTTCCAACATGTTCCTAATCTACCCCAAGAAAATATGAGATTATAACCCAGCAAAGGAATAAGAAAGACAGATAGTCTAAGATAATGACATTTCTGTGAAGTTGTTCCTACCATACCCGTCAGAAATTTTTATTTCTTTTTTTCTAATTCATATATCTCTTCTTTGTTTCTCTTGTGTAATTTCTCTCAAGAGAACTCCCAGAAAAAATATTGAATAGCAGTGGTGACAGTGGGCATCCTTGTCTTCTCCCTGATCTTACATAGAGGTAAAGCTTTAGTCTTTCACCATTAGGTATGATGTTAGCTGCAGGTTCTCATATATATATATATCCTTTACATGTTGAGGAAGTTTTCTTCTATTCCTACTTTTCTAAGTGTTTTTATCAATAAGGGATGCTAGATTTTGTCAAACACCTTTTCTGTGTCAACTGGATTGATCATGTGTATTTTTCCCTTCATTTGTTAATGTAGCTTAAATTAATTTATTTTATGTTGAACTGCCCTGCATACATGGAATACATATCAGTTCAACATGTCTAATACTTTTTTAATTCAACTTTTTGAGATATATTCACATACTGTACAGTGATCCCCAGTGTACAATAAGTTGTCCACAACACCATTTTATAGTTGTGTATTCATCAACACATTTAATTTTTGAACATTTTCATTATCATACACAAAAAAGAATAACAATAAAGTGGAAAAGAACACCCAAAACATCCCATCCCCCATCTCCCTATTATTCATTTACTTTTGTCCTCTTTTTCTATTCATCTGTCCATGCACTATATAAAGGGAGTGGAAGCCCCAAAATTTTCATAATCACTCAGTCACACAGTGTAAGCTATAAAGTTACACAATCATCTTCAAGAATCAAGGCTACTGGGTTGCAGTTCACCAGTTTCAGGTATTTACTTCAAGCTTTTCCAATTCACTAAAAACTAAAAAGGGGTATCTATATAATGCATAAGAGTAACCTCCAGAGTGACCTCTTGAATCTTTTTGAGATCTCTCAGCCACTGAGACTTTATTTTCTTTCAGTTCACTTTCCCCTTTTGGTCCAAGAAAGTTTTCCCGTGAGTCATGTCCCATGTTGCCAAGGAGTTCCACCCCCCTGGGAGTCACATCCCATGTGGGGGGAGGACAGTGAATTTCCCTGCTGAGTTGGCTTAGAGAGAGGCCACATCTGAGGAACAATTGAGGTTCTCTGGGGCAGACTCTTAGGCACCATTTTAAGTAGGTTTAGCCTCTCCCTTGTAGTAACAAACTTCATAAAGGCAAGCCCCAAGGTTGATGGCTCAGCCTTCTAATTAGGTAGTCCCCAATGCTTGTGAGAATATCATTAGTTCCCCAGGTGGGGAAATTTAATATTTCCATGTTTTCCCACAGTCCCGCAGGAGGGTTTGCAAGTATAGGTTTGTTTTCTGCCAGAATTTTTCTGGGATATATTGGGGCTTCACAGTAACACTGCAAGAACCAACAAGACCTCACTCCCCAATCAACACTCCATATAATTATGTTGTTTGAATAAACTGACCATGCAAATCAAATTATATAATGTGTTACAAAAAATGTAGATCTTGCACCTAACAAACATCTCTTCTGTTGGTCCCACACGAAAGCTGAAGCTCCAAAAATGCTGTCAATATCATCCTTTACCCTTCTGTCTGATTTACCTTAGACCTGCCCAAGTCCATTTCATTCATATTTTAATTGAAGTCTGATCTCCTTTTTCAGACTCTTTGACATTTGCTATATGGGGTAATGCTGACATTCATAGCTGGCAGATTCTGACTCTGAGTCTCAGATGTCACATAGATATCCAAAGTTTCAGGGGCCAACCAGGTTATACACAAACAGCTCAGTTTCTCTGATTTAGAAATAAGCATTACAGCTCACGGACAGATGTAACTTTTGTAAGAGCTTACAGTTTAGAAACCTTTACAATAAGCCTTCCTGTGATAACCTGTGCTCTGAGACTCAATTCTTAGAGTTTGCACATTATATTTATTTCATATTAGTGAAGCATTATAATATTTTTCTTTTCATTTCCGGTTTATTTCACTCAACATACTGTCCTCTTGTCACAGTTCAGTATTTCGTTCACACATCCCTATTCCATTCATCAATGTACCCTCAGGTCACTTCCCTCTACTGCAAATCATGAATACTGATACCTAAACTCCACTGTGCAAAAGTCCCTTCATGTCCCTCTTTTCAGTTCTTCCAGTATATACCCAATAACAAAGCTGCAGGACCCTTGCTTAGCTTCCTGTGGAACCACCACATCACCTGCCCTCCAAATGGGCTGCACCATTCTGCTTCTGCTCCCAGGGTGATTACATATATACCTTTCTCATTTTCTCCACATTTGTATGACCCTGTTGGTTTTCAGACAGTTTTCTTGAGACGCTATGCATTCCATCCTAAGTGAACAACCAGTGGTTCCCTGTACAGTCACATAGTTATGCATTCACCAACTATTAGTAGAAAGAGGAAGAGGTGAAAAAAGTAAAAAAGAGAAAAAAAGAAAAAAGTGGCAACTATAAAGCAACAAAAGAAAAAATTAAATTAAAATAAAATACAACAAAAATGTCAGACACCACAAACACCAAGTATCCCCATAACCCTCCTTTATATCCCCCTCATATGGACATTTAGCTTTGGTATATTGCCTTTGATACAAATAGTTGAATATTATGTTACTGTTAACTAAACTGCAGTTTGTGTTGATTGTATTTTTTTCTCCAATACTACCACATTTTTAACATCTTGCAAAGTTTACATTCATTTGTTCTCCCTCATGGAAAAACATATTTGTGCATTTAATCACAATCATTGACCACTATAGGTTTCGCTAAGTTATACAGTCCCAGTCTTTATCCTCTTTCCTTCCTCCTGTCAGCCTCCCTACCACAACTTTTCTCCCTTAAGCTTAGAGCCATTTTTGTTCAGTGCACTTAAATTTTTGTGTTACTGTCACTTAATATTGTGCTCCAAACCTCTCTCTCCTGTCTTTTCCTGTCTGTTGTAGTGATCCCTTTAGTATTTCCTGTAGAGCAGATAACTTTTTCACAAATGCTCTCAGTGTCTGTCTGAGAATATTTTAAACTCTCCCTCACTTGCAAAGGATAGCTTTACTGGATATGGAATTCTTGGTTGGTAGTTCCTCTCCTCCAGTATCTTAAATATATCATACCACTGCCTTCTTGCCTCCATGGTTTCTGCTGAGAAATCTGCACATATTCTTATCGAGCTTCCCTTGTATGTGATGGATTGTTTTTTCTCTTGCTGCTTTCAGAATTCTCTGTCTCTGACATTTGATAATCTAATTATTAACTGTCTTGGCATAGATCTCTTTGGATCTATTCTGTTTTGGGTACACTGCACTTCTTGGATCTGTAATTTTATGTCTTTCATAAGAGATGGGGAATTTTCAGTGATTATTTCCTCCACTTCTGTTTTTACCCCTTTTCCCTTCTCTTCTCCTTCTTGAACACCTAAGACATGTACATTCATGCACTTCATGTTGTCATTCAGTTCCCTGAGATGCTGCTCATTTTTTCCATCCTTTTCCCTGTCTGCCCTTTTGTGTGTAGGATTTCAGATGTCCTTTCCTCCAGTTCATGAATCTTTTCTTCTACCTCTTTAAATCTGCTGTTTTATGTCTCCATTGTGTTTATCTCTTGTGTTGTGCCTATTTTCCCATAAGTTCTGCCAATTGTTTTTTCACACTTTTGATTTTTTCCTTGTATTCACCCAGTGTCTTTTTATATCCTTTATCTCTCTTGCCATATCTTCCCTCAACTCATTTATTTGATTTTTCAATTGCTTTAGGAGATTTGTTTGATTAATAATTAGTTGTCTCAATTCCTGTATCTCAGTTGAAGTGTAAGTTTGTTCCTTTCCTTTGACTGGGCCATATCTTCATTTTCCCTTAGGTGACTCAAAAATCTTCTGTTGTCTAGGCATCTTTTTCCCTTGATTATCCCAGACTAGATGGGCCCAGGTCTCAGGAGGAAGGTGTAATCAGGTTCAAGTTTCCTTGGGCAGCAGTTTGTCAGAATTCCCCATGAGGCTTCTAGACTCAGTGCTTTTCCTATCTGCCCAGCAGGTGGTACTTGTCAGCTTGCAGCTCCCCAAATGTGACATCCCTTTAGTTCACAGTGTACCTGTCCTGCTCAGGGGTGGAGGGTGTCAGAAGCCAAGCTTAATTTGTTTCTGGATTTTTGTTTGTTTTCCTCCAGGCCCTGGGTTCTGAGTTTCCTGAGGGAGGGCCATCAATTGAGCTGTGCTTGCCCCACTTTTCTTAGGGAAGATACACCCCCCAGTGAATTAGTTATCTTCTATACTTGAGTTCCTTCTTTGTCTCTCTGACTCTCAACACCACCCTTGCCTGGGTCAGCCACTGTCAATTGAAAATGACTGAGGCTTTCTCTAATGAGCTGCTTAGAATGAGAGAGAAAACACGGGAAAAGAGCAAAAGCCCCTTTTCAGAGCCTGACTTCAGCCCCTCAGTTTCACTTGTTGACCAGAGTTTGTATGCAGTTCTCTGTGCCCCTTTTTTGGTACAGCTTTGTGAGCTCAGCCATCTCCCAAAGCCTCTGTTTTTATTTAGTTATGTGTGTGTGTGTGTCTGTGTGTGTGTGTGTGTGTGTGTATGATTTTTTTCCTCTATTCAGCCCTGCCTCCTGTCTGCTGGCAGGAACCACATATTCCTGTTTGCCTCAGTGCCTATCCATGCTTTTATGTTGTATTCAATAGCCCGAATATGTTAAATTAAAACTGAAATTGGAGCTTGGCTCAGCCACCCCTCCCTGCTCTGATGTGGACTGCTTCTTTCTCACGCAGCAGATTCGCAGCTCAGCCTGCTGTGCTGGGGGGAGGGGAGCTGGTCCCCAGTTTTTACTTAATTTATGCTGTGATCTCGGCTGTTCCACCCAGTCCTGGCTGGTGTATATCGTGTGAGCAATCACAGATGGCCCCCAACAATTGTTCCAGACTATTTGCTAGTTGTCCCTGGCTATTTACTAGTTGCTGTAGAGGACTAACTAAATTCCACACCTCTATAATGCCATCTTGCCCTGCCTCTGTCTAGTACTTTTAATTTGCTGTTGTATTTCAGTTGCTAGTATTTTGTTCAGAATTCTTTGTCTATATTCTTGAGAGATATTGGTCTGTAATTTTGTTTTGTTGTGTTATCTTTGTTTGGCTTTGGTATGAGATGTTGGCTTCACAGAGTTAATTAGGGAGTATTCCTTTTTCTTCATTTTTTGGAAGATTTTTAAATATGATTTGCATCAATACTTCTTGAAATGTTTGGTAAATTCCTCCTGTGAATTCTAGTTCTGGGTTTTTCATTTTTGGAAGTTTTAGGTAATTGATTCCGTCCTTTTATTTGTTATTGATATGTTGAGATGTTCTATTTTTCCTTGAATCAGTGTAGGTAGCTTTCATGTTTGCCATTCCCCATAAGTTATTTAATATTGTAACATACAGTTCATAGTTTTCTCTTATAGTCTTTTTTTATTTATGTGCAGTCAGCAATGATATCCCCTTTTTCACTTCTGGTTTTAGTTATTTTATCCTCTCTCTTTTTTCCCCTCAGTCAATCAATTTTATTGATCTTTTCAAAGAACCAGCTTTTGGTTTTGTTGATTTTCTCTATTTCTTTTCAAGTTTCTATTTTATTTTTTCTAATATTTGATGTTTCTGTTTGATATAGGTATTTGATTGACATTTCTTTCTTTTTTTTTTTTTTTTTTGCTTTAAGCATTTAGAACTGTAATTTCTCTCTCAGCACTTGCTTTTGTGAATCATATAAATTTTGAGATGTGTTTTCATTTTCACTCTTCACAAATTTCCTAGTTTCTCTTAAGATTTCTTCTTTGACCCATTGGTTGTTTGAGAACATATTGTCTAGTTTCTACATATTTTTGAATTTTCCATTTCCCTCTCTGTCATTGAATTTTACCTTCATTCCATTGTGCAAAAGGAAATACATTGTCTGATTTCAATACTTTTAGTTTATTGAGAATTGTTTCATGACCTAACATATAATCTTACAGAATGATCCACATACACTAGAAAAGAATGAGTACTCTGCTACTTTTGGGTAAAGTGTTCTAAACATGTCTGTGAGATCTAGTTGATTTGTAGGATTGGAGTCACCCATTTCCTTACTGATCTGCTCTCTAGATGTTCTATCCATTATTGAAAGTTGTGCATTAATGTTTTATACTACTACTGTAGAACAGTCTCTTTCTCTCTTCAAATCTGTTCATATTTGCTGCATAGATTTTGGGGCTCTGGTGTTAGGTGCATATGTGTTTATAATTGCTATGTCTTTTTTCAGTTTACCCCCTTTATCAGTAAACAGTTACCTACTTTGCCCCTTGTAGTAGTTTTGACTTAAAGTCTATTTCATCTAATGTTAGTATAGCTAACCCAGCTCTCTTTTTTAGCCCCTCAGTCTAGATAAATGTTTATCAATTTTATTGATCTTTTGAAAGAACCAGCTCTCTTTTAGTTACCACCTTCATGGTATATTTTTCCATTCTTTCATGTTCAACCCACATATTTCTTTGAATTTATGGTAAGTCTCCAATAGAAAAAAAATGTATATTTTATTCATTCAGCCCATCTCTGCCTTTTGACAGGAGAGTTCAATTGATTTACAAGAAACTACTGCTACTGCAGGAATTTCTTCTGTCATTTTGCTCTTCTGTTTTTGTAACTCATGCCATTTTTTTGGCCCTTAATTCTTCTGTGAATGCCTACTTTCATATTAATTTGATTCTTTTGTATTGTAGCATATTGAGTAATTTATCATTCATTTCTAGATATATTTTTCATGTATTTTCCTTGTGGTTACAAAGGGGTTAAAATTGAACATGCTTGCTGCAAAGGAGAGGCTAGGCCTCCCTATAATTGTGCCTAAGAGCCTCCTCCCGAATGCCTCTTTGTTGCTCAGATGTGGCCCTCTCTCTCTAGCTAAGCCGACTTGAAAAGTGAAATCACTGCCCTCCCCCCTACGTGAATCTCCCTGGCAATGTGGAATATGATGACCCGGCATCGTGGGACGGAGAACATCTTCTTGACCAAAAGGGGGATGTGAAAGGAAATGAAATAAGCTTCAGTGGCAGAGAGATTCCAAAAGGAGCCGAGAGGTCACTCTGGTGGGCACTCTTACGCACAATTTAGACAACCCTTTTTAGGTTCTAATGAATTGGGGTAACTGGTGGTGGATACCTGAAACTATCAAACTACAACCCAGAACCCATGAATCTGGAAGACAGTTGTATAAAAATGTAGCTTATGAGGGGTGACAATGTGATTGGGAAAGCCGTAAGGACCACACTCCCCTTTGTCTAGTTTATGGATGGATGAGTAGAAAAATGGGGGAAGAAAACAAACAGACAGACAGACAAAGGTACCTAGTGTTCTTTTTTACTTCAATTGCTTTTTTTCACTTTAATTATTATTCTTGTTATTTTTGTGTGTGTGCTAATGAAGGTGTCAGGGATTGATTTAGGTGATGAATGTACAACTATGTAATGGTACTGCGAGCAATCGAATGTACGATTTGTTTTGTATGACTGCGTGGTATGTGAATATATCTCAATAAAATGAAGATAAAAAAAATTATAATATCATGAAAGTTTAAAGGCATCAGGAATACATTCAAAAACATAAAATAGTTTAGGGAATACAATTCCTTATACATGAGCACTTCTTGAAAATAGCAAAACAATTGACAATTCCCCAGACCAAAAAAAAAAAAAAAAGGATTAATTGAAATAAAGACATCAAGAATGGAATAGCAATGTTTAAAGGACATATGGCAGTATTAACTCCATTTAAATACATAAATAATGTTAAAGAACCTTGGACATTTTTGTTGCAGAATGGAATGTGCATAATATAAACTGGAGCAAGTAAAAATAATATAACTAAAAAATATTGGGAGGTGAGAAAAGAGAAGATGTTGAGGAATTATGAGAATATAATTGACCTCATTTTTCATAACAGGAAGTCAACTGAAACTATCTAAAATTGATTCATGTCATTTAAAAAACACAATAGCCCCATATTTTTTACTATCTGTTCTTATAACTTTAGAAGAAACTTCTAATAATTTCCATAATAACTAATATAAAAAAGACTATTTGAAGTTCAATAGTTCTTTGGTTTTACTTCTGTTTCTTTTGTTTCTTTTCTTTCTGGTATATTCAACTAATATT
The DNA here is from genome assembly GCF_015220235.1 of Choloepus didactylus. Classification (NCBI taxonomy): domain Eukaryota; kingdom Metazoa; phylum Chordata; class Mammalia; order Pilosa; family Megalonychidae; genus Choloepus; species Choloepus didactylus. Next base: position 9,006,584 of record NC_051331.1, read on the forward strand.
AAATCTACATTTTAAAATTAATTATATTGTCTATAGAATATTTTTGCTTCTTTATCATTTCTTTATCCTTTTATATATGTGTATGTAAGGAATAATGTCTAGAATGATGTTCATCAAATGTTAATAAATATTTCTGGATGGTAGGATTTGGGGTGAATTTTTAATATTTATATATGAACATTCCATCAGCATTTAAATTATTTATAATAAAAACAAATCATTTTAAATCAAAAAGACTATAGAGGCTTTCCCCCCTTACTGATGATAACAAAGAATGAAAGCAAATGTGCTAAGATGTTAAAAATATGGCTAATTTCTTTTTTGTATTTTTCTATATTTTTCATTTAAAAATAAACACTTTAAAGAGAAAAAAAAATTGAACATGCTAATATATAACAATCATATTTGATTTGATACTAAATTTGCCACAATAGAATACACATAAACTGTTCCTATATCCTTCTGACCACCATAATTCTTTGTCCTTTTTATCTGGATTCTTTGTAAATTTGAAAGGAAAGTGTTAAAAATCCTTAAATCATTCTGGTTCTTTAAATTCTTTTTCCGTCTTACACATTGGATTCACTTTTTTTTCCTATGCTCTCATATCCTAATTCTGTCATAGCATATGTGGACTCCTATTTGGAGACTCACACTGTGTTTTTTCTATGAACATCCATGCAGTGATCATGACATTAATGTTGGCTTGATAAAGCCCTCATCATCACAGAACTGCTGTCTACCATCTAATCCTATTTTATTTTCATCTTGTGCATCTTTGTATCTATTGAACAGTAGTTCCAGCTTCTTTCTGTCATTGATCCTCTTGTACTTTCTCATATATAAAGTTCAGAATTTTGGAAAAATTTCTCTATTGCATCAGCTAACTTTCATTCTGAGAGAGACAACTTAATGCTGTTTTTTCACTAGATTGTGTGAATATCATATACTGACAAACTTTATCCTTCTGTGAGGATTTCAACTTGATCAAATTGGTGATTTCCAGGCCTCTCCCCTCCTCCTCCAGCTCCTTAGTGAATGGACTGTGGAGGTGGTGGCTTCTCTCCTGGGCTCACCAGATCCCACTTATTCACAGTGAATAATTGCACAGAGTCAGAGGGCCCCATCTGCCCTCTATTTTTTGAGGAGGAAGAGGAAAAGGGTATTTCTGTATGCTGGCAGGAGGACAGGGGAAGGTTTCCCAAATCTGCCTTGCAGTACTGATTTTTCAATTATACTGATTTTTCAATTAGCTTTTATGCAGGTCAGAGACAAAGAAAGATAATATTGTGGTTACCAGGAAACAAAGATCTGGGAAACTTCAGAAGCTTCATTATTTACTATTTACCTCCTGGGAAAGGTGCCTCCAGGAGTCTAGGGAGATATATGATGGCTTTGTTCATATCTGGCAGGTCTGGGGACCATAGATAAAAGCTTATCCAAATCTGGGTGCAGTCTTTATATTTGCATATTGATGCATAATTTACATTTACATTGCACTCCTTTATGAGACCAAGGGTTCTCACAACTGCCTACTCCCTATCTTAAAATACATCTAAATGCTTATTTAAATATTACATCTTTTATATATTGCATTTTTATTCCATTTTACTGAGATATATTCACATACCCTACAATCATCCACAGAGCCCAAATGGTCACAGTACAACCATACAGCTGTTCATTCATCACCCCAATCAATTTGGAATATTTTCTTATTCCAAAAGAATAAAAATAAAAATAAAAATATGAGTAGAAAAGTATACCCTAAATATCCTATCCCCCATCCCCTCTATTATTCATTTAGTTTTGTCCCCATTTTGCTACTCATTTGTCCATACACTGGACAGTGAGTGTGAGCCACAAGTTTTTCACAATCACACAGTCACACCTTGTAAGCTATATAGTTACACAATAATTTTCCAGAATCAAGGCTACTTGTTGCCAGTTCAACAGTTTCAGGTATTTCCCTCAAGTCATTCCTGTACACTAAAAACTACAAAGGGATATCAGTATAACATATAAGAATAGCCTACAAAATTACCTCTCAACCCCATTTCAAATCTCCCAGACAATGTAACTTTATTTTTTTCATTTTTTTCCCCCTTTTGGTCAAGAAGTTTCTCTCAGTCCCATGATGCCAGGTCCAGGCTCATCCCCATGTGCCATGACTCAGACTGCAAGGTAGATTCACACTCCAGGGAGTCATTTCCCATGTAGTTGGGGAGGCAGTGAGCTTATTAGAGAGAGACCACATCTGAGCAACAAAAGAGGCTCTGTGGGGGTGCCCCTTAAGCACATACACAAGCAGGCCCATCTCTCCTCTGCACAACAAGCCTCACAAAGTTAAGCCCCAAGATCAAGTGCTCAGTCCTCCAAATTTTCAGTCCCCAGTTCTAGTGAAATTTAAAATTTCCACATTTCCCCCCAATCCCTAAGAGGGGCTTTCCAAATGCATTCGTATTCTCTGCCCAAATTCCTTTGAGAGGAACTGGGATTTCACACCACCTGTCTAAACCAATCATATCTCACTGTCTAGTCTTCATGTAACTATGGTTGTTTTTGTAAGCTGAGCATATACATCAAACCATCTGGTGTGCTATAGGAAATACAGATTTTGCACTGAACAAATACATCTTCCTTTCATCTCACACATTTGAAGTTCTAAAATACAGTATCATCCTTTACCCTTCAGTTTGACCTGCCTTAGTCCTTACCAGATTTGCTTCAGTCATACTTCTTATTGAATTCTGAAGTCTTCCTTGGCATTTTAAACAATTGCCATATGGGATAATATTGACTTCCACAGCTGCCAAACTCTAGTTCTGGGTCTCATGTGTCACACAGATACTTGAAGTTGTAGGGCCAGACCCAGTTATACACAAAGTGCTCAGTGTCTCAGAATCTACAGGTAACCATTAAAACTTAGGAACAGATGTGACTGCTGTAAGAGCTCACAAGAGAGGGATCTTTACAATAAGCCTTTCCCTGATAAGCTGCACTCTAGATTCAATACTCCGAGTTTGCACATTATAGTTTGTCCATATTAGTGAAGTGTTATGTTACAATGTTTGTCATTTTGTTTCTGGCTTATTTCACTCAATATGTTGTCCTCAGGATCCATCCACAAAGTTCCATGCCTCACAACTTCATTCCTTCTTGCAGCCTCTCAGTATTCTATTGTATGCCTACACCACAGTCCACATTCTGTTTGTTTATTGAAGTACCCGAAAGCCACTTCCATCCATTGCAAATCAGGAGTACTGCCACTATAAACACCAGTGTGGGAATGTCCATATCTCTGCTCTCTGTTCTTTCACTTATATACTCAAGAGTTAGGTTTCAGGATCTTATGGCAACCCCATATACTTAGCTTCTTGTGGAACCACCACACTGCACTCCAGATGGGCTGTACCATTCTACTTCCCCACCAGCAGTGAACAGGTACACCCCTCTCTCCATGTTTCCTCCAGCACTTGTATCCCTCTGCTTCTTTTTCCACTGTAATTTTATAGATATATATTCACATACCATACAATCATCCGTACACAGTGCACAATCAATTGTTCATAGTATAATCTTATAGTTGTGTATTCATCACCCCAATCAGCCCTTGAGTATATTCATTACTCCAAAAAAATATTACATAAGGATAATAAGAAGGGTAAAAGTAAAAATAGAAATAAAATAAAGTGAAATAAAATACGACAAAAAGGTCAGATAATACCACCACCTCTAAGAATCCCTTTCCCCTCTCCTAAATCCATCATATCCGCCACTCAGAACCAGAGCCCAGAGGCTGAGGGAAGACAGCAAAAACCAAATCTAAAGGGGCCACACCTTCTTACACAAGGCAGGAGTGACGGGCCACTACCTGCTGGGCAGGTTAGGAAAAGCACATTGGCTAGAGACCTCACAGGAAAGACTGTCAGTCTCTAAGACACACCTGCAGGGAGACCTGAAACTGAATATAACCACACTCTGAAATATGAACCCATTCTGGTCTCAGAAAATCTGGGGTATCCAAGGAGACCAGATGCCTAGACAATGGAAAACTACAATATACATTAGGCAAAATGAGGATATGGCCCAGTCAAAGGAACAAATTTACACCTCAGTCAAGATACATTTGAGATATTGTTTCACATTAATGAAGCAATCTGTTAAAGACTTTCAAAGAAATGTGCTAAATCAACTACAAAACTAAGTCAATGAGTTCAGGGAAGATGTTGCAAAAGAGATGAAGCCTGTAGCAAAACACTGGGTGAACAAAAGGTAGAAATCAGAAGTTTGAAAAAACAACTGGCAAAATCTATGAAAATGAGAGACATAACAAGAGATGAAAAAGACAGTGGAGACATACAACAGCAGATGTCAAGAGGCTGAAGAACACACTCAGAAACTGGATAACAAGACACCTGAAATCCTGTGCACAAAGAACAGATAGGAAAAAGAATGGAAAAATGAGCAGTGTCTCAGGGAGTTGAATGACAACATGGAGAGGATGAATGTACATCCTACATGTGTCCCAGAAGGAGAAGAGAAGGAAAAAGGGGCAGAAGCATTTATAGAGGAAGTAATCAATGAAAATTTCCCATCTCTTATGAAAGATATGAAATTTCCAATTCAAGAAGTGCAGCATACCCCAAACAGAATAGATCTGAATAGACCTGTGCCCAGACACTTAGAAATCGTATTATCAAATGTCAAACAGAAAGAGAGAAGCCCGAAAGCAGCCAGAGCAAAGTGACCCATCACTTACAAGGGAAGCTTGATAAGACCATGTGGATTTCTCCCTACAAATGATGGAGGGAAGAAGGAAGTAGTGTGACATATTTAAGATACTGAAAGAGAAAAGCTGCCAACCAAGAATTTTACATCTGGGCAAACTTTCCTTCAAATATGAGAAACAGTTTAAATTATTCTCTGACAAACAGACTAAAGTGAGAGTTTGTGAACAAGATAACTGTGCTACAGGAAATGCTAAAGGGAGCACTACAGACAGTTAGGAAAAGACAGGAGTGAGAGGTGTGGAACACAATTTTGGGTGATGTTAGCACAGCCATGTAAGTACACTGAACAAACATGACTGAGTGTGGCTGAAAGGGGAATGTTAGGAGCATGTGGGACTACAGAAGGAAAGACAAAAGATAAAGACTTGGACTCTTGACTAACTGAAACACAGAGTGCTCAACAATTGTGATAAAATGTACAAATGTGTTTTTACATGAGAGAGAAGAAATGAATGTTAGTCTTACAGGGTGTTAAAAATATGGAGGTATTGGGGAAAAACATGATCAATGCAATTTAGAGACTATAGTTAATAAAAACTTTGTATTTTGCATCTTTTAATATAAGAAAGGCAATATACCAAAGCTAAATGCCTATAAGAGGGGTACATAATATAGGGGCATGGGACTCAAGACATTGGTGGTTGTCTCACTCTTTTATGCTACTTTAGTCTAATTTTATATTTCCTGTGGTTACTTTTTATCTGTCAGGTTTTTTTCTTTCTTTTTCTTTTGCTTTTTCTTTTCACTCCATACCTTCTTTGACTCTTCCTCCTTTTTGGAAGAAATGATGTCCTTATATAGATAGTGGTGATGGTGATGAATACATAAATACATGACTATACAGGGAAACATTGATTATTTGCTTATGCCAGAATGTATGGTGGGTGAACAAAACCATCTTAAAAAAACAAGTAAACAATGGTTTGGTGAAGAAACATTGAGGTCACTATATTGAGTGAAATAAGTCAGACACATAAGGAAAATATTGCAGGGTCTCACTGATATGAACTAATTATGATATGTAAATTCATAGACATGAAATATATCTTACCAGTATATAGAATGATGCTAAATAATGGGAAGTGTTTGCTTATTATGAGCAGAATGTTCAACAAGGTTGAGCTTTAGTGCATGGAAATTGACATAGGTGACAGTAGCATGTTATTGTGAGAATAACTAACAGTGCCGAATGGTGTGTGAATGTGGTAGAAAGGGGAAGCTTAGAGTCACATATGTCACCAGAAGCAAAGTTGGATGTTAAAAGATGGAAATGTATAAAACAGTGAACCTGTGTCAGACAATGTCTGTGATTACCTGTGCAAATATTACAAATCTCTTACTTGAACTGGAACAAATATATAAAATTTTAACCAGAAGTTAAGTGGGGTAAGTAGGGAAGAAACTATACCTATTGCAAACTATGTACCACAGTTAGTACTATTTTTTTTTTTTTTACTGAGATTGTTCACATACCATGTAATTATCCAAAGCCCCAAAGTGTATAATCAATTGCCCATGGTACTGTAATATAGCTGAGCATCCATCATCACGGTGAACTTTTTTTCAATTTTTGGAACATTTTCATCACTCCAGAAAAGAGATAAAGGCACACAAAAAAAGGAAACCCAGATCCTCCCATTCCCCTAATCACCACCCCTCCATTAATGATTCCTAGTATTGGTATAGTATATTTGTTACTGTTGATGAAAGAATGTTAAAATACTACTATAGTATATTGGTTGCAATAAGTATATACTTTTTCCTATATACCCCTCTATTATTAACTTCTAGTTATGGTGTCATACATATAACTGGGGTTTTAATTAGCAAGCTATGAATCCCCAACAAGCAGACTGATGCTTTTGGTGACAACTGACCTTGGAGAGCTGGAGGACCTCTCTGGGAGGGAGGGGGATCCCAGAGGACCAGGCACTGTCCTTGGCCAATGGGTGAAACTGAGGGGGGCTGCAGACTGACACTGAAGAGGGTCTTTCTGTCCCTTTTTTTTTTGCTAAGTGGAGAAATCCTTAGCCATTTTCAATTCCCAGTGCTCAGACCCAGACACTGGTGGAGGTAGCAGAATCAGAGATGATTCAAATGCAAATGACCTCTTCCCAGGGTTATATCTTCCCTAAAAGTAAAAAGGTGGTGCCAAGCTCTACTACCTGCCTTCCATTTAGAACCAGACCCCAGAGCCTGGGGGAAAACAGCCACAGGTCACACCTCCTTACATCAGTCAGGAGTGACAGGCTAACAGGCACCACCTGCTGGGCAGAAAAGCACAGTTAGTAGTATTTTAAGATTCTTTCATAACCAGTAATGAATGTACTATTCCAATCCTATGAGTCAATAATGAAGGGGGGTGGTTAGGGGTATGGGGGGTTTTGAGTTTTCTTCTTTTTTCTTTATGTCTTTTCTGGAGTAATGAAAGTGTTCTGAAAATTGAAAAAAATTACTTGTGGTAATGGATGCATAACTCTATGATGATACCATGGACAGTTCATTGTTCACCTTGTACCTTTGAATAATTATATGTTAACAATCTCAATAAAATTAAATTTAAAAAGTGTTGAGAAGATTTGGAGTATTCATGTAGTATGCATGAATGAATTATTAGCAAGACATTGTATACTTGCAGAGTATATATGAAAACCTCTAGGAGTTGTGACTCTGTGTTTAGACCAGAATCAACATCTTACTCAAGTACTGTGCAAAACATAGTCAAGGAAAATTGCAGGTATTTGGAATCACTGAGCATTGAAGATTAGTTTGCTGGATGTGGTTAATAATAATAGGGACGTAATGTTGGTATTGGTAAGTATCTCTTGAAATAACAAAACTGTGAAAAAAAACCTGGTAGTAAAATTGAGAGATAGGAGATGATGTTAGTCAAGAGGGTCAGTACATTTTAGGTACCCATGGAGAAGAATTTGGGTATGGAGTGTATTTTTGTGTCAAACCTAGGAGAGGAAGTTGTGGACACAGAATGGGATTTCTGATGTTTGATATGAAAGGGATATTCCAGGTAACAATCTGAGTGATGTGTAACACTCCAGGAATTTAAGCTTGGCAGACAGGCACAGCAAAATTATAAATCTAGCTGTGTTTTCTGGTCATGTAATTTTGTCATAATAGTAAAATTTTCTGGATTCTGATGATGTCATTTGTTAACTTGGTAAAAGAAACCCCATAAGCAGCAGGATTATTGTGAGGATTAAATAAGCAAATACACTGAATCACCAAGCAGTGGCACACATTATATACCTTGTATTCTCTTTATTCCTGGGTCTCAGTTACAACTTGGCAAGTTAAGCCTACTATTGCTTATGGCAAATTATCATCAATTATCTGTGAAATATATTTAATAATTAATAGTGTTTTAGGGATAATTTACTGGTTACAGATGATTATTTATTTCACCTGCATGTGCACGTGCACACACACACACACACACACACACACACACTGCTACCCACAGCACATATGCAGAGAAAGAAAGATAAATGCATGCATATTCCTACAGTTGATGATTTGTATGGGACGATCAACAACCCCTTTACTAAATTATAGATGGAACAACTAGATAGCCTCACAAGCCCCTTCAGTGTATAGTTTTTGACATCCCATGCCTTCTTAGGATTGTGGAACATGATAGCAACCTTATGAATGTATGCTTCTGTTACTTTCTTATCCAGGGAATTTTGAGTTCTTGATTTGGAGGGTGGATATCATTGATCCCTCCAAATGAAATTAGTTCTTGAAATGATTAACCCCATCATGAAATCATTTTGAAGTTGCATGATAAATATCCAAATCCATTAGGGAAAGATCTGAAAGTCAGTGTTGAGGGGTTTGAGGGAGTGGTCTTTCCAGAAATCCAAAGGAGTTGACCAAGATTATTTAGGGCAATTGCATACAGAAGAGCAGGGGCAGGATAGAGCAGGGAGGGTGTGAGTGTCCAGAGGGCATTGATAGATGTTAGAGAAGGAATGGTACTGCATAAACAAAAAATACTGTGAGAATTTCCACAATATTTACCTTCAGGGGAACACCAAAATCTACCTGGGTTATGAATTAGAGATACCTATTCTTGAATAATGGCAGGGATTGAAAATCTATGACAACCATGGGACAATTAACACATGAAACGTGATGAGTTTCATGTTCTTATCTATAAGATATCTGTATTCACATTTTTTTTATTAGCAACATGAGTGATAGCCTTCTTATATTTGAGTGTAGGTGATGAGAGTCTTCTCCTGTTTCTCTTAGAGTACAGTACAGGTTTCTGCTTTTTGGGCTAAGGGGTGGTTAATTCCAGATGAAGATCTGGGTATATGTGACAAGTGGGTCTGGAAAATGTGGACAGGTTTTGAGTCTTACATCTTCTTTCTCCATCCTCAGCATTGGATGCTTATTGCTCAGACTGTCAGAGAGTGGAAAACAAGAAGAAGACAGTTGGTGGCAGAACTATTGACAATGCAAACACTGGTGAGAAGGGAATTACTATTTCAATAAAACTCTATTCAAAAATATGCCTGTTTCTCCTGCTGACCTGGCAGTTTCTAAGTATACTCATGAAATAGTCAAATATTTGAGATCTGCTTAATTATATCCAGGACTTGGGTATAATTATGGTGGTCCAAGAAGTGAGTAATAAATCTGTCATTTACACTGATTTATTCCAGCATCTGTTAAGGCTGTATATTCATAAAAGAGATGTGAGAGGATTTATGTGCCTCATGGAGCCTATGGCCTCAGTGGGAAACTAATTCTGTCATTCACTATGTTAGTGGTAGTAATATGCTTAGGATTATGGTGAACACAAGGGTAGAGATGAGAAGCTGCACAACTTAACAGTCCAATAGGGAGCCATATGGGTCTTCATGTGAGTTCAATCAGTCCAGTGTTATGAGTGCTGGGGTCAGGGCTATGTTGTGTTCAGAAAAGGATTAGAAAGAAACCAGAAAAGGCAATGAAAAGTAATGTATTTATATTATCCAATAGTAACTTTATTACAGTTTTGTTAGAATATATTTTCTCTTTTTTAAGTTAAGTCAATTTTATTGAGATATATTCACATACCATGCAGTCATACAAAGCATACATTTGTTCACAGTACCATTATATAGCTGTGCATTCACCACCAAAATTAATTTTTGAACATTTTCATTACCACACACACAAAAATAATAAGAATAAAAATTAAAGTGTAAAAGAACAATTAAAGTAAAAAAGAACAGTGTGCCTTTTTTTGTCCCCGTTTTTCTACTCATCTGTCCATACACTAAACAAAGGAGAGTGTGATCCACATGGCTTTCCCAGTCACATTGTCACCCTTGTAAACTACATTGTTATACAATTGTCTTCAAGATTCAAAGGTTCTGGGTTGTAGTTTGCTAATTTCAGGTATTTACTGCTAGCTATTCCAATTCCTTATAACCTAAAAAGGGTATCCATATTGTGCATAAGAGTGCCCACCAGAGTGACCTCTCAGCTCCTTTTGGAATCTCTCAGCCACTGAAACTTGTTTCATTTCATTTCACATACCCCTTTTGGTCAAGAAGATGTTCTCCATCCCATGGTGCCACATATAGATTCCTCCCAGGGAGTCATATATGAAGAATATATATATATATATATATGTATATATAAGGAATAAGGAATTCCTTAGTTTAAGCTGTGCATACAGGAGGATCATTGTAGGGAGAGTAGAATTTTAGGACAACTTGAAATACTTGAAGATCTAGTGAGAAAGTGAGAGTAGAAGAAATGTACTGTCTATTTTTCCTAGAACAGAGTCAATAATGAAAACTCTTGTTTGTAGGTGTAGGAGAATATTGAGCACAGGTGGCCTCCTACCTGAGGAAGAGTTGGCCTAGGATTGTACTTTAGTTTAGCAGTCAAATGGGGTCATGGTTTTTGCTACTGCACATTCTACCCTCATATCGTAATTAACACCATTTAATTGAATAATATGTTTATCCCATGTACTTAACAAGTATTGGTTAGATAGGAACCGTTAGTCATTGGATTTTTCAAAACATGTAACATTTTGTTAAAACATTTCATTGACAAGGAAAATGAGATCATTGTAGGTGCCTCAAATTGGTTAAGTTTGATTTGAAATATGTGTCCAGGTGGATGTCAGGTATTACAAAATGGGGTAATGAAAAAATATTACATGAATAATGTAGTTTATTATTCCAAGAACTTAGGGAGTCAGGGTTGCCATGTGTAGTCAGTGGGGAGCATGAACAGCCCTGTTTGTGTGTGGGTAGCACAGAAGCAGAGCAAAAAGGATCAATGGGTTTATGCTTTCAATATGGTATGGGGGTGTAAGTTAGATTTCCCACAGGAGTCAGAGAATGGTTATTTCAAAGCAAATACCTGTGAAAGGGGAAGCACCCTCAGGGTTCCAGTGTTGTAGGATTGGTTGCCATACCATTTGGAACCACCTGAGCATTCTGGGTGAGGCATGTCAGTGATGTGGGTGGTGACCAAAGATGTAGGTTTGAATTCTGAGGAGTTTAGGCTGGAGGGATAGAAAACTGTTAATTAGGCCATAGGTCAGTGTTGAAGCAAGTGGCTTGGTCAAAGAGGGATGGTAAGGCAGAACACAAAAACATTTTTATAGGATGGATGGGAATAACTGAATAATCATTATGTTAAATTGGAAGATCAGGAATAATGCTTCCCTAATTATAAGTCTGTGTATTTACTTGAAATTGTTTGTGTTTTCATTATGGATTCTCATTAGCAAATTTGATGATCACCATCTGGAAGTCATTATTAGCAGTCTGTAGGCAAACTTCCAGGTTACATCACACCATATATTATGCAATATTGTCTTATGTTGAAGTTTTATGTATGCTGAGTTTGCATATCTCTGTGAGTGTATCTGAAAAATAGATGTCAGGTTAGCAGTAAGAATGATCTGACTGGAATTCCAAACACTGTTTGGCCTTTTTATACACTCAACTCCTTCCCTTCCTCAGTGCCATGATTTCTATCTATCTACTGTGGATATTGGTAGGAACAGTCTTGTCTGAACTCAATTGCCTATGATGTTTTAGGAATCAGTGACCTTCAATGATGTAGCTATAGACTTTGATGCAGAAGAGTGGGCCTTGATGGACACAACCCAGAGAAACCTGTTCAGACATGTTATGCTGGAGAGTATCAATCATCTGGTGTCAGTTGGTGAGTTTCTTAAAGTTTTCTTGATCATGTATACATCTATCTATCTATCTATCTATCCATTGATCTGTCTAATCTCTGTTCAATTTTTTGAGTACCTAAACAACTTGCCCACATGCAAGTCTGATTTCTGCTCTGATTCTTATATTGTGTTATGACTACTTGTAAGAAACTCTGTCTTTTCTAGTTTTCCTTATGTCTCATCTTTCAAACAAGTGGATTCTTTTATAAAATGCTCTTTAACTACTCTGAAGCCATAATTTTTCCTTGTATGTAAAAACAGGGGATACTGTTGTCTATGAATTTAGGCATCATGATCAACATATACTTAACGACTGAGGTTTAGGGGTTGTCCTTTGCTGGAAATGGGTTATCAACATACTGTGTTTAAATTACACTTCCATGTTCTGCTCTTTACAGTTTACCTTATTGTTCTGAATCATCTGCCCTAGACTTGATGATCATGAACTTGTATCAGCATAGAACTAAAAATCTATGCTTCTGTTTCTCAAAAATAGGGTATCAGCTCTGCAAATCAGAAGTGGTTTCCCAGCTGGAACAAGGAGAGGAACTTTGGAGAGAAGAATTAGGATTTCTCCAAGGACAGAGTATAAGTGAGTTCTTGAATGCTGTACTTCAATATGAGGAGGAACTTGGTCAATGAATGAGAAGGTCTTTAGAAATGTCAACTGAAGATTTCCTTAATTGAGTGTATTCCCTGAAATGTAGGCTATAACTTTAGGGGAAAACTCCTCAAATATGCAATTATTCCATACATGTTTCAATCTCTAGTTAAAAATCCATGATTGTCTTTGGCTTAGAGGATGAGATATTTATATAAATATAGGAGTCAAGTGTACATATGGTGGATTTTGTACTTATCCTCTTCTCTGAGGAATTTCCCTCTCTTTACCACCCAGTTGCCATCTTATTTTCCGTAACTTTAATACTGAAAATATTTTAGTTCTCTATTTCTAGAAAAAGTTTTGCTACTTTTTAGAGTACACCTTAATTTTATGTTCTTTTCCATTTAAATTACAATGTTTGAAACATAATCACATGAAACCTTGGGAGTTTTTAATATTTCAGTCTGCAAATATTAATGTGTTGAAAATTATTTCAGGCAGACAAAAAGGCTATAGAAAAGAACTGATAACCATGACCCATATCTGCAATAAGGACAGACATACCATCCAGTCAAAGGTAAGCATCATAAGTGTTAGCAATGGTCTTCCAAAGAAATAGCTGGGATTGAATAGTCTAGGAGTTCATCACAATCATCTGACTGTAATTAAATATGGGATTAAACACTGTCCCATCAATAAGTTTCAGATAGTTTCAATTAAGGGAATAATGAACCTGAGCTGAAAACAATAACCTGAAGTCTTATAAAAGTACAATTGCATAAACTTGTGTATATACCTTTTCTTCAAAACATATTGAACTAGTCAGAATGAATTAGAAAACTGGAGTTGACATGCTAAAAAGAGAAAATTGCTGCATACAAGAAAGTAGCACATCATGTGCATGTCAATCACCTGATGAATTTTAATTGGAGCCTTAGTTAATGATTAGACTAGAGAATTGAATTTCTGAATATATGTGGACATCCCTTTAACAGTTTCTCTTCTCATTTGTAGCAGCAGACTTCTACCATTGGAGAGGATCCCTTTGAGAGTAATGACTTGGGAGTAGATTTAATTCACTCCACATTGACTGACATGGAAACAAAGTCCTATGTAAATGAACAATTTCAAAAAGCTATCAATTATCAGTCATTATCTACTAGACATAAGCAAATTCAGTCTGGATGTAATTCTTATGATTATCATCTATGTATAAAAGCCTTTGGAAATGTTTCTGTCCTTCAACAGAATGAGAGAACTTGCACTGGAGAGAAATCATATGTCTGCCATCAGTGTGGGACAATCTTTGCTGATAATTCTAAGCTCAGAGCACATGTGAGAACCCACATTGGGGAGACACCATTATGTGGGAAATCCTTCAGTCTAAGTGGTAACCTTAGGCAACACGAGAGAACTCACACTGAGGAGAAACCATATGTCTGCCATTTATGTGGGAAAAACTTCACTACTAGGTTGACCCTCAGACAACATGTCAGAACACACACTGGGGAGAGGCCATATATCTGTCATCTATGTGGGAAATCCTTTAGTCACTCTGGTCGCTTTAGGGAACATGAGAGAAGTCACACTGGGGAGAAACCATATGTCTGCCATTTGTGTGGGAAATCCTTCAGTCAAAGTGGTAACCTTAGGCAACATGAAAGAACTCACACTGGGGAGAAACCATACATCTGCCATTTATGTGGGAAATCCTTCAGTCAAAATGTTAACCTTAGGCAACATGAGAGAACTCACACTGGAGAGACACCTTATGTCTGCCATTTATGTGGGAAATCCTTCAGTCTAAGATGTAACCTTTGGAAACATGAGAGAACTCACACTGGGGAGAAACCATATGTCTGCCATCTATGTGGGAAAAACTTCACTACTAAGTTTTCCCTCAGACAACATGTCAGAACACACACTGGGGAGAAACCATACATCTGCCATCTATGTGGGAAATCCTTCAGTCACTGTGGTCAATTTAGGGAACATGAGAGAAGTCACACTGGGGAGAAACCATATGTCTGCCATTTGTGTGGGAAATCCTTCAGTCAAAGTGGTAAACTTAGGCAACATGAGAGGACTCACACTGGGGAGAAACCATCCATCTGCCATCTGTGTGGGAAATCCTTCAGTCACTGTGGTCTCCTTAGGGTACATGAGAGAATTCACACTGGGGAGACACCATATGTCTGCCATTTATGTGGGAAATCCTTCAGTTATAGTAGTAACCTTAGGCAACATGAGAGAACTCACACTGGTGAGACACCATTCATCTGCCATTTATGTGGGAAGTCCTTCAGTCAAAATGGTAACCTTAGGCAACACAAGAAAACTCACACTGGGGAGAAACCATATGCATGCCATCTATGTGGGAAAGCCTTTGTTCATAGGTCTGCTCTCACTCTACATGTGAGAACTCACACTGGGGAGAAACCATACATCTGCCATCTATGTGGGAAATCCTTCAGTTGCTGTAGTAGCCTTAGAGAACATGAGAGAATTCATACCGGGGAGAAACCATATGTCTGCCATTTGTGTGGGAAATCCTTCAGTCAAAGTAGTATACTTAGAAAACATAAGAGAACTCATACTGGATAGAAACCATATGTAGGCCATAAATGTGGGAAAGACTTCAGTAATAGTTCTAACTTCATATGACATATGAGAAATCACACTGGGTAGAAACCATACATCTGCCATCTATGTGTGAAATCCTTCTATCAATATGGTATTCTTAAGCAACATGAGAGAACATAAACTGGGGAGAAACCATATGTCTGCCATTTATGAGGAAATCTTTCAGTCAATGTGGTACCCTTAGGCAACTTGGGAGAACTCACTGGGAAGAAACCATATGTCAGCCTTTTTTGCAGGAAAGACTTCACTGAGTGATCCTCAGAAAACATAAGATAATTCACATTGGGTGAAAATATGTCTGTGATATATGTGGGAAAACCTTTATACATAATTCTGCCACTAGGAACACAATAGAACTCAATAAATATATTGTGCATATGGAAGAGTTTTCAGACACACCTACCAACTTTTTAAATTTTTAATTCAGTTTTATTGAGATATATTCACATACCATACAATCATCCGTGGTGTACAATCAGCTGTTCACAGTACCATCATATAGTTGTGCATTCATCACCTCAATTGATTTCTGAACATTTTCCTTATATGAGAAAGAAACAGAATCAAAATAAAAAACAAAATAAAAAGAACACCCAAACCATCCCCCCATTCCACCCTATTTTTCTTTTAATTTTTGTCCCCATTTATCTATTCATCCATCCATACACTGGATAAAGGGAGTGTGATCCACAAGGTTTTCACAATCACACTGCCATCCCTTGTAATCTATGTTGTTATATAATTGTCTTCAAGAGTCAAGGCTACTTGGTTGGAGTTTGGTAGTTTCAGGTATTTACTATACCTATTCCAATACAATAAAACCTAAAAAGTGTTATCTATATACTACATAAGAATGTCCACTAGAGTGACCTCTTGTCTGCCTTTGAAATATCTCAGCCACTGAAACTTTACTTCATTTCATTTCACACCCCCCTTTTGGTCAAGATGTTCTCAATCCCATGATGCCAGGCCCAGATTCATTCCTGGGAGTCATATCCAGAATTTCCAGGGAGATTTGCACCCCTGTGGGTCAGGACCCATGTAGGAGGGTGGGCAGTGAGATCACCTGCCAAGATGGCTTAGAGAGGGCCACATGAGCAAAAAAGAGGAACTCAGGGGGAGGCTCTTAGGCACAGTTATAAGCAGGTTAAGCCTCTCCTTTACAGTAACAAGCTTCATAGGGAAAGCCCCAAGACAGGGCTCAGCATGTCAAGCTGTAAGTCCCCAGTGTTTGTGAGAACATCAGCAACTATCCAAGTGAGGAAGTCCAACACCTCTTCATCCTCCCCCAGCTCCTCAGGGGTGCTCCAAATAAATATTTTTATTTTCCACCCAAATTTCTTTGGGATGTGTTGCTATTACACTCTAACCTATACAGACTTGCCATATCTGACTTCCTACTGAAAGTTCCATGTAATTGTGGTTTCAACCATTATACTTTGGCCTGATTTGCCCTAGTCTTAATCAGATATGCTTCATTCATATCTCCAATTGAAGTCTGGGTTCTTTTTCAGATTTTTTTTAAACAGTTGCTGTATGTATTGATACTGACATACATATCTGCTGAGCTCTAGCTCTGAGTTTCAGGTGTCACACAGATACCCAATGTTTCAGAGACCAATCAGGTTATACATCAAGGAATCAACATCTCAGGGTTTGGAGATAGCCATTACAATTCAGGAATAGATTTGACTGCTGTAAGAATTTACAAAAGAGGGACCAATACAATAATTATTTTCTTGTTAGGCTGTGCTCTAAGAGTCAATTCTGAGTTTACACATTGTAGTCAGTCCATATCTGTGAAGCATTATATTGTTTGCCTTTGTTTCTGGCATACTTCATTCAAAATGCTGTCTACAGGATCCATTCACTTCCTTGTGTGTATCACAACTTCACTCTTTCTTGTAGTTGCTCAATATTCCTTTGCATGCATACATCACAGTTCACCATCTGTTCCTCAGTGTACCCTTAGGCCATCTCCACCCACTGCAAATCATGAATACTGTCTCTGTAATCACCAATGTGCAAAAGTCCATTCATGTCTCTGCTCTTAGAGCTTCCAAGTACATACCCATAATGAGGCTGCAGGACCTTGTGACCCCCACATAGCTTCTTTTGGAACCACCACAGTGACCTCCATACATAATTCTGCTACTAGGAGCACCATGGAACGCAATAAATATGTTGTGCATATGGAAGAGTTTTCAGACACTGCTACCAACTTTTAAAAGTAAAAAAAGAAAAATCCACACAAGAGTGTCATCAGTATCTCAATGTCTTTGTTTACAATGTATGCTTAAATAACCTGATTACAGTATACTGGGAGGAATACTATGTAATTCCCTAACATTATCAGTAAGAGGAAACTCTAGGGAAACTGACATAATTATTGGTGGAATAATTACTCAATTGATAATTGTGTGAAATCCTTTAGTTATGGAACAATGTGTGGAATATGTGAAGTTTCACATTTTATAAATTATTCTCTGTGTATGTATAGAATTAAAAAATATATGGTGGCTTTGCATTTATTCCTCAATGTTTAGTTTTCCATATTTAGGAAATCTCAACACTAAAATAAAAAAGTTCGGGTGGAGTCCACATCAGGAGTATCAGACTGGGAGAAACATCTAAAAAGAATGCTTTACAACTCAGTTCAACCAGGAATCCAGAATTCTGCCTAGTAAACCATTCATGAGAAACAAATTAAAACTTAGGATTTTGAAGTCATCTGGGAGTGCTGAATGCAGAATTTTGTAATGAGTTGTTGGCAAGAAAATCAATTTTTTTTCTCAATGCTCTTGTAAATACTTATGAAGTAAAAGCTGTAGCTGAAAATTCTATAATGTTCAGCTTCTATTTTTTTCATAGAAATCTAAGCATAAGTATGATGACTGTTAATCCAGAGAACTTTGAATGTTAACAGAAGAATGAACAGACCAAGATTATGTTATAAATGTTGTATAATCTTAAGAGGTATGAATACAGCAATAATGAACAGAATATAAATAAATAGATAACTTTGGATTCATTTCTGGTGATAGACATTTTCCTTTATGCTGTCACTATTGGTCCTGTACCTTAAAATGGAATTTAAATTAACTCTTAAAGGAATAATAAGTTTGTAAGTCATGGAGTATTGGTTAGACTGGGGTGGATAATCTTTGAATCTTAATCATGCATTAGGGTCATTGCCTCCATTTGAAATGGATTGTGGGGGATCAAATATGGCAGATTAGGAGAGAGAGGGCAAAATTCTCCTCTGTGTAAAACACTAGATATAAGACAGGATGTTCTTAAGAATAGTAGTTCCAGGGTTCCACCTGCTTGACAAAACTTCTACATACATAGTGGCTGTGGTCTTGGAGATACCAGGAGACTGCATTTGGAATCATGTCAGTGTTTGAGTCCCCTGGAGAAATGGAATCCAGAGCCATGCTCTGGAGGGGAGACACTGACAGTGTTTGGAGGCAGGTTAATGTAAAACCTGGAAAGCAGCTGGGCTGCTGGCAGCAAGAGCTGCAATCAAGCACAGTGGGGTGCCTTCCCTTCCCTGGGCCTTCACCTCAGTATCTGGCATGGGTGATAGCCTTTTGAACACCCACAGGTAAGAGCCCTCAAGGTAGGGAAGAGCTCTGCAGCAGGTGGAGGATCACAGAAGTTGGGAATTTCCACACCCTCTACAGATACCTTTGGGGTGGAGACTCCCATTTGCAGTGCCATGGATGAGATTCCTTAGGGATTTTGCTGCCTTGTGACAGCACACTGCAGAAGCCCATGGAATGCACAGCCTAGAGGCAGGGGTGCCACACAAAATTGCCATGAGCCCTATGCCAATCACAGGGACTTGTGGGCCCATGGCAGAGAGGAACTGTATGAAATCTGAGCTGATGCATTAGAGTGCTGCAGCCCCAGGACATTACAGCCATAGCCACAGCCCCAGGAATGGCTGGGGGTACTCGGTCTTAAAACCATCATCCCTGGCAAACTGCATAGGGCTCATCCCTTACCCACAGGGCTGGTGGTTCCTTCTACACATGGAAAATTTGGGCACCAATTGGACCTCCATGAGATTTGAACACTACTCATTGCCTAAGTGATGTTGCAGAGAATTGGCTTGAGAGTAAGAGGTGGCTCAGGATTGCCACCTGCTGGTAGGTCAGTGATAGTGTCCTCAACCAAGCTGTACCTCTCAAATTATAGATAATTGTTTAAATAAGTGTGCATATCTTAAAAAGAACCCTACCAAGATAAGCAAATGCCAAGAGGCCAAAAGCAACAAGAAAAGTTAAAAGTTTATGAAGAAACCAGAAGGTAAGAATAACACAAATGCCTGAACTAAAAAACCTGAGGAGACACAGAACTTGGAACAATTAATCAAAAGCACCAATATCATGGCCCAGGATATAAAGAACAGCAAGAAGACCATTGTTCTGGTTTGCTAATGCTTCCATTATGCAAAATAACAGAAATGGATTGGCTTTTATGAAGGGGCTTTATTTGGTTATAAAGTTACAGTCTTAAGGCTATAACTTGCCCATCATCAATAGGGTACCTTCAATGGAGAAAGGCCATTGGCATCCAGAAAACCTCTGTTAGCTCAGAAGGCATGTGACTGGAATTCCCTTGCTCCCAGATGCTGTTTCAAAATGGCATTCTTAAAAATGTGGCTCTTGGGGCATTTTGTCCTCACTTATCTCCAGCTGCTCTTCAAAATTTCACTCTCAGTTGCTTTTCAAAATGTCTCTCAGAGCTGCACTGAGTTCCTTGTTTGTCAGTTCATTTATCTGGCTCCAGTGATTTAATTCAGACCCACCCTGAATGGGTAGGGTAAAACCTCCATGGAAATTATCCAATCAAAGTCATCACCCACAGTTTGGTGGGTCATATCTCCATGGAAACATCCAATGAAAAGGTCACATGCTAATCAAAAAGATAATTAATCTGCTTCCACAATATTGCATCAAAGATAATGGAGTTTTGGGGGCCATGATACATCCAAACTGGCACATTCCACCCCCTGGACACAAAATGACATGATCTGATCTTTCCATCTACAATATACATTCATCCCTTCACAATATCCAAAAAACTTAAATCCTTGCAATAACAAAAGGTAAATACAACATCTCATCAAAATCAGTTACACACATGGTCTTGTCCTAAAGCAAAATTCTCCTGTGGCTGTAGACATGTGAAACTTAGAATAAATTATCTGATTCCAATATACTAAGGAGGGATATTCATAGGATAAACATTCCCATTGTCATAAGGAGAAAGTGAAAGGGAAACAAGGTTTAATGGATGAAAACAGATCCTAAAACTTGCAGGGCAAACTCCATTAGATTTCAAAATCTGAGAGTCATTCACAGAATAATGTTGCATCATTGGGACCTGAGAGAGCAGCAGTCCCACACTTTTAAAAATGCTTGTGCAGCCAGCCACCCTTTTTCCAAATGCTTGGATGAGTGCTCCAACATAGTCATCTACTGGAGAGACCACCTTTTTCTAGGCCCCACGCTCTTCAAACATCTGGGTGCCTCCCAGACTCTGCCTCTCTGGGCAAAGGCTCTCCCTTCTCTGATAAGTGGGGTGGCAGCAAGCCTCTCCCAAATACCTGGGGAATGTTCGACACCCTCTCTGGGGCCTGGAGTGGCAGCAACTTTCCTGTCCATCAAGGCAGAATGCCGGCCCTCAGCCTCCAGGGCAAACTCACCTTTTCCACATTTCTGGGACACTCTGTTCTCCCTGTCTGAGACCTCTTGACTCCAGACCTCAATTTCCATGATTCTGTCCTTGAAGAAAATTTTCCTTCAATGCATTTGTTTAAAGTCCCCTCTAGCCCAGACTGGCCATGGCTCATCTATACAGATCTTGCAAATATCTTGTTGGCTTGGCGTGAAGCACACAGGGTTCCAAACTGTTAGACAACAGGAATGTCCAAAAATCCTTCTGGATTACTCCATCTCCAATCTTGGTGTGTCCTGAAATGACAGTTGGTTTCCATGTTGGTTAAATCCTCATGTGGGGCTGTAACTTCTGGGGTCTCCCTTTTTGAAACCCAGACTTTTCCAGACCAGCAATTTCTGATTTCTTCATACCAGAGTTCAGTTCTTAACTTATCTTCTTCTGCTTGCATTTTGCTATAAACTTCAAGGAAAAGCCAGGCCATGCTCATGATATTTAGTGTCAAAATCTCTTCAGCTAAGTATCCCAGGTCATTGTTTTCAAATTCTGCCTTCAATCCAGCACCAGGACTCAATTTTGCCAACTTCTTTGCCCCTTTAAAACAAGGATCTCCTTTCTTCCACTTGACAATGACACCCTCATGGTTTCTGTTCAAGGCCTTGTCAGGAGTATCATTAGAGTCCGTATTTCTACTTAGAGTCTCTTCAAAGCAGTCTAGATCTTCTCTATAAAGCTCCTCAAATTCCTCCAGAATTTCCTCCTTATCCATTTAAAAATGCCCTTCCTACATGTTTGGTATTTGTAATCTCAGCATCAGCAGCACCTCACTTCTCTGGTAGCAAATCTATTCTGGTTTGCTAATGCTGCCATTATGCAAAATATCAGAAATGGATTGGCTTTTAGAAAGGGGGGTCATTTGGTTACAATGTTACAGTCTTAAGGCCATAAAGTACATCAACAATAGGTTTTCTTCACTGGAGAAAGGCCATTGGCATCCAGAAAACTCTGTTAACTGAGAAGTCACATAGGTGGCATCTGCTTGCTCCCAGGTGGTGCATAAAAATGGCATCTCCAAAATGTTGGTCTTGGGGCATTTTGTCCTCTCTTAGCTGCAGCTCCTCTTCAAAATGTCACTCTCAGTTGCTCTCCAAAATGACACTCACAACTTCATTGAGTTCCTTCTGTTTGTCAGCTCATTTATATGATTCCAGTGATTTAATTCAGACCCACCAAGAATGGGGTGTGTTATCACCTCCATGGAAATTATTCAAAGTCATCACCCCCAGTTGGGTGAGTCATATCTCCATGGAAACATCCAATCAAAGGTTCACACCCTAAACAAATAATTTTTCTGCCCCCACAAGATTGCATCAAAGGTAATGGCATTTTGGGTGCCATAATACATCCAAATCAGCCAAACCCTAGAAAAGCATAATGAAGAATTTGCAAGAGTAAATTTAAAAAAGGATCTTATGGAAATAAAAGAAACTGTCAAATTAAAAAGATTCTGGAAAACATAGCATCAGATTAGTTGAAGAAGGGAAATGAATAAGTGCACTTGAAGAATGAGGTTTGGAGCATGAAATCACAAAAGAACAAATGGGGAAAAATTAAAAATTTGAAATGGATCTCATGTATATGATGGACAACATGAAGCACCCAAATACAAGAATTATTGGTGTTTCAGAAGGGAGAGAGAAGGGTAAAGGTCTAGGAAGAATATCCAAAATTATAACTGGAGAAGAGTTCTCAACCCTCCAAAATTACATAAATTCACAAATCATAGATAACAAATTTAATCCTTAAATTGGCAGAATGGATGAAAAAATATGAACCATCTTAGACCCCCAAACACAAAGAACTTGAAAGTGAATGGTTGGAAAAAAATATTCCATTCAAGCTACAGCCAAAAGAAAGCAGGAGTAGCAAAATAATCTCAGGTAAAATAGAGTTTAAATGCAAGGATGTCATAAGAGACAAAGAAGGTCATTATATAATAATAAAAGTGACAATTCAACCAGAAGAAATAACAATAAATGCCTATGCACCTAATCAAGGTGCCTCAAAGTACATGAGACAAAACATTGGTAAAATTGAAGGAAGCAATAAATGTTTCCACAATAATTTTGGGAGATTTCAATACAACACTCTCTCCTATAGATAGATCAACCAGAAAGAGGACTAATAAGGAAATTGAAAACCTAAACAATGTGATAAATGAATTTAACTTAACAGTCATATATAGAACATTGCATTCCAAATTACCAGGATACACAGTTTTCTCTAATGCTCATGGAACTTTCTCCAGAAAAGATTATATGCTGGGACATAAAACAAGCCTCAATAAATTTAAAAAGACTGAAATTTCTCAAAGCACATTCTCTGACCACAGTGGAATACAACTAGAAGTCAATAGCCAACAATGATTTAGAACATACATAAATATCTGGAGGTTAAAAAACACACTCATAATCAGTGGGTTAAACAAGAAAGCAAGGAAAATTATTAAATATCTAGAGATGAATGAAATGGGAGCACAACATATCAAAACATAATTGATGAAGCAGAGGCAGTATTGAGGGGGAAATTTATATCTCTAAATGCATACATTAAAGAAGAAGAAAGAACTAGAACCAAAAAACTAATGGAAAAGCTGAAGAAGCTAGAAAATGAACAGCAAACTAATCCTAAACCAAATGGAAGAAATAACAAGGATTAAAGCATGAAACTTGAAAACGTGGATGAACATTGAAGACATAATGATGAATGAAATAAGTCAGGCACAAAAAGAGGGATAGTAAATGTTACCACTAATGAGAACTCTGTAAAAATGTAACATAAATGTTTTATATTGTAGAATGTAGTGGATCTAGCAATAGACAGCAACTATTGAAGGGGGAATGATAATCTAAGAAGAACAGATGAGTTATGGAGGGTAATCTTAATATTATGGGAATGCTCAGGAATAATCATGGTTTGCTAATTTTGGGGGGTATGGTAGCAACATGTTGGAAGCAATGTAGTTATTTTACATTATTTGTTTTTCTTATTCCTTTGTTTTGTTTGAAATGGTTTCTTTTTATTTGTTTTTTATTTTTTTTTGATAAGTAAAGTTTAAAAGAAATGGGTTGCCACTATTTAGCTCCCGGAGGGTGGCTCAGGTCATGGCAGCAGTGGGGTCCTTGTTTAGGAGGCTGAGATGGTGGTACCTGGGGAAGTTCTGGACGCCTCTGCCCCATTGCTGCTCCCAGTCACAGACTCCAAGAAGGACTCCAAGTTTCTGTGCTCCATATCCTTACACAGGGAAGCAGCAGACACCTAGAGCTACACCCTTGGCTGTGGACAACTGGGGTTGAAGGAGGAAGCTGTGGTGGGCAGTGCCAGGCCAAAGATTTGGAGCAAGTGTGATGGCTGTGGAGGCTGGTGCATTGGCCAGGCCTGCAGCCTCCTCAGCTGCCTTCTGCTGCCCCTGCTAGGAGTGCCTACTTTGCAACCTGCACCTGGAAAACATCAAGAGCTGGTCCCTATCAGCCACCCTGAGAGCTGCCATTGGTGCACCCACCCACTGCTCAGAGTGCGGTCCCAGTTAACTGGTAAAATTTGTTCCTGTTGCTTTGCTACCTGGGCTCTGAACATGATTCCACCATCTGGGCCAGCTTGTGGGTTCACTGTTGTTGCCTGTGGCTGTGTCAGTTGCCCAGGACTGACATGCAAGAGAGGCAGATGCCAGATTGAATTCTGTGACCACCAGAAGCAGATTTGGCATCCAAAACTGAACTGTGATATGGTCCATCAGCAGAGGCTGCAGAGTTTGCAGGTAAGGACCACACACCCTTCAGCTCTCAGGGGCAAGATTCTGTACCAGATGACATCAAGCCTGGCCAGTATGCAATGCTGACATCACCAAAATGAATGATAGTAGATGTACTCACATGACTTCTGCAGAATGTGGCTGTGTATTTGGTTGTCTGTGTCTGAAGGGGAGCTCAGAATTTCATTACTTCAGCCCCACTGGCTGTTCCTCCTAGAGCAAGAAGCCAGGGATCCAGAAGGAGAAGAATTTTTGGCCATGGGACACCGAGATTGGTGCTAGAGTGAGGGTTTCTCTCTTGGATGTTTTCCAGTTTGCTAATACTGCTGTTTTGCAAAACACCAGAAATGGATTAGATTTTATAAACAGCGTTTATTTGGTTACAACATCATGGTCTTGAGGCCGTGAAGTGTCCACGGTAAAGTTTCAACAATAAGGCACCTCCACTGGAGGATGGCCACTGGCATCTAGAAAACCTCTGTTAGCTCAGAAGGCAAATGGCTGGTGTCTGCTTGCTCCCAGGTTGCATTTGAAAATGGCATTCTCCAAAATGTTGTTCTTGAGGTGTTTTGTCCTCTCTTAGCTTCAGTTCCTCTTCAAAATGTCACTCTCAGTTGCTCTGAGGTCCTTCTCTCTGTGAACTCCTTTATAACCCTGATTGGATAGTTTCCATGGAGGTGTGGCCCCACCCATTCTGCATGGGCCTTGATTATTTACTGGAGCACTACGTAAGCTCAGACAGAAGGAGCAAGCTTGCTACAGCCAAGAGGGACACTTTGAAAAATGCACAGGAGCTGGGAGAGTAGCTCCAGATGAGAGACAGTTTGTAGATGGCCATTGAAAGCAGACTTGTTCCAGAGAAGCTAAGAGAGGACAAGGGCAACTGAGAGTGACATTTTGGAGAGAAGCTGAAGCCTAGAGAGGAACATCCTGGGAGAAAGCAGAACTTCGGAGCAGATGACAGCCATATGCTTTCCCAGCTAACAGAGGTTTTCTGGATGCCATTAACCATCCTCCAGTGAAGGTCCCTGATTGTTGATGACTTACCTTGGACATTTTATGGCCTTCAGACTAACTTAGTAACCAAAAAAAAAAAAAAAAAAAAACACCCTTATAAAAGCCAATCCATTTCTGGTCTTTTTGCTTAGCAGCATTAGCAAATTGGAACAGATAGGAGCATGTTGGAAGCAATGTACTTATTTTTGGTTATTTGTTTTTCTTATTCCCTTGTTCTGTTATAGTTTATTAATTTTCTTGGAGTATGGTGGAAACAATGTAATTATTTTAAGTTATATGATTTTCTTATCCCTTTGTTTTGTTTTGTTTCAAAGGTTCTTTTTAAAATTTTTTGACAAATAAAATTTTAAAAGAAAAGTCTCCTAGGATGGGAATGTAGGAACTGAGAAAATGAGGGATGGGAAGTCAAAGAGACATCTTAAATATTGTATATCTTTCCATTTTTTGGATCTACAGGATGCTATTCTCTCCTCAAAATATTAAATATAAATATATAAAGAAAAGAAACAAAAGGCAGAAATGCAATCAGAAATAAACAAACAAAATGAGGAAAAGAACATCATGGCTTGGGTACTCATTAACAGTGCAACCTGGGAATCTAAAGCAGTCTCTATGAGTCTCAGCTGGCTCACCTATAAAATGGGGATAATAAAGTCTTATGAGTGATTGTAACAAATAAGTGAAATGATACATGTAAAGCCCTCAGCACACAGCCAGACAATTCAGCACTCCATGAATAGAGGTTTTGTGGTCTTCCTAACCCAAACCTATAAACCCAGGCAAGTCATGAAAAAAATAGTCAAACTTGCCAACTGGGGGACATTCCACTGGCTACATGGCTTGTCCTCAAAGCTGTCAAGCTCATCCAAAACAAGGAAAGTCTGAGAAACTGTCATGGTCAAGAGGGGTCTAAAGAGACTTGATGCTTAATGTCTTGCAGTATCCTGGAAAGAGAATCCTGGAACAGCCAAAGAACATTAGAACAAAATGAAGGAAAGCTGAATAACATGTGCTTCAGTTAACAACAATGTAACAAATAATAAGATATCATTAGTTGTAACAAATGTTTCATATTGGTGCCAGTTATATGAGAACTCTCTATCATCATTGCATTTTTTCTGTAAATCTAAAACTTCAAGAAAATAAAATTTATTTGAAAAGAAAAAAAATAGAAGATATCAATGGATATTTAAGTAATGAGATTTAATCAATAATGGAAAACCTCCCAAGAAAGATTAAGTCGAGGACCAAACCAATTCAATGGTGAATTGTATCAAACTTTCAAAGAAGAATTAACTCCAATATTTCCTAATTATTCTAAATTGAAACAGAGGGAACTCTTTCTAATTCATTCTATAAGAATAACATTATTGTAAAACCAAGGCTACATAAAAGACATAACAAGAAATGAAAATAAAGGACCAATTTCCCTCATGAATACAGATGGAAAATCCTCAATCAACTACTAGCAAATTAAATACAACAGAAGAGTAAGGGTTATTCACCATGACCAAAAGCAAATAGGATTTCTCTTTTGAATGCAAGGGTTTTGAACATAAGAAAGTCCAGCAGCGTAGTGCACCACATTCACAGAATAAAGAGGGAAAATCACATGACAAACTTATTTGAAGTGGAAAATGCATTTTTTAGAGTCCAGTGCCCTTTCACAAAAAAAAAAAACACTCAGAAAAATAAGAATAGAATGTAGCCTCCTCTACATGAAAATAGTATACATCTAAAAACACAGCTAATCTTATAGTCAAAAGTGAGAGAATGAAGTCCTTCCATGTGAGGTCTGGAAAAAGACAAGGATGCCTGCTTTAACCATTGCCATTCAGTATTGTACTGGCAATCACTCCCAAAGAAATTAAACAATAGAACAAAATAAAATGCACCCACTTGGAAAGGAGGAAGTAAAACTATCTGTATTCAAGGTGACATGATACTTTACTAGAAAATATACAAGTATCCACAATAATACTTGTAAGGCTCATAAAGGAATTCAGCCAAATGCAATATATAAGATTAACAAGAAAATCACTTGTGTTTTATACATCGGGGCAGAACGTACCTAACTGGAAGTTTAAAAAATTCATTCATTACAGAATCTTATAGAATAAAATACCCTGGAATAAGTTGAAATTGAAAGGTGAAGGACTGTATACTGAAAACTACAAAACACTGCCATAAGAAATTAGAGAAGACCAAGTAAATTATAAGAATTCCTGACTTTGGAAAGGAAAATAAATAACAGTAATCTGGCAATAATAACCCAAGTGTTCTATCATTGACTGCAATTGCTGTCAAAATCCCAGGAGACCTTTTAGCAGAAATGGAAAAGCTGATCCTCATTCATATGGAATTATATTTCACCAGGTCCAGGATATGTTTCCATGTTCCTTGGCCTGTTTAGACCATAAGCTGTTTCAGAGAAGGCAGTGTATCTTACTCTTTCCTTCATTCCCATATAATAGTTTAGTGCTTAGCATACAATATTACTGAATAAATATTTTTTGAATGACTGAAACAAATGGTGGAGAGAGTTGAACAAATATTGCTAACAATGACGAAGAAAGAGAAGCAGTAAAACAGGAGGAAATACTGTTGAGAGAGGGCAGCCCCATGAATGAAAGCCAAAAGCAGAGGAGGAAGATGAGACAGAAAATATTTTAGTGTACAAGAAGATCTGCCTAGAATCCATGATAGGGAAAGCATTGTGGGAATCCTAGCAATACTAGAGCCAACAGCTGAAGAGAGGTGACCTCCTCCTGGGTTGGAGTCCACTGGGATAAAAGGCAAATGTGAAGCTCCAAAGCTGTCTCCCAAGGGGCAAAAATGGTACACATTTGAATTTTTCTTTGTTATCTAGAGAGAACTAAATATCTGCAGGAGTAGAGAAACAAAAGAATAATCACTCATGACACTCATGGGAATGAAATTTCTTCAGGCGTGGAAACTCAAAATACTTCACCTACACTCTCTCAATTCTATTTCACTAAACTTTGTTGAGGAGGAAACATAATTTTGCCTTCTAGTTACCTCATGAGTCTTTCCATCTCCCTGCTCTTTGTGGGAGCAAAGCTTCCAACTTCATCCTTCATTCAAGGAAGAAACTACATCAGTGACCACAGACCCTTCTTTGATAATTTCTGGGTGAGTCTCAGAAGCCTCACAGGTGTGGTGGGCATGTATTACAACTCTAGCAATCCCTTTTATTGGTTGTAAATTTAGGGGCACAAACAGGGAAAACAAATAAAGAAGGTGTGCCGGTTTGAGTGTATTGTGTCCCCCAAATGCCATTATCTTTGTGGTCTTGTGTGGGGCAGAAATTTGGGTGCTAGTTAGATTTGCTTGGAATGTGCCCCACCCAGCTGTGGGTGGTGACTCTGGTGGGATACTCCCATGGGGCGTGACCCCACCTTGATCAGTTGAGCTATATAAAACATGCTGACTCAAAGAGACCGGATGGAGTGCAGCTGTGAGTGATGTTATTTGAAGAGGTGCAAGCTTGCCAGAGAGGAATGTCCTGGGAGAAGCCATTTTGAAACCAGAACTTTGGAGCAGATGCCAGCCACGTGCCTTCCCAGCTAACAGAGGTTTTCCGGACACCATTTGCCATCCTCCAGTGAAGGTACTTGATTACTGATGTGTTACCTTGGACACTTTATGGCCTTAAGACTGTAACTGTGTAACCAAATAAACACCCTTTATAAAAGCCAATTCATCTCTGGTGTTTTGCATTCTGCAGCATTAGCAAACTAGAACAGAAGGCTTTCCCATACAACATCCTGCCTTGTTAAAAAGGCTGTGGAGGACAGTAATGGATAT
The DNA here is from genome assembly GCF_015220235.1 of Choloepus didactylus. Classification (NCBI taxonomy): domain Eukaryota; kingdom Metazoa; phylum Chordata; class Mammalia; order Pilosa; family Megalonychidae; genus Choloepus; species Choloepus didactylus. The sequence continues at coordinate 9,036,190 of NC_051331.1, forward strand.
ATTAAAGTTGGTTCTTTCTCTAATCTGTCTCACTTGGCATTAGCTTTCACTCATGGGGCTTCCCTGCTGGTAGTATCTGTTTAACCACATTTAGCCATTTATTTCTTCAAATCATTCAGCAAACATTTATTCATCACATGCTTCATAGAAGGAGCTGAATATTGTTCTGGGAATTAAGTATCAGTAAGATATTTTTCCTTATTTCAAAAAGATTATATGTAAATAGGGCAAGAGTCTTAGAAATGAGCCTATGTAATATTCTGAGGTGGTGCTGAAATCCTGGTGAAATCAAGCAAAATGTCTGGACTCCTCCTGTGGATGTTAGTGATGGCTTCACAGGGGTGCTGAAAATTTTACTGAGTCTTGAAGGAGGAATCAGACTAAACCTTGGAGGGGAAGGGAGAAGAAGCACAGCTAAATGAGATGATTGGGACACAGATGTGGGATCAATATGACCATAAGGTGTGGTTGGGTTTCAAAAGTAGTTCTTAATATCTGATAAACAATGAGTGTCAGGGTGTAAAATGTTGAACATGAGCCTGGCCAGGTTGGCAGCAACCAGATAACAGAGGGACTTGTGTTTGTCCCTGGAATTGATCTTTATATTTGAAGTTATTGGAGAGTCAGTGCAGGGTTTTTTGGGGAGGAGTGATGTTAATGAAAAGTCTAGCCCTGAGGAAAGCTCACTCATGATGAATTTCTGTTGTCAAATTCCTGGAGATATAATGAGGGCTGGAAATAGCACAGTGGACAGGGTCATGGAGTTTGGGGAATGAACCTTTTTTGGGTTGAATTGTAATGTATAAAAATATTCTATATTAATACCAGACACAGTGCCAGAGATTTTGCATTCATTATTTAATTTAATTCTTTCATATATTCTATGAAATTGGTATCACTTTTCTTGTTTAATGGATGAAGAATATGACACTTGGAGCAGAGTTATATCTTGACCATGACATTTAATTGCATCTGGAATGAATCTTGGAGTTGGTTATTTCCTAGGATTTTGCATTTCCCTAATAATTATTCTTTGTAATAAACTTAATTTTTAAAAATGATGTTAGATTTACAGAAAACTTTCTAGGACTCTAGGGAGAGTTTCTAAAACCTCTTATCTATTTTCCCCTATTCTGAACATTTTCCATCCAGAAGACCACATTACAATTTTTTGTTATAAATAACAGTTTCTCAGAAACCCTATGTTTTTGATGACGTGCATATTTTTGAGGAGTTCTGCTGAGGTATTTTGTAAAATATCCATAAGTTAGAATTTGCATGATGTTCTTCTCTTGATTAGACTGGGATATGGGTTATAGAGCAAGACTCCAGAGAGAAAGTGCTATTTACATTTCACCATATATCCATGCTACCAATGTGACCTCTCTCTGTTGATGTTGATGTTGATCAACTCTTGCCAGGTTTCTCCACTTCAATGTTCCTCATTTTCCTGATTTTCCATATATCACCTTTGGAAAGGAGTTACTGTGTGAACACTTTAATAGTGGGGATTATGCTTCACCTTCTTGAGAAAGCAATATCTATGTAAATTATTGGAATTCTCCTGTGTGGGAGATTTGTCTCTTCTTATTAAAATATTCAACAATTTATTTATAATATATGGAGTCATGCCATGTATTTTTCACTTTGGGTTTCATATACTACTTTATTTTTTTTTTTTTCAGTTTGTTTCAAGTTTGGTGATGGGCTCTCTTTCAGGTCTGCCCTGAGTCTCCTTGATATGCCCTCATAATTATGGCTTTATTGCATGCCTACTTACTTACTGGTCCTACAAAACAATACAGTCTCTTTTTGTATATTTATTTTCCAAGCCTAATGTCAGCCATTTCTCTCAGGAGCTTTCTATTTGAGAATGGTGTTAAAAACCAAGGTCTGGGCAGTATCTGTGCTCCTTGCTACTGGTACTTCTAGGCCCTCAGCAAAGAGAAAGTAAGAAAACTTACATGCATGTACTAAACTGTGCCAGTATACATAACAATAAATATTTGTATGTGTAACCCTCCATATCTATACTAACCTTCTCATGAATTCATTCTGATGTGTCTAACTCTAAACCATCATCTCATAAAATATTCGTCTCCTCTCCTTGCTTATGAGTAACCTTCAATACTAAAATAAGAAACATGTTCCCCTCATCTTCCATCCGTCTACTTAATTGCTTTATTCCAGGGCACATAGATAGATGGAATAGAATTGATAACCCACACCTGGTGGGAAAAACTTTATCCACTAGAGTTCAGTACTTATACACAGTTTCTGCTGCCTTCATTTTCCAGACCACATTCATATCCAATTTTAAGACCTTTTCCACTCATTCCCTCAGTATGAGTGTTTCATAGATTTGTAAGACAGTTGTATTGTTTTGTCACATTTTGTATTCCATCCAGGCATTTCCTTGATCTTGTAAATGAATCTTTTATTACTTATATTAAAGTTCATTCTTTGTGTTTTAAAGCTCAGTTTGTTTTAACAAGTGCATAAAGTTGTGTGTCTATAATTACAGAATTACAGAGTAGTTTCACTGCTCTGTGCTTCACCTATTTAATGCTCCTTTCCTCTCCCCATCCCTTGGCAGCCAGTGATTCTATTCTATTGTCTCTATCATTTTCCAATTTCAGAAATTCACATAACTGAAAGTAAATATATGTAGCATGTTTGGACTTTCTTTTTTCAATTACAAACAACAATTTAAGATATATCCATGGATTTTGTAGCTTTTTGGAGAATTTATTTTTGTCCCTGAATAATGTTCCTTTGTATAGATATAGAAGAGTGTCTTTATCCATTCACCTATTGAAGGACATCTTGGTTGCTTTCAGATTTTGACGATTAAAATAAAAATGCTACAAACAGTCATGTGTAGTTGTTTGTGGGGACTTAGGTGTTGAAATCAGCCCCATACCTAAGAGCACATTTGCTGGATTTTATGGTGAATCTATGCTTACTTTTACAAGACACTGCCAAACTGAATCTGGCTGCACCATTTTGTATTCCCAGTACCAAAGAATGAGGGTACTTATGGTACCCCATTCTCGTCCTCTATTGGTATAGTCAATGTTTAGGTTTTAGGTATTCTAAGAAGTGTGTCTGGATAAATAAATGTGGTTTAAATTTTGAAATTCCCTAATGACAATTAATATGAGCATATTTTTGCATGCTGATTTGACAACCTTATATCTTCTTTATATAGTTTCTCTTCATATCTTTTACCCATTTAAAATTTGAGTTTAAAAATTCTTTGTATATTTGGATGCAAATCATTTATCAGACCCGTGTTTTGCAAATATTTTCTCCAAAGCTCTGGGTTTTATTTTTATTCCTTATTAACTTCTTTCACAGAGGAGAGGCTTTATACTCAATAAAGTCCAATTTATAAATTTTCTTCTCTTTTGTGTCATGATTTCGGTGCTATACCTACAAACTCATCACCAAACCACATCCTGCTAGATTCTCCTGTGTGTCTTCTCCTAGAATTATCATACTTTGCATTTTGGTTTTAAGTGCAGAATTCCTAATGAGTTAATTTTTGTACAATAAATATGATATTTTTCTAAGACACTTTTTTGTTTTGCCTGTTAACAACCCATTGTTCCAGCAGCTTTTGCTGAAAACACCATATATTTTCCATTGGGTTGCTCTTGCTCCTTTGTCAAAAATCAGTTGACTGCAATTTTGTGGTTTATTTCTCAGTTCCCTAATGGTGTTTGTGTGTCTATTTTTGGGTTCTCCCATGTTAGTTCATGTTTCTATTTCACCAATACAACAGAGTTTGTTCAATTTCTTCTTATAGCTAGACTTGAAATCAGATAATATGTGTCCTACCACTTTGTGTTTCTAGATCTTCAGCACTATTTAGACAATTTAGCAGTTTTGCCTTTCCATATAAAATTTAGAATTAATTTGCCAATATCCACCAATTAACTTGTTGCCACTTGGAATGGGATTGAGTTGAATGTATAGAACATTTTGAGATGAAACGGCATCTTAACTATACTGAATCTTCCTATCAATGAAGACAGAATAAATTTATTTTAAAATTTTGATTGTAATAGTCTATATACAATTCAAATTTTCTCATATTTATCTTTTTGAAGTGTGCATTTTGGTAATATTAATTACATTTAAAATATTGTGCTATCATCACCAGTATCCATGACCCTAACTTTTTCATCACATGGTGCAAAATGAGTGGTCAAAATGTTGAATAAAATGAAGTCTTAGAACATTTGTAGTGAAGTTTTGCCCTGGGAAAATATTAACAATTATGGACAGGATGGTTAATCAGCAACAGAATAAAAGAGAATCAAGAGCATAGGTTTTCCTGACATTTTCAGGTAAAAGACTCTGTATTTATATATAATCAATAAGAACTAATTAATTTAATGTGTTTACAATGCAAACCATAGAATTTATGCTAATTTGCCAATCACTTCGTGTTTATAAATTTGCATTGCTCTGTGCTCTTTCCCAACAGTTTCAACAGCTACATAGAACCAGAAAACCCAACACGTATTTCAGGGTTTATCCTTCTTGGCCTCTCAGAAGATATCAAAGTTCTTCCCCTCCTCTAAGGGCTGTTCCTGATGATGTAACTGGTCACTTTCTGGAGCACCAGTGATTCTTATATTTTTGTGCTTTGTGTTGTCCATCATTTCCCTGAGCTCTACTTTAAATTTTTTGATTTTTTTCACCATTTTCCTTTTGTGCTTTCTCCTTCCATCATGCTATCTTCAGATTCACTGATACTTTCTGCTCCCTCTTCAAATCTGGTCTCATGTGTCTCAAGAATCTTTTTAATTTGTTCAACAGAATCTTTTATTTCCATAAGATCTGCCACTTTTAAAATTTACTCTTGAAAATTTTTCATTATGCTCTTCTAGGATCTTCTTCATTCTCCTTTACAGCCTGAGCCATGATATTGGTGTTGGTGATTACTTCTATGATTAATTGCCCCAAGTTCTGTGTCTCCTCTGGTGTTTTAATTTGAGTATCTGGGTTATACATACTTCTAGTTTCTTCATATGCATCATAATTTTCTGTTGTTTTTGGCTTCTGGAACTTGCTTATCTTGATAGCATTCTTTTTGGATATGCAGGCTTATTTGAATACTTATCTATAATTTGACAGAGCTACAGCTTGGTGGAGTGCAGTTTCCCTGATCTATCAGTAGATATCACTCTTGAGCTACCTCTTACCATCAGGCTAGTTCTTCACAGCTTCATCTGTCAATAAGCGGGCATCCTAACCATGTGGAAATCCAAACAGTGAATCAATTTTTCATGTGCAGTTTGGACCATCAGCCCTGTGGATGATGGTTGTGCCTTGTGCAGTTTGACAGGAAGACCACTCCAGTACACTGTGGTCCCAATATTTCCTGGGGCTGCAGGTGGAGTACCCTGGGGCTGCAGAGATGCAGGTCTCCCCCTTCAGTTCAAATGTCCCACAGTCCCTCTCTGCTTGGCACCAATGGGTCCTCAGGACTTGGGGAGAGTTCCTGGCACTTCCATGTGGCACCTCTGCCTCTAGGCTGTGCACATTATAAGCTTCTGTGGAGGAAGAGCAGATGCTGACACAAGCCCACTGAATCCCAAATTCCCTTAAGGGAGTACTTGGCCATGGTGCTGTGGATTGCTTCCAGCCAGCTGCAAATCTGACTGCATGTGGCATGGATAGCTACCCCCTTCCATGCTCATCCACTTGCTACAGTGACCATTCCCTGGCATGGGGGCTCTTGGCCATATGTCTGTGAAGGGTTAGCAAACATGTCAGGTACTGAGGAGGGTGCACAGGGCATGGAAGGGTACTCCACAATGCACTCATACATGGCTCCAGCTGCCCTTTACCTCGCAGCATTTGTGACTCTGGCTACTCTTTCCCTGTTGGCATTCCATGCCAAACACTCACCTGAACACAGCCCCTCAGTTTCTCCAAGCACAAAGTCACTATGCATATAGAAGCCCCTGCCCAGCCAGAGGAACCCTGGAACCATTGGTCTTGATCACTTTCTGTCCTTTACCTGGTGTTCCTTATGGAGAAGAATTTTGCTCTGTCTCTCCTAATCTACCATCTTGATATTCTTCTCCCCATATATTTTTAAAACAGAATTCACATTTTATTTGGATTGAAATAAACTGTACAAAATTGATTTTCTTCACCAAAAATAACAGCATTATTTTCTGTGTTATTCATAGATAAAGCACAAAACATGTTTTTTTTTTTTGCAGGCATTCCAGGTTCTGCTTACAAATGAAGATGAGGCAGCAGATATAATTATGGAAATAGAGGAAATCAGATAAAACAGCTGTCAGTGTTCATGGTCTCTGATTCTGTCTTGACCATGTAATGGAAATGCTCAACACATATCTGCTAAAAAGCTTATGAAGGTGGGGCAAGATGGTGGCACAGAGAGGAGTGGAAGCTAAGTAGTCCCCCAGAACAACTACAAAAAACCAGAAACTACTAGTAAATAATCCAGAATAACTGTGGGGGGGAAAAATGAGACCATCCACTCATCATACACCAACCTGAATTGGGAGGAATGCCCGAGAACACAGCATAAAATCTGTAAGTAAAACCTGTGGATCCAAGTCGTGAGACCCCCTCCCCCATAGCCCGAGCTGCAAAGCCGCGTGGTGCCAGAGAGAAGCTCTCTCCCAGCAAGCGAATATAGCTCAGCTGAGCTCCAACTGGGGTTTTAAGTAGCGAGTGTGAATGCTCACTACAGGTACGCAGCCCCCAAAACACAGACAGAGGCTTTGGGTGACGACTGACCTGGGAGAGCTGGAGGGTCACCGTGGACTGGGTCTGAAGGGGACTATCTGTTTGTTTTTTGGCTCAGTGGAGAAAGCCCCAGTCATTTTCAGTTTCCAGGGCTGTGAATCAGGGAAGGGTGGAGACACCACAAGCAGAGAGAGAGACCATTGAAATGCTAATGACCTCCACCTGGGGGGTCTGTCTTCTCTAGGAGGAAAGGGGTGGGACCCTTTCCATTCAGAACCAGACCCCAGAGCCTGGGGGAACATGGCCATACCTCCTCACACCAGTCAAGAATTATAGGCTAACAGGCATCACCTGCTGGGCAGAAAAGCACAGTGACCTGAGGCATCAAAGGGTGGAGCAATTTTCGAAGACACACCCACAGGGAAACCAGATACTGAATATTTCTTCCCTCTGGGACCTGAGCCTGTTCTGGTCTGGGAAAACCTGATTTGGATAACCAAGGAAACCATGCCTAGACAACAGAAAATTACAACCTACACCAAGAAAAACAAAGTTATGGCCCAGTCAAAGGAACAAACGTACACTTCAATGGAGATACAGGAATTTAAACAACTAATGCTAAATCAATTCAAAAAGTTTAGAGAAGATATTGCAAAAGAGATAGAGGCTGTAAAGGAAACACTGGGCATATATATGGCAGAAATCAAAAGTTCAAAAAAACAGCTAGTAGAATCTATGGAAATGAAAGGCACAACACAAGAGATGAAAGACACAATGGAAACATACAACAGCAGATCTCAAGAGGCAGAAGAAAACACTCAGGAACTGGAGAACAAAACACCTGAAAGCCTACATGCAAAGGAGCAGATGGAGAAAAGAATGAAAAAATATGAGCAACGTCTCCGGGAACTCAAGGATGAAACAAAGTACAATAATGTACGTATCATCGGTGTCCCAGAAGGAGAAGAGAAGGGAAAAGGGGCAGAAGCAATAATAGAGGAAATAATTAATGAAAATTTCCCATCTCTTATGAAAGACATAAAATTACAGATCCTAGAAGCGCAGCGTACTCCAAACAGAAGAGATATGAATAGGCCTACGCCAAGACACTTAATAATCAGATTATCAAATGTCAAAGACAAAGAGAGAATCCTGAAAGCAGCAAGAGAAAAGCGATCCATTACATACAAAGGAAGCTTAATAAGACTATGTGCGGATCTCTCAGCAGAAACCATGGAGGCAAGAAGGAAGTGGTGTGATATATTTAAGATACTGAAAGAGAAAAACCACCAACCAAGAATCCTATATCCAGCAAAGCTGTCCTTCAAATATGAGGGAGAGCTCAAAATATTTTCTGACAAACAGACAATGAGAGACTTTGTGAACAAGACACCTGCCCTACAGGAAATACTAAAGGGAGCACTACAGAGTGATAGGAGAAGACAGGAGTGTGTGGTTTGGAACACAATTTTGGGAGATGGTAGCACAGCAATGTAAGTACACTGAACAAAGGTAACTGTGAATACGGTTGAGAGAGGAAGATGGGGAGCATGTGAGACACCACAGGAAAGGAGGAAAGATAACTACTGGGACTGTGTAACTTGGTGAAATCTAGAGTATTCAACAATTGTGATAAAATGTACAAATATGTTCTTTTACGAGGGAGAGCAAGCAAATGTCAACCTTGCAAGGTGTTAAAAATGGGGAGGCATTGGGGGAGGGATGCAATCATCATAAACTAGAGACTGTAACTAATAGAATCATTGTATTATGCTTCCTTTAATGTAACAAAGGTGATATACCAAGGTGAATACAGATAAGAGGGGGGATAGGAGAGGCATGTTAGACACTTGACATTGGTGGTTTTGTCTGATTCTTTATTCTACTTTGATTTAAGGTTATTTTTCCTTTTGCTGCTTCCTAGCTGTCTTTTTTTTTTCCTCTTTCTTTTGCCTCTCTACCTTCTTTGACTCTCCCTCCTGCCTTCTGGAAGAAATGTAGATGCCCTTATATAGATAATGGTGAAGGTGGTGAACACATAAATATATGACCATACAGAGAACCATTGATTATTTACTTGGGATGGAATGTATGGTGAGTGAACAAAACCATATAAAAAAAAATGGGTTGATGACAAAACCTCAAGGGCAATATACTGAGTGAAATAAGCCAGACACATTAGGACAATTATTGCAGGGTCTCACTTATAGGAACTAATTATAATATGTAATCTCATAGACATGAAATATAAGGTACCAAGATATAGGACGAGGCTTAAGAATGGGGAGTGGTTGCTTAGTATGAGCAGAATGTTCAATTAGGATGAACTTAAATGTTTGGAAATGAACAGGGGTGTTGGTAGCAAGATGTGAGAATAACTAACAGCACCGAATGGTGTGTGAATGAGGTGGAAAGGGGAAGCTCAGAGTCATATATGTCACCAGAAGGAAAGTTGGAGGTCAAAAGATGGGAATGTATAAAACTGAATCCTATGGTGGGCAATGTCCATGATCAACTGTACAAATACTAGAAATCACTCCCATGAACCAGAACAAATGTATGACAATACAATTAGAAGTTAATAATAGAGGGGCATATAGGGAAGAACTATATACCTATTACAAACTATATACTACAGTTAGTAGTATTTCAACATTTTTTCATAAACAGTAACAAATGTACTATATCAATACTAGGAGTCAACAATTGAGGGGGTTGGTTAGGGATGGGGAGGATTAGAGTTTCCTTTTCTTTTTTTCTTTTTTCATCTTTCACTTTATTTCTTGTCTGGAGTAATGAAAAGTTTCCAAAAATTGAACAAAAATTAAGTGTGATGGATGCACAGCTGTATGAGGGTACCCAGGGGCAAGTGATTGTACACTTTGGATCTTTGGATAATTGTATGGTATCTGAACAATCTCAATAAAAATGGAAAAAAAAGCTTATGAAGGAGTAGGCTCAATAAAGGAATATAAACAGCAACCACCACATGTGGAAGAAGGTATTCAAACTTTAAGTTGTTCATTTAGGTTTTTTTTTTCCCAATTAAATATCTTTTATTACATAGCTTTTGTTGTACACTGAAAGAATTTCCCTGTAAGAGTTACATTATGAAAAGATTCTGTGATACTATTAACTAATATGAACCCTCCATACAAGTCTCTGCCTTTTTTTTTTTTGTAAATAGTCTACTGGAGCCCAGAATTCCCAGTTTAATAAGCTATTTAATGTTTTCTAGTTCTCTTGAAGCAGATATCTGGGGCAGGTAGAGAAGGAAACAATGTGCCTTCAGGTGATTTTTCCAGAAATTTGGCTGCAGGAGAACGCATGATGAGGGAATTAAGGAACTCTCACTTTGGAAAGCACCTGAGAGAAACTGAAACTGACAGAAAAGAAGCTCAGCTCTGTAAGGACCTCCCCAGATTCTTAATTCCATTCTATTCTAATTGGTCCAAAATATGGTGTACAGAGTACAACATAGCAGGTGGAAGGTCTCATCCCCACAGGAGATGAAGTCTTTTCTCCAAGTTACCAAGAGATTGTAGAATATAACATCTTACTGTCATACAAAAAAATAGTTTCTTCTCCAAAAATATCAATATTGATACCTTGTTTACCTTTTTAACTGCCTTTTCATTCTTTTAACTTTCTTTAAGCTCTCTCTAAAGTTCTCATTATATTATTTTTTAACTGTCACCTTATCTTTGCTGGATTTTTGAGTCACAAATTAACACTAGCTCTACTATTACAAAAACAAAAAATGGATATACTAGAAATTAACTGATTATATTTAAGGAAAAGGGCCTCATTAGTTCAAAACTATGAGAGATGTTAATTTGGTGCATATTTTTTCAAATACTGATATTCATTCTCCAGTAAAGTTATGTCTCAATGATTAATATACAGACAGTAGCACTTGTCTTTTAGCATTTTATTATTTAAATTTGATATTAGTCTTGGATTTTAATGGTAAATAGACAGTATTAGTAGAGGAAGGAATATACTCTGGCAGTACTAGTACAAGTCCCAAGCCTGATTGGTCATGTAAACTTGGGTAGATCAACTCATTTCCCTGGGCCTCCATTACCTTACCTGAAATATGAAAATGACAATTACCATTTTCCTGTGGTTCTCAGGAAAGTTAAATGAGTCAGTGTGGGCCATGCCCATAATGGATGCTGTGTAAATGATAGTTTCCTTTCCCAACTCTTTCCTAAGTTCAAGAAAAGCAGTGACATTAGTAGAAACTCAACTCAATCTCCCTGTGTAGTCTTTATAAATTAGCTGTGATATATTCATCTCTCAAGTGGAAAACATGAAGTGTTATATTATAGTGCTGAATCGGATAAAGAGCTGGCTGGAAACCCAGCAGGCAGAGAACGGTGGACTCGTTAAGAGTATGCAGAACTCTTTAAATGAGTATGAAGCCAAACTCAGCGACCTACCTGCAGCACTACAGGAGGCCACTGCCCAAGCAGAACGCACCACTGGCCTCAACCAAGAGAACGAGGGAGATGTGGAAACCATTAAGGTGAGTTCACAGTTGGAATCCACATGCTTTCATGAAGGACAAGAATGAGGGAGGAAAGGATCTTTATTATTAATAAACTAGTATAGCAGGCTCCTGTCTGTAGGTCTGGTTATACCATTTCAAACTCAAATGGAATGAGGCATTAAATGCAAAACTAAAGTTGTTTCTAATTCTGAGCTACCAGAAAAGATTCTGAACTTAAACCATAGAGAAAGCAGACAAAACTGTTTCATCCGCACCCATTCCTGGCTGAAAGAGTATTGCAGTAATAAGGAGCCAAGAAGATGAGAAGTTTAACGTTAAAATTAATTCAAAGTGCATACTATATGTTTCAAATAGCTTCCTTTTTGTGTCAGATGTGTAATCATTATCATCATCACCAGTAAAGGCATCTTAAACCATTACTTGCTTTACAGGAAATAAGCTAAACACAAGCCACAAACAGGGACTTCAGTGACAGAATTTAGTGCTCAAGATTCTATGGTATATATATATATTAATGGTGAATATAATATACTAAAACAACCATGAAAGTGAGGGGTTATGAAACGATAGTAGGATCAAAGAGGAATAGTAGGAATAATATAGGACTGACCCCCCTCCCCCCAAAAAAGAAGAACTTGATAAAAGATAATGTGTTAGCAGATGGCTATAAACTTAATTCCCAAAGCCTCTTTAGATAATGACACTTTTGTTTAGCTTTGGTGACACCACCAAGAGAAGGGAGCATGACCCAGTTTTACGGGCCCCTAAACTTTGGCAGTCTGCTAGCCTGGTCTCAGGTCCTCTCTCTTCTCTCATCAAAGAGCTGGCTGGACCGTGGTTGGAGAGAATGTGCTGATGGCTGGTGCTTATTTAGTCAGAGTCCCTCATTGTGTTCCACGAATCAGAGCCTAATATATGTCTACCTTGGTGGTTGAGACGACCCCAGGCTAGAGACCTTCTCCAACAGTGAGGGTGATTGTTTTCTTGGCATATAGTCTGAGGAAGCCACAGCAACTGACTTCCCATCACTTCGTAGTTGTCTGAACAATCTTTAGTTCAAGGTACTCAAGAAAACTAAATGTGCCAGTGTCCCCTGATAACTTATGTAGTTTAAGTAGATATTCTTTTTATTCTCTCCAGAGACAAGTTAAAGAAACAAATTCCCTACAGAATGATTTCACCAAGTATCTTACGACTGCAGACTCTTCCTTGCTGCAAACTAACATTGTGCTGCAGCTGATGGAGAAAAGCCAGGAGGTACAGAAAATGCTTGTTCTCTAGAAATTCTAAAAACTATGAGAAGGGCTGACCTATTTTCCCACAAGAATATGTCTTTTAAATGAAAGGAAATATACCAAAATGTTTATAATGGTTTTCTCTTGGGGAAATGATCTTTCTTCTCTGTATCTATTGCTATCATCTAATTTGTCTGCAATGAACAAATGCTACTTTTATGATAACAAAAAGGATAATGCTATTTTTAAAATACCAAGCATACCTTTATTAATAGAAAATATTTAAGACTGACAAATTGACAAAATTTCTTAGTGGCTCAATGGGCATTTTGATATAATCTTTTATAATAGCTATATCTAAATCAGAAAATAAGTGCTTTGGTTTAATAAAACTTTAATGATGATATTGTTTAATGATGATGTGTTTTTATAAAACTTATCAAAGGGGGTTCCCACCATAAAGAGAATGTTCCAAATGCTGCTAAAACTTGTGGGAATGATTTCTCTGTTACTATCAGAAGCAACCAGCAATTAATTGGCCTGGTAAATGGGATTAGAAAACATAATTTCTCTGTATTCTCTCCTGGAAACATGTCATCTATGACAGAGTTCAAGAAAATGGTATATATGTTCTTTGCTAAATTTATTCTCTCTGTTTACTTTGAGAAAATAGGAATATGAAAAATTAGCCACTACTTTAAATGGAGCAAGGCAAGAACTAAGTGACAAAGTGAGAGAACTTTCCAAATCAGCCAGCAAGGAGTCTCTTGTGGTGGAGGCAGGAAAGCATGCACAGTCTTTACAAGAACTAGCGAAGCAACTAGAAGAGTGAGCACAGGACCCTCCTATTTCTAAGCCATGATGTGCTGCTGATGCACAGCATTGTCCTGAACCAAGGCTGAAATCACTCTCCTCTGCTAGGTGGCTCTCCAGAACAGGGTGGCAGGATGGGGGGCAAGGCCAGTGCCTATCCAACCAGGTTACCAGGTTGGCATCAAACCAGCAAAAAAGAGGTCGGATCCCCAGCCTTGTCCTTGGGGCATAGCTGCTAAGTCCACAGCCTCAGGTCTTGATTTGCCAAAAGAAACAGGAAGGCTCAGGTGCCTCAGCTACAGGCAGAGGAAGGCTGCTGGAGGACTTAAGCTGTGTGGTCTTCCAGGATCAGGAGGAATTCCAGTGGGGATGAGCTGGTGCGCTGTGCCATGGATGCTGCCACAGCCTACGAGAGCATCATCAACGCCATCAAAGCAGCCGAGGATGCAGCCAACAAGGCCGAGAGTGCATCTGAGTCTGCTCTCCAGGTGGGCACCCAGATTCTCTCTGGAGATGGCCCAGATTCTTACTTTCTTTCAGTGTGCACAGAGGCAGTTTTTTTAATCAGCACTTGCCATATATATGTATATATATATATATATATATATAATAGAATTAAACTTGCTCTAGCTATGGATCATTTCCATACTTACTTTTGTAAATATAGTACAGTTTAAAAAACTGCTTGCAAAACCAGATAGAAATGCACTGATTATCAATCTTAAACTGAGGTAACTGTATCCTGCCTCTTACAAGATATACTTTCATACTGTGTTTAAATATTAACATTTACCAAAACAGAGAGTGATTTTTGTAAACAGTTTGATAAACATGTTCTCCCATTACACCTGGGCATTTCTGTGAACTCTGTGGGATTTTATATGTACTTTATAATATTCCTATATCTGGAAATAAAGGACAAAGAATAAATAGATCAAAGAGTTGGGAGATAGGCCTTCTCAGAAGTTTGAAGAATTTTATCTCCCAAAGCTTAAAAGCCTGAAAGCAAGTAACTTCTCTCTTCAGTTACTGTAGGTTATATTGTACAGATGATCAACTGAGACAGGGTAATAGGGACTGGATTTGAGTCATAAAAGGTGGGGTGTAACTTAGCACTAGGCAGGACTTAATGGTTTAAGAGTTTTGAAGCTCTCACCCGTCATGGCCAAAATAGACCAGGGAGTCTCCTTTTCTGGGCACTCTGAAGGAGGCTGGCTGGCTGGCTGCTTTTCTGGTCAAAGCATGGTCCTGGCCCTGGGCTAGAAATCAGTGACCTTAAATAAGGAAATACTGAGGAATGAAAATATATCAAGAAGGTGCCACAGAATGTCACATAGGAAGACAGGTCTACCTCTCCAAGCCAAATATATCTACCTAGAGCTCTAGCTATATCCTCTAGGACACAGTCTTCATCTAATGCCCTCCTCATCTTCAACCTTATCCTTTAAGGATTAAAGAGAAGGGCTTTAGGATAGGGGAAACATTTTTTTACTCTGTATTTCCTAAGGTATTCCTTTTGTTTAAGACTGATAAATGCTTGCTTTCAGACCGTGATAAAGGAAGATCTTCCAAGAAAAGCCAAAACCCTAAGTTCCAACAGTGATAAACTGTTAGCAGAAGCCAAGATAACACAGATGAAGCTACAGCAAGGTATTGGAAGGGCAGGGATGCTCAAGGGCTTGGAGAGGACCTATGGGACAATGAGGGGCAACCCAAGAAGCAAACGCTCTTTTTGAATCTCTGTCAGTGCAGATGGAGACTTTTTTAATCCATTTTATTTTATAGATGTAATACTTCCTCCCGGTATTCTAAATATTCCCTACCCAACACATACTGAATTAGTTAGAGCCTTATAAGTATAAATACATCCTGAGGATAGTAGGTCTGTTTTCACCTGGCCTTGGTGGGGCTATCTTAATTTAATCCACTTATGCCCATGGCATTGGAAACCCACATAGCATGAAGTATGTGCAGTGCTGGTTTCTTATTTCACACCAGGATCATTAGTTTCAGGTCAGTAGAGCAACTGCTTCAGAAGTTCTTAAGTCCTAATATCTTAGCAATTAAGAATACCAAAAATCACTATCAATATGAAGCATGAGAGTTTTTTAAGCATAAACTTTATCTTTGGAAATTTCCACTTAGTTTATTTAATATAAGTATTTTTAAAAAATAAACTGTCCCCAAAAGATCTGAGCCCTTATTCTCATCTCAGCAAATACCTGTCACTAAAATACTGTCTGTTGGTCCCTGGTCTAACATGGTTACCCACGGCCCAGCAGGCAGCTGGGTCCACAGCCCTTGCTCAGCATCTTAGTCTTTTTGGGAGGATTAGATGCTTCTACTAGTGTTTTAATTTCCTAGCTGCTAAAATAGGGACCCTACAATAGGTTAGCTTAAACAATGGGAATTTTGGGCTCACAGTTTTGAGGCTAGTAGAAGTCCAAAATCGAGACATCAGCAAGGTGATGCTCTCTCCCCAAAGACTGTGGCATTCTGGGGCTGGCTGCTGGTAATCCTTGGCCTTTGGCTTTTCTGTCACACAGCAATGCACAGGGTAGTGTCTTCTTTCTCTTCTGGGTTCCGTTGACTTCCAGCTTCTGGCTGCTCCCCATGGCTTCTCCCTCATATGGCTTTCACTCTGCTTATAAAGGACTCCAGTAATCCAACCCGATTCAGTTGGGCCACACCTAAACGGAAGTAACATCTTGAAGAGATCTTATTTACAGTGGTTCCACGCCCACCCAAATGCAGACCAAAACCAGAAAAAAGTATGCAAACTGGGATATACAATTCAATCTACAACAGCCAGTACATTTCTTCTTTTTTTAAAAAAATTTATTTTATTTTGAAATAAATTCAAAGTTATAGGAACAGTTGCAAAAACAATACTAACCCCATACAAAGAATTTCATCCTACCCTGACCCCCCTCCCCTGATAGCTCAATCCACCAACCTTAACATGCTGTCACATCGCTATTTCTTTCCCTCCCTCTCTCCCTCCCTATCATCCATCATCTATTGCTCTGTCTTCTGAACATATGAGAGCAAGCTGCACACATCCTTGAACATACACTATAATTCACATATACAGTTCCCATGAACAAGAACATTCTTTTATGCAATCCCATTAAGCACAGCTAAGAAGTACAATAGATTCAACACTGATACAAAGCTTACATTCTATATTCCTTTTCCTTATGTCTCAACTGTGTCCCTTTGAGCCATCTGTCCTCTATCCTCCAATTCCATCCAAGTTCATCCTTGGCATTCAATCATTTTTTTTCCAGTTGTGGGAACATATATACAGCCTAAATCTACCCATTCCACCCCCTCCCTAGCCTTCCATTAGTGGGATTAATTGCCTTTAGAATGTTGTAATGCTCTTTCCCACCATCCATTACTAGAAATTTCCCTTCACCTCAAACA